>NC_081415.1:723550035-724228785 GCF_030272615.1 Cryptomeria japonica | reverse complement strand
CAATCTGACTTTGCTCAACACAATGCCAGAATAACTAGTAAAAATAAATCAATTGGGCCAATACCAGAATCGATAACTCACCAGGATTAAATCCAAATGCCATGAAATTTGAACACAACATAGATGATGAGCACAAGGGAATAAACCCAAAACCATAACACTAAACATTCAAACATGAAGAAATGCCATGATCTCAAACAATTCCACTGAAAAACTTCTCAATCGGTAAGAACTAGAATAATGCTCCTGCATCAGACTCTCGAGGTTAATTGAAATGTGAGTCCCATCACTTGATCTAGTTTGATGATCTGTCAGAAGGTAGTTGCAACTGCCTCAGGGGGTTCGACGATCTAACTACAACTTTTGGTTGCCTCTCTACGATGATCTACTGGTCCAAACTACAACCTACTTCAATCGATGATCTATTTAAGTCTCCACCCACTAACTGTAAGGAAGTAAAGTAGCGGAAACAACTTCCTACACTAACCTTGAGAGGAGGGTAATGCAAAACTTTTTCAGATCATTACAACAGTTACAGAAAATAGAAATAGATGTAATAGCAATCATACCACAACACAATGATTTACGTGGGGAAAACCCTTTCGGGAGAAAAACCCCACCCTCCAAAAGCAGCTCAATATTTTATTCAGCAATAAAAAACAGATTACAAAATACTTGCAGAGCAAGCTCTTCGCAGGAGTACCATTAATCAGAGATTCAGAGGCAACTCAATAGCCATAAGACTCTTACACACAACCTCTATCTCACACACCTCATAAATAGGAGATACAATACAAGAAACCATCAAACGGTATTACAAAACCATGGGCTAAAACCAGCCAATAAGGTGTAGCCGACCTTATCTCCCTTCTATGACATGTTAAAGCACACATCAACACGTGTCGCTCCCTTTTACAGCTCATTTATGTATTCGATACAAATTATTTTTCCTATTTCAGGAGTACAAACTTCCGGAGGCCATAACTTGAGAACCGGGTGTCCGATTGACGAACCGTTTGAAGCGCCGAAAAGCTCGCGAAGTGCTCTATCACCTCGTAACCCGCTTCACCGGTTACGGAAACTTTTTAGGGCGTTTCGGAGCCTCTAAAGTCCCCAAAATTAAGTTTAAACATTTTATTGCACCCCTCCAAGACGAAAACTTTAATATCTTCAAAACTAGCTGTGACCTTGCGACGCAACTTTACTGGAATGCTTATCTAGCCAACCAGAAGCTTCAGGGAGAGTTTCGCACCATTTTGTGCTCAAATAAAAACTTACTATAAATAGTAACCTCGCATAAATGCAAGGTTGAGACACCATTTTTCCCAACAAATCTCCCACTTGTCGAACACCTTGCATGAGCGGAAGGGAATGTCAACACAATGAATCAATTGCTAGGGGCCATAAGGCCCATAGACTTTGAACACCATCTGAACTTCTCTGTGCTCACAGCCTTAGTTAAAGCATCTGCAACATTCATCAAAGTGTCCACCTTAACCAGCTTCACCCTACCATCTTCGACCATATCTCTAACAAAATGATACGGAACATCAATATGTTTGGTCCGGGCATGAAATGTCGGGTTCTTAGCTAGGCTAATTGCACTCTGACTGTCACAGTAAACTGTCACTATACCTTGTTTTATTCCAATATCCGAACACAGTCTCTTAAGCCAAATGGCCTCTTTACAAGCATGAGTAGCTGCCATATACTCTGCTTCAGTAGTGGATAAAGCAACCACATCCTGTCGCTTACTCATCCAACTAATTGCACCACCAAACAAAGTAAACACATAAGCACTGGTGGATCTTCTGCTATCAATATCACCTGCCCAATCTGAATCCACATAACCATGGATATCAAGGGAAGTCATGTCTCCAACTGAATTACCATGATAACATAAAGAATACTCTGAAGTACCCTTCAAATATCTGAAGACTCTTTTCACTGCATCCCAATGAACTCTACCAGGATTAGACATATATCTAGAAAGTACTCCCACTGCTTGGGCAATGTCTGGTCTAGTACAGACCATAGCATACATCAAGCTTCCAACTGCACTCTGGTAAGGCACTCTGCTCATGTCTTCCATCTCCAATGGGGATGTAGGACAATCTGAAATAGATAGTTTCATTCCAACTGTAAAAGGAACACTCAATGGTCTACAATTCTGCATGTTGAACCTCTGTAACACTGAATTTACATACTTACTCTGGCCTAGCCATAGCTTTCTGTTCGCCCTATCTCTTCTAATTTCCATCCCAAGAATGTGCTTTGCTGCACCAAGATCTTTCATTTCAAATTTAGCAGCGAGCTGAGACTTCAGTTCTGAAATCATACCTTTCCCTTTACCAATGAATAACATATCATCAACATACAATGCAATGAATAAGAAATGATCACCATAAGATTTATAATAAACACAGTGATCTGATTTAGAACGTTCAAATCCCAAACTCAACACATATGTATCAAATTTCTAGTACCACATCCTAGGACTTTGTTTGAGGCCATACAAAGATTTCTTCAATTTACAGATCAAATTACTTTTGCCTTTCACCACATAGTGCTCCGGCTGTGTCATATAAATATCTTCCTCCAAATCACCATGAAGGAAAGCAGTTTTCACATCCATTTGCTCAACCTCTAAATCATAAGCAGTAGCAATAGAAAGCAAAAATCTAATGGACGTCATTTTTGCAACAGGAGAAAATATCTCACCGTAATCAACACCCTCAACCTGAGAGTAGCCTTTTGCAACCAACCTTGCTTTATACTTCTCAATGCTTCCATCTGAACCAATCTTTTTCTTGAACACCCATTTACAACCAACAGGTTTTCGTCCTTCAGGCAATGGTACAAGATCCCATGTATCATTCTTTTTCAAAGCTGCCATTTCTTCCTCCATAGCAATCTTCCAGGATTCTGCATCATTCATACCTAATGCCTCTTCTACAGATTTCGGTTCATCCACACTAGTATTCAGAGCAAAAATACATCTCCAATCATCAGGTGAATACCTTTCAGGTGGTTGTCTATGTCTTGTAGACCTTCGAACAAGCTGAGTTGGAGGTTCTTCCTCCTCTTCTGAAGATTCAGAGCTAGATGAGCTCTCCTCAAATTCTTGCCTATCTAGGGGTCTCGATTCAATTCTTTCAGGTGTAGAAGGAAGTTGAATCACATCTTCTTTTTTAGTCTGTTCTGTCTGCAATGTAACAGAAGGAGACTTAATTTCTCTAAAAATAACACTTCTACTGTGAATTACCTTTTGTGCAATAGGGTCCCAAAGCTTGTATCCTTTCACACCATAACTATACCCGATGAAGATACATTTCACAGCCTTGTTCTCCAACTTTGTTCGCTTCTCCTTTGGCACATGTGCATATGCCTCGCAACCAAAAACTCTAAGATGTCTCAATGAAGGCTTGTGACCTGACCATGCTTCCATAGGCATTTTATCAACAAGAGCTGATGTAGGAGACCTGTTAATCAGGTAGCAAGCAGTGGCAACAGCTTCAGCCCAAAACTTTTGTTCAAGACCAGCACCACTCAACATACTCCTAGCCTTTTCCATCAGTGTCCTGTTCATTCTTTCTGCAACTCCATTCTGCTGTGGAGAATACGGAGTTGTCTTCTGCCTGTTAATTCCACAGTCTTTACAGAATCTATCAAAATCATTAGAGCAAAACTCACCGCCATTATCAGTTCTCAAACATTTTATTTTCTTTCCAGTCTGCAACTCAACCATTGCTTTAAATTCTTTAAAACGACTAAAAACTTCAGATTTACTCTTTAGAAAATAAACCCATGTCCTTCTACTAAAATCATCAATAAATGAAACATAATATGTGGATTTTCCAATCGAAGAGACATCTACTGGACCAAACACATCAGAATGGATAAGATCCAAAACACCACAAGTTTTATGAGAACTTGAGTAAAACTGAACGCGGTTTTGTTTTCCATAAATGCAATGCTCACAGAAATCAAAGTCAAGATTACAATCATTCAAACCTTCAACAAGATTTTTATTTTTCAAGGTCCTTAGACCCTTTTCTCCAATGTGGCCAAGTCTCTGGTGCCATAACATAGTCTTCTCTGCAGGTAACTTTGCTTCAGACGAAAGAGCACCCTTAGGTACCCAAAAACCATTTCCATCTGCTGAAGGTGAAACCTTCAAATCTTCCAGTGAAGTATCCGCAGATTTTCTTTTTACAGAAGTGCTATTACACTCAACAGTGTATGCTTCAAGCTTATACAAAGTGCCAAACCTGACACCTCTAGCAACTACCATAGCACCCTTAATCATCTTACATCCTATTTCAGAAAAGACTACCTGCACACCCGCATCTATCAGTTTGCTCACAGATAACAGGTTTCATTTTAATCCAGGGATATGCAGCACACCATTAATCCCTTTTATTCTACCATCAGAAAACCTGATTCTAACCTTACCTCGACCAACAATGTCTAGAGGTGAATCATCACCCAAGTACACCTTACCTCCATTAAATCCTTCATATTCAGAAAACCAATCTCTATTGGAAGTCATATGAAAAGATGCACCTGAGTCAATTAGCCAGGCATCATTACCTGCATGAGTCGCCAAAGCCGCAATAAATGCATCGCCATCTTCCTTGTCGGACTCAGAATCAGAATCGAACTTTTTCTTTTTCTTCTTCTTTCTTCTTTGCAGTCCTTACGGATGTGACCCGGTTTACCGCAATTCCAGCAAATGACTTTGGACTTTCCAGGAGATTTCGATCTCCCTTTGGATTTGGACTTGCCACGCTTCTCATTCTTCTTGCCTCTCTCCTTAGGTCTTCCACGAACGGTTAGGGCTTCCTTTGAACTGATGGATACCTTCCTTCGCATCTCTTCACCGAGTAGGGCACCCACCACATCTTCAGATTTCAAAACAACAGAAGTACTACCGATAGCCATAACAAGAGAATCCCACGAATCAGGCAAAGAACAAAGCAAGATCTGACATTTCTCCTCCTCGTCCATCTTAACACCGACGGATACTAATTGAGCCACAATCATATTGAATGCTTCTAGGTGGTCTGCAATTCGTCCACCCTCTTCCATCTTCAAGGAATACAATTTCTTTCTTAAGAAAATTTGATTTAATAAAGATTTCACTTGATACATCTCACCAAGCTTAGTCCATAGCTTCTTTGCAGAGTTCTCTTCATGGACATTGATTAGAACAGAGTCTGCCAGGCACAGTCTGATTAGACCCTTGGCTTTTCGGTCCATAACATCATACTGAGCTGCCGCAGTAGGATCTGAGGGCCTTTGGACATTCGCATCAACAGCATCCCAAAGATCTCGATCTATTAGCAGATCTTCCATCTTCAGCTTCCACATCTCAAAATTACTTCCATTAAATTTCTCCACCTCTATTCTCCCTGACGAACTCGCCATCTGAATATTCTTGCAACAAGATCAAAAAGTGTCTTCTGCACAAGCTCCCACTCAAATCTGGATTAGTTCAAAAAACCCAACTGCCCACAATTGAAACCAAAGGTGATCAGGCTCTGATACTACTTGTAAGGAAGTAAAGTAGCGGAAACAACTTCCTACACTAACCTTGAGGGGAGGGTAATGCAAAACTTTTTCAGATCATTACAACAGTTACAGAAAATAGAAATAGATGTAATAGCAATCATACCACAACACAATGATTTACGTGGGGAAAACCCTTTCAGGAGAAAAACCCCACCCTCCAAAAGCAGCTCAATATTTTATTCAGCAATCAAAAACAGATTACAAAATACTTGCAGAGCAAGCTCTTCGCAGGAGTACCATTAATCAGAGATTCAGAGGCAACTCAATAGCCATAAGACTCTTACACACAACCTCTATCTCACACACCTCATAAATAGGAGATACAATACAAGAAACCATCAAACGGTATTACAAAACCATGGGCTAAAACCAGCCAATAAGGTGTAGCCGACCTTATCTCCCTTCTATGACATGTTAAAGCACACATCAACACATGTCGCTCCCTTTTACAGCTCATTTATGTATTCGATACAAATTATTTTTCCTATTTCAGGAGTACAAACTTCTGGAGGCCATAACTTGAGAACTGGGTGTCCGATTGACGAACCGTTTGAAGCGCCGGAAAGCTCGCGAAGTGCTCTATCACCTCGTAACCCGCTTCGCCGGTTACGACAACTTTTCAGGGCGTTTCGGAGCCTCTAAATTCTCCAAAATTAAGTTTAAACATTTTATTGCACCCCTCCAAGATGAAAACTTTAATATCTTCAAAACTAGCTGTGACCTTACGACG
Organism: Cryptomeria japonica; assembly: GCF_030272615.1. Lineage (NCBI taxonomy): Eukaryota > Viridiplantae > Streptophyta > Pinopsida > Cupressales > Cupressaceae > Cryptomeria > Cryptomeria japonica. The sequence goes on along the minus strand of NC_081415.1, from coordinate 724,222,481 downwards.
CAACTTTACCGGAATGCTTATCTAGCCAACTAGAAGCTTCAGGGAGAGTTTCGCACCATTTCGTGCTCAAATAAAAACTTACTATAAATAGTAACCTCGCATAAATGCAAGGTTGAGACACCATTTTTCCCAACACTAACTACCTCAAGGTCAAGCTCTAGGATCGACGATTTACTTGCGAAATTTGCTCTACCTCACGCTCAACAATCTGAACAAGTCCACAAGTTGCCTCAACTTCCTCTCCAACTAACCGGTGCACAATCAACACTCTATCCAAAAATAGGTTCACAAACCAGCTCTGATACCACTTGATGTATTCAAGGAGGGGAGATCCAATGAAGGACAACCCATCCTTGCAGCCTAACACAAAAACCATGCAAGATATACTGGTAACCGGTAATACAACACCAACATTAATAGAAAGAACAACTAGTAGCAACACATAACCGGTAAACAATATGAACAATTCTTATTACAGTCTGAAGAATTATAAACACCACATGCTGGATCACAGTCCAGGATATGAACAATGCTTATAACACAAATATAAGATCCACAAATCTTCCACATATCAGATCGACCTCCGGAAACAGTTTGCCAATTCTACCCTAATCCAGACCCCAGCCTTCCGGCCTCAATCCACCAGATAAGAATCTTGTCGGATCTACATCTTCGCTCAATCTCTAAACTTTTTCTTCAATCTTCTAACTTCTGTCCTCTCAAATGATTCACAAATCTCCACTTATACAGTCCGCAAATAATTACAAATCGATCAAGTCGGCCCAAAGACCAATCAATTCATGAAACGTGTCATGGTAACAAGTCAGCTCAAATCACCAATAACAACTTCCAAAATGCATAAAACAATGTGTGGTCCTCCGAGAACATCGAACACGACACAAGAAACATAAATCCATGAAGATCAACCGCAACTCAATCCGACTTCGCTCAACACACTGCTAGAATAGTTAGTAAGAACATATCAACCAGGCCAATACCAAAATAGATAGCTCATTGGGACTAAATCCAAATGCCATGAAATTCAAACACGACAAATATGATGAACACAAGGGAATAAATACAAAACCACAATGCTAAACACTCAAACATGAAGAAATAGCATGATCTCAAACAATTCCACTAAAAACTACTCAACTAGTAAGAACTAGATCGGTGCTTTTGCATTACTTTGACTGTGGGAGTACTTGTGGCTATATTATTTCTAGTGCTTCCACCTGGACTTGTACCTATGCTCCAACCTATCCCTGTATCAATGCTTCCTACACCTATGCCCATGGGCCTTATCCTCCTCTCCCCCACTCTCTCCTTTGAGATCCCCCCTCTCTTTGTCTCCTCCTGTCTCATTCAACCTCTCTACCTTTGCCTCCCTCTCCTTCATCTCCTCCATCATCCCCATCCCCTCCAACAACCTAATCCACTATAGGAGCCGTCTCATCTAGACCTAACACACCTGGGATTATCACTCATGCTGGTCGATGGAACTCCCACCATACTGCATATGCTTGTAGCACCATCATCTATAACATTCAACCTTGGATCCTAGTCCACCAGAATCATCCTTGTGAAACTAGTCTGTGCAACAAATGGGCCTATAGAATCCCCCCATATGCCAGTCTCTCATGTAACCTAGGGATGTGTGCACTCCTCACCTAAGATATCCTGTTATAGATTAAACTATCTCATCACTTGGTGAGGTAGGTATTGATCTATCAAATGGACCATCTGGCCCATCAACCAACACTATGTCTATACAAATGATAGATAATATGCATCCTCATTCCACTTCTTGCACAACCTGTATGATTGCCATGTGAAGTCCATCATCTTGTCGATGCACCGCTGCCAATAGCCCAAGGATCCCACTCGAATGTAGTGTTGTAATCCTCCATAACTATCTATATAAGGAAACTATGGCCACCAGTCCCCGACTCCAAGTGGTAGACACATAACTATATACTCGAATGCCCATACGTGTAGCAGTGTGACATTGATACCTAGGCTTTTGTACCCTCGATGGACACACATGTTAATATCATGATACAATTGCCATAATATAGCATACCCCTAGGCAAACTGAACTCTATCCTCCATGAGGTGGTATAGACACCTGAACTAGCTTATAGAGAATCCATGCCCACTAAAGTTGGGAATCATCCATTCATTGATCAACCTACAGAGATAAAACACCAACCTTGACATCCACCGATGCCGCTCCATGGCCCACTCTAGTACCATTCGCGTCTTCTCCATCAGAAGGTCATCTGTCTAACAAAGATGGCATAGGTAGTGGTCTCCGTGCTCCACTCAATACTCTGGGATCACTCCTCAAATGGGCACTCACAATATGCACCACATGTCCTCTAAGCTAATAGAATCCTATCCTATAGGCATATGAAACGCTCACGTATCATCGTGCCATCGCTCCATGAGTGTTGTCATCACTCTTTCTTTAGAATGGATGTTTATCCTTTTTTCTCTTTTCAGAAAGGATATTACAATTTAGAGCAATATTAGTTCAAAAAAGTACTTATTTCCTAAGAAATAACGTAGGAGCATATATATGAAATTTACAAGCAAAGAAACAAAGTTTCTATAAAAGCACAAAGTATTTTGTTGCTTCTTGGGATGAGAGACAAGTAATGAAGTCTTAAAGTCCTTAGCACACTATAATCTTATCAACCTTTTTCCAATAACTTTTGTAACCCAAAATAGTATTTCTCTAAGATAACAAAATAAAGCTCAAAGTCTTTATAATGTTATTTTTCGTACAAATTCATAAACTAAAACTTACATTTATTGACTTGCCATAAGACAACAAGGATTATGAGATGATGTAACACCCAAGCTTAGAATAGTATTAATAATTAAAATTTATTTTAAGATAGTTAGAGTGATAAGTAAAGGGGGAGCCTTCCCTTACAAATAGGAGAGATTCAATCTCACGTACTATGGTGGAAACCACCATTTTGTAAACCTCACAAGTTTATAAAATTTTCAACCTACAATATGAAGTAAGGAAAATAGGTGACAAAAAACCATGCAAATGGTTTAAATTATCCCAAACCCATGTTATCATGTTGGCACATATCACACTTCTTAATGCAAGGTTCATTCATCATCCACAAACCCAACTATCAAGCCAAGTCGAACCTTTAACAATATATCACTACAATCAAATTGATTCTAGTACCAAGGGAGCATAAATAACACCATGTAGATCATGACATGAGTTTTTTGGAACCTACTAAACAGCTCTAGTATTTCCTTTTACAATTATATACTATTTTAAGCTTTGGCCAACATCAAATCACTTGCATAGATGGGAAACAAAGCATGCTAGTTCACTATATCAACTTAGCACCTTGGAAATAGAACCTGTAAAACTCCAAAATAACTAAAACACTAGAATAACATATTTTGGACATTAAAGAACATATCCTTAAAACCAAATGAGAAAATATTTTTATATGATGATATGTAGAGCATTTCAACTTGCCCTATTAATGAGTTTGCATTGTGTACTTGTTGTCTAGTACTCAGTCATTTTTGACTTTTTGTGCAAAGGGAGTTAGAACTTAAAACTTCAAATATACTTGGTTTCCAACTCAACCAAATTAGCTTTAGAACCACCAGATGATATCTTGCAATGTGAAGGAATACAAACCCAAAGACTATGTCACTACATTAGAATATACTCAATGTATGCTTTAAACAACTTTTTAGATCATATCACAAAATATGGTTCACAAGGATGGAAAGATATTATTGTGAGAAAATTGAAATCATATCCAAACATATTTTCCCATCTCATTATCATACTTTAGACACTAGAAGAGACTATCCACATCATCCTGATTGCTTCATGTCAAGATCACATGTGTAGTGAACTTCTAGACTGCTATACAAACTTCAACCATACTTACTCTATGTGCGCATCAAACCATCTACACAAATTCATCTCTAATTTACATATGCATTGAATCAATTCTTTGCCTTACTATAAATTAACATTAATGACAACATAATGTAATAATGAGTTGCAATCAATGACATCATTCCTCTCTCTATCTGAACAATTCAAGGATCATAGAATTTTTTAGGTCATGAAACTTAGAAAATACCAAGTTTTGCTGGAATATTTTTAGGTTCTACGTTTTAGCTAGTTTGTGATTTCATGAACTTGGCAGAAATCCACAAAAGTTGAAAGTATCAAGAAAATATAGTTCAAAGAAATCTACAAGAGGATATGCTGGCTGGTTTGTGAGTTCTCATAATTTCCTAAAATCCAACAAGGTTTGAAAGTTTCAGAGAATTATGAAAAATGATGAAATGGTCAATTTTCCAATATTTTGGAAATTTTAAGAACTTTTAAACTCACCAAAAAGTTAGGCACAACTCTTAAATATTGATTTAGTGTATAAAAGGGGATTTTGTTGGTCATTTGTCACTTTCAATCCTTTAAACAATGAATCTCTACTAAGAGCCTACTTATTAACCTTTATAACAAGTAGTGACATCATTTTTCCTATATGTTGTGTGGTAGGTAAATTGTATTCTCTATTTTAAAGTGTTTATGTGTTGAATTGCTAGTTTCAAAGACCTTTAATGTTTCTAGTGTTATGCTATATATTTTAACAGTGTTTTTGTGAATTTTATAAGTGTTTATTTATTATACTAAAAACCTAAACCCTTTAACATATATCTATGCTCTAATGTTTTAATTTATCAATGACTTGTTGCACCCATCATCTTTCCACTTAAGTGGACCATTATATCGTTAGATCCATTAAGTTATCAACCCCTTGAATTATGCTATTGTTCAAACCCTTTTTTATAAGTAACTAAATATGTCTATGCTCACTTACAAAGGTGCTCCCTTTTAGTGGCCTCCATTCATATCCACATGGTACCGTTTGATTAGAGCACTCTCTTCTTGGGATAACTTTATGTTGAAGCCTCAATACTTGAGTTTTTCTATTGTGCTAGATTGACATATGGATCATCAGGTTACCAATTGGAATTTATTTTAATCAAACATATTCTAAATTATTGATCATGGATGCCATTGTGAATGCTTGAAATGTAAACTTGACCTCTATTTCACTACCTTTAATATTTTTTATTTCTTGCTCACTTAAATTTTGGAATTGATCTTATGAATTTGTCATTAAGATATGATCAAACTAGGGGGGAAAGGTCTACTTTTATACCTAAACACACCAAAAGTATTTGAAATTTTGAAGCGAGCCAACATGGAGAAAGTTTTCTCGCCTCCAAAATATGACCGTTGATGGGTCTGAATTTGCTTCCCCTTTGGGAGGACAAGGGCGCCCAAAGCATTCTTATCCAAGGATAAGGGCACCTAGGACATCCCTGTCATGCTCATCAATGTTGGAATTTAGACAAAGTCCTAGAAAGGTGTTCAAGATGCTAAATTTAAGGGTTGTGTGAGAAGAATCAAAATAGGTTCAGGGCATGAGAGGCCAAAATGCTGAAGTGAGGCCTAGGTGAGGACAAAATTGCATAGGGATACAATTTACGATGCTACAAGAATCAGTTCCCAAAAGATACCTATTATGGGAATCACCAAAAATGGGATTATATTTGCTTTTCCCTTTGTCAAATTTGGTTGGATTTTGGTTGATATGCAACAATGGTGTAGTCATGGTCATCTCTATAATAGGTGTAAGTAAAGCACTAACAACAAGGGGTCTAGAAGTACCTTTTTGTTTAACGGTCCATCACGTGATATCTTCTTGATTGAATGGTTTATTTAAATGTTCTTGATGAAGAGATCTTCTATATTGCATATCAACAAGTCTTTTCTGCTTTAGCGGTACAAAGAATGATTAGAGTCACCACCCTTTACAAGGAACAAGGAGAATATACGAAGAGGAATCAAAATTTTGGATTCTCTCACAAATTTCTCTTAAATTATCTCAACAAATAGAATATAACAACTCTTGAACACCTATGACAAACTACTAGACTATGACTCAAACAAATTTTAAGCAATTTCCCGACAAAGTTGCCAATTTGTTGGTTATTCCAACTGATTATGCAAGTTTTCCTATGAATTATCCATTTTAAATGATTATAATCTTGGATGAGTAAGAAACTAGCAAGACTCAATCACAAGATTGATGTCTTCTATACTTTAGGCTCTACAAAACCAAGGTCGGTTCCCTTTTACAATATCTTGAAATTTTTAACAAATTATGGTCAAATATTTAAGCAGATAGGTTCACAATAAAAATATGGCAAGGAAAGCATGCTGAACTTGGAATTTGTCTCTATTTGTGATTATTTAGCATTTACCAACAATTGAGAACAAGTTTTCTAACCTAAACTATTCCTATAAAACATAAAAGTAAATTTGTTTTTATCACTTGAGATCATTTCTAAAACTAGACCATAATACTCAATAGATCGATGCCTATCTTAGGGTATGTAGTCAAACAAAGAACAATAAATGTATTCTTTCAATAATTTAAATCTAACCATTGGATTTTAGTGTTAATGTCTTACATCAACAAATTAACTCTTGATACCACAAACTTATACTTACATATCCAAATTATTCATTCAAAGCCAGAGTAAGCTATTTAAAGCATTTAGTTATTTTCTAAAAATAAAGAATTAAAAAATCACACAATCACACAAGAACTGTGATGACAAATCCAAATATCCTTGGTATATTGAATTCATATGATTCTGGATATATAATTAGGAGACAATTTTGTGATATTTAATGAAAAACTAAAAAATTGATTAACATTTTCTAAATGGACTTAACATCTATAGTCTGCATTCTTCTTTATATTGTAGACTCAACACTATTGTATTTTACCCACCAAATACAAAATTTCAAAACCATTTTCAATGGCCTTGAAATCCCTTTTATAAAAAAAAGGGAGCAACGAGCATTAGGTTATATATACATGTCAATTTTTCATTTGACAAGAACTTAAGATGAGATAATATGGCATAAGGAATCTTTGGTAGCACACACAACAAAATGTATTTTAACTGTTTGAATGTAAATTGGAGAATATTGTAGCTACAAAGTGGGTGCAAACTTTGATGTAGATTCTAGATTACAACACTTTGCACATGAATCTTTTTATAGGTTTTTTTTTTTTTTTTGATAATTTTATAGTTTACTCAAGTAGGATATCCTATATATCTTGATGGAAGGGTCAATTTTTTCCCAACAAGAACATACACTTCACTTGCTTCACTCATTTTGCAACATTTGAAGAACTAGGGTTCACACATAAAGTAGTCTCTGAGAACATATTTCCCATCACAACAAACATCTAAAACTAACAAACAAATTCACGAAGCAACCTTTAACACCTTAAATTATTGAAAGCAAAATAAGATGACTTACTGCTTTATTGCTTTCTTGAAAACCCTAGTTGCTATAGGAAACCGCTGTGTTAATTATAGAGTGCTTGAATTTTCCTTCTCGATTTCCAAGTGATTAGTTTGCAACATCAAGTGTTTATTTATTTTCCTCAAAAACCAATCTACCTAAGTCTCTTCCATAATTAATTGGCTCATGTGAATGCTAATTTAATTTCATAGCCATGCATGCATTTGAACTCGATCCATTGATATTATCACATCTAATGGTTAACATTGTGTCAACCATAGTTGACTTCACCCATCACTTTGATGTTATATGATGACATACAAATCACCATCTTTCTCCTTTACTCGCAAGTCTGTAGACTCTTTTTGGTCCCATGTAGTCCCCCCCAAAGGGGTGTGGGGAACTTCCTTCTTTACACACTACCAGGTCCCATGAACACGTGGCGTCATCTCGCTCACTCACACTCTAGATAATGGTTGTGAGGATGTAGGGAATAGTCATTACTTAAGTCATTGGATATTTCACATGGATAAAAGGACAAGTGATTCATAAAAAGATGACCAAATATTAAATTGGTCATGAAATAGGTAGAAAGCTAGGCCAAAAGGGTCTACTTAAACAACGTGCTTAAAGGATTTACATTATCACTAAAGTGACGAGGATCCTAGAATAAAAGGCCATCACAAAATTATAAGGTAGAACCAAAGGTAAAAAGGGAGACCTTGGGACCTAAAGATTTTTGAAGCCTAACAAACATGGATCACACCAACAACCTGTAATAAAATTACAAGCCCTAACACACAATACGGAAATTTCTACAATCTACTAGCTTATGACCAAATTTATTGCATTAATAATTGATGCTCTGCAAAAAGGATTAGAAAATTTGTTTGATGGCAACACACACAAGAGCACAAGAAACAAACGTTAGTGTTAGCAACAAAAGATTATCCTAAACAAGCATATCAAGAGAGATATTAAGCATGAAATAGAAAGCATACAAATATAGAATAGATAAACTATACTCCTCCAAATGCTAATCAAGATGCTCATAGCTGCTCCTCCCTTGTTCCTCTCCTCTCCAAGTTCCACATGAGTGTAGCTCTCAACTTTTAGCGCTAGCCATGGATGTCATATGGAGATTTAAGAGGGTTGAAAATGATAAACAAATGCTATGCAAGTGTAGATAGTGATGCTATGAAAAAGCTCTATGCTAATACCAGTATAACAACAATACTCTAATGCTTCCTTTTTTTGCTTGAGGAGAAGGGTTCTATTTATAGAAGAAATGGGGAAATGAAGGGTTAAGATTGAGCAATCTTAACAAGGGTTATGATTGAAAGATATTCAATCCATGTGATACTTTCAACCCAATCCCATGTTGACAAGTGTCACCATGAGGAGGCTTGAGAGGAGAGATAAGGAGCATTAAATGCTTGAGGGGACATGATGGTTACCCTAGGGGGTTGGGTTAGGGTTAGGTTAATGGATATTCCTTTTATCCAAGGGATAAATGAATGTACAAGGGTTAAATGGTTACCTTAGTCAAAGAAATAAATGATTTGAAGAGACCCATGAGTCAAAAGGATGGTTAAGTTAGAGGAAAGTCTCTAACCAAAGGTAAAAGGCGAGTTAACCATAAATAGTTATGTAAGAGCCTTTAATGGTTTGGAAGACTTTAGAGGTTAACCATTTGAAGACTTAAAGCCTTAAATGCCTTTCAAAGACTTTGAGGGCTTTGAGAAGTGACTCCAAGTTGCTTAGGAATGTGACAATATTTAGGGGATGGATTAGGCTAATTAGGAAGGGGTTAGAAGAATCTAGAAGGGGGTTAGGATGGCAAGTGGATTTTGTAGGAGAATGCAAGTGGGAGGAATTTTGGGATTTTAAATTGAAATAAAATCATTTATTTCAATTAAATGGTGTAATTTGCATTTGGATAGATATTTAAATAAATATTAATTTATTTAAATGTGAATGTGAATTTTGGATTTAAATAAATCTTAATTTATTTACATGAGAAAAAGGAAGATAAACCATTTAAATAATTGAAGACTTTGAGGGAAACGATTAAAGTTTCAAGACTTTAAGGGAAACCATTAAAGGCTTAAGAAGACTATAGAGGGAAGCCATTGAGTTTGAAGACTTTAAGGGAAACCATTGAAGGTTTCAAGTGGGTAAGGATAAATAGGATTTTAAATAAATAATTTATTTAAAATAGTTGTGCAACTTGCATTTGTAGGAAAATACAAGTGGGTGGAGGATAAAGGTGATTTAAATAAATGTTAATTTATTTAAATGTGAGAGGTGGGATTTTGGGGGAATTTAAATAGATATTAATTTATTTAAATGTGAGAGAATATTTAATTAAATAAATATGATTTATTTATTTAATTAATGGTCTAATTTGTTAAGTGAATTAAATCAAATAAATTGAATAATTTATTTAATTAATAGGAGAAGAGGGTTAAGATGAATTAATTTAATATATTAATTTAATTAATTATTGATTGATGGTTAAATAATCAAATAAATACTAAATATTCATTTAATTAAGCGGACAGATTTATGTGACTACAATAATAGTAATCATAAAAATTATAGTTGAACCTGGTATTGTAAGCTTGTCCTCTTGGATTTTAACTTTTAGATCTTCTCTTGTATCTATGAATTTGAATGGAACAATCTTCCTTTTTTCTATCCTCATTCACTTTGGTTTGCTCAAATATTGAACTTCTAGAGCCATTCTCATCCAAATTCCTTGTGATTGTCTTCTTGGACTTCTCAGTTAATTTGTTCTGTAAATTGAAGAAATCTTTGTATGGCCTCAAACAGAGTCCTAGGATGTGGTACCAGAAATTTGAAACATATGTGTTGAGTTTGGAATTTGAGCATTCTAAATCAAATCACTGTGTTTATTATAAATCTGACGGTGATCATTTCCTGGACATTGCATTATATGTTGGTATGTTATTCATTGGTAAAGAGAAAGGTATGATTATTAGAACTAAAGTCTCAACTTGCTACAAATTTTGAAATGAAAGATCTTGGTGTAGTGAAACACATCCATGGGATGAAAATTAGAAGAGATAGAGTGAACATAAATATATGGCTAGGCCAAAGTAAGTATGTGAATTTAGTTTTACTAAGGTTCAACATGCAAGATTATAGACCATTATGTGTTTCCTTTACAGTTGCAATGAAATTATCTATTTCAGATTGTCCTACATCCCCTTCAGAGATGGAAGACATGAGCATAGTGCCTTACCAGAGTACAATTGTAAGCTTGTTTTATGCTATGATTTGTACTAGACCAGACATTGCCCAAGTAGTGGGAGTTCTTTCCATATATATGTCTAATCTTGGTAGAATTCATTGGTATGTAGTTAAAAGAGTCTTCAGATATTTGAAGGGTACCTTAGAGTATTCTTTGTGTTATCATGGTAATTTGGTAGGAGATGTGATTTCCCTCGATATTCATGGTTATGGTGATTCAGACTGGGCAGGTGATATTAAGAGCAGAAGATGCACTAGTGCTTATGTGTTTATTTTATTTGGTGGTGCAATTAGTTGGATAAGTGATAGGCTTTGGTTGCTTTCTCCATTATGAAAGCAGAGTATATGTCAGCTAGTCATGCTTGTAAAGAAGCCATTTGGCTAAAAAGACTGTGTTTAGATATTGAAATAAAACAAGTTGCAATGACAATTTATTGTGATAGTCAGAGTGTGATTTGGCTAGCTAAGAACCTAACATTTCATGCCTGGACCAAACACATTGATGTTCAGTATCATTTTGTTATAGATATGGTTGAAGATGGCAAGGTGAAGTTGGTTAAGGTAGAGACTTTAGTGAATGTTGCAAATTATCTAACTAAGGCCGTGAGCATAGAGAAGTTCAAATGGTGTTCGGAGTCTATGGGCTTCATGACCCCTAGTAATTAATTTTTTGTGTAGATACGCCCTTTTCTCTTGCAAGGTGTTCGACAAGTGAGAGAATGTTGGGAAAATGGTGTCTCAACTTTGCATTTAAATGAGGTTACTATTTATCATAAGTTTTTGTTTGAGCATGAAACGGTGGAAAATTTTCCCCAAAGCTTCAGATTGGCTAGATAAGCACGCCGACAAATTTTTGTCACAAGATTATAACTTGTTTTGAAGATATTAAAATTTTCATTTTTTAAGGGTGCGATGAAAGGTTTAAATTTAATTTTGAGGAATTTATAAGCTCTAAAACATCTTGAAAAGTGGGCATAATCACTGTAGCGAGTTATGAGGTGATAAAGAACTTTGCGATCTTTTTGATGCTTCAAACGGTTCGTCAATCAAACACACAGTTCACAAGTTATGGCCTCCGGAAGTTTGGACTCCTGAAATAGGAAATATAAAATGGATCGAACACATAAATGAGTTGTAAAAGGGAAGAACATGTGTTGTTTTGTGTTTTGACACATCATAGGACATCTAGATTGGAGATAAGGTTGACACTACTTTACTCGGTGGTTTTAGCCCATGGTTTTGTAATATCGTTTGACTGTTTCTTGTATTGTATCTCTTATATATGAGGTGCATAAGATAGAGGTTGTGTGTAAGAGTTGTGTTACCTCTGAATCTCTAATTAGTGGTACTCCTGTGAAGAGCTTTCTCTATGAGTCTATTGTAATTTATTATTGATTGTCAAATAATATATTGAGTTACTTTTGGAGTGTGGGGTTTTTCTCTCGAAAGGGTTTTCCCCACATAAATCATTGTGTTGTGGTATGCATACATTATTATGTCTATTTCTGTTAAGTTTCTATAACCGTTGTAATGATCTGTAAAAGTTTTGCATTACCCTCCTCTCAAGGTTAGTGTAGGAATTTGTTCTGCTCCTTAACTTCCTTACAATAATTGCATCCATCAAACAAAGGCATCTTTTTTGAAGAAAGACCTTCCTAAGAAACTGTGTGCCATCCCAAAGATCTACCTCAAGTTGTTAAACTTATCCAAGGAACTTAGCTTTAATACTTATTGTTAAGAAATAGATACATTAAGAGGGGGGTGAATCAGTATATGCCAAATTCAACTTCAAAACCAATTCAACATTAAAAACATTACATCATCTCACATTATCATTAAATACCTATATAAATGATAAACACAATCAAACATCAATAAAAGAGGACATCAAATACATGTGAAAATATAGAAGGGAGAAACCATAGTGATAATAGCTATTTGGATTTATTTCCAAATCTAGCCTCACAAAAATTATAGAGAAATTGCAATATTTTGTAGGCACCAACCCATAGGAACTACAAGCCAAGAGAGAGACATCAATCCCCTAATCAAAAGAACCGAGCATCAAATTAGATAGTGAGGCACCAACCTCAAATACAAAAAATAAATATAAAAAATATTTTTTGGACCTTCACAACTCAACCTTCAACATCTATTTGATTTGATCCAAAACACTCTCTTAGTGTGTATAAGATATTTCACTTAATATACACACATAAAATCATCTCTTCTACTTATTGAATATATATAACTTTCACATTTTTTTTTTCAATACACATACCACCACACATTGAAATGGAATTGATGGACTTTAAGAAACATCCATCCCATTAGTGCCATATACCATATAAAATGGATAGCTAGGGAATGCAAGGTCATGTACTATAATGCCTGCCAAAATACCCTAGAGAAATAAACCAAAATCTAATAACAAAAAGAGATATTTTTTTCTTTTCTTTGAAGATAACCATTACAACTACGCTATTACTAGTATTTATTAATGCAACGTTACTACCATTATTCATCAATGCATCATTAACTATATACATGAATACATAAATCAACAAGAACATAACCATAGAATCATATTACACAACCAGATCATCTATTTAATCATTAACATAACTACATAATAAAACCATATAATTCATCTCCATTCCCTAGGGTATCTCAACGTCACTACTTGACATTAAACTATCACATCGCATATCCATCTAGAACACCATATACTATCATCCAACTAAACATTTACTTCCCATGCAACTATGATAAAACATTAACACGTATTTATAACTCTATTCCCTTTCATACTCTTTATAAGGTTCATTTTTAAGTACCAATCGAATATTTCTAATACCTGTCTTTACTCATTTGAACACTTAACACATCATGAAACTAAATGCATTTATCCTTATTTTATTAATGGTATTTGATTATTTCCTTAAGCACAACTCATCAAGAATACTATCCATAGCCATATGAAAGATCATAGCAACAAGTACTTATCTACATCCAAACAGGATTCCAATCTACTAAACAGGTTAAAGAGTCATATGATTCTACAAGAGTAAATACAATCTAATATTTCAATCCCCTAATTTAAATATAGGATTATTATCAACATGATAAACACATCTATAACGTGAACCACATACTAATACATCATCTTATAACAATAACAATAGCATAGTTCTTCTATATCAAGTTCATTTACATAAGAGCACATGGAGCAAGCGCATAGTATCTTTACTACATCCCATCTTAATAATACAAGTTACATAGACACATATTCATATTCCTCATTTACAAGACATCATAATATGGTAACATCTCTAATACATAGAAATCAGCACCAAAGGACAACCGCATAATAAAGAGCCATATTTCCATACGAACCACAACTACTCCCTTAACTTCCATATCTCAAGATATATAACATTGGAGATTAACATATTTCAATCAAGTCATATATGATAATTAACATAATCACTACTATCCATAAAATTTACTCAAGACATAGCATATATATCTCTAAATCATTTAATTCATTTCTAATCAAGAACAACATCTACAATTAGAACATCCATTTACAACAATCTTATTCAATATATTTCATTTAGAAATCATCTTACTACATGTTCTATAATACATGATCTCACTACGCTGATTACAGTCTTCTTTACATTTCCATTTTTCATAACACATGATATCAATTCTAATTACATAAATATGCTCCAAGAATCCAAGCTCATGATGAGATACTATAGATCCAGATCCACACATGCTAACATCCAAGAAGAATATCCCAATGGTAGAAGGAATCAAACCACCTGACCATGTGGAACCAAATAGGAACCACCCCCCGTGCTAGGAGATGACATAAGATTCCAACTCACACTCAAGACCTAAGCTGACACCTAACAACCATAGGATACACCATGACACTACAAGACTACAACATAAGAATATAACATCAAAATACATCACATGGCTAAATCAAAGCAATCAACCTCCAGAGGCGTAATTCAACAAATCAAGGCTTATGGATAATGGACACATGTGGGGTAGAGTGTCATCACATGCTAACCTCATGTGGCATATGTCTCCACCTTGGATTCACTTAAGGGAGATTGGGTATACCGCTCCAACGGTCTTCCCAATCTAGGATCCCAAAACCATCTCCAATGCTATGTTAAGAGAAGAAGAAGAAGGAGAAGAAGAAGAAGAAGAAGAAGAAGAAGAAAGCTAACTACCTTAACAGTAAGAAATCTTGAAAACCTCTATAAAAAATGTTGCGTTATAATTTTGGAAAGTAGTTTGACATGAATAAACAAAGAAAAATAAACATGCATCAAACCAAACCAATTTCTCTTGTTCTCTCCAACTTCATCCAAACTAATTATTTTAGATCTAGATTTGAACTTAACCTCGATTGCATTCAACTTCTAGCCACCTTTTAAAATAACCAATTAGTATTGGCATTTCTTCTTACTTGCATGGTGACAATATGATTTCAAATTTTATGTATTTTAATAATTTAAATCGTACATACTATACTCCCACAAGGAATACAGGGTAGCGCTATTATAAAAAGGGACCAACTCACGGAAAACGGAATACAAAGATATTCAAATTTGCCCAGATTTGGGCACAGGCCTTACAATGGCACAAATACGACCAAGAAGTCACTAAAAACCAATAAGAAACCAAAACAAAGCCTTGTTAAGGCCAAAAATACAATGCATCCAAGAATTCCAAGTTATACAGACATAGCCACTCCAAATCTAATCAAACCAAATGGATACAACACAAGGCATACAACAACAAATAAATGTCACAAAACCAATTGTTACCACAATGCATTCAGAGGAAAATTATAATCAACATATTAACATACATAAATGCCCTTTTTCGGCAATACAACACACACACATTCATAAAATTATATATAAATCTTTTTCCCAAAATATTACTCCCAATTATTGATAATAGAATAATCATTCATTCCCAAATCTCCTCAAACAATCTTTTAGAAGTCACAAAGAAAACATCTCTTTTCAAAAATCAAAATGCAAGAATGGAAAAATATCTCCAACCTGGAAGTAGAGTGATGGTAATGCAATCGTAGAAGAGAAAAAAATACAAACCAACAAGATTTCCAAAATCCAACCCAACCAAACAATACTCACTCCAAGCAATTCTAATATCCAAAAGTCGCAGAAAGATATCTAGAAGAACACCCACAAAAATGCTCACAAAACCAATAAATATAATCTCATTCAAAACTACAAAAGAATATCCGCTAATCAAAATATTCCAATAAAATATATTATATACCAACCCCCTTCCAAAAATTGAGGTAAGAATATAAAATAATATTATTTACTTACCCTCAAATCTCAACCAATAAAATAATAGGGTAGGTATAAACATAATATTTAATTACTCAATTAGTAACAAGAGAATGTAATAATAATAATATAATAAACAATAATAATAAATTAAAGCCCAATAAAATAAATCAAAAAGGCAATATAAATAAATGCTCCAATTTAAAAAAAACCACAAATAATATAAATAAATAAAAAAACAATTAAATAATATTATCCTCACAATCACAACTCCCAAGTGGGCCAATCATAACAAGGGGTAGGTACATGAATAATAGCAAATAAATTAATAAAACGACAATGCAAATAAATAAATAAATAATCAAAACAATAAATAATTAGATAAACAATAAATAATCCAACAATAAATAAATAAGTAAATAACCATTAAAGAAGATAAATGTACAGACATACATAAATACCCATATAGTAATTAAACAATAAATAAATAAATAAATAATCTAATAAATCAAAACCAATATAAATAAATAATAAATAACCAATAAATAGATGAGCCAAAAATAAATAAATAGATAAACAATAAACAAATAATTAAATGTACATATACATATAAATGCTCTAGCCAATATAAGTTAAACTTAATACTATAAATATCTCCCACATACATATAAAATAATCAAATAAATAATAAATAAATGGATCTACTGATAAGCATAAATACTCAACTAATAGAATTCCACCAATTAATTATAAACTCCCAGAAAATAAATATGTATAAATATATTGTATTCGTACTAACCATTATTTAATGATTTACGCAATGATTATATGTAGTAATTAATTAATTAATTGCCACAATTCCAACTAACCAATAAAATATAAATCCATAAAATAAACATTAATGATTAATAATTCTCTAATGATAATAATAATCGCACATTAATATTAAATATTAATGTCGTCTATTGATTTAATTTAATATTTATAAACTATGTAAACCAGTTAATTATTAATTAATAAATAATCACAAACTCACAAGGCAACCCAACATAAGGTTGAACAACATATCACATGACGCAGACCAACGAATCAAGCCAAGACACTAATTGACAAGGGTATCAACTTAAGCCTAGAGTATAAGAGGGAAACACATGTCATCTCCAACAACTTGCCATTGGGGTAAAGACACGCTCAGACCTATGAGACCAGGTGGAGTCGATGTCTGGTACCTCAAATCCTGCATCCACCACTAAACACAATACAACATATATACAATACATATACATCATAAATGATCAAGCAAGTGATAGAGAATCGCAACATGATATTGTGCTCGCAATGTGTGGTATGACATCGTCTCTAATCATGAAGACACTAGAAGACAATCACAAACATCGTAGCATCAACACAGTCATCATAATCATAGAGTAGGGTTAGCGTAATCATAATGTCATCAGAATCCCATATTGCTCCATAAGCAATATGATCCATCATGAATAATGATCAAATATAGATCCATCATCATATCCAGTACAATCATGAAATAGAGTTAGTACATAACATGATAGCATCAAATCATCATAAAGTAGACTAAGCTAGATTAACATATTCCTTTGATGTACAAAAGACAAGATAAATCAGGGAGGGGCACTACATGTACTACATTACAACCCTTGCTTTGGAGGGCTAGCCTTGTGCAAAGTAGACTCTATCTCACCAGATGGAGATATAATGTGAGCTCTTTCCCTCTCCAACAATGGTGTACCACTTATAATGATAGGTTATGGTTTTAAAAGCCTCTAAAAAAGGTTTTTATTGGATCTAGGAACAATGAACCCATCTAATAGTACCTAATATTAGAGCATTCTCTCCCCTTCTCTTCACCAAACAAGTCTCAATAGATCAAGCATCTTGCGACTTAGCTTGAAAAATGTTAGATACACCTTGAGGTATAACTTTAACTCTACCCCCTTTATATACCCCACTAGAAAATATGGTTGAGGTCACCCTTAAGGTAATGAAATTCCTAATAAGGCATCCTAATGGGAAAGACTTAGCTAGATTTTTTCATTATCCATGATCACACAAATTGTAAGGAGAGAGAATACACACAAACTAGCAATCCTTGGGTAACAAAATTAATCTAAACATAAGAGAAAGATGTGAGATTTTTGGTCTCCACTATTGCACCAAGTGAAAGGAGAGAGCATACATCTACACACCTTTCCAAATTTGGCAAATGAGTTCATTAACCACCTATGCTAGCTTTAGTGCCTATATTAGTGGGAAAAAAATATCCTTGGATAAATTAAAATTGCACCAAATCACTAGTAGTTTAGATGACGTTAATCTTGTGCTAGCATATGCTAGAAACACAATTTTTTTAGCTACTATATAGTAAGATTAAAGCACAAGAAAGTTCAAAACCTAAAAAAAATTAATATTAAAAAAGTATAATTTCATGAAACACAAGCACCACTCTATGCAATGAGGCACCTCTTTATGAAGCATAGGTGCCATTCCATGAGATATGGGTGCAACGTTGTATAATAGGGTTTTTGTGCACAAAAAATAAACACATTCATCTAAGTGAGACACAAGAACCTCAAGATCATATAGATTCACCTTAGGATTCTACAATTGTACAAATATATCAAGTATAAGTGCCTAATCATATAACTTAGATGCAAAACTAAGAAAAAATGCACAAAATGAACTTTTGCCTTTCTTTAGGGGTTAATAACGCTATTTTGAGTTGAAAATCCTTGAGAACCTAGAAGAACAAATCACAAGAAAATGGGATAGACATAAAACCTCCAAGATGGATTAGTCAAATGGCACCAATATGCCACAAGATATGTGCAAGTTCAAGGTTGTTGGAAAGCTCTACAAAGAAACCCTAGTCTTGCACAACACTTGAAACACTTGAAAACCCTAACTTTTGCAACTAGAAAGTTAGAAAAATTGTAAAGATAAAGTGTTAGAGGACTAAGGACCTACACAAAAAGGGCACCAAAGATTAGCAAAATCCTAGAAAAACTCAAAGTGATTAATGCAAATGGACAAAATAGAAGCGCAATTATAGGCAACACTAGTACATGTTATGAGAGTAGAGGCATAATTCTGAGCAACAAAGGTGCCTTAGTTTAGTATAGAGGTGCCACTCTATGAAACACATTATGAGACCCCAAAATATTATATGCAGTTTGGAAAATCACAAAAAATCAACCAAAAAAGTTAACATAGGGATGTGAATCCCAACAGATGTGCCAAAAAAAGATGTGGAATATTGTATGAAATAGAATGCAGCCTAGTTATGTTCGATTTTATCTAGATGGTAATGTGGATTTCTCTATAGAAAATTTGACATAACCTTGGTATGAAAATGATAATATGATAGAAAATGATAGCATAAGGTTGATCTATTATCTAGTTAGCTTGATTGATGTGTTGATGAAGGATGATGGTCTCTACTTATATAATTCTCAAGGGCCAAAACCAAGGGCTAATATATATTGATGAAGGATGGTTGAGATTGATTTTGAATTAGGGATTGGCTCAAAGTTGATATCATGTAACAAGTGTCATATGAAGGATACAATCTAGGTTCAGGTTTAGGTTCAATGAATGTGGATAAGGCTTAGTAGACATGTGAAGGGGACACTTGTCATGAGACAGTGATTTTAGATTTTGATCCATGTGAACACGTCTAGTAATTAATGAGATCAAGTGAAAGGGGTAAAATAATTAATTAAATAATAAATAGTTATTTAATGAATTATTAGGAGATGATGAGAATAAAGGATGTGATTACTTAAATAAATAATAAATATTTATTTAATAAGTGGCTTAGGATAAGGTAAAATTAGGCAAATTGTTAGGTATAGATAGGTTTGGGTGTCTACAATAAGTTTTCTACTTTATTCTCAACTTGTACAAATTTTGCACATGGCCTCATGCTTCTTCCAAGTGTTCTACATGGGTTAAATTTCTTGAAAGTTTACTTAGTAGTTTGTTCTTACCTTCCTCCTTGTCATATATATATATGCAATGAGTTTATTATATATTCTTGATTCACTTTATGATAGATTTTTGTATTTTGTTTGCACATTCATTTGTGGATGTTTTTTTTGGATAATACATTCATTTCATTGTTGCTCCAATAGAATTTTGAATAGCATATATTTTAACCCCCTAGAGACTGAAAACAATACTATTAAACCTACCATTGGATATGTTTTTAGATGGAAGATGACTTATAATTTGATGAATAAGAGTAAACTACTCTAACCACTTAAGGACATTATTAAAATTTTGAATTAGAAGAACGAAATCCAAATGTCTTTCAAGCTCTATACCTCAAGAAACACTTTGAAACAAACTTGTAAGACTTATTTTTAAACAACATTATTGCCCACTTCAATGCCCACCACATTAACATTAATGCCTAAAAAAGAAAAGGCTTCCAATGCTATGTTAAAAGAAGAAGTAGAAAAATAATAAAGCTAACTACTCTAAGGGTAAGAAACCTTGAGAACTTCTATTTGACAAATGTAAAAAAATCAAAACTACTGTGCTATAATATTGGAAAGTGGTGTGGTATGAATAAACAAAACAAAAGAAACATACATCAAGCCAAACCATTTTTTCTTGTTCTCTCCAACTTCATGTTAACAAGTTATTTTAGATCTACGATTAAGCTTAATCTAAATTGGATTCAATATCTATCTACTTTTTAAAATAATGAATTAGTTTTGGCATTTCTAATAAAATAACGAATTAGAAAGGCTTCCAATGCTATGTTAAAACAAGAAGAAGAAGAAGAAGAAGAAGTTGAAGAAGAAGAAGAAAGCTAAGTAACTTAACAGTAAGAAATCTTGAAAACCTCTTTAAAAAATGCTGCGTGGTAATTTTGGAAAGTAGTTTGACATGAATAAACAAAGCAAAATAAACATGCATCAAACCAAACCGATTTCTCTTGTTCTCTCCAACTTCATCCAAACTAATTATTGTAGATCTAGAAATGAACTTAACCTCGATTGCATCTAACTTCTAGCCACCTTCTAAAATAACCAATTAGTATTGGCATTTCTTCTTGCTTGCATGGTGACAATATGATTTCAAATTTTATGTATTTTAATAATTTAAATTGTGCATACTTTACTCCCACAAGAAATATGAGGTAGTCCCATACTGCTCTAACCCATCTCTAGACCCACACAGAAATCGTTGGCATCGTAGACTATAAAAACCCCTTTCCTTTCCTTTCCTTTTTCCAACTACGTCTAAACATCAAACAATTCAATTAACTAATAGAAATACAACAAACATTCACCATTTTTTTCAAATTTGCCATCCAGCCGAGCACTGTGGAACGTTGATTTTACGTTCAGGGGTCATTTTCTTATCTCTTTGCCGAATAAATGGGCTGCTGATGAATCCTACGACATGTGGGCTACATAGTTCATTAGAATTTGGAATTTTGTGCTTTAGAATGCGGGTCTCCAATCTAATCCATTCCATGGCGTAGGAAGCTTGTCTTTCATTATTTTATCTTCAATTCAATTGCTCACACTCTTAATCATATTGTCTGGCACTGAATCCAAATAAAGCATTGAAGTTCAATCACCATTAGAAGAAGCAATACGCAATCATTATTCAAAATTTGTGATGGCAGAGAGACCAGAAGAAGAGGAAAAAGATATTAGGAATCTTGAGTCCACACAAAACAGGCTTTACTCAATGCTATAATAATTGCCACCTTCCCCACAAACAGACAGACTTCATTGACTTGTGAATGTTAAGGTACAAGTTAAAACAATCCAATTCAATCTGCTCCACCCACAAAGTCTTTTCTGTTAACTTTTCTCTTGCATTGTCATTAGTTGGAATAGATGAAAACAACACAGGAATTAACAATTGGTCATTCATTTCCTGTCCATATCACCATTCAGTTGTAGAAAAGTTGGGTGTCCTCTCTACTTAAATAGATACGCACTTTCACGGGCCTGCTGTGAACTGGTCAAGGGGTCGAATCCCACGGCGGAGAGGCCGGAGTTATACATATTCTGCCAAAAGAAAGGCTTACAAATACATTATTACAGTCCTGACACCTGATATTTCTGTACGCTAACATTAAATGAAAACCATAAAAGCAGGATTGCTTTTCTTCTTGGCCAGGGTAGAGAAGATCAAGGTGAGGAAGAAACTATCAAAAGTCATTTCAAGCATATCAACATCAACATTTAGTAGGTATGTATGATTCAAATAGGTTATTTAAATAGAGATGGATTATAGGTATAAAAATTTATGAATGGTATTATGTTGAAGGAGAAGGGGTAGATTATCATAAGTATGAAGAATAATCAATGAAGAAGGTCATTTTGAGGACAATTAAATGCCATTTAATTGTTTTAAACATTTCAAATTGGAAGAGGCGTGAATATGTTTTACTTTGGGAGTAAAAAATTTCAAAGTCAACAAATCCTTGCTCATGAGAAGGCCACTCTAAAGGCCCAACAATAGTCTTGCTATGGAATGATAGGGTCCAACCCCTTCTTTGATGAGGGCGAGAGAAGAAGTTGTGGCTAAGTGAATGGCTCATCCACCATAGGGTTTGTAATAACGATCTTAATGGTGGGTTATATGGCAAGATTCTACTTGTGAATGGGGTATTCCCCCAATGCTTAAGATGGTCTTAGAAGTACTGAAACTCTAAAGCCTTTTTAAATGAATAGTTGTCAACTTGTGCCTAAATAAAAATATAACATTTTTTGTTGGAGAATTGATGAGAGAGTGTTGGCGATATGTGTTGCCATTGATGTCAACACTGATGTTTGATAATATGTGTTGTCACTACGTTGGTTAGATGGAACATTGGCAGATCAGATGATGTATGTTGGGATACTTCAGAGATGATTGGTCTATGATGTAGAAGGTCGTTCAGATATTCATCAAATGGCAAAATATTAGTTCAAAATTGCTGGTATGTGTTGATATACTTGATTTGTATTGGATAATTGTTGAAGTCATCTTTGGTTGGTGTCTACATGCTTAAGATTTTATATAGATGATGGTTGAGTTCAATTTTATCATTGAGTGTTTGAGAAAATTGTCTAAGTGTTGAGACAAAGTATTTCTTCATGTCTATGAAATGGTATTTGGCTCTGCATCCTACCGCATTATGTCCTTTGGAATTGTTGTTTTGGAATTATGCTTGGTGGTGTCTCATGTGTCTATTGTCAAGATTTCAACTGATAATATCTTCTACTGAAAAAGTTTGGCTCTTTGATCTCATAATAACAATGAAGTATGTCACAATCCAATCAGAAGAATTCTTCTTCCTTGATAGATATATGCTTGTGTGTATTTGAGAATACAATAAAGATGGTGTAGTGGATCCATGACATGAATTGTAGGTTTGTTGGTGTCTTGATGAATGATTTATTGCATGGTGTTGTTACACAATCTATCATGACTACACAATGATTACATGCTTAGTGAGTTACTTTTTTTTGTATCAACAATTGATGATTAATCCTTTTAGGAGATGGTTATAGAATGGCCACAATTGGTTTTCATGTCTTCATCTTGGGCCACATTATGTGTTGGGGTTCTCTCATGTTGTTTGGAGGCATTTTGATATGCAACTTTGATGTTTGGAGTTGACTAGGTGTGTTCCTTTGATTGCAGGGGTTCTTGATATATTCTATTTGTGTTGGAGAATGTTTGAAGGTGTGTTATCATTTTGTTGAGGCCGACTATGATTTGGGTTGATTCACAACCTATTTTGTTGATGATGTATTTTGTTTGGAACCAACTTATGCCTTGTCACATGTTTCACTTACCAAGTCCTACTAAGCTGACTTATTTGATGTTTTTGAGAGGTAGAGATGGATACATATAAGGAAGAATAAACCACTTGTGATGTGTGCAAATATACTTATCTTGATGGAGATGTGAGTGTTGGTGTGAAATACTATATTGTGCAAAGTAAAGACAAAAATATATTAGAGGTGTATGAAGTGTGTGAATTCCGAGTGACAAATTGTTAGAAGTACAGTTGTTGTTGCACCAAAAGATTGACTTGCTAATTCCCAATACAACCACTAGACTTATAGAATCCACAGGTGGTGGTTAAGCCATGTCACAAACTCGAGAGCTGCGTTTCACAATACAAGGAGACCAAGGGCACACACCTTACAACAATCCCCCCCAGCGCAAGTGGGGGGTTTGAACCTATGACCAAGCTCTGATACCACTTGTTAGAAGTATGGTTGTCGTTGCACCAAAAGATCAACCTGTTAATGCACGATACAACCACTAGACTTATAGAATCCATAGGAGGCGATTAAGCCATGTCACAAACCCGAGTGTTGTGTTGCACAACACAAGGAGACCAAGGGCGCACACCTTTCAACAAAAACTAGTTTTGGGCTACAAAGAGGACTATACTATTAGAGTTTCTAAGATGCATATTCTATAACAGTTCACCATATGTTGTTCATTGTAATGTTGTTGTATCTTTCCTTGAAGAAGTGATCTCCAGTCTGCAAGTCTTTGTATCTTTCCCTGGGGTAGTGCGGCTTAGCTTGCAAGTCTAGGTGGCACTGAGCCTAAAAAAAACATTGTAATGCTTGTTTCATATATTGTGAGTTGACCTTGACCGTGGTTTTTCCCTCATTGGGTTTTCCAAGTAAAAATATTGGTGTCCTTGTGTGATCAATGCTTTGTTCTATTATTTATTTCTACAGATCTGAATTTAATGGTTCAAGAGTTAATGAATGAATAAATTTTTGTTTATGTTGATTCACCTCACCCCCTCTTAACATCTGGGGTGTGTTCAACATTTTTTTCTTAACTTAATAAAATGAAGAAGATTTAAGAAGAATAATTTGATAAATGTGGTTTCAAATTCTTCCTCTATGTTCATATTTACTTTTCTTAAAAAAAATACTCTTAAAAAATAGATAATTAAAGCCTAAGAAAATAAACTTAAGTAGCGCACCATGAAAATACTTTGTTTAAGATTTTAATGATTTGATTCTTTAAATTAATTTAAGCAATTTCCTTTATATTAAATTATAATTTCATTCTATATTATTTGAAAATCAATCCAACTCTATTGTTTAACTTCTCAATATATCATCTATCAAATTGTTATAATAATTGTATTTCCAATATCAATTTTATCATTGTTTATACAAAATATGAACTCACTTCATTGATATAAAATCTAATCTGTAAACTATAGTTATAACCAAGGAATATTATTTATTTTTCTTGTACTTTGAACAATAATATATTAATTAAAAACTTCTCTAATATAACTGTTTTCTTACAAGTTACAATATATATGCATATAACAATTTGATATGAATAGGAAAATATGAATTTCTTGTCCAAGTAATTATATCACATCAATATGCTCTACTTCAAATTTTGTATCCATCCTCCACATTTGTTGATTTGAAGGGATTGATCTTAACCATCAATGGACATTGCCACACCCCAACCATAAGGTAAGTCATATAGGAAAGCATGATACTTGACATATTATCAAAGTAACTAGAGATATAATTAAAAAACTCAAGCCATTTCCATATGTCCATTTGAATACACAATGATGTACATAGGTCTTTGTTTAATAAACAAAGATTACTAGGAAAAGTGCTAAAAATAGGGACACAGTTCTCCTATTGCTATTGTGAACTTATACAAAGAATCTAGAAAGATAACACAAATAAAAATATATATGATGTCCATACCTAGTTAGGCATAGAGCTTGGATTTTATGCAAAATCTGTAATAGCTTAAATCAAATAGGATACCTTAACCAAGATATCCATAAAGACTATATTTATTCAAATGTACACATAAAATAGGTTCTACACATGAAAATGGATAAATAATATAATTTGTAATACTTTATAAGAGTATACTTCATAATCTAATAAGAAACCTATGTACTTTTTTATTAATCTTGAGAGGATACTGATGCCATGGAAATGTGGATAAGAACCAAAGACAAAGTTCAATGTTAGTATGTTAGCTTCAACCATTAAAACCAAAACAAAGAACTAAAAGCCATTCCAAAAACATATAAAAGGAGATTTAAAAAGCATGAAATAAACTTAGATAAAACAAGAAAGGAGAAGAATCTCCCTAAGATGCTTCCATGGTGTCTTTTGTTGCTCGTCCCTTGTTTCCTTCCTCTCCAAGTTCCAAATGAGTGTAGCTCTCAACTTTTAGCATTAGCCATGGATGCCAAATGGAGATTCAAGGTGATTGAAAATGAAAAAATGCTATGCAAATGCAAATAGTGATGCTATGAGAAAGCTCTAAATACCTATGCAATATTTCCGTATTATAACAATGCTCTAATGCTTCCTTTTTTGCTTGAGGAGAAGGGTTCTATTTATAGGCAAAATAGAAGATTGAATGGTCAAGATTGATCTGGTTTGTGGAGGGCCAAGATTGCATGATTCATGATCCATGTGATGGTTTTCAACCCAATCCCATGATGACAAGTGTCAGCGTGAGATGGCTTGAGAGGAGAGGGAATGAGCATTTAATGTCTGAGAAGACATGAGGGTAACCTCATGTGGGTTGGGTTATTGGATAAAGATTTTATCCAAGGGTAAGGTTATTATCAATAGGTAGACTCTTGTGCAAAGTTTACCCATGGTTAAGCCTTGACTAAAGGGTCAAGACCCATGTGGGTTAGTGTGTTGAAGAAGGGAAGCATTTATGACTCTGTAAGAGTCTTAAATGGTTGAGACGATGGGTTTGGGGTTAATTTTGGTTTAGGATTGTGCAAATGATTAGAAGGGGTTAGAAGAATCTAGAAGGAGGTTAGAAGAATCTAGAAGCAAGTGGACGAGGATAAAGTGGAATTTGTAATTAAAATAAATCATTTATTTCAACTAAAATATGCAACTTGCATTTGTAGGAGAATGCAAGTGGATGAGGCATTTTCAAATAAATATTGATTTATTTAAAAGGGGATTTGGTTTGGGAATTTTAAATAAATGTTTAATTTATTTAAATAGAAAGGGGGATTAAATAAATTTATTTAATAGATGGGACTATAGTTAGTAATTAAATAATTTTTTAAAATTTATTTAACTAGGATAGAAGAAAATGCTAATGGTGAATTAATTAAATATAAATTTAATTAATAGAGGAATATTAGTTCATTAAATAAATATTTAATATTCATTTAATTCATAGACAGATTTATGTGTCTACATTTGCCCCTCTTTGAGACGGCACCGTTTATTGCGTCGTTTCAAAGAAAAACTGATAGGCATGAGAAAAATGTCCTAGGGATGTTAGTTATTGGGTTGGTATGCCCCCTCGAGAGATGGGCTGAAAATTTTGAAAAATCGGGCGATCTCTCGAAAAAAAGAAAGAAATTGGGGGATGATGGATTAGAAGAAATTGTATGAAATGGTGGAAGAACAAAGGAAAATGGGGTTGAAATGGAGAAATTTAGCAAGCCTCGGAAGTTCCTGGGGTCCATGTTGATGAGCGAGGCGAAGCAAGGGTAGTGTATATTTAGGCTAGAAGGGGTAAAATGGTCCTCATTTGCACGCTCTCCCATAGTGATCTAGAGGCTTGATAGAGACCCTTTGCAACAGATTGTGACTGATAAAATGGTGTTCTTGATTGTAGATCATCGATTCGAGTGCATCCAGTGGTACCAACGACCAACCAACTACAGACCCCCGGTAAGTCCAATTCTAACTTTTGTATTTTGAGGTCATTTATTGCATGTTCGAGCTAGGGAAAATTTTCGGATGACAGAGGCGCTAAAACACTGTTATAGCGCTTTTGTCGCCTAAAGTAGCGCTATTGCTCCACAATGGCGCTATCGCTAAGTAGTTGTAGCACTATCGTGAATATAACGCTATTGTAGGGTAATTGTAGTGCTAATATTTTTCAAAGTTTTGGTGCTTTTATTTTTGACATGTTGATAGGTAGGTTTTAGTGCCGTTGTTGAACAGTGTAGCACTACTATTTTTGTTGAATGCTTTTGTGCAATTGTTTAGCGCTTATGTTTTGTTTAGCGTGTTGTCAAGTGTTATAGCGCTTTTGTCTCTTTCCTATTCTTTCATCTGTCTCATTTCCCTTCCATATTTGGAAACCCTAGTTGAACTCTCTCCCAGATCATACTTCTGCTTCCCAGATACAGTAGCTTTAAATGCAGTCTCAACTTTCCCATGTGATTCACCAAGTTTTCTCAATTCAAAAGCAACAAGCTTACCAACTAGCATATCTCTTGTCACAGTACAGATCACATCAATAGCAACAACTTTGTGTTTGTAAGCAGGAGGCAAGGATCTCAATACTTTAGCTACAATCTCATCTTTTTCAAGGACTCCATTGGCACATTTGATGTTCAGTACAAGATCATTCTCTTTAGCCATAAAGGATGAAATAATCTCATCTTCTCCCATTCTCAACAACTCATACTTTCCTTTCAATCTTTGCAATTTAGCTACTTTCACATGTTTATCTTCTTCATACAAGGTTTCTAGATTTTCCCAAATCTCATGAGTAGTATGCAATCTCATCACATTAGTCATCTCTGCATTAGTCGGGGCACTCAACAATGCTTCTTTAGCTCTTATATTTTGTTCAGCATCCTTGATCTCAGTTGCAGTAAAAAGACCATTTTGAGGAACATTGTAGACATTCGTTGTGATCTTCCAATAATCTTCTCCAAGACATTTCAAGTGATACTCCATCCGGTCCTTCCATACGATGTAATTGGTTCCATCAAATCTCAGACTCTCTATCTTGAAAACAACTGTTTCCATCTTGGATCTCCTCAAGCGTTCAAGCTTCTTCCAAAGGATCTATCTCTATGCAGGAAAATTGCGAGGGGGGGGGGGGGGTTGAACCAGTTTTCACCAAATTTAAACAAATTAACCTCAACTTCAGATCTGATCAAGAACAACAATAGAAAAGATAAACACCACATAAACAACACACATAACACACAAAATTTTGATGTGGAAAACTCGGTTAAGGGAAAAACCATGGTGGGAACCTACCCACAATATGATGATACTCTACAGTAGTATGTGTAAATATTACAATGGGGAATGCACATGCATTCAAGCACACTGCCTAGAGATCATTGCTCAAAAACAACAAAGGGCTACAACCCTAGGAAGGCTCACTGCCTTACAAGATCAAGCAACAATCTGGGTTACATGAACTGAAAGAATAGCATCTCCAAATGCCTAATCACAGTTCCGGTTAAGCATAATATCTTTGTTGCAACACTTCTCTACTCTCCTACACACTTCCGAAAGATCAATTCACTTGTTCACACATACACCACTCTCAAAGAACGCAAACACAACTGCATACATACATCTTAAATGATTACAACATATTTATACAAATCATCAACCTTAACCTCAAGGTCGGCTCAACTTATAAGACCTAATTACAAAATTACATGACATGATACATAAATCAATATGCGGACCAATACAACGTTGGCAAGGACATAGCATCGACCCAAATAAAAACCTCGAACACGCAATACCATTGAATATCTCGCCAAAATCATTCGCAAAATGCAAGAACCATAGGGTCGACCAGAAAGTCGTATAACACGAAGAATACCACCAGACCAATAAAATATTCAATAATGCGCACCACGATCAATGTGGACCACCAAAACACATAGAACACGATCAAAGAACATCAACAAGCAACGTGAATTCCTCTGCAACAACCGCAATAACTCGGATAACTAGAATCATCATCATTTCCCTTCCGGAGCTCAAGAACACCAACAACAAACTGAAAGATACGCTTGTGAAGTTCCAAATCATGAACTGCTCGAACTGAGGACACACATGAATGTCTTGGAAACACTCTCCAAAATCCACACAACATAATGAATCAATTCTGGAGCAATACAAAACCAACAGAAAAACCAATCATCACACTGGATCACATAACTTGATCAAATCACCTTTCGGAACATGGAAACTCATACTAAATCAACTAGAGATAAGTATCTCAAAACCCATTAATCCGCATCAACATATCTGCAACCAAACCGACTCTCTGCAACACCGAAGCACAAGAAACACAATATTATATTGAAATCAATGACAAGAACACATTCCAACAACTCTAATATCCAACAATAACATTATAAATCTGAAATCTTTTTATAGTAAGTGTTCCCCATGTTTTATTAATTAATTCTATTTTAGACATTTATTTTCTATACATATTTATCTCAAACAGTGTGATTATTTATTATTAGGATAAAAAATATTGTATCTAAATCAATCAATATATTGGTACCCACCTTTAGACAAATATTATTGCAATTAATTTTTTAACCGATTATCATCAATTGTACTCAAGAACCAAATATGTACTATATTTTTTAATCTTAAATATATCTCTTTATTGACAAACATAAAAAAAAATTAGACAAAAAATTACTCAAAAAAATAAATATTAATAATTAATGTCATTCTTGTTGTTAGAAAACTTTATCTTTTATTATATCATTCTCATAATTCAAAACACACCATCATAAGCTCTATCAAAATAGTGCAATTCCACTTGTTGGTGAAGTGAAATATATTAATTTGTCACATTGTTAAGAAATTCACTCAATAAATCAAGATGTTTGATGTGATTGATAATGATAAATAACCATTCATATTTAAGACTAAGACTAGACATGTGATAACTTACTTTGAAATGAACTATATAATTACATAACATTAAAATTATAAATATAATATTATGTACTTAATACAAATGCAAATTTACATCAATTGTTTATGCTAAATCATGTCAAGTACACTCCCCTTGAATAAATAGATATAGAAAATGTCACATTTAAAATTCAACTAATAGTTCACTTTTCATAATTTTTTCTTATTACAAAAGAAAAATAAAAAAAAACTAACTAACTTACAAATATAATAGGTAATAAAAAATCAGCCAATTTAGATAAATATGTGAGTTAATATACATTTGAATTTAATGAATCTAGAATTGAAATGTTGATAGTTTATTTGATTTAAATTCATTTATATTTATTTTAATTTTATTTTATGTATTAATTCTATATCAGTTACTAGCATATATTTTTTTTTTTTTATTATTTTAAATTATTAATTATATTTCAATATGTAATAGGTATGTCAATAGTCATATATATTAGAGTATAATATTCTTTTAGTGTAAATCAGATTGGTAAGTTTTAATGAGTCATTTTGAAATGAGTTTTATTGTTTATACAAATGAGTAGATTGGTTAAGGCAAATATACAAAAGTGCACACAATTGAAGATGTAGGTGAAGAATTTTGAAGATAATTCTAATGATTAAAATCTATTACACAACCTCATCACCTAGATTTTCCATGCATGTTCTTAAATACCTAATTATAACATAATCTAAGTGTACATACCTATCCCAAAAATATCCTTAAGCTACCATGACTAGGAGGATCCAATCTACCAAAGTCACTTAGAGATTGTGATGAAGGAAAAGTAGGGTTTATATGTTTAGGCATACAAACTAGACCTATTTTCCAACATTGCATTAAGGAAGAGGAGTGAGATCAACAAATTCATCCTCTCTTGTTGTGAAAAGGGCTGAATGTTGATTAAATTCCACTCCTCTTTTGTTGGGGTTGAATTGGATATCGAAAATATGAAAATGAATGCTAGATCTAATGCTAAAGATGAGAAATTGACATAAATGAACATTACTAGGTAGCTAAATATGAGATATGAAGTTATGATCATAGATCTCAAATAAGAAAGATAAATAGAAATTTTTATTGGAATTTAGACTTGAAAAGTCGAGACAAAGTATCTCTGAGCAAATTTGCTCCTTGAATGTCAGATGTAGACAAATTTTATTGATATGAAACAAAAATGCTGTTCAGAATCTATCCTAGAAGTTTCATGGAAAATTCGTCGGATATTGTAGTGCAGGCCAAATCTATCCTTTACTTTTTGTGCCTGCAAAAGATGGATCTGATTGTCTTTTTCTGATTCTAAACTTACAACTCCTGAACTTGTCACTTGCACATAGAAAGTGAAGAAAGTTGTTGGGAATAAGGGTTTGCCTAAGTCAAACCTTGGGTTTGGAATTAACCCTATAATTGAAATAAATTTAAAATGTGATGGAAATGTAAAGTGTACTTTTTGAGGGTAGAGGCTAGATTTGAATTGAAATGTTATACCTTGATAAGTCTTGCTTTGAAGTCTTCATACAAGGTTGGTGATGCCATGTACGATGTCTTCATAGGATCTTGATTATGGATGCCATCTTGAATGCTTGAATCTAAATGCTTGACCTCTCCTTTAATGTTTTGAAGATGCTTGATTGCTTTCTCACTTGAATTTGAATTGTATTTGAACTTGAATCATGTAGAGAGCTAAAAGAGAGACGTTCAAATGAGGGGGTAAGGCTCGCTTTTATACCCCACTAGATCAAACATGTTTGAAATTTTGAGATAGGCCGATATGGGTGGGAAATTCCTGCCAACATTTCATAACCGTTGTCAGGACCAAAATTGGGCCCCTTTTGTCAAGACAATGGCACCTGAGGAAACACTCTCCTAAGACAATGGCACTTGGAGTGCCTTTGTCTAGCCAATCAGGGCCACAAACCAAGTAATAAGTGAAGCTTGAGAACGAAAGCCGATGTGAGTAGATTCAAACATGGTCAAAAGCACGAAAGGCTAGAACACCAAAGTGAGGATGGAAGCTGTATAGGGATACAATTTAGGATGCTATAGAGATGAATTTGGCTTTATCATACTTCAAGGAATTTGTATCTAGATAGATGGGATGACATTATATCCTCACCAACTGGACTACAACCCTATATACGTTTAATTTTATGTTGTTTATCCATATTCTAAATTATGTCATGTTGTGATTACACTTTCAATTGATGATTCTAGTTAAACCCACATCCTCTAATAATATCTCAAATTATGGTTATGATTAACTCAAGTTTACCTACACAAGTAGATATATTGCTATTGAACTCAAAATCAACTAATCAACTTGTGAGAACTCTTTACCAAGAAATCACTTGCTCATCAATATTTATCAAATCACATCTTATTATGAACAAACTAAACTTCAACTATGTATTCATGATTATTCCTACAAAGAATCAAAATTAAAATCAGACGTAGACCTAACAATTATAATCATTAATGTCCCACAAAATCACTAGATATTTAGCTTGAAAAATTATATTCCAAATCATTTACACCATCTATTTCAAAATATCGTAGACTACTCCAAAACTATATTATCATAACTCATCTGTCAATTACAAAAATAAGTAATATTATTATTACAATATTTCAACTACTCCATAATAATATTTTCCATACAATAATGCACTTTAAAGTTAAGTTTAGGGGGGCTTTTTTTGGGGGAGCTCTTTTAATTATATCCTTTCATTCTCCTAATACGGAACATATAGACGTGTAAAATTAAAACAGTTGCATAATAATTGAAAAATACGGTACACGTATATATTGCTTAAATAAATACTAGTGACCGACAATTACAACTAAAATATTAATGTATTTAATCATTGCTGGGTCTGACTAGATTCCACCAAGGCTAGCTACCTACTAGCTGACTAGTTTGGGTCCCACACTGATAATTGTGAGTCGTAGCTATCTATTTTTAGAGACCCAACGCTAAATATTCTTCAAACTATTGAATTCCAATTTTGTAGTAGTCGCACTTTATAAATTTGTGACATTTACATATACATATTTTTAAAGGTATGGTTGTATAATTAGGCCTTCCAAATACAAAATATGCATTTTCTTACTAAAAAAGTTGTCTTTTAATAAGAGAATGTATGTTTCGCGAGATCTTTGGCAGTGTGTTATAGAAGCAGATATAATGCGAACACAGGTTTTTAGAATCACAAGACAAGAGAAGCATCATTTTTAATAGGTCTTATTGTAGTTATCGCTTGAATCGAGGGTTCCTAACTCATGCCGTTGGATATCTTGAGTTGCGTGTTCCAGATTTTTCCCTAACATGCCTTGTTTGTACTTCCACATTTTTACATGCACCATATAAACCGTCCACATACAACATATAATCAGTCTGTGTAACTTGTTATAACTGAGGATTATTAGAAAATGAACATCAGAAATTATAAGGAAGTATATAGGATTAATATACATAGAATTGAGATTTTAAATTTATTTAGAATTAATAATGACACATGGTTTCTATTAGTTAACCTCTACACTTTTATTGTAACTGAAATAAGAAAAAGAAATTGCAATCCTATCAAAGCATAAGGTAAAACATAGTTGAAGCAAGTAATGTAGACAACACTTGGGTTGAACAAAGAAAGTTACAACTTAACCAAATTTCAAACGATCAACGAAACTAAACTCTAGGTCTTATCCAACAACTTTAGAGTTGAATACAAACATAATTATCTACAATTATAACACACACACATTTCATAAATATTTAGTATTTCATACTTAGTATTTGTCCAACAACAAAATTAAATTGGTTTAAAGATCTAATTACTTAGGTAAATCCTCTAATTTGTTTTAGGCACTCCATTTCCCCTAGACAATTGGTTGCAAGTTTGCCAAATAGTTGCAAAGGATGCAACTACATGGAATCAAATGTCAATACACCACTTGAATAGAACCACAATTGTACCAATCACCAGTGGTTGTGTCAAATATATGATGGAACTACATGAAATGGAACATGATTGCATGCTTATGTCTCTAACAATACTCTCGTTTAACACAAGATCTAGAGCTAATAGTAGAGAACCTCATACTATCTTCTTTTTTGCTATGCACGTCCTCTCAAATTGTCAAATAAGACATAATCTCTTTCCTCATTTTTAGTTTGTGATTTTAGTATATAAAACGACAATCTCATTCCCTACTATGTAGTTCTCTTATTCTTTAAAATTTGAAATATGTTATTAAATGTTGAACTATTATTATTTTCTTAGATATAAAATGAAAAAGGAAACTACACTATAAAAAAAAGTACTATACACTATCATTTTTTTAGTGGAACTTTTATTTTTACATTAGATTTTGGTAAACTTGACATTCAAACACAAAATAGCCTTCTTCGTTACCAAATAACACAAAGTATTTTTTGCTACCTTTCCCTCTTTATTGAACTTACAGGTAAGGTTAGGTTTAAGGTGTCTTTCTTCCAAATCAAAATATAGAACAAATCCCTCTCTCTTGAATACCAATCTTTCTTATATGTAAGCAACTCAAATTATAGATTCATTCTTTTATTTGTAGTTCTTCTTTCCTCATTCTCAATTGTACTACATTAAATGATTTTTTGAAACTTCTTGTAGATGGTCTTGTTAGCACTATATATTAAGATATTATTCTATATCTCTTTACATTTAAGCTCCTTCACATAACCAAACTATTATTACTCCCTTATTTCTTTTCTTTATACTAAGGTTAGGAGGTTTGCTACATTCCTTTAGTAAGACACTTTACCCTCTCTACCCATTTGTTATCTTTGAACCTTTCTTTCATTAAGATTTCTTCCACGTTCTTTATTTTCATCTATGAACTTCTTAATTATATACATTAGTGTAAATAACATCATTACATAACTAGTTAGTTGTCAATTTTTTAGATTGACCTATTCCCACTTAAGCTTAAGTTTACTTAGTTATTTTAGTGTTTTGTCTCACCTCATGTGGTTGACACATGTACTCACCTAGCACGAGACACCTAATGCATATAAAATTTTCACTTGCTCACACCCTTGTCAAGTGTGCTTATAGGTGTCCAATATCTAGAGGGGTAGTCAATTATTATGATCTATTGTCCTACCTTCAATACCTTGCCTAGATATGCAAGGTCACTATGTACATATCATTCTAACTCTTTGATAATAATCATTTCACCTTTTGTGTGTTCATAGTTTGTAAAATTATTGGTTTTTGTTTTATGATCTTGAAAATCCTAAAATGATATCAAAGCCATGCTAACAAAACCCTTCTCGAAATCTCGCACCTACCCTTATCAAGAGATCCTCATGGAGAATTTATTTATGTTGATGAAATTTTTGCTATGAATGATTTTTCAAAAATATAAATACATGTTGATCCATTCTATGTTTATGTTTTTTTCATTATTAGTAACCAGTGTCTCTACTAAGAAAATGAAATACAAGCCTTTGTTGCAAGCCAAATCTCTGTTTGTAGGTTAACATCCATCCTTGCAAGATTTTGTAAATAGGAAGAGGCGTGAGTAGAATCCCTACTTTTCCATACTTGGTGGCACCAAAAGTACATGAAGGTTGCACCAGGATTTCAGTAGGCACTATAGTAACCTCCATGTTCTCATAGAGATGCAACTTCAATCATATTTTTTTGACTTAGCATGTGAAGATTTTGGTTTGCAGCGACTTGTTCATAATTGTTCCCTCCTTTGACAGATGTGTAAGGATCTCTTCCTACCATTCCTTAGTAGACGCAATGGGACCATCTACCTGTTCACTATCTTTATCTTTTTCTATAGATTTCAAGTTTTCGTAGAGGAAGAATAATTGCAAGACCTATATATCAAAGGAATTGCCCCTCAAAAAGTTGCCACATTCATCAATCGACCCAAGAAATAATTGAGGACAACATATTATCCTTCCAAGTGTATAAGCGACTTCATTAAATCCTCAACAACTCCAGACTTGGTCAAAAGGACTCTTCCAACAATAGCAAGGCAAAACAAAGCACATGGATTTTCTCACAGCATTGTTGGTCTTGATTACTCCAATTTATTTGTTAAAATAGTCAAATTGGCATTATTTTTTAAATATAATTATCAAATGTCTATTTTAAATTGTAGTTAAAAGGTGATAGCCTAAACTATATATTAATATAATTGGAATAAAGACAAATTGCTGAACTATATGATTTGATATGGAATATTAGGATAGTAATGGAATACAAAAATGTCATATATGCAAGAAACCAAAGATCTACTCATTCCATTAGATAGCAAAAACCTCTTTGCTATGAAGAGACAAAAATGGAACTATGTTATCATAAATGAGAAATGCAATGAGAATGACAACTTGATGGGAAATGAGATATTTAAAGGTTGCCTATAAGAAACAATATGTATATGTATCACGGATAACTTTAAGAAACCACCCTCGGGAGAAGTGTAAAATCCTGGTGAACCAGACATTATTTCAGGGGGGAAAATTTCATATTGATGGCGAAATATTTTTCAAATTTGGAAAAAAAATTAATTTGTTGACGATTTTTTTTAGGGTATGAAAATTCCATAAAATCCTGGCGAATAATTCATTATTATGTGGGGAAAATAGATAATGTCAGAGGTGAATGTTTTTCGTTTAAAGGAAAAAATATATAAGTGTATGGGTGAAAAGTTATACTCGAGAGGAAAAATTATTTAAATGTATTAGCAATTTTTATCTACCATTTGAAAATTATTTAATTTTATTGGATAATAT
Source organism: Cryptomeria japonica (assembly GCF_030272615.1). Taxonomy (NCBI): domain Eukaryota; kingdom Viridiplantae; phylum Streptophyta; class Pinopsida; order Cupressales; family Cupressaceae; genus Cryptomeria; species Cryptomeria japonica. The sequence continues at coordinate 724,184,908 of NC_081415.1, read as the reverse complement.
TTCGTTATTTGACGAAAAATAAATACTTTATTGGTGATTTCATAAATTCATTGCCATTTTCCTTATCTATTAATAGCCATTTCGTCATCTAATTAATGCAACATCACGTCGAGTCGGGACTCTGCATGATGTATTGATAAGCGCAACCTCATCGACACGTCACATGCACCTACAATCCATCAATGATTTAAAATTGTTTGATGATCGTAGATCAATGGCTGAAGTTTTATTTCGGCTCCAATTTTTGAAGAGAACGTAGTTCTCCAGAAAGTCCCTAGAAAGGAATTGGAGACAGTAGACACGTATCAAATCTAATCGAGTATCAAGATTTATTAATGTCTTGTCACTGACATACTCTAACAGTGATCCACTCAGCACACACGACTTCCAATCTGGTAATTGGTGGTGGTTTATGGTTGTTTCCAATTTTGCACACTTGTGCATTTATGAGAAAGAATTGGTAGTATCAAGAGCTATTTATAGATGATCTCCGCTTCTTACTTCTTCAATTCGCCTTTGGTAGATAAATTGTCGGAGCTGACGGTAGTTGAAATTTTGCCTCTAGTGTAGGTCTTTAGAATGTATAATTTGATATTTAGATTTTTTGAGATGGACACTCCTATCTAGTTGAGAAGCACATCTAAAGAGGACCAAAGGTCCTTTTTGGGCTACGTCAAAGACCCAACGCTCCAATCAATTATTAAGGAGGTCGAGATGTTCACTAACGAGGCTGTGAGGATGGTGTTGGGCCAAGAATTTTTGAGAAATGATGATAGATACCATGTTAACATGGACATTAAGTCCCGGTTCTTGGCGTCTCTTCTGGACCGAGGAGGAGAAAATGTGGATATGTTGATGTTGTTAAGGAGAGTGTTCAAAGAAGAATTCCTTGGGGATGACATTACTGTTGTCGTCTTTGCAGAAGTTGGGGTGGGGATCCCTTGGGTGAGTGATTTAGCCAAGCTTCTCCTCCCTGACCAAAATGTGGCAAGGCAACCTTTTCTTTTGAACCTGAATGCTGAGCAGTTGACACAACATAGGAAATGGGCACAGATTGGTAGGGATTTACTCCGGAAATGGTTTCTCCAGGATGAATTTCAAGACTATAGATGGCTAGAAGAATTCTTAGAGCTTCTCATCTCTGAAGAATTCTACTTAGACAGAGGGCAAGATCCTTAGGGTTACACATGAAAGGTTTCAATTTTTTGTCTTGTTTTTTGGATACCACTGGTCCACCATCCACTGCCAGTGCCCTAGCTCCTAGTAGTTTTTTTTTTTTTGGCTATTTCCTATTAACTTCCCTCATTTTGTCTTTAAAGTTTTGGAGGGGCAGGGATAGGGACTCCGACAATCAAAAATTATAATTTGAGCAACATATTAATGAAAATTTTGCAAATTCCATGATGTAGGAGCATCCCCGGTTCATAGCAATCTTGCATCAACCAAAAACATTTTCTTTCTATTTGCAATTTTAGCTTTTCTTTTTGTGTGTCTCAGTTTTGGCTCATCGGATCTTGTGGAGTTGGATTCTACTTGAAGACTTGATCATCTTTCTTGCTTCCAGACCGCATCACATTTGGATCATTTTCCGGCAAGATATTGCTATCAGTTTCCTTGACAGTTCTTATTACCGGTTGCCTGGACCTATTTTGGTGATCTACCGAAACCCTTTCCAAAGCTTGTGGAGCCTTGGACATTGATTCTGATGTTCCTTGGCGTATGGCTGACCTTTTCTCGCGATCTATGTTTCATCCTTTGTATTTTCTGAAGGAATCTCTTGGCATAGGCCGACCTTGCTATTTTACACTTTAGGTCTTGTTCTTCGGGTTTTGATCCAATTTAGGTCGACTGGATCCTTTGGATAGATATATATAATTGTAATTGCGCATTAGAATGTAATCAAGTCGAGAATGAAGTAGCTAGATTGTGCATAGAAGATATATCTCATGATTCAAGGTCCCGGTTGTGACCTATTTTGTATGTTCTACTAGGCTTGTGAGTCGGTTATGTTGTAACCTGGTTGTTACCAGTTCGTTGTAATCAATTTTCATGAAATAAAATAATCTGTTCTTCATTGCCTCCATCATATCTTTGTGTTTTCGTTGTGTTTACTCTTGTTCACCGGTCCAGATTGATCTCTTTGAGGTTCCTCCTTGCTGGTGACTACTTCAAGTGGTATCAGAGTGAAGTTTCATTTCAGAGGTTGTGTGTCCTGAAATTCTGTTGTAGGGTGGAGGATTGCGAATTTGACCTGTAGCTGTAGAGGACCGTCGTGAATGATGACGCAAAGAGGAGCTAGGAATGGTGGAGCACGTGGGAATGCATACCCTATTGTGATGGAAATGTTGTGAGGTATAGCAACCTAGTTGGAAGCTGTGGAGACAACCCAAAGAAGAGGCTGACATATTGAATATGTAAGTGAAGATGAAGGAGAAGAAGCCTCGACAGAACAAGCAAACCTACCAACGGTTGATCCGGATGAGGAAAGGTTTTTGAGGGTTTTGAGTAGGGTGAATACTAAACCTCATTTTACCCCACCAAAATATGATGGGAAGTTAGATTCAAATGAATTGATGGATTGGATCTCAGAGATAGAGAAGCATTTCGATTTTGAAAACACTGCAAAAGAGAAGAAGGTGAAATATGCCTATACCCAGTTGAAAGGTCTGCATCTCTTTGGTGGGAGCATTTGCAAGTTCATAGATAAAGAAGAGGTAAAGAGAAGATTAAGACATGAGATCAGGTGATTTATAAGTTGAAGTTAAAGTTTATGCCAACTGATTATCGAGTGAATCTATTTTAGAAGTTGCAAAGTTTGAGACAAAAGGAATCTAGTGTGAAGGAATACACCGAAGCAATTTACAAGTTGAACATCAGATCCAAACATTTTGATGATGAAGTTGAACAAGTTGCAAGATATTTGAATGGATTGCGGATGTCTATACAAGATGAACTCAGTTTGATCAAATTGGAGAGTGTAGAAGAGGCTTACCAGTATTCCCTAAAGATAGAAGAGAATTTAAACAAAAGAGATGAACAGAGGCAGAGAGTTAGAGGTGGAAGGTTTACCAGAGGAAGATTTCAAGGAGGAAGAGGATATGTCCGAGGTAGAGGAAACAATACAGATCTGAACAAGGACAAGGAAGTGAACAAATAAGGTAATTCATACCAGAAGGATGATAGAAATTTCTACCAGAGGAGGGAACCGAATGGCTACCAGAATGAGAATTTCGGAAGACAAGACAAGTGAACATTTAGAGGAACCTTCTTTAAGTGTGGAGGAGAAGGACATTGTGCATTTGAGTGTAAGAAGACAGATAATATTAGAAGAGAAGCAATGGTAGAAGAAAACCCCATTGGATTAGACAACAAAACGGAAGATGGATAACTATTGGTGATGGGGAGAGCTTTGTGTCATACCCAAGGAGATGAAGAGACCTTGCAGAGGAAGAATCTGTTCAAGACCAGATGTAAGGTATCTGGTAAGTGTTGTAAATTTGTTATTGATAATGGTAGTTCATATAATCTTGTTTGAGAAGAGATGGTGAATAAGTTGAAATTGGAGAGATTGAAACACCCTAAGCCTTATCAGATAGCGTGGATTCAGGATGAACATAAGTTGTTAGTAAGTGAACAATGTTTGGTAAAATTGAAAATTGGGAATTATCATGATGAAGTCTTGTGTGATATTATGCCTATGGATATTTGTCATCCTTTTTTGGGTAGACCTTGGTAGTTTGATAGACATGCAATACATGATGGGAGGAAGAAAACATACACTATTATGGTCAATGGGATGAATCAAACCTTGTTGCCTCGGGAGGAACCTTTGAAGAATGAAGTATGTACGATGTTAGAATCTGTTTGGTAGATGGAAGGAAATTTCTAGATGGATTGAGACATGAGAATGTGTATTTTTCCTTAATTTCTAAGAAGACTGAGAAACTGGAACCAAAAGAAGAACATCTGGAAGAGATAAAAGATTTGTTGATAGAATATGAAGACATCATTTCAGATAATGCACGTGATGTATTGTCACCTGTGAGAAGTATTAGTCACTGCATGGACTTGGTTCGTAGAGCTAGTTTGCCTAACAAAGCTACACATTGGTTGACACCGACAATGAATGAAGAACTCAATAAACAAGTGCAGGAGCTGTTGAAGACAGGTTTGATCAGGGAAAGTTTGAGCCCTTGTGCAGTACCGACAGTATTAGCACCTAAGAATAATGGAGAGTGGAGAATGTGTATTGATTCCAGAGCAATAAATAAGATCACAATGTAATATTGGTTTTCTTTGTCTGGGATGGATGACATAATGGACTGTTTTTGTGGAGAAAAATACTTCACAAAGACAGATTTCAAGAGTGGATATCATCAGATCAGGATCAGAAAAGGTGATGAGTGGAAGACAACGTTTAAGACAAATGAAGGACTGTATGAATGGTTGGTGATGCCTTTTGGATTGACTAATGCACCGAGTACTTTAATGAGGTTGATGAATGAGGTATTGGAGAAATTATTGGGTAAGTTTGTTATTGTGTATTTAGATGACATTATGATTTTTCAGTAAGACAAAAGAGGAGCATTTGTTTCAGTTAAGACAAGTTTTGCAGAGGTTGACAAAAGAGAAGTTGTTGATCAACATTAAGAAGTGTACTTTCATGAAGGATGAGTTATTATATTTGGGATTTGTGATATTTGAGGATGGTTTGAAGATGGGCCCTGATAAAGTGAAAGCAATTGTTGAGTGGTCTACACCATAAAGCATTGGAGAGGTAAGATCATTTCATGGATTGGCTAGTTTTTACCAAAAGTTTATTAGAAATTTCAGTTCAGTTTTTAACCCTATGATTGAGACCATGAGAGGAGATTGGAATGAATTCAAGTGGATCACTGGAGAAAACAAAAGTTTTGAACAAATGAAGCAGAAAGTGAATGAGTAGCTTGTGTTGGCTTTACTGGATTTCAATAAAGTATTTCAAGTGGATTGTGATGCATGTGGAAGAACAATAGGAGCACTCTTGTGTCAGGAAGGGAGATAAGTAGCCTATTTCAATGAGAAATTGAATTATGCCCAAAGGAGATATTCAGTGTATGATCATGATTTTTATGCCACAGTTCAAGCCTTGAAGAATTGGAGACATTACTTGTTGCCTAAAGAGTTTGAGTTGTATACAGATCATCAGGCTTTGTAGTATTTGAATAGTCAGAGTAAGTTGAATCAAAGACATATGAGATGGGTAGAATTCTTGCAGAGTTACACCTTTGTGTTGAAGCATAGAAGTGGGAAATATAATAAATTTGTTGATGCATTGAGTAGGAGAAGGAATTTGCTGATAGAGATGAGAGTGATAGTATTAGGATTTGAAGATTTGAAGACCTTGTATGATGATGACCCAGATTTTGCAGAACCTTGGAAAGCATGTAGAGAATACGTTATGGTAGATAGAAGCAAGTGGTTGGATTACTTCATTCAGGGTGAGATTTTATTCAGAGGAGTTCAATTGTGCATACCTAAGAGTTCTATGAGGGATAATCCGATAAAGGAGAAACACAGTGGAGGACTAGCTGGACATTTTGGCATTGACAATATAATAGCATTGCTGAGTGAGCAGTAATTTGGCCCCCGGTCCATAAGGATGTTAGGATATATGTGCAAAGTTGTAGAGTTTTTCAAGTTGCAAAGGGTAGTAGTTAGAATGTGGGATTGTATAAACCTTTGACAGTACAAGTAAGACCTTGGGAGGATATAAGCATGGATTTTGTACTTGGATTGTCTAAGACACTGAGAGGGAGTGACTCTATATTTGTGGTAGTGGATAGATTCTCGAAGATGTCTCATTTCATAACTTGTGAGAAGACATCAGATGCATTGCATGTAGTAGACCTATTTTTCAAGGAAGTGGTGAGATTGCATGGATTACCTAAGAGTATAGTTTCAGACAAAGACACTAAGTTTGTTGGCTATTTTTGGAGATCACTTTTGAAGAAGATGAAGATAGAATTGAAGTTTAGTTCTACTTTTCATCCACATACTGATGGATAGACATAAGTAGTTAATCCGAGTTTGGGAAATTTTTTGAGATGTTTAGTGGGAGATAAAATCAGAAGTTACGATTTGATCCTTGCACAAGAAGAATTTTCCTACAACCATTCAGTGAATAAAGTACCAGAAGAACACCTTTTGAGATTGTTAATGAAGTACATCCTAGAGGTATATTAGAATTGAGAGACATTAGTAGTGAAGACCAGAGAAGTTCAGAAGCAGAAGACTTTGTAGATCACATGGCAACCTTGCATATTCAGGTTAAGCAACATTTGAAAGACATGAACAACAAGTATAAGGAAAAGGTAGATGAGAAGAGGAGACATAAGGAATTTGAAGTTGGCGATGAAGCGATGATATATCTGAGAAAAGAGAGATTCTCAATTGGAACTTATAACAAGTTGTAGATGAAGAAGTTTGGACCTTGCAAGATTTTGAGGAAGTTTAGTTCTGGAAATGCATATGAAGTAGAGTTACCAGATAGTCTGAGTATTTCACCCGTGTTTAACATTGCAGATCTTCATGAGTATCATTAACCAGAATTCAGTGAGGAAAATATTGAAGACTTAGAGAACCAGTTGCCCCGCAAGGAACCGGATCAGATTGAAGAGATTTTGGACAGTAGGATTGGGCGTAGTACCCGGAGAAATCACTATAAGGAGTATCTTGTGAAGTGGAAGGACAAACCAGTTGAAGATTCATCTTGGATTTCTCAAGCAAAGGTAGACCGCCTTGGTTTTCCTCTGACCCCGACAAAGTGAGAGGCTCACTTTTTCAATAACCCGAGATGTTTGATGCAGGAGCATCCTGGATTCATAGCAATCTTGCATCAACCAAAAACATTTTCTTTATGTTTTTTTTTCGTTTGTAGTTTTAACTTTTCTTTTTGTGTGTCCCAGTTTTGGCTCGTTGGATCCTGTGGAGTTGGATTCTACTTGAAGACTTGATCATCTTTCTTGCTTCCATACCACATTGCATTTGGATCATTTTTCGGCAAGATATCGCTATTGATTTCCTTGAAAGTTTCCTATTACCGATTGACAACTCTTGTTACCGGTTGCTTGGACCTATTTTGGTGATCTACCAGAACCCCTTATGAAGCTTGCGGAGCCTTGGACGTTGATTTCAATGTTCCTTGGCGTATGGACGACCTTTTCCCATGATCTACGTTTCATCCTTTGTATCTTCCAGAGGAATCTCTTGGCAGAGGACGACCTTGTTATTTTACACGTTAGGTCTTGTTCTTTGGGTTTTGATCACTTTTGGGCCGACTGGATCCTTTGGATCAATATGTATAATTATAACTACACATTAGAATGTAATCAAGCAGAGAATGAAGTAGCTAGACTGTGCATAGAAGATAGATCTCACGATTCAAGGTCCCAGTTGTGACCTATTCTGTATGTTCTACTAGGCCTGTGAGCTGGTTATGTTGTAACTTGGTTGTTAACAGTTGGTTGTAATCAATTTTCATGAAAGAAAAACAATATGTTTTGCATTGCCTCTATCATATCTTTGTGTTTCTGTTGTGTTTACTCTTGCCGACCGATCCAGATTGATCTCTTTGAGGTCCCTCCTCACCGGTGACTGCTTCATTCCAGTTCATTTCAGTTTTCCTTTTATGGATTTAAAAATGCTTTCTATTTCATTGTATTATTAGTTCCTGCCATGGCAGGATACTTAGCATAATCATTATGTTCTGAAATAACTTAAATAGTTATTAATTTGTGTGGATATAAAATTTAATTTTCACCATTAAAAAACATAAAATTTTGAACAAATGTCAAATCTCATTAAATTAAATCTCGAGCAGAGAGAAAGGGAAATTCCATTTTGAACACAAGTTGGAATTAGAAGATTCCAGATATGTGATAGTAATTAAAGGAGGGAAGATAGTGTCGAACATAGCAAGTCTATTCAAATTTCTTATCTAAAGTTAAAGGACAAACTCAGTGTCACTTCTATGACAAAAAGATATTTGAAGTGCTTGACAAAGAAGTATTTGAAACAACATAATGTCTATGAGCTATGTTATTTCAACATTGCTAAGAACAACGTAGAGGATGAAGACTAAATTTAAGTTTTGTCAGTATTTAGGTGTAAGTGATACTGATTTTTTTAACTATAAAGAGTTGGCTGCTACAATTCTGTCATAAGTATCATGCTAGATTTGTGTTTTTTTTGTTTGTTCTATTTTGGCAGGTTGTTTACCTCTACTATATAGGTAGAGAGATTACATGTTGAAGTTTGGGGACAATTTTTTGTAGTCTTTGAATTGTAGAATTAAAAAAGAAAAAGTTAAAGATTATAGAAATTTAATTTACAAATTTTAATATAAGTTTTTAAAATTTTAATATTAATGTTATGCATTAATAAATATCTAGAATTAAATAATACACTTCTTAAATAAAATAAAATATTTTGTGAAATAAAAGTTAAAATTTTATTAAATGTAAGATTTTAAAGCTGGAAATATATTTAATATATTATACATAAATGCATTTAAAATATTTATATCATGTGATGCTTGTAATTTATAATGAAAATTATAATTAATTTAATTACTGATAAATAAATAAATATATTAACTAATTTTATATTTATTTTGAAGTATATTCCTTTTTTCTAAATCTTTTTAATCTGTTTTTGTTTAAACAGATTAATTTCTAGTCAGTACTTTGAATATGACTATTATAAATTTATAAATATTGGGAATACTTTTAACTATTTATTACCATTATAATTTTCAACATATTAAAAAATAAAATATAATCAATATAATTTTAAAACTATTTATTAACATTTTAAATATTATTGTTCTTCATATATAATTTCGGGTACGAATACCGTCGTTTGTTGGATGAGCATAGATCAACAACGTAAGGTGTATTTCGGGCCAAATGTGGGAACGATAATTTTTTTGCAAACTTCTACTGGAAACATTTGTCATTGAACACTGACACGAAAGAAAGGCTATGGCCCATGGGACGATGAAGTGTTAGGTGACATGGCGTTTGGGTGGCAAAAATCCTATGTATAATGGGACCCATGGGAAGTGACAATGGATATACAGTGATATTGCCTTATGGTATGCATGCCTTTGAAAGTGACTGGTTAACATTTAGCCTTTAGGTGGCTTTAATGTCGGCTTGTGCGAATGAATTATGCGGCTGAACTAGTACATGTAGAGGAATGATAACAAAGTTTGTGATTAATGCCTATGGTCGTCGCCGCTGGATGTCAGAAATTAGAATTGAGTGTGAGGTATTTAAAGCTTGGGTGGATTGGAAGCCAAAGGGTCACAGAGTGTAGTTGGATTGCCATTTTGTTGGTATCATACTGTCTGCACTTGCAGCGCTATCTTGGGTTTCTTAAGCAGCATGGAAGCCAATTTGTCCTTCCATACTAATAAGAAATTAGCCCCATTTCTTGGATGATTTACGGACATGAGGTTGAAAGGTTTTTTCTTGTTTAAGGATGAGCGGTTGTACGAGAGTGTGAAAATGCTGCTGGGAGAGGAAATTGTCCATGTAGGCCATCGCTACAGGGCGAACATGGAGGCATATTCATTTATTGCTGCTTAGGGTTTCCAATTTGAGGATGAGGTGGACAAGGTAAAAAATGCCTTGAGAGTTGTAGTTGATTCAAACTAACTGTTAAATCTGGATAGTGTGTGTGCTCGTGTGGTCTCGAAGATGGGCATTGTTCCTAAGGCAGGGGTGGCTGGTCCGGTGGCGCCACTACCACTCATTCGATGGGATGATGATGACTTGAAGGTAAGATACAAAGCTCTTGCTTGGCACGGGTGGGAAGCCTTCAAAATGTTCGCAAGGTTGATGCAGTTTGATGAGATTTTAAGGGTCCTTCATGAAGTGGCATGAGCAGAGGTGCATCGAGATTTTTAGCCGAGACCCAAGACTACCTAAGAAATGAAGTGACTCTTAGAATTCTATGATGACTTGAAGTACAAGTCATTTATGGGTTAATCCTGCTATGGTTGGTGGTGTTTGGTGTTGTCTGTTTGTATCTTTTTGTTCCATGTCTATTTTCTCCCCAACTTTGTATGTACGAGGGGATGTCTGCTAACAATTTTGGTATGCCGAATTGGAATTGTGGGGTTTCTGCATGTAGTAGGGTTTTGTTTTTTGTTGGGAATGGTGGTTTTAGGGGTGTTTTTTGCAGTGACAAAACTCTAGTGGTTTTACTATACCACCTATACTTGCATATTTGTAATATTTTATTTCCAAGTAATACAATACAAAAATTATCAATAAAAAAAAATGAAATATCATGCAAGTTTTGAAATTACATATTTAAATTATATATTTAATTCATTATATATTTAATTTATATTTAAATCCTATTGATAATGGGACAGACGATAACTAACAATGGATACTGTCGTCCGTTGGATGAGCACAAATCAACGACTTAAGGTGTATTTCAGGCCGAATGTGTGATCCCTAATTTTTATTGAAAACTTCCATTTGAAACACATGTCATTGAACAACGACATGAAAGAAAGGTTATGGCCCATAGGACGATGAAGTGTCAGGTAACGTGGCATTTGGGTGGCCAAAATCCTATGTATAATGGGACCCATGGCAACTGACAAAGGCTATCGTCATTTGTTGGATGAGCACAGATCAACGACGTAAGGTGTATTCCAGGCTGAATGTGGGAACGATAAACATTTTTTGCAAACTTCTATTGGAAGACTTCCATAAACGATAAACATTTAAATAAGTATAGTTAAATTCTAAATTTATAATTGTATACTTAATTAAGTGTAATAAGCTCTATTTCGGGCAGAAGTTGTAAATGATTAAAAAGTCTTCAAAAAAATTCTAGAAAAGTGACTCGTGTGACATGTCAGATTGTCAGTCCTCAGAATTTAGAAAGAAGAAATGAATTTTTTGCCCTGCGATAGTGAATAGTTATTAATAATAATTTATAAAATTACAACACGATTCTAGAAATTTTGCCCTTTAGGTTTTACTTTTGAACTTTTGAGGGTTTTCAAACTAAGGGACTCATATTGGTATTTCGATTCTTGGACAAACCAATAAATCTAGGGAGATTTAGAAACAACTACTAGATTGAGGAATGCAATAGAGTTTGTATGTGCCAGTCTACTCAAATAGAAATTCCAAGTAAAATATAGAACACCTACATCCCGTGTTTTTAATTTTTGAATCTCATGGTTTACTGTTTAGATTGTAGAACTAGAATTAGGTGTTCAACTTGAGGGTTAGCATTATTTTGAACCATTAATAGTACCAACGATGGGGAAAACATATAGTACAACTCAAACCCAGGTGAATAAAAAATAGACTTAACCGAACTGGTTAAAACAATAGGTTTCACTGATGAATACCATGATATATATGACCCTATTATCCATGGTAAAAAGAGAATCATAGAAATTAGATATACATTGTCTAATAAGGCAAGAGATCTAGACAAGGAAAAATATATCGTCTTTAACAAAATGTTAAATGCAAGGACAAATAATCTTGCATTGTGCTATGCTGGACTTCCCATCATGGTGTTACCTGAAGTATTCCCTTTGTCATGGCCTGTGCCCAAAATTATGATGAAGATAAAAAATTAACTATCAATAAAAAAACTCAAGAGGAAATTGTGTCCATAACTGAGGGAGAATTTTCTCGTTTGTTGAACCTAGGGTTAGAAGCACAAAACTCAAATGTCCACATTGTCCTAGGAAAGTTGGCTGATCAATATGACAAAATCGATGCAAATTATAAAGATTCATTTATCAAAAGTCTAACAATGCCTGGTACTCGATTAGATCAGAATCATAAGCCTCCTTATGATTATAATATTTTTGTGTCATGGGTTCAGGATATTATTTCCTTGCTAACATTTTTCTTGGGATTGTAAAATAATAGGGAAGTGGGTGTCAGCCTTCTTGAAATGATTTTTAATATCCATTGCATAACATAACCAGTAAGATTTAATTTCATTAAGTGCATTGTTCAATCCATGCAAACACAATTACTAATGATTAAAACAGGTTCCTGTAAGACATTTAGGTTCACATCCTACTTGTGCTATATTCTTCTATCAAAGTATCATGCAATATTTGAGACAAACAAGATTCACATTGAGGTCTATAAGATTGATGAGAAGACTCAAAACAGAATAGAGTGTCCAATATATGAGTGGACACCTAAGATAAGGATGAATGATAACATAAAGAACTACAACCATTTTGTAGACTTCTTTTTAGCACCAATGTATAATGAAATTACAAAGACTCCAATGCCTAGATTGCACGTGTCTTGTAGAGATTGCATTCAACTCGGAAGTCAAATACAATTGGCTGACTAGTTCTTCATGGAAGAATACAATATGTTAAGGTTTTATGGATCAGCAGTAGAACCCCACAAACTTCCAATACACGTGACAAAGAGGGTTTTTGCATTGGAATATGTATGGTAGTTGGAGAGCACATATGTACTCTTTCATGGTCAGAAAAAGAAGAGCCTAATTCCTTCCTTGCCTTTCTCATGTGGAGGGTTCACATTTGACAGAAAAGGATTCAAAGTGGCACATGATTTTTTGACAATTTTTAGCTTTGGTGTTGAGGGTCACTGGCAGTATGATCCACTCAACATCATTCAAACAAGGCTTAATAAAAAAGGGAACTTTGAAAGGTTATGTCAACATGAAGGTAAACCATTGCTAGAAAAGCTTAGAAACATGGACTCCTGAGATGAGGTAAAAAAAGAGATGGAGAAAATTGTCGCTGACAATAAAATTTCAATAGAAGAATTGTCATCACAAATTATGGCATTGCACACACAGAAAATAATAGAGAAGGGCATCCAAAATCAAAATTAAAATAGGAGTTCCTACAATTTCTACCAAAAAGCTGCTAATCCATATAACAAAGCTATTCCCAGAAAATACTACAAGAATGTAAAGACAGACATTGGACTCAAACCAAAATAAATGATTTTTGGACTATAAGGAAGAATCTTGATGAACCAAAGCCCAATGCAGACTTTGACAAAAATGACGAGGATATTGAGTTTAGAAAATTGTGGAATATGGAACATCTCACATAAGGACATGACATAAGTGATGATGAAAATGAGTATGAGGTTGAGGTCACACCAAAAGCTACTAGATAGTCTTTGCAAAATTGGGTGGAGTCAATGCTTCCATGAAAGAAATATATAACAAAGGGGCAAACATTGTGGAAAAAATGGGTTTTGAAGGTGGTGGTATAGGTAGGCCCTTGGTTTCCACTCAAGGTGCCACTTCCATAAAATTCAAAATCAAAACATCTTAAGAAACCAGTCATTGGACTTGATTCGTTAGATTCATCACATAAAGGTACTACTCATTACCCTGCATCTCCACTTCAATTTGTTAGAGCTTCAAGTCCAACTTGTGCAGACACTTAGATTCAATCACAATCACTACCACAACATGGTATTCCTATTGGTGGTGAATCAAGTACCATTGCCACTGGTGGGGAATCTTGGGATAGTATTCCTATTAGTGTTCAATCAAGTGTCATTGCCACTGGTGGGGATGGCATGGGTATTAATACCATTTGTTATAAACAAGTGCAAAACCAATATATCTCTCGCAAGAGGACAATAGTAGTATGTACTATATAGAATCCTAGTGATCAAGGCAATGTGAAGAAGCACAAGGTTATGACAACATTGGTGACTACAAAAACACCTTAAAAATAAATTACACTTGCAAGTGAAGGTGGGACAAGATTAGGAATGGCTTTTGGTACTCTTCAAAATGCATTAGTTAGAACCATAGGCATAGGTGGAGCCTCATATATCACTGCAAATGGTATTTCACATTTCAAACATTCAATTGCTTCAACAAACCCATATTTTCATTACAATGATTTCTTTAATAAATTTGCACAAACAACAAATATGAATAAAGAAAAAAAGAAGACATTGAAGAGGGAAGCCCTTACTGCAGCTTTAGAGGAACAACCTACATCAAACATGGTATTTACCACATATGACCCAAACAAAGATATGATGGAGTTCATGGTTGTTATGCCCCCAAATAAAGATAAAAATCCACCACAGAGTCAGATAGATCCCTCTATATTTCACGTTAACACCCTCCAAATGGATTTTTCTAAAGTTCAAAATGTGGACAAAATTAGTGTGTCAAAAAAGACCGACGAAGTGATCTACACTTCACTGCTAAAGATGGAGAGAGAAAAATAAGGCGGTGAAACAAATGGAAAAGTTACAGGCAGACCTGGGAAATGAAAAAGCAAAGAGGAAAGCAACAGATAACAAGTTCAATGAATTACACAAAAGGGTAAAAAATTTGGCCTCTACCTCAACAATTACAGTGCAAGAACATATGGAGGAAGAACTGGTGGAAAAATTGGATGAAAGCATTAAAAAATTTGATGATGAAAGAGCCTCTACAAAAAAATTATACAAAAACCTGGAGTCTGCTTCTGCCTCAAACAAAATTTTACAGAACCAATTGGAGCATGAGATAGAAAAAGAAAAACATTTGGAAGAGAAAGCAGAGGAAGAAATAAAAAAATGTGAACAAATGTAAGAAGAGTTGCAAAATACAAATAATAGAATTAAAAATTCGGAAGACATATTGAAGGACAATATGAAAAATACAGTGAAGTATATAAAAGAAAACATTTGAGGTCAAATAATGCAGAGGAGTGACAAGTTGTGTGAATGGTTGGAATTGAATGAAAGTTTGAGAGTATTTTTTGGGAAGCTCAAAGAGCACATTGAGAAGAACAAAAAATGTTAATTCAAAAGAGAATATTGCAAAACAAATTTTGCAAGAAGTCTACAGTAACAATGATAACTATTTAGCATCCAAGGGAATTAAGAGCCACATTGATGCCTCACTTAAGGCATCATCTATCATTCAAAAATCCTAGAAACTAGGGGAAGCACATGAAATTTTGGATAAAGATGGGAAAAAGTTATTCAGGCTGCAAAAAAAGACAACCAATTTGTTAAATCTTGGTTTGTCGAAGAGTGTTGACACATCAAATAAATTCATTGGAAAAGAACCTTACAAAAAAAGGATGGAGGACAAAATGAAGTCTGATTTAGACTTGCTTCCTATGGACACAACTCCTTACAACTTTCTAGATTTCATCAAACCATTGACAAATTTGAATACGGTATTGGGTGAAACAGTGGAGTCAAGTCACTCTTCCAAATATGGATTACTGACAAAGTTGCAGTTGACTTACTATACTTTAAAATAAATTGGACTTCCATCAGATGGAGATCGGAGCACCCTACAAAAACTGGCGCAAAGATCTCATGAATCATAGTATGTATTGCATAGTTTTCTGCTTTTACTCTTAATTTCAAGGTTTTCTTCTTTTGGTATCACTTGAAATAACTTTGTTTTATGAACAGGAAAAATGAAACACTCACTATTACTAATCCAGCCTATGATGCACACCTTCAGCCTTGTAAATTTGTATTCTCAATTTCTCTCAGGTTTTAACTTTTCTGCATTTCTCTATTTCTGATTTCTAGGTTTTGTGCACTGTTATTCTGTATATTTAATTTGTTATGGATTAAATTAAGTTTTAAGTTTGAACTCTATTTTTTGAATAGGATTCATGAGACATGTAGCAGTTGCTAAATTGCTAATCTGGCCTATGATGGTCATAGATACCTTCAGCCTTGTAAAATTGTACTGAGTTTCTGATATCGATGGGACAATAGATTCAGCGCCTTGGTAATTGATTTTGATGTTGAGTCTTCACATGTTGTAAACTGACTTGAAGTTGTTGTTGCTCCCTTGTTTCTATATAAGGGAATTCAGGGTCATTTACAAAGGGTTCTAAAATCTGGTATTGACTTTTGCATAGAGAATCACACAGAGTTGTATATTGAATGAATTGTATCGTATGTCTATATTTTGAAAGAATTAATGAAAATCTCAACATGTCTAAATAAAAATATCTCCATCAATAAACACATTATGCTCTTTTATTCTGCTATTTTCTATCTAAAAGTAGATAGTTGAAAAATGCAATTGCAATTCAATATTAAATTTTAATTGCAAAAAGTTGATAGACACATAAAATATCATCAAGTTATCAATCACAATAGTATGTTTTTGTAATATGAATGATGAGACATAGTAATAAGATTAATAAATACCTATGAACTAATAGTCCTAAATCTCTTGCAGTTGCCATTCCCGATCCTCATTAAAATCAGAGCATCCTTGATCTTTGTTTGTGTTTTTTGCACTCTGATTTTGCATACCTTCGCTGAACTACATCTCAATGCTACCAGTAGGTCCAGTACATGAGTCAATTGTCCCACTGACACTTTGGTTTGAAGTGTTTTGATTAAGTAAAAACATGTTTTTGAAAGGAACTCGAACCTTATTACATATCAAGAGATAGAGAAAGCATTAAAGCAGAAGAAAACCATGCCTGATCACCCAAACAAAAAACAGTTCCCAACCAAAACAAAAAGGGAACTCAAAACACATAGAGCCACTCAAAGACAAAAAAAGGATAGCAAAAGGACAACACAAAGACAAAGACAGAGACCAAGATAGCTAAATATTTTTCAAAATATCTTTTGCATGAACCGCCATTTGCTTCATGTTGTCCGTAGAGTTCTTCAATTCATCTAGCTCTCATCCCTTGATATCACCCTGATTCTTGGTGTTGGCCCTACTTATCTTCTCATGACCTTTTTTCTCCATCTCATCCTTGTCACCTTCCTTGTCTTTAATGTTATCAAATCTGTTAATCAGAATATTCATGTTATCCACAAAGGCCTTAAGAATCTAGAAATTCTATTCAGCAATCCTCTTCACAGTTAATTCCATCTTGTCGACTCTATTGACCAGGTTCTTCATGATAGTTTCCAGCCTGTTCGCCTCTCTATTCCCTTCCATTTCCTTAACCTTCTTTTTTGTTTCAATAATTTTACCGACCATGGCCTCAATAGATTCAACATTATTGATAGTAACCACTAATTCTTTAACATTTTCAGAAAGAGGATTCCTGTCTATCGTAACATTTTTGATAACATTAATATCATCCTTCAGGTTGCTGATATCTTTTACAATTTTGCTGATAGTTTCACAAAATCCCTTAATACTATAATTATCCCCATGATAGTCACTAGGATTTCCCCTTTTATTCTCTTGGCCCTCATTCTGCAATCCTTGAGTACTCATGTCCTAACCACGATCCACATCCGGAATCTCATCCTCCTCCTTACCCTTCATATTTTCATTTTTTTCCTCCTCTGCATCCTCATCAGAAGCTATCAATATCTAATTTTTAACCTTATTAGCTCCCCTACTGGTATTCTTGTTCCTTTGGGTTTGTTTTCCCATTCCCTTTCCTTTCTTGCTTTTGATGGATTTCTCCTCAAAGGACTCATCCTTGGAGTCCGAAAGGTCAGAATCAACAACAATCGTTTTTCTTTTCCCCTTATTCCTCCCCTTTTTGTGAGATCCTCCGACTCACCTTCAATTTCAGAGTCGAAGTTGAAACCACTATACTCACTTTCCATATCATCATCCCTGGTATTTTTACCTCTAATTGGTTTCTCAATGGATTTCCCTTTCAACAATTTGTAAACTAAAACCATAAGACCTCGATGAAGAGCATGGTCCCCCTGAGGGTCTTTCTGCAATTCTTTAATGGTATGATCCATGGAAAAAGCTAAATAATAGGGTAGACTTACCTTTTCACCATGGCGGAAGTGGTTGAGCAGCACAAAATGGTGCCTGTAAGCCCTCCTGAATATTCCATCTAGAGTAATGTAGGTTATGGTAGCAAACAACACGAACCTCCATGGCCTACAAATACGCTTGGGGGAGTGGTAGGAGTTATCCACCTTCACCAATTTCTTCTTTTCACCTTCCGTGATAGGAAATCTATCCGCTGCCTTATCAGAAGCACTTTGATCTCTATAGAACTTAATACCATCTTTCACCATCCCCGTAGCTTTTGCGATGATATTTTCATCCACCATCACCATCTGGGTGCCCACCAGAACTTTTCCATTCTTCCAATTCTTTATGAAATGCTTGGTAACTATTAGGTCTTTACCGCAGAGCCTCTCCATGAAAGCACTTAAGCCCCCCTCTTGTAGAATATCCCAAACCTCTTTGTTCTTCTTCCAATCCGAACAAGAAGTAGGGTCAAACCTCTTTTTGTTCCCTCCCATCTTTCCCTCAAAATCACTAGAATTCCTAATCTCGGCTCTGATATTTCCTCTCTGGTTTCTATTATTGCTCTGAAAAACAACCCAGAATCTGTGCCCTGTTAATATGACATGACTATTAAATAAATACTCAACACCGCCACTATAAACCTTCATCGAAAAAAGGGGGAAAGGCATTAGGAATTATGATTAATGATGTGTGTGTGAAAAGTGGACCTGTATCTGTATGCACGCCACTTCAATTAAGTCATTACATGCATGGTTAGACAGATATAAATATGAATATAAAAACCATAACAAATCGACCCATTGCCTTCTAAAAGATGCGAGTATAAGATTGCTCTCAGATTTGTATAACCAATCCAGTGACTAGACAACACCAAGACGAAGGATTTTAATCTATATGAGCATGATATTAATGCTAGATGGATGCAAGATTAATCTAACAAGATTTAAGCAATAAATGAGATAAATGATCTAAATATGTATGTAATATTCTCAATGAATCTAGAGCAAAAACAATATAATAACAATATATTCTTCAACCTCCAGGATCTTTTTTGAATGAGAGATGAGCCTGAATTTATAGAAAATTCAGAAAGAAACCAACGGCTGAGATCAAATGATGATGAGTGGTCAAGATTTTCCAAGAGGAAGCACAATCCAGGTGAATTGATGTGATTGGATGCTTTTCTCAGTTTTAAAGGAAATTGAACTAAAAATAAGATAAAATCAGAAAAAAACTGATTTATTCTCTATTTCATTCAATTTTAATATTTAATTGTTTTAATTGCTTTCTCTGAGATTATTTATCAATTTTTAATTTGTTTTTCAAGATTATCTCCAATTGATTTATTTTCTCAAATTTTTTATTCTTTCTTGGTCAATTAATTCCTTTTTTGATTTATTTCCATTTTTGAAGATTTGTGCTCAATTGATTTATTTAATTAAATTCCTCTTTTTGATGATTTAATAGTAAATTGATTTATTTAATTAAATATGCTAGGATATTTAATAAAATAAATAAGATAATTGTTTAAAATGATTTAATTGGAATGATTTAATTAATTAAATAAATATTTAATTAATATTGGGTGATTAATTTTGCCATGTGACATTTGATGATCAAAGAATTAATTATGTGCTCAAGACTTATTTAATTGCCTTCGGTTAGGACCTTGGTGATGTTGTCGAGATTAGGGGCTCATGGTTTAGATGACCATTTTTAGGGTATTACATTTGCCCCTCTTTGAATTAATGTGCGAGCAGCGTGTTGGTTCAAAGAAAATTTGATGTCTAGGAGATGCCAGTTCTGAACTTGATTGATCACGAACTAGATGAAAGTGAGGTGTTTAGCTTGATTTGAAGTGAAGAAGCTGAATGAAGTCTAATTAAAGCAATACCATTCCTGAACTTGATTGAACTTAGGAACGATAGAAAACAAAAGATACTGAACTTGAACTTGATTGATCAAGAAGCGGATCTTACTGATCTAGAACTTGATTGAACTTAGATACAACGAGTGATGATGAAAAATCAATCTTGAACTTGATTGATCAAGATACGATGAAGATAAACTGCTTAGCTTGATCAAGAAACGAATACTGAACACCTGCTTAGATTTAGTGTGATTAAAGAAACTCTTTAAACCCTTGATTGAGTTTAAACAAATAATCAGCTTGATGAAAAGCGATGAAACTAATTAATGTTAAGAGATTGATTCAGACGAAGACAAATATCAGCTTGATATGAAGCGATGAAACTGATATGCCCCTAGCGATGAGGTCTTATTTGATTGATTTTCTTTAGTTGAAAAAGATTTTTTTTTGCTCGACTTTCGATGAAGATTTGAAAATTTTCTTGACATTGAAGATGTAAGGTCATAAGGTCATGAGTATGCCCCCTTGGGAGCAAAATTGAAAGATAGCGAGGGTACATAATGATTATAGGCAAATTTTAGCGATGATAAGTTGTTTTGAGCACAAATTGATTCAGAGGAATTTTTGAAAATTTTGTGTTGATTGACAAGAGATTGAGCACAAAGTTGTTTTGTAGATTAAAATTGAGATTCAATGTTGATTGATGAGAAATTGAGCGCAATTTGAAGAAAGAATGAGTAGTTGATGAAAGCGCTAAGTGGTCAACATCGTGAAATTTTGATTAGAGAATTGACGTCAGATTTCGATTTCGATCCCGAAAATGGACTCAAGACAACCGATTTACGAGTTCTTGATTTGATTTCATCGTACTTGTGTTGATTGATTATGAGATGTTGTTCTATATGCTTTATTCTATATGTATGCATTTCTTTTCAGCATGAATGTATGTAATGCAAATGGAATATGGATGTCTATTTTTCATTCTTTTCATATGCACATAAATGAATGAGTATGAGTAATGAGTAATGCAAATGTTTATTTTTCTATGCAATAAGATGAATGCAAATAAATGATAGTGAATGTATGAATCTATATAAGATGCTCATGTATGTAGCTAACATATCAAAACACAAGTACTCGATTGGAGAAATGATGAAAAGAGACCACTTAGCTGAGAAATGATGATGCTTCCAACTCTCATTCAGAAAATAAAGAGATCATTGTTGCCAGACCGAAATCACTCTAAATTCATGAGATGCAGAATGAAATGCAGAATGAGATGCAAAATGAGATGCAATCGAAACCTAGTCACTGGATTTGAACAACTTAATTTTCATCATTGAGCATTTTACAATTATAGCAGGCAGAGTAGAGTTCCTTTCTTTGCATGTGCAATATTAATTATCTTGTCCGTAATGACCCTTTTTTCGTTCATATCCTCAGATAGATTTTGTAGGGACCCAAATTGCATCATAAAGAAATTCCCTCAAAATAGACAAAGAAATGATAGGAACCTCCCTGTAGCATTCAAATAAGTGGAGTCGGGGTATGTGAGGCGATTTCACCTTGATGTGAAGGCTCTTATCATAGACACCCAGCTAATTTAGATGTTTCCAGATCATTGGGATCATTCCTTCAAGCAGAAAACAAAGAAGATATTATGCCCCCAATCCTTGCTCCTCTTAGTCAAGATAGACTTCTCGAGTTACTCAGAGGGATAATATTCAAAAACCAATATAAAAGACAACACACAAAGAAAATTTTCATTCATAGCTCAAACTGCTTAGTGATTGTTTTCCGTTATGATGTTTTGCTTGTTAACTCAGTCATAAAACTCTTCAGTAGTCAGGAGATAGGTAATCGACTCAGAGTGGACGACCAGGTTTCACTGATGTAATCTCGACAACATCACCAAGGTCCTAACCAAAGGCAATTAAATAAATCTTGAGCACATAATTAATTCTTTAACTATCAAATGTCACATGGCAAAATTAATCAACCAATATTAATTAAATATTTATTTAATTAATTAAATCATTCCAAGTAAATCATTTTAAACAATTATCTTATTTATTTTATTAAATATCCTAGTATATTTAATTAAATAAATCAACTTGCCATTAAATCATCAAAAAGAGGAATTTAATTAAATAAGTCAATTGAGCACAAATCTTCAAAAATGGAAATAAATAAAAATAATAATTAATTGACCAAGAAAGAATTAAAAATTTGAGAAAAGAAATCAATTCGAGATAATCTTGAAAACCAAATTAAAAATTGATAAACAATCTCAGAGAAAGCAATTAAATGCAAAATGAAATCACTCTAAATTCACGAGATGCAGAATGAAATGCAAAATGAGATGCAAAATGAGATGCAACTGAAACCTAGTCACTGGATTTGAACAACTTAATTTTCATCATTGAGCATTTTACAATTATAGCAGGCAGAGTAGAGTTCCTTTCTTTGCATGTGCAATATTAATTATCTTGTCTGTAATGACCCATTTTTTCGTTCATATCCTTGGATAGATTTTGCAGGGACCCAAATTGCATCATAAAGAAATTCCCTCAAAATAGACAAAGAAATGATGGGAACCTCCCTGTAGCATTCAAATAAGTAGAGTCAAGGTATGTGAGGCGATTTCACCTTGATGTGAAGGCTCTTATCACAGACACCCAGCTAATTTAGATGTTTCCAGATCATTGGGATCATTCCTTCAAGCAGAAAACAAAGAAGATATTATGCCCCCAATCCTTGCTCCTCTTAGTCAAGATAGACTTCCTCGAGTTACTCAGAGGGATAATAATTGAAAACCAATATAAAAGACAACACACAAAGAAAATTTTCATTCATAGCTCAAACTGCTTAGTGATTGTTTTCCGTTATGTTGTTTTGCTTGTTAACTCAGTGATAAAACTCTTCAGTAGTTAGGAGATAGGTAACTGACTCAGAGTGGATGACCAGGTTTCACTGACGTAAAGATGACTTGGTTGATATTGCTTAGGACATGTAAATTGATCAGTTGATTACCCTAAGACTAGGACAATGATCAGTTTCAAGCCATGAGGGTTCCAATGAACCAGGATGTCACAAAAGTGACTGAAATATGTACAAACGAAAGCAAAGATGCATGAAAGAAGGAATGCCAACGTTCCGTTGATAGATGGAGCGCTTGAGTACAAGAGGCACCTGTTTACCAGGTTTTCACCTGCTTAGCAGAGATTCATTTTTTTTTAACCGAGGTGCATGTTTACCAGGTTTTCACCAAGGCATTTTCTCTCTTTTTCCCTTTTTTTTTATTTTTTATTTTTTGCCGGGGGGGGGGGGGGGGGGGGAATTTATTCGGGACTTTTTCTTACTTCTTTTGATTTTTTAGGATTTTTTTCAGGACTTTTTCTGATTTTTAGGATTCTTTAATGTTTGCCCCTAGTGTCTAGCAAGGCAAAAGGGATTTTGAGTACATGAATGGATAAACAAATGATGGTGGATGCTTTCAAGGACTATCTCACAACGTTAATCCAAGCACAGGGTCCAGATATAGCAATGTAAACCAAGGATTTTAGCAATGTAAATAAAGAATTTTAGCAATGCAAAGTAAGAATATAGTGCAACGAAGCAAGGATATAGCATAACGAAGCCATATGATCCAAAGAAGTGGCCATGTCAAGAGGTTTGTGGAAAGCATGTTTTTGCATTTTGTCCATAGTGTTGATCAAGATCAAGGGATAAATTTGGATAGGAGACAGATATGATAAGCAAGATCAAAATTGGTAATGAAGGATGTAAGCAAGCAATGGATATGAGCTAAAGGGTCTGGATCAAGTGTAATAGATAGGACACATGAATCCTGCAAAGATCCTTAACCTTTTCAAGATCAAAGGTGGAAAAGGGATATGAATGTAGATAGAGTGAATGAGGGATAATGGAGGATGAAGGATAATGGAGGAAGAAGGATAATATATGGATGTACATGGATGGAACTTGCCCCCAATGTAAAGTGCAAAAGGATAATGGATTACGCATGATGCCTGTTTGCCAGGTTTTCATCATGGTACTTGCCCAAGGTGCCACAAGAAGTGGTTTTCACACAAGGATGGATTTATTTCTCTTTACTTTTTTTTTTCTGATTTTTTTTTTCATTTTTTTCATCATTTTTTTTTTTTTGAAAGATAATGGAGGCATGATAGGGGATGGAAGAAGGACCCCAACATCTCACTTCTTTGGATGGTACCCTTAGAATATGAGTTGCAATAGACCATGGCTATAAAGGTATGCTCAAAGATGTTGGCAGGATAATGAAATGAAACTAGGGCAAGGATTTTTGCAAAGGATTGGATAAGAGGGATGGAAGGGTGAAAAAGAGGTGTTGGATATTGGATGGGATGTTGGAAGAATTGTGTATGGCTAGATGGAAATGTTGGAAAGATCAACATTGGCACACACCTTGAGGGATGGTGGATACATGGAAGAGAAGTGAATCTCAGATTTTGAGATTTGGATGGAGGAAAGGTTACAGATTTCAGAGCATAAGAACCAAAAATGGATGAAGGAGGTGATGGAGGAATAGACTCAGAAGGTTTGGATGGAGGAACAAAAATTTTGGATGCCAATTTTGATTTTTCTTTAGACTGTTGTGCTTCAAGCAATCGCTTAGGGATCCACATGGTTTTTTATTTTTCATGCTTTTGTAGTTCCTTAGAGCGCATTGCTTGTAAAAGTGCTTTAGGAACCCATATAACTTTTGAATTTTCTTCTTTCTTTGTGGGCCTTTGTGGCATTTTGTATTCTTCTTTTTCTTTTTGGATCATATTTTGCTTTGTTTTGACATGTCGATTAGATGGGACATGTTGATCCTTGAATACATGTGGATTGCTTGATTTATGACTTTTATGCTTGGCATCCAAATTGCTTGGAGGGAGATGCGTGGATAGATAGGAATGATATGGAGGTGTTTTAGATGGATTGAAGGTACTCAAAGATGTGTGCCTTTGTTGATCCCGCATAAGGGATGGAGGGATATAGGGACCTAGAATGGATGGAAGGTGCGAAGGAGAAGGCATGTATTTGGATTTAACTGGAGAAATGTAGGATTTATGAGAGATACCAACATCTTGAGAAATGTCCCTGAGGCCATGACCTTTAACACTTGCTTTAATATGGAGGGGTTCTTGCTTGTGGAGATCTACCCCTTTGCATTTATAAATATTTTGAATTGTAGGATACACTTTGCTTTGGAAAGAAGGTGTGAGTCTATTATGAGACGGAGGTGGAATGCAAGGAATGATAGGACCACGAGAGGGATTTGTAGGCATGATGGATCCTTGAGGTGAAAATGGAGGATTATGACAAGGAGATGAAGGGATACTTTGATCTTGACATGGAAGAGGACCATTGGATAGAGTAGGAAGGGTGTTTGACCCTTCATTTTGAATAAGATCGTTTGAAAAGGTGGAAGAGGCATCATGATCTTTCTTAGGAAGTGGATTAGTGTAGCGTCCTAAAATTGTGACACTTGCAATTTCGACTGTATTTCGGTCTTCACGATGGTGACGCAACACGCAACCTGAATGGAGACCCCGAAACTTGCTTACGACACTGAAAACTGCATTTTTCAAGCACCCTGGCTTGAACCTCCTTGCACCCTGCTGTCCCGGGAGGTGGGACCAGAGCACCCAGCGCCCGTGCCCTGGTCCCCCAGGACCATGGCGCCCAGCACCCTGGTCCCTGGGTCCTATTTTGGGCCCGGTCTCCTTTGGACTTCGGGTCTTTTTGTTTGCAATTTGGAAATTAACTTTCCTGGTCGGCCTAAGGTTGGGAAAATCAGTCTATCAGCCCTAAATGACAAGTATATAAACTACATTGTCCTCTCCCATTTGGGTAAGTAGAAGAGGGTCACATGTGTGCAAAAGCGTGGAAACTATACTCAAGCATTCAAGCATTCAAGCATTCCTTCAAGCAATTGACCATTTCAAGTCTCCATTCAAGGCTAAGTGTTGCATTCAAGACAAGGATTCAACCATTGAAGAGGAGATCACTTACAACATACCACAACAACATACAACATCTATACCTTCGCACATAAGGATACAAACATCCTTAGAACAAGGTATTAGTACTTGTTTTACAGTCATTTACATTTACAGCTCTTGCTCATTTCTTGGTTAATTCCAAAACCGGGGTTTGACCTAAAGGCAAACCCCTAATCCCTAACCCCCCAATCGTCTTCGCTTTTCTGTGTGTAGGTTGCAGGTACGCGGCTGAAATTGAAGATCTGGAATCCTTGTGCAGAGACGAACAGATCCCCCTTCGTTTCGCGGATTTTTCGGAGGACCGTGGCGCCGGGCGCCATCGTCCTGACAACTTTTGCTCAAATTTGCAGGACAGCGCCGTATCGACATTTTACTGCTAATTCCAGGTCCGTAGCTTCATCCTATATTCCTATCTCAGTTTATAAGCGAATCTTTCTCACTTTCTATGCATTCCTAGCTTAATTCTTCTATGCACATTCTTTACAAAAGAGGGTAGCCTTGCTGTCATAACCCTTGAAACTCATTTAGCATCCAATCTTGCATTGCATGGGATTGGATCTTGTGGGTTTCAACCCCTCTTTTGAATGTAAAGTCTCTCCCCTAAGTGAAAACCATCAACCCTAGCGAATCTCCCTTCTCTCTCCTTGGAGTTGGAAGAGGGGAGAGCAACTAGGGTTTGATCGCAATTTTCCGCTTTACATTTTGGTGAACCCGACGTGAACATCCTTTCTGATTTTTCATGCTTAGATCTGAAAAAATTGATTACATTTCCATGTTTGATCTTTTGCAAAATTTTAGAGGTGATTGCATAAAAACCCTAAAATTTCTTTTTAGTAATTAAGCTTATGAAATGTTTAATTGTTAATGCTTGTTTCAGATCTGCCCTTCTGTTACAAATTATCAATTCATATCTATGCTTTAAATTTGAAAATTAAGTGGTTAAGTGTCAAAACCCTAATTTTTGAAACCCTCTTGATTCAACCTTTGTTCGACAATTTCACTGATCAAAACATCTCCAAATCAGCTGTAACTTTAGATTCCGCAATAAAATCACAATATCTTTCATCCCTGAAAATTTGGAAAAAAGTTGCGAGGACCGTGTGCACTCCGAGCGCCATCGTCCCCGACATTTTTTCCGAAATTTCAGGAGCGAGATCTTACTGTATTTTCCTGCTAAAATCCAGAATTTTGGCTGATTTTATCAATTACAACACCTTCAAAATTACAGTCAAAGTTGGTCTAGGGATTGCTTGGATTAACGCTTCTAAACATTCAAAAATCATTGAAACTGAAATTTTGTGTCAAAATTGTGTTCTTACTGTCCTAAATCTGAAAAGTGTGTTTGCATTCATTCGAAATTTCAGTGCTTTATTCAAATTCTTACAATTTGTGACTTTTGAAATTAAGTGCTTAATTACAACAACTTTAATTTCCGCTTTCAAAATTGAATTTTGCGTGAAATTGAGTCAATTTTTAAATTTCAAAATTTGCATTTCTTTTGACATTCCCTCTAAAATCATAAAATTCAAAATTTCAGTTTCCCTCTCTTTTTCAAAATTCAAATTTTGCATTTTTCGACAATCTCGGTAGGGTTCAATTTTGAGATTGCAACTTTAATTTGGCCTACCTACAGATCGTAAAATCACTCAATTTTTTTAGATTACCTTTAAAATCATCATACCTTTCATCCCTGCAAATTTTGAAAAAAGTTGCGAGGACCGTGTTGCACTCCGAGCGCCACGGTCCCGGACATTTTTTCCGAAATTTCGGGAGACTGTCGTGATTGCATTTAACAGCTTAAATCCAGAAGATTGGCTGATTTTACTGAAAATTGCTACCTCTAAAATCAAAATTTTCTCTCCCTCTCTAGTGCATGAGTTTTACAACAATAAGCCCTACTTACACTATTCCCGTTAGACGAAGCCGTAGAATTAAGTCTTTCCGAGGTTTAATTACCGAGGAGATGGAACCTAATTTGAATAGCCTTTTTAACGAGGACATGGGTAATTCCTCTAATCCTCCTAATGATGAAGAAGCTCTCCATGAGGTTTCTGAAGAACAACTTTCAAAATTGGATAACCAATTTGACGATTTTCGACAATGGATGTCTCAAGAATACCCCGATAGTCAAGCTCTTCCTTTAATTGAGGGTCTAAAACGTATGCTTCAAAGTGATAAGAATGGAATTGATATTTTGCGTGGTATTGCACACATTGTGGATTTGAATGTGATGCCTATGAAGAGTTGTGCTGAAAGTTTGGGTTATACACAACCTCCTACTCAAGTCAATCATTCTATTCCTTTGATGACTTCTATTGCTAGCATACCTACCTTTACATCAAATATAATGGCTACTTCTACACAAGACATTCCTCCTGTGATCACCAGTCTTGGGGGCAATCCTTCTTCTTCAATTAACCCTCTTCCTTCATTCAATCCAACTTCTTCATTCATTCCTTCAATGAGTGTCCCTATTATATCTCCACAAATGAACGTGATGCAAGGGGGCAATTCATTTAACCATTCCATTCCTCCTTGTAGTGTTCCTCCTGTCCAATCATCTCCTATGACTAACTATCATAGAGTCCCACCACCTTACTCTTTGCCTTCTTTCAATAACATAACACCTCCATCTCAATCTAACACATCTAATATGAACTCTTCGACTGAAGTGACCATTAACAATCTTGCACAAACTGTCTCTTCTTTACAGCAACAAATTGCCTCTATGAATCAATCTAAGTTTAGTGTGCCCACATTTGACATTGCGAGCCCACTTTCTCTTGACATTGTCCGAGCTATTCCCCCTAAACATGTTGAAATTCCGCATTTGGAACTTTATAATGGTAAGGGTGATCCTCTAACACATGTTAAGACCTTTCAAACAATATGTACTGATTTTGCTTATGACCAAAGGTTGCTTGCAAAATTGTTTGCTAGAACATTAAGAGACAAAGCCCTACAATGGTATTGCTCATTGCCTTCTTATTCTATTACTTCTTTCGAACAACTTGCAAATGCTTTCATTCAACAATTTCAAAACAATATAAGTCCTAAAGTTACTTTGATTGATTTAATGCATTGTAAACAAGGTGTTAAAGAAAAAGTGACTGATTTCATTGGTAGATATAAGCATTTGTATGCTCAAATTTCTTTTCCAGTGCCTGAAAATGATATTCAAAGAATCTTTATTTCTAATTTACAAAAAGATATTCGAGACAAACTTCTATTTTCTGAGTTTACTTCTTTCCAACAGTTGTGTGCAACTCTTCACAATTATCAACTGACTGTGAGTCAAATGGAACAATCACATCCTATGGCTCCGAGTGATAAGGGTGATAGCAGTCAACAACCATTTGGGAATTTTAAACCGAACAGAGATTCCATCAAATTCAATGAAAACATCATCAACAACAATGTGAATGCAGCATCAGGTGTGCCTCCTATTTCTAAATTTTTCAAGAAAGAAAGAAAGTATACTCCTTTGAATGAATCATTGCATAGTATTATGAATAAGTTATTGGAACAAAATGTGCTTACTCTTCCTCCTATAAGGCAAATTGATGCTGCAAAGATTACTTCACCTTATTTTGATAACAAAGCCTTTTGTCAATTTCATCGTCAGCCTGGGCATGATACTGAAAAATGTTTTTCTTTAAAGGGTAAAATTCAAGATTTGATTGATAATAATACTATGTCTGTTTCTGGAGTGAATGATAAAGGCAATACATCTGTAGCTCCTCCTAATCAAAATCTTCAGATTTTTACTGATCCATTACCTTCTCATACTTCTCATACCTTTAATGCGATTGAGACTAATGATTCCTCTTTATCATCTGATGGTCTTGTGTCTATGACTCCGAATGTGATTAACTTTGTAGAGCAGCAGAAAATCCCTAAAGATCCTTCCATCACATTTGATTCTAGTGAAACCATTAGGGCTCCTGATGGTCCTTTATACATAGTTGCAAAAGTCAAGAATACACCTTGCCGTGGAGTGCTTATTGATCCTTCATGCATGGTTAATGTTATTACTGAAGAATTTCTTTTTACTTTGCAATTGAATCAAGTGATCTATGACAAAACAGATGTGATTGTGAAATTATTTGATGCATTTTCTTCTCCTGCAATTGGTTCTATTACATTACCTATTGAGGTCCATAACAAATCCCTTGATGTGAACTTTGCTATTATTCCTTCATCCGAACAATTTCATGTGAAGCTTGGCTATCCTTGGCTATCTTCCATGAAAGCTATTGCTTCTCCTATTCATAAGTGTTTGAAATTTCCCCATAATGGTGAAGTTGTTACTGTCAATCATAGTCTCTTTAAACCAGCTGAAAGAAATTCTAGCGTTCCTCTTGATTACTTTTGGCCTAAACAATTCCAATCTCTTCCTTCGCGAAGTGATCATCTTTTCAAATCTTATCAAAAATGGAAAACAGATATGATCCTATCTCTAAGTGAACCTAGAACACCCAAACTTGACATTCCTATCATTCTTGAGAAGGAAGTTCTTCCTTTGAAAGATAAAACTAATGTCTTTCCTCAAGAAGATTCCCAACCCATCCCTATGGATGTGACTATGTCTATATCTAATAAACTTCCTAAAAGTAGACCTATCCCTCCTCATCATGATGGACTTGGTCTCCTTCCTAAACCGAATATTCCTCCTTGGTATGGAGCAGTTCCTCCTCCTTCTTTTTATAGAGAGAAGAGACCTTCTTCTTCTCCTATTATCCAGCCTAAGAGACCACAACCTAAACACCCAAGTGATAAGGATGAGAACATTCCTCCTCCTCTATCTTCTTCACTTCCTACTAAGACTAGACGAAATCGTTCTGCACGTGAACGCCGATGAAAGCGTCGTCTTAGGGCTCAAGCAGCTGCTTCTCAAACTTTGCAATCTCCAAAAACACCTTCAACAAGCATTATTCCATTTTCTCCTCAGCCGACGATTGAGCCGAAATCTCCTAAACATAAGATGCATGATGGTCTTGATCCTGTGCGAGTTAAAGATCCTATTTTTATAAATCTTGATGATGATATAGATGAAAATGTTATTCATGATGAAAATGTTACTTCTCTTGCTTCTGATAGTGAATATGAACTTGTTGATATTGATAACCATTTATCTAATGAAT
The DNA here is from genome assembly GCF_030272615.1 of Cryptomeria japonica. Taxonomy (NCBI): domain Eukaryota; kingdom Viridiplantae; phylum Streptophyta; class Pinopsida; order Cupressales; family Cupressaceae; genus Cryptomeria; species Cryptomeria japonica. Next base: position 724,154,084 of record NC_081415.1, on the reverse strand, counting down.
TTTCTAAAGCACTTACCTAGCTCTTAGACAAGAACAATGTGGCCCGGAACATGAACATAGCCCTTGTTTGGATCTTGTGATAGCTCCATCTGCTGTGTTGGATGTTCCTCCTCTAGCATGTTCCCTGCCTTCCCGAAACATTGATCAGCAAGATCGGGGGGTAGATGACGTGCTAGACTAGATACATTAGCATAGCAGATTCTCTCCTCCTCTCTTGTGTTACTCCTTCTATATGTTATTCTCATTCTTCTATTTGTTGTCCTTAGTGTTGTCTACTTGAGGATGATGCAAAGCATTGAGATCTCTTTTGGTCTCTCTCATGTTGACTCAAAAGACACATGTGTTCCCTTCTTCTAGGTGACCTTCCTTGATTGGGGAATGAAGAACAATTATGCATACATACATATGATATACATGACTTATCATACAGCATACTGACCCCAAGGAAAGTGAAGTCACCTCGTGCTTTGTGTTTTGTGTCTATTATCCTTGGGCTTATCTCACACTTGGGGGCTAAATCCTTGTGATAACGTGCTCCTTTCCCTTCTCATTCCTTATATGTATCACTACCTTAAAGCAATCACCCCCGGTGAGGCGTGTGCGATCGCTTTAACGTAGGGGGGCATACATCCCGTTCATATCTTTTCAAGATACTTGAAAATTTCTTGACAAATCTAGCTTTGCCTTGAAAATTTTTGATATCTTTCTTGCATGACTCATAGTGAGGGAACCTTACTACTGACAGTCATGGTTCTCCCTCGTGATCTTCCCTTTTACTTTGTCAATCGAAGTCGTAAGATCCTTAGTCCACTGGGGGCTTGGTGTGTCTTGCCTCCTTGACGTGGTGAAAGTCTTTCAATGATTGTTCCTTGTACTTTACCGGAAGTATGAGCATACATACTCCCGTTAAAGTGGGGGCTAAATGTAGCGTCCTAAAATTGCGACACTTGCAATTTTGACTGCATTTCGGTCTTCACGATGGCGACGCAACATGCAACCTGAATGGAGACCCCGAAAATTGCTTACGACACTGAAAACTGCATTTTTCAAGCACCCTGGCCTGAACCTCCTTGCACCCTGCTGTCCCGGGAGGTGGGACCAGAGCGCCCAGTGCCCTGGTCCCCCAGGACCATGGTGCCCAGCGCCCTGGTCCCTGGGTCCTATTTTGGGCCTGGTCTCCTTTGGACTTCGGGTCTTTTTGTTTGCAATTTGGAAATTAACTTTCCTGGTCGGCCTAAGGTCGGGAAAATCAGTCTATCAGCCCTAAATGACAAGTATATAAACTACATTGTCCTCTCCCATTTGGGTAAGTAGAAGAGGGTCACATGTGTGCAAAATCATGGAAACTATACTCAAGCATTCAAGCATTCAAGCATTCCTTCAAGCAATTGATCATTTCAAGTCTCCATTCAAGGCTAAGTGTTGCATTCAAGACAAGGATTCAACCATTGAAGAGGAGATCACTTACAACATACTACAACAACATAAAACATCTATACCTTCGCACATAAGGATACAAACATCCTTAGAACAAGGTATTAGTACTTGTTTTACAGTCATTTACATTTACAGCTCTTGCTCATTTCTTGGTTAATTCCAAAACCGGGGTTTGACCTAAAGGCAAACCCCTAATCCCTAACCCCCCAATCGTCTTCGCTTTTCTGTGTGTAGGTTGCAGGTACGCGGCTGAAATTGAAGATCTGGAATCCTTGTGCAGAGACGAACAGATCCCCCTTCGTTTCATGGATTTTTCGGAGGACCGTGGCGCCGGGTGCCATCGTCCCGACAACTTTTTCTCAAATTTGCAGGACAGCGCCGTATCGACATTTTACTGCTAATTCTAGGTCCGCAGCTTCATCCTATATTCCTATCTCAGTTTATAAGCGAATCTTTCTCACTTTCTATGCATTCCTAGCTTAATTCTTCTATGCACATTCTTTACAAAAGAGGGTAGCCTTGCTGTCATAACCCTTGAAACTCATTTAGCATCCAATCTTGCATTGCGTGGGATTGGATCTTGTGGGTTTCAACCCCTCTTTTGAATTTAAAGTGTCCCCCCTAAGTGAAAACCATCAACCCTAGCGAATCTCCCTTCTCTCTCCTTGGAGTTGGAAGAGGGGAGAGCAACTAGGGTTCGATCGCGATTTTCCGCTTTACAATTAGGAATGGGATTTGGAAGGATTCTTTGCTCTTGAAATTGAAGTGAGTCATCTTGGAAGAAATGGAAAGGTATAAGGGGATCATCATGGGATTCTAGTGAAATGGGATCTTTTTCAATCATTAGATGGGATTGAGGAGTTTTGGTGTCTTGATCTTGATTTATGATAGGACTTGTTTCTTCATTTTTCAGATTATCCTCTTGACATGGAGTCACTTTTAAGGAAGGGATAGGATTTTGCATAGGCGTAGGGGATTCTTGGAAGATCTCCATATTTTGGCATGATGGGGAAGCATTTTGAGTGGGTTTCTCTGGAGTGGGTACGTTTGTAATTGAAGTGTATGATGGCATAGGATCTGGGATTTTTAAATCTTTAGAGGAACTTGTATCAATATTGCCATTAACTTGGATTTCCATGGGAGATAGCCCTTGAAGGTAAACATGAAAAGTTTCATTGTTTGAAGGAGATGGTATGGATTGTTGCTGAGAAGTCTTAGGAGATGAAGACATCATGGAAGGGATGGAGGCTACATAAGGAGCCTTGCTAGACATAGGCTCATGGTTTTGATCATTCTTAGAAATAGTTCCTTCTTTTTCTTTAGGTGAGTCATTAGGATCTTCAATTTCAATGACACCATTATCAATGAGATCTTGAATTTTATGTTTTAATTCTATGCAATGCGAAGTCTTATGTTCATTTTGTCTACGATATGCACAATATTTACTCATAAATTCCCACCCCCATGTGGTCTTTTTTGGTAATATGATAAGATTGTTCTTAAGAAGTTCTTCCAAAGTTGATTCAATAGATTGCCCCAAAGGCGTAAACTGTCTATCTAGGGAATATTTGGAGGAAATGTCTTTATGTCTTGGTGAAGGTGTCTTGTGAGCTTGTTTGAGATTTGGTCTTTGATTGTCAATTATTTGTTGGTATTTGCTTGTCAAATCATATAATTGTTTTAGCATTCCTTGAAGTTTCTCACTCTTGATATCATGCATTTGTTTTTCAAATGGAGTCATTGATTTATTTTGTTGGATTTCCATGTCATATATTTCTTTCTTGGTATCTTGAAATATTTGAGCAAAGGTAGCCATGGGAATTGGAGCTAAGGTATCCATGAGATTCTTACTTTTGTCAAAAAAATTAGAAGAGCTTTTGGTTTGAACAGGCATTTACAACCGACAGGATCAAGAGCTAAATGTGTTGCAAAAGTCAAGATCAAATTGTAGCTAGTAGTTTGTTTGACATAGTGATTGAGTGAAGTAACTAAGATCTGGTCTGGTTTCAGGAATGATCTATCCTACGTAAGACGTTATCTAAGTTAACTTAGGTTTGATAAGATATTTGTTTGAACTAGCTTAAAGATGATCGACAAAATCATGCAACATAATAGCAAAGGTACACTATCAAGCTTGTTTATGCTCAGGAGGATGATAACCAGTTTTAGGCTCACTGTAGATTGTTTTGGACAGGTTTGATTATTCTAGATTGGCAAAATCAGAGACCCGTACGACATAATTTTTGAAATTGTATGATAGTATAACAGGTTAAGGACGATGACAGTTCTATTTCGTACGAGTTGCTACCTAGTATCGTACGACAAATGGGTAGGTCCCGAATGATAAATAATTCTGTGCAGTTCTATCTCGTACGACACATGATTTAGTTTTAAACGACAGATTGTTGGGTTTTGTACAACAGAGGATTGAGCTTCGGAAGATAAATTAGACTCGTACGACATAAGATATGGTGTAGGACGACAGATGATCAGGCTCGTATGACTGTTAACAGGACAAAGACAAGAATTCTGAGTTTTTCAATAGCTGAGTATGACAACTGAGTATGACCAATTCTGAGGTGGATTGATTTTTGACCGGGATAGACTAGTTCTGACACGGATAGAGTTTATCACTGAGTTGTTGAGTTGTTTGATTTGTTTTCTCTAGTTTCAATATTTCAGTTTCAGTTTTAGGGATGAAAACATAGAAAACACACAGTATAAATAGTAACTCCAATCACAACATGCAAACCCTATGGAAGTTGGCTTAGAGAAGAAAACCTTTGCTTGCTGACTTAGGTACACACCCAATAGCTAATCAGAATACGGCCGCTGAGTCTCACGCAATGGATTCTCAACACCGTATTAGCTGACTCCAAATGCTAATGGGGGCACGATATGGCAAGTGTCTTGGGAGAGTTACTATCTCTCTTGCACAAAGATTATCCCCCTTTCGGAGGTGAATCGGGTAGCTTCTAATAGTATAGTTCTTAGTCAGGAATTCCACTTGAAATTACCCCTTGAAGTCATGCAAGCATGATTGAGGCCTATAGCCCGACAAGGTACCGAAACAAGTTGTAGTCATGTAAACGTGATTGAGACCGCGAGGCCCTACAAAATGGTCGATATGAGAGATCTCAAAGAGAAAACTCAAATAATCCCATCCTTTGAGACTTTAATCACCAAAGGCCTATTTATTATAGTGAGTTGGAATGCTCAGGTCCAGTTGTACTCACTTGGGTCATTCTCATAGGATGATTACTTTTTCCCACTGTGACAGGCCTGCTAAAGGTACACAAATCTCAAAACTTAGAAAAAAGCTTCAAGGGTCTAGATTTCTGATTGTCTATAAAAGACAAGAGCATACTCTCCTACCTCTTAGATTTTTCTAAAAACACGAAAGATAGATTTGTTTATTAACTAGATAGCAAGTTAGGTGCCTAAAAAAATGAATTTAAAGAATACATGATGTTTGGTTGACTCTCTTTAGGCAACCTGCAAAAACAACGTATTAGTAGTCATGTTGTTTTTATTCTTTAACAGGCGTATGTTCAATTGATAAATTCTTTGACAAGCATCCTGCAAGAAACTGGTTAGGCTATGAAAATATTAGGCAGACAGAAGATGATTCAAGGTTAGCATTAGTATCATCAAAATTTAATTCAAGAAAAGCCTTGGAAAGTAATTTTTTTTTCAACAAATCCTAATCTAACTCCTCCAACCTGCAAGAAATTGTTAGAAACTTGCAAGAAGAAAAAGTTAGTGAAATATCAAATCTCTTGGTGAGCTTACACAAGCCTAATTTCAAATCTTGGTTACAAATTTTTCACTCCTAATGTTGAAATGCCCTGAAATTTGACTAAGTCTGAAATTTGGAGGATCCTCCACAAACTAGATTTTGCATTATAACTTCTGGAAGTCCGAAACCCCTCTCAAACATCCTGACAATATATATGGAATATAACTTAAAGTATAAGAAAGAGAGAAGAGATGTTATATTCCATATATATTGACCTTCCACAAGCCTTATTTCAAGCAAAATCCGAAACAAAAACTCTCTATTTTTCATACGACAAAACAATAACTCGTACGAGTATTCTCACCTGACCATACGATAATTCTTATAGAACCGAACGAGTAAAAACAGAAAAAAATGATAAATTAGTTACTCATATGACAGAGGATTTCTTCTTGCACAACAGAGGATTTCTGCTCATACGACAAAGGATTTCATCTCGCACGACAGAGGATTTATGCTTGTATGACAAAGGATTTCTTCTAGCACGACAGAGGATTTCTGCTTGTACGATAGAGGATTTTTGATCGTACAACAGAGGATTTCTACTCGTATGACACATACAATTTGTCGTTTCAGCCCGTGAGAAATGTCGTACGAGATGATGCAGAGGCTGTACGGCAAAAAATCCAAAAATTCAAAAAACCTGAAAAATAACAAAAATAAAAAGTCAATCTTTGGAGGCCAAAAAATGTAGTCTTCGGCCCCACAGTGGGTGCCAGAAATGTGTGTGTGAAAAGTGGACTTGTATCTGTATGTACAACACTTCAATTAAGTCATTACATGCATGGCTAGATAGATATAAATATGAATATAAAAACCATAACAAATCGACCCATTGCCTTCTAAAAGATGCGAGTATAAGATTGCTCTCAGATTTGTATAACCAATCTAGTGACTAGACAACACCAAGACAAAGGATTTTGATCTATATGAGCATGATATTAATGCTAGATGGATGCAAGATTAATCTAACAAGATTTAAGCAATAAATGCGATAAATGATCTAAATATGTATGCAATATTCTCAATGAATCTCGAGCAAAAACAATATAATAACAATATATTCTCCAGCCTCTAGGATCTTTTTTGAATGAGAGATGAGCCTAGATTTATAGAAAATTCAGAAAGAAACCAACAGTTGAGATTAAATGATGATGAGTGGTCAAGATTTTCCAAGAGGAAGCACAATCCAGGTGAATTGATGTGATTGGATGCTTTTCTCAGTTTTAAAGGAAATTGAACTAAAAATAAGATAAAATCAGAAAAAACTGATTTATTCTCTATTTCATTCAATTTTAATATTTAATTGTTTTAATTGCTTTCTCTGAGATTATTTATCAATTTTTAATTTTTTTTTCAAGATTATCTCCAATTGATTTATTTTCTCAAATTTTTAATTCTTTCTTGGTCAATTAATTCCTTTTTTGATTTATTTCCATTTTTGAAGATTTGTGCTCAATTGATTCATTTAATTAAATTCCTCTTTTTGATGATTTAATGGCAAATTGATTTATTTAATTAAATATGCTAGGATATTTAATAAAATAAATAAGATAATTGTTTAAAATGATTTACTTGGAATGATTTAATTAATTAAATAAATATTTAATTAATATTGGGTGATTAATTTTGCCATGTGACATTTTATGATTAAAGAATTAATTATGTGCTCAAGATTTATTTAATTGCCTTTGGTTAGGACCTTGGTGATGTTGTCGAGATTAGGGGCTCATGGTTTAGATGACCATTTTTAGGGTATTACAAATGATGCCATGTTGCTTCATCTAGATACGGTCCAGTTCGGACAAGGATTTCGCCTCACACGCAAGTTTACTCTCACCATTAATGGTAATGATTTTCTCAAATCGAGAGGCCATGTTGGCTACCTAGTCAGCACACGAGTTAGCTTCCCTATAAACAACTTTGGTTTGAAGTGTTGCCAAAACCTCGTCTTTCACATTTCGACCTCTATCTTTTTAGTGTCCTATCATAAGGAAAAGTGTGGACATCATACCTATATGTATAGAGCCTCAAGCAATTTTCCAAATTCTTGTCTAGTTTGTTTCTTAGCTTTGATTATAGGAACTGCAAAGCACTAAAAACTCTCATCTTCCACCGAACCCAATATCATGGTAAGACATAAATCAACAAGCTTGAAATATTTTGATATTGAATCATACAATACTTTGTTCTTACCTAGATCTATCCAAAGCCTTGTTACTGGTCCCTCTTCATGGGGGTTCTACATTCTTTCATATTATCCCCTCATAGCGTATGCAAAACAAGATGATTCCTCTCTAAGAAGAGTTTCGTTTAAAATTCTATTTATCGTTACTCCATTGAATTCTATGGATTTGCAAAATTGATTTATCAAAGTCAGTAGCTTAGCTCAAAAATCAGGTGCATTGTTGAAGTTCCAATATTGAGGAAACACAACAAACATGGCTTCAAGTAGTTTCTCAGGAGGTAATTTGGTTCTAATCTGTGAAGAAAGATCATAAGCAATTTTTTTCACAGAAGCAATTACAGACTCAACAATCTTGCTAAAATCTTCCCTTGTAACTCTTGCTAGTTGCTTCTTGGGGCGCTTTCCTGGTTCCTTAGGCTCGACCGTGGCAAAGAAGTGCATTCGTATCTCAACTTTGCGTACACTGGCACATATCTCCCCATTTTCACTGATTTGTAAAAAGTTATAAGGATTGTTCAAATCTGTGAGCATTCATCACTTAGCAAATTTTTCATCAGATAATTTTGGTTGAGATCGATAGAGATTATTGAGGGAGAGGCATGTCATCTTACGCAACTTAGCATATTCTACAACATACATAGCTCTTTGTTGGGATTTTTTCATAATATTCTTCATTTCGTCTAGCATGGGTAGAAGAGCTACTAAAGTTAAGAGTGGCTCTATATTACTTAACCTCTGAAGCAGGTCAGGATATTTGGTTGCTTTGATTCGTCGCGAATTGTGTGAAATAGTCCAATCAAGGATGGATATTATGAAAAAACTTGATGCACTGGACCATCCAAAGTGATCCATCTGGTATCATTATCCTTAAGAGGCTTGTTCCCATTGGTTATTCCACCAACAAAGTGTTGAAAGTCCATAAATTGTTTGGGACTTCGACAAAAGTGTGAGTAGAGTTCTTTGACAAAATGTTCAATTATTTTTATGGGAGCATACTTGCTCACAATTTCAAAAGCTAGATTCATTATGTGGGCCATGTAGTGAATTCTGGTAGTGTAGGGTGCATAAGAATTTTCTATCTTTGTGCAAATATTGTTCTTGTGACCTTGCATTACTGAAGCTCCATTTGCTCCAACACACACCAAATTTTTGGCAATCGTCATCTCATCCATACCTCCACATTTAATTAAACAACTCTTTACTAGTTGAAATATTTATTTTCATTGTTGTACTATCCTTCATTTTAGCAACAAATAGCAGATGAGTTTGGCAAGCATGATTTTGTATAGTATAAACATGCATGCATACCCACAAAGTATTATCTACTATCGTAACTTCGTCTAAAGGCCATGCAATAAAGTTTGACTCTCTTATTTTTTCCTTTGCATATTCTTTTTCAACCTCAGCAAGACAACTTGCCCATTCCCATCCACTGTTTACTAAACAGTGACTATTAGGATAGTTAGGAACTTTCAAAAAGTGTAATAAACCACTCATTAATGGGTAGTCTGTCATAGCACGCCCTCTTCTTAAAATATAAAAGACAACACTTAACTGAACAACTTTTCTCAAGTATTTTATTTGCATTGCTTTTCTAAGAATTGCTTCAATAGAACCTTTAACTTCAGTAGGCTTCATCTGTTGAAATGTGGCGACTGATCAGCAAAGTATTGTACACTCAGCACGTATCCTCGTCGGGGTCCAGGGGCGGCAGCCCCCGAGAAATTTTTTTTTTGCCTTTTTTGTTGATGAAAACCAACATTGTAATAAAACCCTAAAAAAGACCGACTTTGTTTGTTGCCCTAAAAAAAACGCATGTTATAAGCGGCTAGGATGCGTAAGGCATTAAAAGGTTGATGTACTGTTTTTGCTGGATAATAAGAAAGATTGGATGGCTGTGTATGGTGGACGTAACCCATTTTGGGTGAACCACGTTAAATCTTTGTGTTATCTGTGTCCTATTTTATTTCTTTATCTTTTGTATTTAAATCTGCATATAATTGTTAGTTCATATTTGCTTCGGATCTGCTTGAAACCCTAACAATTGGTATCAGAGCGAGGTTTTTTGTAAATTGGCAGGACTTTTAGATTTGAGTGGGAGCAATGGAGGATTCCAAATTCAAGGTCAAAAAGTTTAACGGCCAGAATTATCAGTTATGGAAAATGCAGATAGAGGATTACCTGTATCAAAAGGAATTGTGGCGGCCATTGGAAGGAAAGGCAAAGAAATCGACCACAATATCAGATGAAGAGTGGGACATTTTAGATAGAAAGGCACTGGGATCCATTCGATTATGTCTTGCGGCATCTGTAGCATTCAATATAGCAGAAGCAAAAACGACTGTAGATTTGATGGCAACATTGGCTAAGCTGTATGAGAAACCCTCGGCTTCGAATAAGGTATTTCTTATGAAGTGTTTGCTTAATTTGAAAATGAGTGAGGGAGGATCTGTAGCGGAGCACTTAAATGAATTTAATACAATTACCAGTCAATTGTCTTCGGTAAAAATTACCTTTGCAGAAGAGGTTAGGGCTCTCTTGATTTTATGTTCTTTGCCAGAAAGCTGGAATAGCTTGGTTATGGTTGTAAGTAACTCTGTCTTTGGTAAAAATACTTTGGTATTTGATGATATTGTTGGTGTTATCCTAAGCGAGGAAATGTGAAGGAAAAGCACAGGTGAGACTCCAACATCATCGGGTAGTGTTTTGAATGTGGAGAACAGAGGAAGATCAAAGGAAAGAGGAAAAGCCCCTGGGAATGAGAAGTCACGAGGGAAGTCAAAGAAAGGACGCTCTCAATCTAGAGGAAAGAAAGATTGCTGGTACTGCGGAAAGCTTGGTCATCTAAAGAAAGACTGTTGGTTTCGGAAAAACAAAGAAGGGGACAAAAATGAAAATGACAGTAAGGAAGCTAATATTGCAAGTAATACTTTACAAGATGCTTTAATCTTATGTTTGGATAATGTTAATGATTCCTGGGTAATAGATTCTGGGGCTTCATTTCATGCTACACCCCATAGAAAATATTTTCTAGATTATGTTCAAGATTTGGGTGATGATGAGCCTTGTCAAATTATTGGAAAAGGAAAGATAAAGATCAAGTTGCAGAATGGTAATGACTGGTTTCTGCAGGAGGTAAGACATGTTCCTAATTTAAGAAGAAATTTAATTTCTGTAGGGCAACTAGGTAGTGAAGGTTGCATAGTTACCTTCTCAGACAGTATGTGGAAGGTCACTAAAGGATCATTAGTAGTAGCTAAAGGTGTGAAGGTAGGCACATTATATCTGTGTAGTGGTAACACTTACTCTACCTTAGCTGCTACAGATAAAGTTACTGCAGGGACAACAACAATAAATGTTGCAAGAACAGATTCGATAATGTGGCACCATAGGCTTGGGCACATGAGTGAGAAAGGGATGAAAATCCTTCACTCCAAAAATCTATTGCCAGGATTAAAGAAGATTGATTTAGAGTTTTGTGAAAACTATGTTTATGGTAAACAGAAAAGAGTCAGATTTCTCAAGGTTGGGAAAGAGAAGAAGAGTGAAAAGTGAGAGCTTGTACATTCAGATGTATGGGGACTGGCTCAGGTATCATCTCTTGGTGGCTCTTGTTATTATGTTATTTTTATTGATGACTCAACCAGAAAAACATGGGTATATTTCCTAAAACAAAAATCAGATGTTTTTGAAACTTTTAAGAAATGGAAAGCTTTGGTTGAGAATGAGACAGGAAAAAAGTTGAAGTGTCTCAGATCGGATAATGGAGGTGAGTATTGCAGCAAAGCATTTGAAGATTACTATTCCTTAAATGGGATTCGAAAGCAAAAGACAGTTCCAGGAACTCCACAGGAAAATGGTGTGTCAGAGAGAATGAATAGGACCATCATGGAACGTGCGAGGAGCATGAGATTGCATGCTGGATTGCCCTTACATTTTTGGGTAGATGATGTACATACTGTTGTCTATTTGATAAATAGAGGACCTTCAACCCCTTTGGATGGTGGTATTCTAGAGGAGGCATGGACTGGTAAAAAGGTAAATTATTCTTTTCTAAAAACTTTTGGTTGCGAAGCTTTTGTCCATGTTGATAAAGAAAACAGAACCAAGCTTGATGCTAAATCTCAGAAATGTACCTTCATTGGATATGGGATAGATGAATATGGCTATCAGTTATGAGATTTTGAAAATAAGAAAATAATTAGAAGTAGAGATGTTATATTCAATGAGAAGGTTATGTATAAAGAACAGATGTAGGAAAAGAAGCATGAACAGGACAAAGAAGAATATGTGGTGTTGGATGAGATTCCTGAAAATGAAATGCCACAGGTACCTGATGCTCAGCAACAACAGATTGTCCCACAAACTCCTGCAAGTGTTAGACGTTCTACGAGGACAAGTAGACCCCCTAAAAGATTTTCTCCTTCTTTGTATTCTATTTTATTAACGGATTCTGGTGAACCAGAAGAATATGAAGAAGCAATGCAGGTGGATGCCAAACAACAGTGGCAACTAGGCATGAAAGAGGAGATGGACTCCTTGATGAAAAATAAGACTTGGGACTTAGTCCTTTTACCTGTAGAAAAAAGAGCCTTGCCTAACAAATGGGTTTATTGACTGAAGGAGGAGGAAGGAGGTTAGAAAAGATATAAGGCCAGACTTGTGGTAAAAGGTTTTGCACAGAAAAAGGGTATAGATTATGACGAAATATTTTCTCCAGTTGTAAAAATGACTTCAATTAGAACTGTACTTAGTCTTGTGGCTGCAGATGATTTACATCTTGAACAATTAGATGTCAAAACAGCTTTTCTCCATGGAGATTTGGAGGAGGAAATTTACATGTTGCAACCACAGGGATATGAGGTCAAAGGTAAGGAGAACTTGGTGTGCAGGTTGAAGAAAAGTCTGTATGGCCTAAAACAAGCACCCCGACAATGTTATTTAAAATTTGATAGTTTCATGGCTAAACACGATTATCATAGATGTCATTCTAATCATTGTGTATATTTCAAGAGATTTGATAATGGCAGTTATATTATCCTGTTGCTTTATGTTGATGACATGCTTGTTGCTGGGTCTAACATGCAACATATAAATGATCTTAAACAGAAATTAGCCAGGTCATTTGCTATGAAGGATTTGGGTGCAGCTAAGCAAATTCTCGGTATGAGGATTACATGAGACAAGAAAAATAGAACCTTGAATTTGTCCCAAAGTGAGTATATAAAGAAGGTGTTGAAAAGATTTAACATGCAGGATGCAAAAGCAATTAGTACACCTTTGGCTAGTCATTTCAAATTGACTAAGGAGATGTGCCCAAAGGCACAGGAAGAGGTTAATAAAATGTCTAACATCCTGTATTCATCAGCTGTTGGCAGTCTGATGTATGCAATGGTATGCACAAGGCCAGATATTGCACATGCAGTGGGAGTTGTGAGCAGGTTTATGAGTCATCCGGGTATGGAACATTGGAATGCTGTGAAATGGATTCTTCGGTATTTGAAAGGAACTACTATGAAGGTATTATGTTTCAAAGGATCTAATGCTGCTCTAAGTGGATTTGTTGACTCTGATCTAGCAGGTGATATTGACTCACGGAGGAGTACTACAGGGTATGTTTTTACTATAGGGGGAATTGCAGTCAGTTGGATTTCTAGGCTGCAAAAGGTTGTTGCACTTTCAACCACTGAAGCTGAGTATGTTGCTGCTACAGAAGCCAGCAAAGAGATGATTTGGTTGCAATGTTTTCTGAAGGAATTGGGTCAGACACAAGAGGATAGCCCATTGTATACTGATAGCCAGAGTGCCATTCATCTTGCGAAGAACTCTGCTTTTCATTCAAGGACAAAGCACATTCAGCTTAGGTACCACTTCATCCGGACTATTTTGGAGGAGGGTTAGTTACGGCTTGAGAAGATTCAGACAAGTGAGAATCCTGCCGATATGTTCACAAAGGCAGTTCCACAGGAGAAGCTGATTTCTTCATCAGTTTCTGTTGGTCTTCTTGATTGATAATTGTGGAATTTATACCAGTCAAGTCCTAGTGTTTTATCCAGTGGATGTTGCATGTACAATGGTGTCGTGTAGTATCAGTCTCCAAGTGGGAGATTGTTTGGTGTGGAGCCTGATCAGTCTCCAAGTGGGAGATTATTGAAATGTGGTGACTGATCAACAAAGTATTGTACACTCAGCACGTATCCTCATCGGGGTCCGGGGGCGACAGCCCCCGAGAAAAAAAAAATTTGCCGTTTTTTGTTGATGAAAACCGACATTGTAATAAAACCCTAAAAAAGGCCAACTTTGTTTGTTGCCCTAAAAAAAAATGCATGTTATAAGCGGCTGGGATGCTTAAGGCATTAAAAGGTTGATGTACTGTTTTTGCTGGATAATAAGAAAGATTGGATGGCTTTGTATGGTGGACGTAACCCATTCTGGGTGAACCACGTTAAATCTCTGTGTTATCTGTGTCCTGTTTTATTTATTTATCTTTTGTATTTAAATCTGCATATAATTGTTAGTTCATATTTGCTTCGGATTTGCTTGAAACCCTAACATCATCTGTATTTTCTCACGAAAATAAAATTCTTTGGCATTCCTCACACGCTTACATCCCTCCTTTGTTTTCCATCTTATCACTAATTTTTCAACTCCATCTATCATTTTTTTTATGAGCTTTACCCATATACTTTTCTATGGTGTCAATTTTTAGCTACAACCACTTTCCTTCTTATGTTTCCAAGTGCAAATCTTAAACCTGCATTCTATTGGAGGCTCACCTTCAATTAGACTCTACACTGGTTCAATGAATGGATACTTTGATGCCCAATCAATTTGAAAATTCCACACTGACATATCCCACTCCTGATCCTTATTTGATTTGGGTTGATCCCTTTTTGATATGGATTTTATTTTCCCCTTTTGTGAATTATCATCTGTGGCATTATCACCCAAGTCGATTATATCATTCCGGCTAACTTGGGTATCTACTAGAAATCTTCTTCAAGTTCATCGCGATATGAGATATCAAGTTCTCTGCCTTCTTCAATATGCGGTGAAGGTTGTGAATCTTGTGCTTGTACTTGTACTTGTGATGATGTACCTTCTTGATTTTCACCATGATCTTTGCCAACGCCAAAGTACAAAGACAACGTTCTGCATTTTTTTGGCCTCTCTTGGCCTTCCCCACATTCAAGATTCCTACCCTTCATGATTCATTGGCCCTACGGCCTACAATCTAGATGTCTGAGGTCTCCCGGGTGACCACTGGCACTGACGGGTCCCCATTGAATAAGAATGAACTCAACAGTGCAAACATATAGAGATGAATTCAGAATAATATTATAACACTTCAAAAATATGATCACTCACCTAATAGGTTAGTAGCAGTCACCAATGCAGTCGATAACAATGGTTGTTCTTGGTTTGAAACTTTGCTATTGGTCTGAATTGAGAACCCAAAACCGACCAAATTGTGTAGAGACAGATCTGATCTTTGAATGTACTTATACCAATCCTTATTTGGCGAATTCAACGGGAATTTTATATGGTATACAAATATTTGGCGAATTCCGCTTAACTATAACATGTCTTATGTAATTTCCAAGCCGATTATGGGTCGACTAGTTAATTGGCAAATATAATAGAGTTGGCAAAAATTGGGGTGAATGGAGATACACGTCTGCAAAATGCTAGGCGAATTGGGTCCTCCTGACAAATAAATCTTTATATGGCTATTGGCGAATTATGGCAGTCTATTGAGGCAACCTCGGAGAGTGTAGGGGGAAAAATTGAATTTACCGTGTGGAAAATGTGGATTCTATTGGCTAAATCTTCACATAGATACAATTAATTACATAAAACAATGGGCAATTGGATCGTGCATTTGACGAATATTTATAAATTCCCGGTGACATGGCCACCTCCAGTCGGTACAATATATTCGCCATTTTCCAGGTCGCCGATGTGAAATATTCACCACTAAGGTAAACTCTGATATGTATATGTATATGATTTTCTTTAAATGTGTTTTTATTTATGTGAGAGAAAATTTTATAATAAAATTGAATATATGTATATAAATTAATTCAAATTATATAAAACATAATTTATTTATAAATATTTAATAATACATTATGTTTTTATTAATACATAACTAAATATAATCAAAACTATTTAAAAAAATTTCATGCTTATGATATCAAAATAATGAAATTATTTTAGAAAATTAGTAGATGTGAAAAATAATTTAATCATTGATAAAAAGTTAACGATTAAAAACTAATCAATAACTGATAGCAATCTACGTTTTAATCACTGAAAATTAATGAATAACATTGGCAATCTACATTTTAATAATTAAATAAACCAATGGTTAACTCACCCATACTCTTTTTACTTCTAATGACATAGTTGGTAGTTACAAAAAGTCAACAATCATTTATTGCAATTGTTACAAAACCAATACTTACTTTCCTACTCTTTTAGATTTCTTTGACTGTGAGAATCGCTTCTACAATGGTTGGAAACATGATGAACACTTTGGAAATGATTGCTTGCAATGGGGAAACACGTTTTGGATGTTGAAACACAAAACAACATTCCCCCGTTGTGTTTCTGGCAACATAGAAATAGAGTTATATAGTCTAAGTATAATCCTAACCAAAAAAGCCAAAAATCTCTCAAAATATACTTACAGAAGTTTAGGAAGCTGAGTGTCCTTCATTTGTAGTCATAGAAGCTCAATGGTGCTTGTAGGGTGGATGGACTAGATGATTCTTAAAGTAAATCAAATCTTTGAACATTTCAACAATCCTATCACAAAGTGAGATCCCAAGCTATTACTTATGGGTTTTGATGACAGAGGCAACAATCTCCTCTTTTTTCTCATATAAAACCCATTTTAGTGCAATGTAAACATTTGAAGGAATCTGAATTTCTTATACAAATGTGCATGATTGTAAAGCCTCACGACTAGGGCTTTCCCTTTGTGCATATCATACTCTTTGGATGCATTATATAGAGTCAAACCAAGGATTATTGTCCTTGTTGGTGTAAATAATTATTCATGTTAGATATTATTACACCTTACTTCAGTTTACTTAAGAAATGCATTTCATAGTAGTTTGGGTATGAGACACTTGGGTGTTTGTGCCACATTGGGATACTGTGTGTAGGAGAATTTCCACCTTTTATGGTGTTGATCTTGTTACTACTCTATCATATCTACTTATTATGGAGTGATAATTCCACCTTCGGTGGGTGATCCACCTCATGTGAAATATTTTATTGTTTCTCCTACCTACCACACCTATTTCCTACCTACCCTTGTTTCTGATTGAGCCACATGTTGTGTTTGTGTGCTCACATATCCATATTGCCTTGCCTATATATGCAGGCTCATCTACATTGTATGTAAGAATTATTTTTTATCTATTGATGAGAATATAGTTTATTCTTGTCCTATGTTTTGTCTCTCTACTTTGTACATTTCATTGAGCTCTTGATCTTGGCAAAATATCACATGGTATCAGAGCCATTAGAGTGTCATTATTATGACATCAAGAGGCAGGTCTGAGGAGCAACATCTTTTGGAGACGTCCTAGACTAGATCCAACCTCGTCATTGCGTCCGGGTGGTCATTTCCAAGAATTTTGAGTAAAAATTTGGCCTATTTTGGTGAAAGTCAAATTTCGGGCTTGGAAGAAACATTTTGCCCAATTTGGACGGGTATGGTATGGATTTCGAAAAAAAAAATCAATTTTAAAAAACAAAATTCTACAAAAAAAAATTCATATTATTTTTGGCAGAAAAATATTTTGTTGAAAAAAAAAAAATCTTAAAAATAAATAAATATATATTATAATACACGCTCTGCAGACTTCATGTGCAGGTTTTGGTGGGCCCCGCCACAGTACCATCAGTGATCTAGCTCTCGGTGCCACCACGCATCTCTGGTTGCCTGCTGCATTCTTTTCCAGTTGTAGACCTTTCTCCTCCAGCTGATAACGCCACTTGGCACCTCTAGATTCCCTCCAGAAGCCATGCTGACTCATTCTGCCATGTAGTACATAGTCAACATGCCAGCGACGGGCCACATCATCATCTCCAACGACGAGGTCCGCTAAAATTTGTTCAAAATACTACTTCTGCATTGCTTTCTACAATGCTTTACTTTGCATTGTGCATTTTAGTATATAAATAGCTATTATTTCGACACCACAAGCAATGTGGGATATTGTTTTATGCCCCCTGTCACGGTTCAACTTTTCAATTTTGGAGCTGATTTTCTAACGACCATATCTCGGTCATACGAGCTCCTTTTTCAGTGCATTTTTTTTTTATTTGGGGTATAATTTCGCACTCTTTGCAGTGGTGTAGGTATTTTTCCATTTTGATTTTCATAAAATGTAGATCTTCATCACTGTAGCTGAGTAGTCCCTAATTGTGCAACTTCAGAGACTTCGTTTGGGCTCATACGAACTTCTTTTCAGGTGCTATTTTTTTTGAAAGTGCATACTTTTTTGTCCACACTCATAATATGCTATAATTTTGCAACAATTTTGGGTAGAAATTGTACTTTCAGCATATGGTCTTTTTTGGCCAATTTGGCACTTGTATTGCATAGATCTATCTTGTTGGTATTTTGGATTGTAGTTCTCAGCCTATTGGGGCAGTTGTAAAAAAAATCAGAAGTCCACCTTGCCATTGTTTGCAAGTGGCCTATTGTACACACACTACATATAAAGTGCCAAAATCATCATTTTTTGGGGGTACTTTGATTGATTGAATTTGGGGGGGGGTTTGTCGCTTGTGCTTTTGTGCTCTTGTGTTCCTTCCAGTTCATCTAATTTTCCTCTCTTAACTCCTCATAATTATGCTACTTGGAAAATTGATGCATGGAGTAAACTTATGGAAAAAGGACTAACTCATTATATTGATGGAACTATTGTTTCTCCCACTAATCCTAAGGCTGATCCTATTGGTCACTTGGATTGGCTCACTAAAAATACCATGGCAATTGGTACCTTAAGAAATTATGTATCAAAGGATCTCATTTTTCATATTGAGAAATATACTCTAATCAAGGATGCTTGACAAAAGTTTCAAGACTTGTATGGTCAAGTTGATGAGATTAGGGGATATCAAATTGATAGTGATCTCACCATGTTGGATCCCAATAAATTCAATACTATACAAGATTATGTCACTAAGGCAAAAGAGTTGAGGGCACAACTCAAGGATTGTGGCATTGATAAGAAGGATACTCAATTGATCTTCAATTTGATGGGTAAACTTCCACAAGAAGATGTGACATTTGTTTCTAGTTTCCAAACTCATAGGATGACAATGGGTTCAAGCTACACAATGCCTACATTTGATGCTCTTGCCAAAATGTTGATGATGGAACAAACTAAGTTGATAAGCATGGACATTCTTAAGACTTCTAAGTCTCAAGAATTAGTGGAAAATCAAGGGAACAAAGGAAATAAAGGAAAGGACAACTCAAACAAGAAGAAATGGCAATCAAAGCCTAAGGACAAAGCACCACCTTCTCCACAATAAGGAGATTCATCCTCTTCAAAGAGGGACAATTCACCAAAAAGGGAGAGACCTACTTGTGCCTATTGTAAAAAGTTTGGTCATGAGGAGCATCATTGCCAGTATAAAAAGATTGATGAGCTCACTCACATCCTCAAAAAGCATAACATTGATTTTCCTAATGCCTACAAGAAGGATGATTCATCAACTTCCACTTCCTCACATTCAAAAGGAAAAGGGAAAGCATTCATGGATTCAACAAGTGGGAAGACTCACTCTTTTGGGACAAGAAAAGGAAAATATCTTTGTGCTACTACAAGTCATGATTCAGGGGCTTCTCATCATATGGCATCTTCGCAGTCTATGTTCTCTTCATTTGAGCCTTGGACCATGCCGCATATTTTGATGGGAAATCATACATACATGAATGTGATTGGGAAAGGATCTATTCCCATTGGGGATAACTCCTTCAATGATGTGTTGTGTGTACCCCATTTGACAAACAATCTCCTTTCCATCTATCAAATCACACATGGCGCAACTAAGAGAATTGTGGAGTTACAACCTGAGTCAGTTTTCATTAGAGAGCTATCATTGCGACTGTGGTGGTTGATCATGCATCTCAGTTATATTCCTTTTTAGATTTTGTTGATGATGACGATTTCACATATGATGATTCTACACATGATGATCACACTTCTTGTGATGGCTCATATTTTGAGGAGAAATTTGGGTAGTTGAACTTGGGGATTCTCACATGTGACCCCGTTCTTGAGCCTTGTGTTTCATCTCCTCCTATTGATATCACATCACCTATTGCACCCGATGATGTGGCTAGTGCAATAGTTTTTCCTTCATGTGATTCAGTGCAGTAGGATATATCATGTCCTCCATCTCCAGTTTCATGGGATGAGTACTTGACATACATTGCAGGTTTGTTTATGGAATCCTACATTGCAGATTTGGGAGACATCATTGATGATATTCATCTTCTCTTTGATTGTTGCGAGGGAGCACTCTGACCCTCTTTTTCATTCTTTACATGATCATTCTTTCGAGGTTGACATGATTATGGATTCTTATGTACAACAGTTGGAGGAGGTCTCTTTATGTTTTGAGGAGACATGTGATTGTTTGGGACTTGTTCTACATTCATCTCCACTAGATCTTGGAGTGCCTTTTTCAGCAGTGTGGAGCAGTTTACCACCTTTGGAGGGGGTATCTTTCATCATCGACATGGGGACACTTGAGCAATTTTCAGAGACTTCATTCATCGTGAGTTTTTTCATACATCTTTCGGAGACTTCATGGATACACCTTTGGTTTTGTTTCTTCCTAAGGGGAGGAATGTTGTTCGATGTTCGTGGAGTAGTTTCTTCATACATCATTGAGCTTCTATCATTGGTGCAAATTCCACATTGAGGGGGGGCTACCTAGCTTCTCTTCTTCTCTCATATGGGGGGGACTTTTTCCTCACATGGGGTTTTGTTTCTCACATGCTTCTATGAGAGTTCTCTTGTATGTTTTCATCCCTCTTTTGGGGGAGGGTTTTTTCCCATTGGGTTTTTCTCTCTTTCCTTGCTTTGTGAGAGATTTCATTGCATTGATTTGCATGCATTTGCATTTGTACATGGGTACCTAACATTGCCTAGTAGCCAAGACCCATCTTGCATTACTTAGTTGCATTGTAGACTTAAGTGCATTCCCCTAAGTTGCACTTAAGGGGGGTGTTGGTGTAAATAATTATTCATGTTGGATATTATTAAACCTTACTTAATTTTACTTAGGAAATGCATTTCATAATAGTTTGGGTATGAGACACTTGGGTGTCTGTGCCACATTGGGATAGTGTGTGTAGGAGAATTTCCACCTTTTATGGTGTTGATCTTGTTACTACTCTATCATATCCACTTATTGTGGAGTGATAATTCCACCTTCGGTGGGTGATCCACCTCATGTGGAATGTTTTATTGCTTCTCCTACCTACCGCACCTATTTCCTACATACTCTTGTTTCTTATTGAGCCACATGTCATGTTTGTGTGCTCACATATCCATATTGCCTTGCCTATATATGCAAGCTCATCTACATTGTATGTAAGAACTATTTTTTATCTATTGATGAGAATACAGTTTGTTCTTGTCCTATATTTTGTCTCTCTACTTTGTACATTTCATTAAGCTCTTGATCTTGGCAAAATCTCATAGTCCTTTATATAATCTACTAATAGTTGAGCAACTTGTCCATAAACTTGTATAAGGTCCATAACATTAGATAGGAAACAAGACACTACTTGAGACAAGAAGAAAAAACCAGGTGAAATGGTGTTTGCAAGGAATTTAAAGTAGTTGAACACTAATCTTGAGAGGAGGGTAATGCTGCAAAACTTTTATACATCTTTAAAAAATTTACTAAAACTTAATAGAAATAAACATAAATATCATGCATACCACAACACAATGATTTACGTGGGGAAAACCCTTTTGGGAGAAAAAAAAAATACTACATTCCAAAAGTTGTCGAATATATCATTCAGAAATCAACAAAAAATTATAATATACTTGTAGAGAAAGATCTTCGTAAACGTATCACCAATGAAGATCCAGAGACTTCTCAATAGCTATCAGACTCACAAAATACATCACAATACATGGTCGTAATACAATGCCCTCATAAAATAGGGTTTCCTTGTAGGGAAAACAAAGAACACAAAACATCCACCAATAGATATATGACCTAATGATAAAAACTTAAGATTCATAGTGATAAATTATAAATAATTTTTTTTGGGGGGGCACTGGCCCAAAAAACCCCCATGGGGCACGTTGCCTCCAACTGCAAATAGTCAGGGGATCAAAGCCCGCATGGTGGGTATCCCACTCCTACAACCCCCCACATTCACGTATCACCAATACCTTTTATCAATAGTACCTTTTCATTATTGGAAGGTTGAGACACCATTTTCCTAACAATGTTGAGCAAGTCTTCTACAATGACAGTGTGGACCACACACTCTACCTTATCACAATAGAAATTGAAGACCATCTTGAGCATATCCAAGGAAATAATTCTCAAATCTAGGAATTTTACCTTTGAATGGCCATTCTCTCATTCAGTGTTTGAAATTCCATCATAGAAACAAAGGAATAAAGAACCAAAAACTAGTAGGAAGACTTGAAAACATCAAACATGAAATGAAATGGAATGACATTTGATTATCAATAGCTTGAGTTAAATAAGTCTTTGCACTCCCTACACACACCAACTTGAAGGCTCTAGCCAACATGATGATACTTTTGCATGGTAGTATAATCAAAATCTATCAAGGTTGGATTTTGCATGAGAGAAAATGATGGCAATGTGAGTGAACTACTTTGGAGGTTCCTAAATATGAATGTGGATAGTACCCCAAGTGTTGTGAGGTCATTAATGTGATGCACGACAATTCACATCACACCAAAAACAATGATGAACTAGGAGTCTTGCAAACATATCTACAAATAAATCATTAGTTTAAACTCCTCTCATGCGGTGATATTTCATCATGTATGCACCATAAAATCACTAGAAATTATGGAAGATCCAACTTGCCAATTCGAGCCAAAATGACCTTTTTTTTTTTTTTTTTTCTCTCGCATGCTAAATTGGCTAATGCATCTATTACCTTGTTACCTTCATGAAAACAATGAATAATCTGGTAGCTTTCAAAAGATGCTACTTGGGCATTAACACTTGGTTGATGATTTTATGTAGATTCTATTTGTCTAGAGAAGATTTTTGCATCCATTAATTAAAATCATTGAATCTCCTTTGATTGAGAGTTGTTTGATACCCAACTTAGAGGCCAATTTTAAACCTATGAGAAGATCTTGAGCTTCTTCTTGATTGTTGGTTTCATTTTGTAATTTCAGAGAGATAGCTTTGATTAAGGTACCTAAATGGTTTCTTCTGATGCATCTTGCTCCAAATATATGTGGATTTCGTCTCATGATACCATCCAAGTTTAATTTTCCCATGCCCAATGGAGGTGGAGACCACTCTATGCTATTGTGATTAGGTTTGATCTTCGGGGTCTATGAGCTAGGGATTGAAAAATATATCATTTCCCACATTGAGAGTAAACCAACATCCCAATTTGAGAAAATTTTCCCTAGTCCATTTAATTTGAAAGCACGAGACATTACCAATTCTAAAATTAGTCTTTCAATTCTACAAATTACCACTTCAAGTTGATTGAATTATTTTTGGAAGATTCTCCTATTGTTTTTCCACCTGATACACCATATTAGTATTGATGGACTAATAATCCAGATTAAGGAGAATAAAGAATTCTTGTAGAGCATTATCTAAGAAGAGAAGACTTCAAGAAACATATTTTGAAGGGGAGGCGACCAATTTAATTTATTTTGAGGCCATACAATCCAACATTGAATAGAGAAATTGCAAGAGATGAGTAGATGGTCAATCTATTTATGTTGTTGATCAAATAGTACACAATTGAAAGGAGTATCTATACCTAGTTTCACCAATCTTTAACAAGTGAGAATGCATTTGTTTAGGGCCAACTATGAAAATTCTCTAGCTTTAAGGGGGGCTGCTAAATTCCAATAATTTATGTGTCCCTTTATTTGATTTAGAGGACCCCTTTTGAATGATTGAAGAATAACCTAGGCTGACTTTGTATTTGCTTGATTTGGAAGGATCCCAAATAAGATAGTTTAGAAATGGAGAAAATAAGACTTTTCTTTGATGGAATAGATATGATAACTTGGATTTTTTATTTTCTGGAAAATCACATTCATTAAAGCTCTTCCATTTGATGTTTGAGAGGAGGGTATCTTGTCTCTCAAAGTAATCCTTAACTTGCAAACCCCAATTTTGTTGAAGGAACAATACATGCTTCTTCCAGGCTTGTAAATTTGAAAAGGGGAGGGAAACCATTCCATGAGTCCTCCCAAAACAAATTTGTTTTTCCCCATTATTGATTATCCATGGTAAATATGGAGTAATAAACTCTTTACAAGTTACTATAAAGTTCTACATTTATGATCATTTTGGAGGGTTTGACATTGTGGATATATGTTCAGGTATAGATGAGTCCATGTATATACCTTGTATAATCCTTTTCCATTTTGAATTTGGTTTAGAAAATACATTTCAAGCTAATTTAGCTCCCAAAGAAAGGTAACCTGCTTCTAAATTATGAATTCCTATGCCCTGTTAGCAAGAAATATGACGGATACAGACCGAAGTAAACCTCTAGTTCAATTGAATGATTATTAATTACTCGTTGTAGCCCCTTAAATAGACTAGCCATGGCAAATCTCTCAATCAATTCATGACAAAGGTTATAGATTTTTGTTAAGATTTCAAGTAGGGGATGGATAGAAACATATCACACATATAAGGGTGAATCCCACTTTTAAATTTTGGTGGCAAGAGAAGATATAACTATGTTGCAACCCCATACACCCACCTCTATGCTAACGTCCTTATACTTGAGAAGGATCAATTTTCCATGAAAGGCCAAGGGAAAGGATGGCTACTAAAAGGTGGTGATCTTATGTCAAGATAAACTAGATGAAAGTGAGACTTGAGGAGGAGAAATGGAGGGGTTCATTACACAAGAAAAATGTTACACGTATTTAATGAGGGAGTTGAAAAATGCTAACCACTAGATGGAAAAACAACTAATGGAAATTCAAGTGCTAAGAAACACATATGAAAGGGAAAACATATGGGAAGGGGGAAACAAAAAGGAAAGGTCTAGACTAGGGCTAAACAAAAGAAAAGTAAAAGAGAAAATGCGAAGAGGTCAAATTTTTATTGGTGCATCTACATTAATTAGAAGACTTAGTTTGTGTCAAACACATATCGTTCAATCTACAATAATCTTTATTCTTGATATATATTATCTCATAGTGAAAGTGATTCACCTCCTAACATAATGATCAATTAATTAAAAATAAATATATTTATATGTCTCATCTTCCGTTTTCTTTTTATGACTAAAAATTTAAAAATATTATATTCACACATTCTAATTTTAAATATTTAATTATTAAACTAGAAACAAATTATTCACTCTAAAAAAAACTTTTTGTTTTGTTTTGTTTGAGATGTCAACATTATTATTATTATAGTATTAGAAAGTTTTTAAATTTTTTTTCCCTACTATTACTCTCCCTTCGTACACAAACCTTACATAGCTAATATCATTATTCTGTGTACTTATTCATATTGGATGGTAATGAAAAATGAGGTATAAGCTTACTTCATCTCTTTAAAACTAAAGTCTTTTTTGGCTGTGTCTATTCTGGCTCCAAAATGGACCTTTCGTACAGCGTGTTAGCGACAGGTTAGTCAATCACAATCGTTGATTGCAAAATCGACGATGTAAAACGCGCGACTAACACGCGTGTTAGTCAATCCATACTGTCGTTTTGGAGCCAGAATAGATGCGTCCATCTTTTTTTATCAATAAAGGTGGTAACTGATTTTCAAACTAGTAAATGTAGAATTTCAAAATTTATTAGGAAGATAATACCAAAATTTTCATTATTTAAAAAAAATAATAAAAAAAATAAATAGTGTCCGTCCAAAAGAATACTAGCTTTAAACTTGTTCCATTAGCAAGTACAATGAGTCATCATCCTTTATGATGAAAGTGAAGGTTTTAACTTTATCTCAACTTTTTTGAGCCATTTCCTTATCAGTACTCGATATCTTTATACTAATTTGACCTCCAAAACAAAGCATGTGTGACTCTCATGCATTTGAAGACGTACATAATTATTAAGCCTAGACTTGTCTCTTTTAGCATCAACCATGTCCTAATCAATCTTCAATGACTTGTAAGCCTTAAGTTGCTTGGTCTAATCAAACAAAAAAAGACAACCATCCAATCAAACAACGTAATTCTTTATGAGTTTTCAAACTAGCAAAGATAGTTTTATCAAAATTTTAACCTTTGGGACAACTATTACCATTCTTTTATTGAGGTTTTAAGGGGATTTAATAAACTTTGTTCAACTGTGCTTTTCTTTCAAAATCTCTGTTTGAACTCTTGTCTTTGGTCTTTATGACTCTAGAATCATCTTAAATATATGAGTTTCTTTTGTAGAAAAGTCACTTCAAGTGTAACATCATCTTAATTGATAATAAAATATGGTATCTTAATATTATTATAGAATTAGATTTTGTGTAAATTGTAAAAAATAATTTAATGGTAAAATTAACTTCAAAAGAAATATGATTAAAAAAATTAAATATCATCATGGTTTTTGAAAGGGTTTATTAGTCAATTATTTTTATCGTATATGAATTTAACAATCAATTTTATCCATCAAACAATCGCCTATTTAAAATTGCAAAACATGTCTTATTTTAAAAAGTATATATTATAGAATAGCTATGTATTTAACTATAATTTGATGTAATTTTTGATGGGCTATACAAAATCTTCCCTTCCATGTAATACAATCTTTCCAAAAATTTATTATATTTTATAATAAAAATCTCGAACTACAATCATATAGCCATCACCTTTAGGTCCCACCGCCCATGACAAATATTAACTAGAGCACGTGCACGTAAATCATTGTTTGCTTCTTACAATTTTGACAAGACAATTCATTTGACATTTCCATAACACTCTAGCAGTTAGCTAGAGTGACAAATATATTAGTTTTCTAGAGGAAAATCACTTCAATTGTAGCATCATCTTCATTGTTATTAAAAACCATGATATATATCAATTTTTAAGATTAAAATATAAGTATTTTTGTTAAAAATGCAGAAAAAAATTAATAGTTAAATTAACTCAAAAAATAGTATGACTAAAAAGATTAAATATTAGTATATTATCATAGTTTTGGAAGGGTTTATCAATCAATCATCCAACATAGCTTAAATTTTATGATTGACATTGCCCATCAAATATATTTTTTGTGACAATTATCTTTTCAAAATTGTAAACAAATCACATTTTAAAGAATATATATTTAATGTAAAAGATATATATTTAAATGTAATTCTATATACTTTTTGATGGTATCTATGAAATCTTCCCTTTCATTTAAAATGCACAATATTTCTAATTTTTTTTTTTTTATATTTACAATAAAAAGCTCTAAATATAATCACACAATCATCAAATTTGAGCTCTGTTACCCATGCCAAATACTAGTAGATTGTTAGGTAAACCAATCACTTCTTACAATTTTGACAAGGTAGTCCACTTGTCACATGCCTTTCTTTGCTTGAAAAATTGTGAACACACACAGCTGTGAGCCAAGATGATAAATATATTATTTTTCTGCTAGAAAAAGTCACTTGGATAGTAACATCATCTTAATTATTATTTAAAAATACAATATATTATTTATATACTTGAAATAAACCAAACTTTTTAATTAATATATAATTAATTATTAAAAAGTATAAAAATTATTTGATAATAACTCTAATTCCAAAAAGAATATGACTAAAAAGGAAATTAAATAATTGTACATTATCATAATTTTTGGAAGGATTTATCAATCAATCATCCTACATGACCTAAATTTGATGTTCCGTTCATCCATCCAACAAATTTCTTGTGACAATTATCTATCCAAAACTCTAGACATATCTTATTTTTAAAAATATATATTATTATAGAATAACAACATATTTAATCATGCGTGTTCTTTGCTAGTGTTTCCGTCAGTTTTTGAGGGCTTCTTCTGGTTCTATGCTTCAGTCAAAAGCGCTCTCTCTCTTGAAACTTTTTGTTCTTTGTTTGTTTCTATTAACTCCTTTGTCTCTCTTTTCGTAAGACTTTTTGTTCATAAACACTCTCTCTTGAAACTTTTTGTTCTTTGTTTGTTTCTATTAACTCCTTTGTCTCTCTTTTGGTAAGACTTTTTGTTTACCATTTTTTATAATGATACATTACAAACATTTTCTATTTGATTCTGTAGTCAATTTCGAACCCTTCCCGAACCCTTCCCATTTTACTAATCAAAACTATACATTTAATTACAATTCTATATATTTTTTTTTTTGAAGATGTATAAAAAATCTTCCTTTTTATATAATATACTCTTCTTAAAATAAAATACTATTTTTTATAATAAAAATTTCTACATACAACCATACAGCCATCAAATTTAGAGAACCCATGTCAAATATTGAGTAAATTGTATGGTCAATTCTTCTTACAATTTTGACAGGGCAGCCCCCACCTGTCGTCACCTGCTTTTCTTTGCTTAAAAAATTGTGAACATGCACGACTGTTAGCCAGAGCTCTAAATTTCAAATCGACTCACATAAAAACAAAATATCACTGGTTGTATGCCGGAGACTTCAGAGCTTTGCTAAATTGCTAATTATACATTCTTTTAGTGTTAGAACAGTTAAGGAATTCTTACAGCTCTGCTCCCACAGTTCCATGGGTTTTTATGGTTTCAATCTCTGGGCAGAAGAAAACGTTATAAAAGAATGTCAAATACTAACTATGTTCCAGACGGGTCAATTGCTGACCAGTCTTACAAATTTGACATGGCAGCCCACCTGCCGACTGCATTTGTTTACTGGAAAAATCAGATTGGTTTATGGAATCCTTACAAGTTTACAACAATTAATCAATCCCTGAGAGATTCGCTGACACTTTTGTTTAGGTGTTATGAGTCCTTGCAGATCTACTCTCACTTTTTTATTGTTTTAGGGTTCTAATTCTCTGACCAGAAGAAATGGTCATAAGTGGAATCCTTTGTTGTATTATAATTAGAGAGTATCAATTTTGAGGCTGTGCTTTGAAATAGAATGAACTCTGAGGTTGTGGATGTATTGATTAGGGACAAAGTTCCCGAGGTCGTTATAATTGTTCTTGTTCGTATATGTTTGTAATATTGAGGTCCATGAAGAATTTCTTAATGTGACGTTTGGCCATCCAAAGAAATATGAAAGCATTTGAAATGTCAGATAGCGTCTGTTTATACATCTTAATGAAAATAATTTGAGAGATTCTTTCTCCTTGATGTTTAACTTTTGCAATTAATCTCATCGTTTATCTTATCGTTTCAACCAATAAAATGAACAACACTATATTACAATCATATCAATTTAACTTACAGAATTCAGTGCAATAACTATTATCTTACCATGTTTTCAGATAATTATACTGGGGAGAATAAGTATATTTGATTCTTACCAAGCTGGATGCTCTGATGGGAAGAAAGGATAAAATTCAATACATTCATGATAGTGATTTGGAAATTTTGATACATTCAATCTATACTTGTGCACAAAATAACATGGAAGCATTATATATATATCCTTGTTTACCGAATCTGGTAAACAAGCTTGTAACAAAAATAATTTTATCTGGACAGCTCTAGAGTGTACTCACTGTATTTTGTAATATTCTACATAGTTTGTAATTGTGTCCAGTCGGAGTTCAATCAGTGAATGAGAGAAGTATGAAAGAAAGACTAGTAAAATGGCTTATTGAAATTGGAACAACACAACCATGCAGTTATGGCAACTCCGTTATTTTGGCCTGTTACATGAGTATATGCAAGCTACAAAGAATTTGTACTTCTAGATGAAAGTAGTAATGGTTTTGCCTTGATTAATAATATATTCACTGCTGAATCTCGTCCAGAACAGCAGCAAAATGTTGTAGGTCAGGAGATGCAGTGGAATGATGCAATGAAGGAGTGGATCTCTCGTAGAACATATGTGGACTTTCCTGCAACTGCCATGGAATTCCATAGTTTCCCTTCTCTCTGTCTGTGGAGTCATAACTCTGCTGCTGAAGAAAATCGGACCATTTGATAGACCCATCTAAGGAATTAATCTTGCTTTCCATCAGAGATTGGTTTTTCTCCTCTGGATCCCAGATTTGGCCTTGATTATCACAGTGCTGCATGAGATCATTTGATAATTCTTCCTGGATTGGCAGTATTCTATCTGATAGTGGTGAAGAGAAGCAAGTTGTATGAGTTCTAGGAATGGCATGAGTTGAGGCCATAATCATGGAGTTGCTGGATGACATTGTATTGTATGGAGCACATTCTGAGCTAATTGGCTTCATGTGAGGGTTAATTGTAGGCTGTTCTTCTTGGGCATTGAAAATTCCAGCAGACCCATAAATTTGAGGTTGTGTTGAGCCTGATAGCAACCACAGAACTGAGTTACTGCAGCTAGGTGCTGGATTTAGATCTGTTAATTTGTTGGGAGTTCGGCTACTAAAAGCTTGAGATACTGCCTCCTGGTTAAAGCTGTTAAGACCAAATATTTGTTTCTGTAGGAAAGCTGTATTGGACTTGATGGAATTTATATCATCTTGATTGGCAGGCTCATGAGAAAAACTAGGATACTTCTCAACCTTGGAAGAAGTTTGCTGATGATCTGCAGATTTATCCTCAGAATTACCTGGAACATCAGTAATGGTCTTGTGGGTGCTGGGATCTATGCCCTTGGCCCTGAGCTTCTTCTTGATGCATGAGTTCCAGAAGTTCTTTATCTCATTATCAGTTCTCCCTGGTAGTTGTGTAGCTATCTGCGACCATCTGGTATTCATGAATACCTTCACATTTCAATTCCTCTTGCAATGCTGTAATATATATCTAGATGATAATACATGTGAAGAATCTATTATTCCATTTCTTAAAAATCAGTCAGATTAAATGTCCTTTTATTACCTGTTCCCAAGGTTCGCATGAAGATTAATGATAAGGTTCTCTTCATAGCTAGAAAATGTCCCTCTCTTCAGATCTGGCCTCAGGTAGTTTATCCAACGTAGCCTGCAACTCTTCCCACAACGTTCTAGACCTGCCCCATAATCAAAAAAACATATTCAAGGCCTCAAAAGAAACAACACACCCCAAAATCCCACATTGAAATTAATCACTGTTTAGAATGCTTACCTTTAAACTTGGCTTGATCATTTACATACTTGTGATACATAATTAGCTATAAAAATTGGCAGTATATTGTAAACCATCTAAGTACCATGAAAATATCTTGATGGGTACCATCTACCTATGCAAATCTTCTCATAAATTTGCTAATTTTTATAGTTACTTAACAACATGATATAAAATAATACAGACCTGCAAGCTTGGGTACAGAACTCCAGCGACCATGGCCATGTTTTGTAATGTATTGCATTAACTTCTCATCTTCTTCTGGAGACCAGAGGCCTTTCTTCAGCTTCTGCTTGTGACAACATGAATGGCGCCTTCCCATTTCTTTCAAGTCTACTAGAATAATTTATCACTCCCTTAGTGAAAATATATATCAAACTAAGCCTCAGTCCCTACTTTTCCTTGTTCAAACTTGATGATGAACTCATGACACTCTCTGACTTTTACTGTAAACCCACCCAAAAGCATAAAGGCGCCCACTTTCAGCCATTATGAGATAGCAAATTCTTTCTGTGAGAAAATTCAATCAATTTCAAATGTTGGGCCTCCGAATTTCTCATTAAACATTATAACAACTAGAGGAAGTACAGGAAGATCAGATAAGGCGGCCCATTACTCCACACACAGTGGAGATCCAAATCCAAATCCTTTAATGATTTGAGCAACACATTAAATTTTTATTTATACCTGAAAACCTGCAGAGAAGAAAGAAATGAAGGGGCAATGGACAGAAACATTCACTAAGAAAGTAGGTGGATTGAAACATTGGTGGGGAGAATTTTTCTTCATTAATTTCACACGAGTAGTTGGCTCCATTTTGGTGGACCCCGAATCATTTGTGTGGGAAGTCGAAAATTTCGTGGGCAGTATTTTTAATCTGCTAGAATGATTTAAAAAAGCCACAGTTGTAAGGGTAATGGTATTATTATAGATATCTGTCAATTTCCACAGCGTGGCGTCAAAATTGGGTGGCGTTGCTGACAGAAGCCCAAGAATCTAATGGAAATGGATAAGCTAAGTGGAGGCGGGTATCTTGTCCAACTGAAACAATAATTATCAAGGAAGGATGAGCTCCATGTGCTCACTACCTCTTCATGCTTTTCCTTCCTCCCCCTTAACCCTACACATCGTACACACTAGGACACTATTGTCTCATTGGATGGAGCAAAACAATACCCATTAATTTAATGTCTTTTAACACACAAATAGGATGAAGATGGGAATGTATTTCCACCCAGGAATAATGTATTTATTGTAAGCACTTTACAATTGACTCTAGTCTTCTTTCTATTACTACTTCTCTTCTTTCTTCTACACTTAAGATGGGAATGTATTTCCACTCAGGAATAATATATTTACTGTAAGTACTACATTTAGGGTTTACAATTGACTCTAGTCTTCTTTCTATTACTACTTCTCTTCTTTCTTCTACAATTGATTGATTGAAATAAGATGGAAGAGGTTTGGATTATTAGAACTCTAGAAATAAGATGGGAGAGGTTTGGATTATTATAATGTTTACATTTATGATAAATAAGATGGGAGGTTTGGATTATTATAAGGTTTACATTTAAGGTAATAGTGTTCTTATATTAAATGTTTGGGGATAGGTTGTAGTGTATTTGTGTTGGGGAATAAATATATGTATAGTGGTGAAATTAGCATATGTCATGTCATTTCTCATTTAGGTTTGTATCTATTTTGGTGGAATGTCTTAATACAAATAATAGATTGAAAATAGCATGCTCTTATGCATAGTTTTGTACATGGTTCAACTGTTATGGACATATTTGTTTCATTTTCCTTTACACTAATTATCATTTTTCTCAAGGTTCATCTTGAGTAGTTAATTATCACATTCAAATTACAACTGGACTTCATTAGATCACCCTCTTCCCCTACCCCACAGACAACCCCCTCTGACTTCTAGTAGCTCATTATGATTCATATGTTTTTGTGACAAGCTTATATTCCATCATTTTCAAGATATTCAATAAGCACTTAATTACATATGGAAACTATATGAGAGAACAATTAGAGTATATATTGATTTTAAATTTTAAAGTGAATACAAAAATAGATCTATATTGTCATCATGTAGGCCACTTGCATGTCTACATATGAGATCTTTGAAATTAATCATCATCATGAATCCAACCTACCCAAGGGGTGTGACCTAATGGAACCCCTTCAACCATTGAGTTAAAAACAATGTACTTAAAGAGTGTCCTTAAAGACCACCTTAACAAGTTTAACTATCTAGAAATAAATAGATGCAAAATTTTAGGAGTATATTCTATTTGATTGGTTTTACATAGAATAAATTAAATCGACATGTTAAATCAAGATTTAGCTCATGGTAATTAACAAAGTTTTCTAAGACAACACATAGCTTAAGAAAGTGCTCAAATCTAGCAACATAATGAACAAAGCTTTCTGAGGTAATTGATTTTTGGAGGTGATAAATCAATTTAACACATCATCAACGCCATTCTTCCATCATCAATTATGAAGAAATTCTAGCAATATAACACACCTAAAAAAATCAATATAAAACCTTCATCAAAATAACATCCAATAAATAGGTAAATATGAAACCACAAACCAAATGTGATTTTCTAAAATCACGTGCTCAAATTATGACTCGAAAGTGGTTTCATATTTGGCCCAAACTCTAATGCTCAATTTGGTCATAAACAACTAGGCTTAAAAAAAGAATATGCTAAATTACAATTATCATTTTTTTTATAGAATCTATTATATAGAAATCCTTAGTTTGGGTACTATATTTTGGCATATTAAACCTATTCAAAGATGCTTTATTACATGCATCATAGACTATAATAAAATTGGTTAATATTCCAATGCAACTTGTTGGGATTATGGTGATTTTCACTAACTTAAATAGTTCTTGAAGTACATGATTATCTATTGTAATATATAAAATTGTGTAACCTCTAATATTATTCTATATTTTGAACACATTTTAGCATCCACTCCCCTAGCATGTTTTAGGGATCACCTAGCCATTGTCTTTGTTAAATTTCCTTCACCAAATTGCTATATTTCTATATCACAATCATCTTTCACTTATTACCCTAGTATCAAACATTTTAATTGGGTTGGATTTTCTTGGATACCAATGTAATGTGCAAAAATCCGCATAATATGCCAAAATCTTGTAGAAAATGTGTTGTTGAACTATTGAGCAGCTTGCTCTAAATAATGGTAATGTCCACTAATAACAAAACCGCTTCACAAATTAGAATGTGATGCTTGGGATTCTCACTCCTTTCCCATTATACTCTCCATTAAAAAATATATCTCTAAGTTACTAAGGCAGGAGCATCCCCGGTTCATAGCAATCTTGCATCAACCAAAAACACTTTCTTTTTGTTTTGCTTTCTATTTACAATTTCAACATTTCTTTTTGTGTGTCCCAGTTTTGGCTCACCGGATCCTGTGGAGTTGGATTCTACTTGAAGACTTGATCATCTTTCTTATTTCCAGACTGCGTCACATTTGGATAAATTTTCGACAAGATTTTGCTATCAATTTCCTTGACAGTTTCTTGTTACCGGTTACTTGGACCTATTTTGGTGATCTTTTGGAACCCCCTTCCGAAGCTTGTAGAGCCTTGGGCATTGATTCTGATGTTACTTGGCATGTGGCCAACCTTTTCCCATAATATACACTTCACCCTTTGGATTTTATGGAGGAATCTCTTAGCAAAGGCCAACCTTGTTGATTTTACACATTAGTGTAGTGTCATAAAATTGCAACCCTAGCAATTTTTGACTGCATTAGGGTCCTCATGCATGCGAGTTTGAATCCTCGAACCTGATTAGAGAACAGATACTGCTCAACTCTTAAAAACAACTTATTTGGCCTCTGCATCACCTCGTCCGCACTCTTCCCTCGAGAAAGGGGTAGGACAAGGGCACGCCCCTGTCCCTACCCTATTTTGGGGCAGGACCCTTCCTAGGGTTCCATTGTTGGTTGTGCATTGGGTGGGAAAACTCAAATCCAATAACATGTATTTAAGGGGCATTCGTCCTCTCATTTGCATAAGTTGGATAAATTGAATAAGTGGGAGAGGTCGAAGTTGGATAAATTCAAGCGATCAAGCATTCAAGAGCATTCAAGCATTCTTTTCCAGCATCGAGCATTCTCAAGTCTCCCTTAAAGGCTAGGTGTTGCATTCAAGTCAAGGATTCAACCATTGAAGAGGAGATTGATTCCAACATTCAATTCCACACAATCATTTCTATCAACATTGCTATAACAACCTCCCTTGAGGTGATTTACAATTTAGTCTTTCATTTACAGCTACTTGCAAGTACTTTCTTTCATTACTTGGTTAATTCCAAAAGCATGGTTTGACCTAAAGGCAAACCCCCAATCCCAACCCATTTTCCTCTCTTTTCTATGTAGGTTGCAGGTGTGCAACTGTACTTTTGGTTTCAGGCTCCATTTGTAGAGGTAGAAAAACCCTTTTCGTTTCGTAGATTTTTCAGAGGACTGTATATTCCCGCCATGGTTTGGGCAACTTTTCCTCAAATTCATAGGGTGACTTCGTTTCGACATATTGCTGCCAGATCCAAGCGCACAACTTCATCCCATATTACGATCTCAAGTTATAATCAGTTCTTTGTCACTTTTGCACTACATAATCAATCAATTTCATTTCCATTTCAAATAAGGAAGAGGGGATCAACTTGTCATTCCCATTTCATTCAGAATTCAATCTTCATCTTTGAAGGCTGAATCTAGTGAATTTCCTCTCCTCTTCCAAATGTAACTTGGTGAAAAGTGTTTGAAGGGTAATCAATAGTGAAACTCTCATCTCTCTTTGAGGGAAAGGGTAGTTTTCCTCTTGATCTATCATTCATCATTTTTCCACATTATATTTTGGTGAACCCGACATCTTGCATGCTTTCCTTTGAACAAAATTGCATAATTTTCATTTACAAGTTTCAAATTTCTGCAAACTTAGTGGTTAAATCATTAAAACCCCTAGTTTTTAATTTTAAAATTGAACTTGTAATTTGTAAAAATTGCTTGTGGTAATCTTAGATTTGAAAAATTGCTTTGTTTGTCAAATTCAATTTCCTCATTGTCTTGTTCAATTTGCAAATAAAATTTACAAAATTAAGAGGTTACTTGTTAAAACCCTAATTTTCAAAAATCATATTGAACTTGTGCAAAAATTGGATTTCAATTTAATTTTCAGATTTCTGATTGTTCTCAGATTTATCTTTAATCCTACTATTCAAAATTTCAATTTCCCCCCTTTTCCCCAAAATTCAAATTTTAAAATTAAGTGGTTAGTTCATAAAACCCTAATTTTCAAAATTAATTGGATTTTGTGTGAATTTCAAATCAATTTCATTTCAATTCAGATTCCTAAACATTTTCTAAGGTGTCCCTATCCATTAGGTTTGACCTTTTTTTTCAAAATTGCATTTCACTTCCTCTCTTTCTTCAAAATCATAAAAGGGTCCTATCTTTACATTTGTGCCTTCATTTCGCCCATCTAGAGATCGTAAAATTCACTTATTTTTTGGGGTTAGCTTTGAATCATCATAATATCCATCCCTAAAAATTTTGAAAAAGTTGGTCGGGCCATGTTTGTTCCCGCCACGGTTCTCGGCTTTTTTCTCGAAATTTCAGGAGACTATTATGACTATATTTACTAGTCTAAATCTAGAAGATTGGTTGATTTTATTGATTTTTGATCCCTCTAGAATCAGAAATACCTTCAAAATTCAACATTTCAAATTTCAAGAAATTTTTTAAAATTAAGAGGTTAATTATAGTCTGCCCTGATTTTAAAATTAAGTGGTCTTCCCTTGGCCCTAATTTTAAAATTCCAATTTCCTTTCATTTTTGGAAATTGTGTCATCCCCTTCTTTCAACAAAGAAATTGTATAATCATTATTTTCTTAAATTTTGCATTACTCAACTTTGTAAGCTTTGTTCAAAAATTCAAAATTCAAATTTTCCCTCTAGTGCATGAGTTTTACCACTATGAGTCCTACCTATCCTATCCCTATTAGATGAAGCATTAGAATTAAGGCATCCCAAGGTTTAATTACCGAGGAGATGGAGCTTAATTTGGGTGACTTCTTTAATGAGGATCATGCTAATTCTTCCCTTCTTAATCATGTGCCTATTCACCCCATTGATGGATCCCATGATGAAGAAGAAGCTTTAACTAGGGTTTCTTTAGATCAAATTTCTACATTGGACAATCAATTTGATAAATTTCAACAATGGATGTCCCAATAATACCCTAATAGTGAAGCTCTTCCATTAATTGAAGGCCTTA
Source organism: Cryptomeria japonica (assembly GCF_030272615.1). NCBI lineage: Eukaryota > Viridiplantae > Streptophyta > Pinopsida > Cupressales > Cupressaceae > Cryptomeria > Cryptomeria japonica. Next base: position 724,116,876 of record NC_081415.1, on the reverse strand, counting down.
AGCGCATGATTCAAAGTGATAAGAATGGAATTGATATATTGAAGGACATTGCACATATTGTTGATTCTAATGTCATGCCTATCAAGAGTTGTGCCGAAACCTTAGGTTATTCACAACCTTCAACACAAGTCAATCCTTCAATTCCTTTGACTACTCCTATGACTAGTATTCCTACTTTTACCTCCAATATCATGGTTACATCAACTCAAAATGTCATTCCTACAATCATTGGTCATGCGGGCAATCCCTCTTCTTCATTTAATCCTCCATCTTTACCTATGTTTTCCATAAGTATTCCTACTATTCCTCAACCAATCAGTGTGACACAAGGGGGACATTCCTTCAACAAATTTATTCCTCCTTTAAGTGTCCCTTTTTCTACATAATCATCACCTATTCCTACTTACCATAATGTCCCACCACCTTATTCTCAGTCCATGTCTTCTTTCAATCACATCACACCACCTTCTTAATCACCTATGTCTAACATCAATTCTTCTATCAAAATGACAATTAACAATCTTGCTCAAACTGTGTCTTCCTTACAACAACAAACATATGCCATGAGTCAATCCAAGTTTATTGTGACCACCTTTGATGTTGTGAGCCCACTTTCTCTTGATATTGTTAAAGACGTGCCACCTATACATGTGGAGATTGCTCAATTGGAACTCTATAATGGAAAAGGTGATCCTCTTATGCATGTCAAAACATTTCAAACTTTGTGTACTGATTTTGATTGTGATCAAAGATTACTTACAAAATTGTTTACAAGAATACTAAGAGATAAGGCTTTACAATGGTATTGCTCTCTGCCTTCTTATTCTGTCACTTCCTTTCAACATTTGGAAAATGCTTTCATCCAACAATTTCAAAACAATATTGGTCCTAAAATCACTTTGATTGATTTAATGCATTCTAAACAAGGTGTTAAATAAAAAGTGACTAATTTCATTGGTAGATATAAGCATTTGTTTTCTCAAATTTCTTTTCATGTACCTAATAATGATATTCAAAGAATTTTCATTTCTAACTTGCAAAACGATATTAGGGAAAAGCTTCTTGTGTCTAAGTTTACTTCCTTTCTGCAGTTGTACGCAACACTCCATAGTTATCAACTAGCTGTGAGTCAAATGAATTAATCCACTCCTATGGCTCTGAGTGATAAGGTGAAGAGTGTTCAACAACTATTTGTGAAGTTCAAACCAATAAAAATCTTCATCAAGTTCAATGATCCAATCAACAACAACCATGTTAATCCTACAATAGTTGTGCCTTCTATTTCAAAAAAATTCCAAAGAGAAAGATAGTTCACTCCTTTGAATGAGTCTTTACATAGTATTATGTCTCAGTTGTTGTACCCAAATGTTGTCAAACTTCCTCCTATAAAACAAATTGATCCTTCTAAACTTGCATCTCCTTATTTTGATAACAATTCTTTTTTCCAATTTCATTGTCAACCTGGTTATGATACTGAGAAATGTTTTGCATTGAAGAATAAGATTCAAGACTTGATTGATAATAATACTATATCTGTGGCAGGTGTGAATGATAAAGGGAATAAATCATTAGCTCCTCCTAATCAAAATCTTAATATTTTCACTGATCCCTTGCCTTCTCATACCTCTAACGTTATTGAGATTATGCCTAATTCTCTCTCTTATGAAGAATTCACTTCCATGGCTCCAAACTTGGTTAAGATGGTAGAAACACAAGATTTGTCTAAGGATCCTTATATTACATTTGACCTTAGTGAGACCATTAGAGCACTCGAGGTCCCTTTATACATAGTTGCAAAGGTTAAGGATTTCCCTTGCCATGGTGCCCTTATTGATACCTCTTGCATGGTTAATGTCATAACTGAAGAGTATCTTTTCACTTTATGATTGCATAAACCAATATACGATGCTTCTAATGTGGTTGTGAAGTTTTTTTATGGCTTCTCTTGTCCTACCATTGGCTCTATCACCCTTCCTATTGAAGTTCATACTAAATCCATGGATGTTGACTTTGTTATCATACCCTCTTTTGAGAAATTCCATGTGAAGTTGGGCTATCCTGGGCTATCTTCCATGAAGGCTATTGCTTCTCCAATCCACAAGTGTATTAAATTTCCTCACAATGGAGAAATCATAACCGTGACCCATAGCTTATTTTGTCCATCCGAAAGAAGCCCTGGTGTTCCTATTGATCTATTTTGGCCTAAATAATTTCAATCTCTTCCATCAAGGAGCAATTCTCTTTTTCAATCTTATCAAAAATGGAAGAACGATATGATTTTATCCTTAAGTCAACCTAGATCCCCAACACTTGACATTCCTATTATTCTTCAAGATAAGGTTCTTCCCCTCACGAACAAAATAAATCTTCCTCTTAAGGAAGATTTCCACCTATACCTATGGACGTGACTTTACCTTCTCTTAAGGACAACAACAATATTATTCCTAAGGTTAGAACTATACCTTCTCCTCATGATGGACCTGGTCTCCTTCCTACACCTAATATTCCTCCTTTCTATGGCGCAGTTCCACCTCCTTCCTCTTATCGAGAGAAGAGGCCTGCTTCTCGTATTGTTCAACCAAAAAAACCTCAACCTAAACATTCCACTATCAAGGAGAGAAAAATTCCTACTTTTTCAAGTGTTCCTCCTCCTTCTTAGCCTTCCACTAAGACTCAACAGAATCGTTGTGTGATAGAATGCCGATGAAAATGTCGTATTCGAGCTCATGAAGCTATCCCTCAAAATACTCAATCTCCTCAGACTTTGACAATTGACATGATTCCCTTTTCTCCTAAGAAAGATGTTCAACCTACATCTCTAAATCATAAGTTGCATAAAACATGTGATTGTTTTACTCCTATTCGTGTTCTTGCTCCTCTTTCTCTAAACTTTGATGAAGAAATGGGTGAAAATCTTATTCATAATGGCAATACAACTCCTAATGCTTCTAATAATGAGTATGAATATGTTGACACACACAAGCATTTATCAGATGATGTTTCACAAACCCTAATCTTAGCTCCAAGAATTGAACAAAGTGACTTACAACATGAGCATAGTCCTTGTTTGGATCTTGTGATAGCTCCATTTGTTGTGCTCGATGTCGCTCCTCTGACATGTTGCGTTGATTTTCAAATGCCCATATCTCGGTCATATGAGCTCCTTTTTTAGTGCAATTTTTTATTTATTTGGGGTATAATTTCGTGCTCTTTGAAGTGGTGTAGGTGGTTTTCCATTTTGATGCACATAATTTTTATAAAATTCAGATCTTCATCACTGTAGTTGAGTAATACCCTTTTTTGCAACTTTCGGGACTCCGTTTGGCCTCATACGAACTCCTTTTCAAGTGCCATGTTTTTTGAAAGTGCGTAATTTTTTGTCTACTCTTATAATATGCTATCACTTTGCAAAAATTTTGGGTACAAATTTTACTTTCAATATATGGTCCTTTTTGGCCAATTTGTCTGTATTGCATAGATCTATCTTGCTGGTCTTTTGCACTATATTTCTCAGCCTATTGGGGCAGTTGTAAAACAAAATCAGAAGTCCACCTTGCCATTTTTTGCAAGTGGCCTATTGTACACGCACTACATATAAAGTGCCAAAATCATCATTTTTTGGGGGGGCGGGGTACTTTGATTGATTGAATTTGGGGGGGTGTCTCTTGTGCTTTTGTGCTCTTGTGTTCCTTCCTTTTTGCTGCTATGGGTTCTTCTAAGTTTCCTCTCCTAACTCCTCATAATTATGCTACTTGGAAAATTGATGCATGGAGTAAACTTATAGAAAAAGGACTAACTCACTATATTGATGGAGCTATTATTGATCCCACTGATCCTATTGGTCACTTGGAACAAACTAAGTTGATAAGCATGGGCATTCTTAAGACTTCTAAGTCTCAAGCATTAGTGGCAAATCAAGGGAACAAAGGAAATCAAGGAAAGGACAACTCAAACAAGAAGAAATGACAATCAAAGCCTAAGGACAAAGCATCACCTTCTCCACAACAAGGAGATTCATCCTCTTCCAAGAGGGAAAATTCACCAAAGAGGGAGAGACCTACTTGTTCCTATTGTAAAAATTTTGGTCATGAGGAGCATCGTTGCCATTCTAAGAATATTGATGAGCTCACACACATCCTCAGAAAGCACAACATTGATTTTCCTAATTCCTACAAGAAGGATGATTCATCAACTTCCACTTCCTCACAATCAAAAGGAAAAGGTAAAGCATTCATGGCTTCTACAAGTGGGAAGAATCACTCTTTTGGGAAAAGAAAAGGAAAAACTCTTTGTTCTGCTACAAGTCATGATTCAGGGAGATGGCTTCTAGATTCAGGGGCTTCTCATCATATGTAATCTTCGTAGTCTATGTTCTCTACATTTGAGCCTTGCACCATGCCAAAATTTTTGATGGGCAATCATTCATACATGGATGTGATTGGGAAATGATCTATTGCCATTGAGGATAACTCCTTCAATGATGTGTTGTGTGTACCCCATTTGACAAACAATCTCCTTTCCATCTATCAAATCACACATGGTGCAACTAAGAGAATTGTGGAGTTTACACCTGAGTCAGTTTTTTAAAGACTTGGAGACTAGAGCTACATTGTGATTGGGGTGGTTGATTATGCATCTCGGTTATACTCCTTTTCAAATTTTGTTGATGATGATGATTTCACATATGATTATTGTACACATGATGATCACACTTATTGTGATGATTCAGATTTTGAGGAGAACTTTGGGTACTTGAACTTGGGGATTCTCACATGTGATCTTGTTCTTGAGCCTTGTGTTTCATATCCTCCTATTGATATCACATCACCTATTGCACTTGATGATGCAGATAGTGCAACAATTTTGCCTTCTAGTGATTCAGTGCAGCAGGATATTTCATTTCTTCTAGTTTCAGTTTCATGGCATGACTACTTGACAAACATTGTAGGTTTGTTTATGGAATCCTACATTGCAGATTTGGGAGACATCATTGATGATATTAATCTTCTCTTTGATAAATATGGTCCTTCTTCTATTGTTGTGAGGGAACACTCTGACCCTCTTTTTCATTCTCTACACGATCACTCTTTTAAGGTTGATATGATTGTGGATACTTATGTATAATAGTTGGAGGAGGTCTCTTTATCCTTTGACGAGACATGTGAGCCTTTGGGACATGTTCTACATTCATCTCCACTAGATCTTGGAGTGCCTTTTTCATGAGTGTGGAGTAGTTTACCACCTTTGGAGGGGGTATCTTTCAACATCGACATGGGGACACTTGAGCAGTTTTTAGAGATTTCATTCATCATGATTTTTTTTCCTACATCTTCCCTTCATGATTGAGGAGACTTCATGGCTACACCTTTGGTTTTGTTTCTTCCTAAGGGAAGGAATGTTGTTCGACGTTCATGGAGCAGTTTCTTCATACATCACCGAGCTTCTATCATTGGTGCAAATTCTACATTAAGGGGGGCTCCCTAGCTTCTCTTATTCTCTCATATAAGGGGGACTTTTTCCTCACATGGGGTTTTGTTCCTCACATACATCTATGAGAGTTCTCTTGTATAGATTTGATCTCTCTTTTGGGGGAGGGTTTTTTTCCCATTGGGTTTTTCTTTCTTTCCCCATTTTATGGGAGATTGCATTTGTATTTGTACATGGGTACCTAACATGGCCTAGTAGCCGGGACCCATCTTGCATTGCTTAGTTGCATTGTAGAATTAAGTGCATTCCCCTAAGTTGCACTTAAGGGGGGGTGTTGGTGTAAATAATTATTCATGTTGGATATTATTACACCTTACTTAAGTTTACTTAGGAAATCCATTTCATAGTAGTTTGGGTATGAGAGACTTGGGTGTTTGTGCCACATTGGGATAGTGTGTGTAGGAGAATTTCCACCTTTTTATGGTGTGATCTTGTTGCTACTCTATCATATCCACTTATTGTGGAGTGATAATTCCACCTTCGGTGGGTGATCCACCTCATGTGGAATATTTTATTGTTTCTCCTACCTACCACACCTATTTCCTACCTACCCTTGTTTCTTATTGAGCCACATGTCATATTTGTGTGCTCACATATCCATATTGCCTTGCCTATATATGCAGGCTCATCTACATTGTATGTAACAATCATTTTTTATCTATTGATGAGAATACAGTTTATTCTTGTCCTATATTTTGTCTTTCTATTTTGTACTTTTCATTGAGCTCTTGATCTTGGAAAAATCTCATAGGATGTCATGCTAGATTAGCAATATTAGCATTGTAGATCTTCTCTCCCTCTCATTTCTTTCTCTTTTGTGACTATTCTTCTATGTGTATCCTTGTTCTTCTATTTGTTCCCTTAATGTCTATTTGGGTTTGATGCAAAGCATTAAGATCTTTTCTTGGTCTCTTTCATGTTGACTCAAAAGACATCCTCTCTTCCCTTTATTCTAAGGTAGTGTCCTTCTTTGGGGAATTCCATCACAGATAGCCTTTTAGCTTCCAATCTCATGTATAAATCATTGGGTAACTCATCAATCACTACTTAAAAACATTTCAAAGTAAGATGAGAGCAAGAGAGAGACTACCATAGAGCATAATTGATAAGTATGACAAGCAAATCTATTTTGTCATTAAGCGTGATGAAACCTGGATGGAAGCAGTAAACCCTAGAACTATTTGGGTTACTGAGATGGTTTATGAGGTAGACCTATCTATTCTGGAGACATATGCTAAATCTCTACTTGATGCACCAAGGGAGCCATATGAGAAATTCTTTGGAAATGCAGAAACCATAGAAAGTGATATATCTATGCAGAAGAGGACAAAAAGAAGAGAAAAGTTTATTAGAGATGCCTCCAAGAAGGTCAAAGAGATCAAAGAAAATATCATGAATAACAGTGGTATATTAGCAAGAGAGCTTGAAGGACTGCAACCTGAAGCACATTTCACCAGTTGTAACATCTTCTGATACCGACAATGGTAAGGCTATTGAGTTTAAGAGAGTGGAAAGGAAAATGAAAACCTTGCTGGTACCTTCTCCTACTCCTAAGAAAACCATAACACTAAGGAAGAAGAAACAAGCAATTAGGGAACCGAAGAAGAAGCTTACACCTAAGAAGAAACAAAGACTAGTTACCCCCACACTGGATTATCTATTGAATAAGATTACAGAGGAAGGAAATCTGTCTAATGTAAATATATGGTATAATTCTTCAAATGATTCTGACAAAAACACAATTGAAGAAAGCATTATTCTACATTTAGATATTTACAAGAAAGTTTTGATAGAAGTGATTGATGAGTTACCCAATGATTTATACATGAGATTGGAAGCTAAAAGGCTATCTATGATGGAATTGGACAAGAAATTGAAATTTTAAGCACTCTTGGCTATACATCTGGTAAATTCTAAGGAAGAGGTAGATGAGCTTATTTCTGAAGCTAACCGATCAATATTTGTTAGTGGACACCGGCAAGTGAGCCTGATGGCTAGAAGGGTTAAGGAAATTGCAGAACTGTAGATAAATGGGACATGTTCTTTGTAGAGAAGGAAAAGCAAGAGGAAAGAAGAAGATCAAAAATGGAAAAGACTTTCAAGGTATATTGGAAGGACAAGGGAAAAGGTAAAGTAGGTGTTGTACCTTCTATAAAAATAACAGATGACACCCCTTCACCAGCTCAGGACACCCCTCCATTAGAACCTTCATCACATGTACATACAATTAATCCATTGGATATGGTTACTGAAGGTATAACTCATGATGATACTAACCTAGAGTCTGAGATACTCTTCACCATGAGTGTAGATACTCAAGATATAAACCTTATTGTGGACAAAGAAACTCAGAGGTTAAGGTAGATAGTGTTGAAGACAACAAGATTTTAGGGAAACCGACACACACAATAGATTCTCAAAACACTGAGATACCAGCTCAAATAGAGCAACCGGAGATTGAAAAACCTACAAAGGACAAGACAACTAGCACATGGCCACCAGAGACTGAGAAACCGACAGTGGTATAGACAAAGAAACAATCTGAGGTAGAGGTTCATGTTGAGTCTGTGACACCAACAGTTACAAAGGAGCTTAATAAAACTAAGAAACCATTAAAGGTAGAGGTACATACATAGACAAATCCACTAGTAGAAAATAAAGGTAAAATGGATGCATCTGATGAAAATAAAGAGGATGTAGTGAAGGTGATTGGTTAGACATCTGTTGAAAAGAAACCTACAGTAGGACCGAGCATATCTATAGGTGAATTTAGACCCACTAACATAACAAAGGTACTTTTGGATTCTATTAAAAGTATTACTGATTGCAATGCCTTAGCATTTAAGACAATTGATAACACATTACCTATCTTGAAGATGATTGCACCTAATTGCAAGATAGATCACATTAATGATTCTTTATGAAAATTGAACACATTGTCCAAATTCATTGCTGATAATGTAATAACCATAGATAAAGTGAATGAGGATACTATTAAGGAGAGAGTTGACAAAGAGAAAAACACATTCTTTGAGAGCACCATAAATAAATATACCGATCACTTGGATACACTTTTACCGGTACTCAATTCTACAATTTTGGAGTATAAGGAGTTATATAGAGAAGCATGTAAACCTCACTGTTTGACAGAGGACATTGATGCAGAGATCAAAAAGACACAAAAGGAAATTGACGACATTGCGGATAATATAATAGGTTCATCTGGAATTATATCACTTTTTGAGGAGGAAATGGCAGGTTTTGAGGAGAAGTTGGAAAAACTTGAGAAAGAAAAGGCAAGAGTAAGGTCTAAATCTCGGGAACTAAAAGATAAACTTGGTCCAAGGTTGGACAATCTTATTACTCAGAGAGTTGAATTATCTAAGGCAATAGTTCAAGGAGGGTGATCACCGGAGCAACAAATGCACTATCTCACCGGTATGATCCAGTAGATAGAGGCAACTTTAACTGACAGCAACAAGTTTATGCAGAGTCTAAATCTAGTTTTGGTAGACATCTTCCAGATTGTAACCAACTGGTTACAGACATTGAGATAGCATTTTTTGCACTCTTTTGATCATTTATGACATCCTTTATCATTAATGTCAAAGGGGGAGTAGTGGAGAGAAAAATGGATGTACAGAGGAGATCACTTGCTCAGGGGGAGCACATCTTTTTGGATTTTAGTTTTGGGATATTAGTTTTGGATTTTTCTCATGAGTGTTGTCATCAATGCCAAAGGGGGAGATTGTTGGTATTCTACACTCTTATGAAAATAGTTGATGTTGTCATTGATGGCAACCAACTGGAAACTCACCGGCAATTGGTTTCTGTAGACACCTAAAATTGTCCTGTCTAATTAAATAAATATCTTTATTTATTTAATTACTTTAGCCTAATTCTTCTATTAATTGAATAAATCTTTATTTATTTAATTAATTCATTTATCCTCTTCTAGCCTTATTTCTTATTTAAATAAATACATTTATTTATTTAAATTATCCTTTTCTCTTAAATTAAATAAATACTCTTATTTATTTAATTAATCCCACTTCCTCTATTAATTTAATAAATCTATATTTATTTAATTAATTCATTAGCCTTTTTTACCCATGACACATGTCATTCATCTCTTAATTCCTACATTACCTACCCTTTCATTATTTTATTATTTCTTTTACCTACCCTCTAATCATAGCCGACCATTTATCTTTTACACCTCTCAATCTTATCCCTCCATTTCTTATAGTGTCTTCTATATAAAGAGATGCTTCCTTCATTATCAACCCTGATCAGTTTACTACTCGACTATGCTTTCGAACTTTCATGTGCGATCAAGCCTACTTGCAACCACATTTCTATTCTTTGTTGAGCTCTTGTGCACACATAAAATCTGAGAGCAAATATATCAAGCAAGATCAATGGAGATAGGAAGAATGGAGATCCAAACCCTATTGGACATGTGATGGTATAATCTTTGTGATTTCATTTGATTTGCATTGTCTTAGGTAATATTCATATGTTATGATGGATCTTTGTTGTTGTTATGCTAGGGTTTTGTGGTTGAATTCATTTAGTCTTTCAATATTGTTGTTATCCATTTTCATCATAAACATTTTGGTAACCCCTACCAGCTAGGAGCCTTCTGTATTTACAGAGTTGAAAGTGTCGCATGTATGGCCAAACGAGCGGATGCCATTACTAGCAACTTTTTGTTTTAGAAGCCAAAATCCTTCTAGTTGTTGGGGCAAGAGGTCAGACCTCTGGAGCGGCCCGCACACATATGATTCTTAGTAGAGATACAAAGTTTACCATAGGGAGTTTTCATGGGGACTGATGCTTGGCTTCCCCGAGAAGTGAGTGCCGAGGGTGGAGCCAGTGGGGTCAAGCATCTAAGTATCCACTCTGAATAGCATAGCCTCATGTGGGATCAACAACTATTGTCCTGGCCAGCCATGAGAATTGTGCTTGTCTTATTTTGAACAATCAAACATTCAAGACCAAACATCAAAACATTGTGTCTTTTGTGTCTTCAAGTGTATGCAAAACAATTTTACATCAAACAACACACTTTTCTTTGAGTCTTTTTTTAGTCTAAACACTTGCAAACATTGATTCCTCATCAACATTGTGTCCTCTTGTCATGGAAATACAGTCAAAATTTCAGATTGGGTCACAACAAACAAATTCACACATTGGAAAAATTGCACTAAGTTTTCAGAAACGCGTATGTGTCTGATAGAACCATGTCTGTGAAGGGCATAAACGCGTATGTGTTCTCTTGAGCAACATTCATTTACAAAATCTCAGAAACATGCTTGTGTCTGGTAGAATAGCATTTGTGTCATTTAAGCGCGTCTGTGAAGTAGACAGGCATGTCTATGTTCAGAATTGAAAACTTTTACAGTCCTGCAAACAAGAGCAATCAGTTTCAGCATTCTTGAGCTTCCTAGGTTATTTTTCCAGGTTTTCATCTAGCATTCAATCCATCTTTGGGTCTCACAAAGTTCATCATTTCTTTACACCTTGCATTACATTCACATTTGTCTAAACTTGAGTCAAAAGGTCACTTTCTTGTCCTCATCATGCTTTGTCAACACACTACATACAACTACATTTTTTTAAGTGGTCCCTCATCAAGGTCTATCACCTTTGGGTCTCATTTGTTCTTACTTAGAGTCAATGTCAACTTACCTCATCAAGAGAAACTATCATCTCTTTGGAAGCCACACCTACTCTACTACATACATACTTGGTCTTACACTTTGGACATTGCAAGTAAACCTCAGATTCATTTGCATTCCATCCAACTCTTGTTCTTTTGTATCTTTCCATTTTCATCTAGTCTCACACATCTTGGTCAATACTTAGTTCATGGTTGAAACCCATTCCCAAAAATCTAGTAGAGAAACTAAAGAGACTCAAGAGTCTGCAAACATGAGTTCCTATGAGTATGAAAATGATATCTTTTTCAATTCTGATCATACTACATTACCTGACATGGATGCCTATAGAAACATTCCAAATGTTGAGAACATGGACACTACAAACAACAATGATACACACAATGACAATATGGACAACATTTCAGTACATTCAACAGAAGTGGAAGACTCCATTATGGATCCCCGTTTTAATCGATTGGTTGAGGAAATAATGAGGAGAGATAGACAATACTTCTTACAAGTGATGGCACAAAGTGGAGCCAAGATCCCTCATGATTTTGACATGTCTCAAATAATGGAAAATTGACCTTTGTAGCAACCTCACCTCAACATGGATCAAATGAGGCCTAATAGTGGAGGCAATAGAGGACCACATCTTGTTCCTAAATCACCATCATCTTTGTTTCAAAAACTAGAGGTCCCATACACACATGGTCAAGCATATGATACTCACCTTCGTAGACCATTATGGAAGTCTTATGCAGAAAAATATACTCAATCACATACCAATGCTAAGGACCAACCACCAAAGAAATTGGATATCCAAAGGCATGATCAAAATTTGGACACAAGGAAACCCCACGTCAAATTTGGGGGCAACACATTAGAACAAACTAATGACATGCTTGTAGAGTATGGTATACATGGACACAGTAGATATTTCATTCCTCACCATGACTCTATACCAAGTGGTCCATATACGCAACATCATTATATACCTCCTCCATATGAACATGTGTATGATCAATATCATCCATATATGAAACATGCTCCTCCTCCACCCAACGCCTCAAGCATGGGGTATGGTCCAAGAAGTCGGTCTCCACGTAAGAACAATTTGGAACAACAAATCAAGGACTTACAAAAGAAAATGGAGAATATAAATGCACCGAAGCCAACTTACACAATGAGAGACATATGTCCCTATCCATTTGACAAAAGCATTCCAATGCCTCCTTTTCCTACACATTTCGTGATACCTAAGTTTGATAAGTACAAAGGAAAAGGGGATCCTAAGGCACAGATAAGATAGTTTTTCAAAGCTTGCATTGAGGTACTAGCAGAAGAGACATATTTGATGAGGTTATTCCCACAGAGCTTAGGTGATCAAGCTATGGAATGGTTCTCCCAACTCCCAACTGGAATTAAGTCTTGGGGTGATCTAGCAGTGGCATTTATCCAACATTTCTCATACAACATAGAGACAGACATATCAGTCACTACTTTGTGCAACACCAAACAAAAGGATGGAGAATCTTTTTCATCATTTTTACAAAGATGGAGAAATCTAGCCAACAGATGCTCTTGTGAAATTCCACAAAAACAAATGGTAGAGATGTTCACCCAAAATGTTAACAAAGACATTGGTTATGACTTAAGAAAAGCTTGTTTGTCCACCTTCAAAGACATCATTGAAAAAGGATTAGCAATAGAGAAGGTCCTAATTGAACAAGGAGTCATCAAAATATTCAAAGAAAACAAAGAGGACTTTAAAGGAAAAGACAAGCCAAGATTTTGGAATAAAAACAAGAACACAGTCAATGATGGTGTTGTGGATGCCAATACAGTGCGATCTAAATTTGTTTTTTCTGGATCAAGCTCTACAAACAATCAAGTGAATACTCCAACAACTTACAAGTCATGAAGGAAGTACACCCCATTGGGAGAACCACTTGAATCAGTTTTCAAGAAGCTAGTGGCAAACAAAATAATAACAATTCCAGATTTGCCTCCATATGAGCCAAATGTTAAACCAAATTGGTGGAATGATGATGAGTATTGTGAATTTCATAAAAGCAAAGCTCATCAAATAGGAAATTGTCATCGACTGAAGAACATCATACAAGATCTTATTGATAGAGATGACATTGAGATTGAAGGACACTCATCCAATCAAGAACATGAGATGTTTAAAGAACCATTCCCAAAACATAACAAGGGAAAAGCCAAAGCCACAGATGATCAAACCAACTATACCAGAGCATCCTATAACTATGATTCAATTGTTAATCACATTTCGATGGACAATTATGTCTCTACCATTATCATCAAGGACAAAATGCCTGAGACTTCTACCTAAAGACCCAAAATTGTCCTAAAAGGAATTGGATCTTCTTCCGAACCTGCCTTTGAATGTAATGTTACAACTCGTCGAGGTAAATTCACTTTGCAAGGTGCTCCAACTAAAAACACCACTTCCTCATCAACCAAACCTAAGTATGACCTTGTAGAACAGTTAGGGAAGACACCTGTGCTTATCTCAATCCTTGAGCTCTTACGCATATCCCCCGCAGATAAAGCTATTCTTGACAAAATCTTGAGAGACACTTCTATCCCCACTAATCTGAACGTGGACTAGTTTCAAGCCATGGTGGGATACCTTTCCATTCCACACTCCCTCACATTTACAGAAGCTGATGACGCCTCTGTGAGCCAGCCACATAACGCACCATTGCACATTGAAGCCTTCTTACACAAACATCGAATAAAATGAGTCCTGATAGATGGAGGAGTAGGTCTAAAAATTTGTACATTGAGCACTATTAAACAATTGGGATATTTAGATAAAGTTGTGAATTGTACAAACAAAATTACCATCAAAGCATATGATGATGAAGAACGTTCATCCAAAGGCACAATCACCTTGCCTCTTAGAGTTGGACCAATTACAAAGGATGTGGTTTGTCAAGTCCTAGACCTGGATCTCCCATACAATATATTACTAGGACATCCTTGGATTCATGAAATGAGGGCAACCCCATCTATATACCACCAATGCATTAAGTTTCCTCACAACAGAGTTGAAATAACAGTTAATGGTGATCCTAATCCATTCATATATTGCAATAACTTGAGACTAAATACTGAGATGATCATTCCAAGTAATAGGGAAGTTGTCCCTTCTTCTGCATACATTGATCTTGAATCATTAAAACCTTTGACATCAAAACAAGGTGAGCTTAAAGGGAAATTTTAGGACAAGGGCATGGGTGAATACACTTTGAATCAAACCATGTGCTTAGAATAAGTTATGAGTTCACCAAAAGAATATGGACGACCACATCCTACTAAGCAAGTATCTATCATTATACTCAAATGGGATCCTACTATCTTCCAAAGATGGGATGAACTGGAAGAAGAAGAATTATACAAAATGCTTTACAAAGACCCTGAAAATGATACACAAGATGACATCAACATACCATGTGAAAAGTATGGCAAAGGATTCAAGATCCTACAAAAATTTGGGTATGATGGCAAAAGTCCTCTTGGCTTAAGAAAGGAAGGCATCATTGAACCTTTACAACCTGAATTTATATTAAAAAAGGAACGCTCGAAAGGACTTGGTTTCATGTCTTCCAAGATCAATACTCAAAAGATAGGAGAAGCATTACAAATCAAAGCTGCCAAAATTCAACAAGAGAATTGCTATTCGACCGACTCCAACGAGTGGGAATGGTATTCAAACAAATCCTCTAGTGACTATGAACTCATCGAGACATTCAGAGAACTAGATGAACCCACAGAAGAAGAGGAATTTAAAAAAAAATCAAAGTTGGTCAAGAGGTAACCCCTGAGGATCCCACACAGTCCTTACCTCTAGGTTCTAGGTTGAAATCACGAAGAATGAGAACACCTATCCTGGAATGCGCTACTAGTGATGACAATTTGGATTCGTTCATGATCGAGATAGATGAGGAGAGTGCCAATGATGACCCCGATAACTACCTCGACATACCTGAGTATAACTGCATCTTCACCCTTAGTTCTGCTGACTTTGAAGACATCAAAGGCCTTCCCCTTGTTCACCACCAACTTATTGACTGGGACCATGAAGGACCTGTATAGCTCGACACATTCCAAAACGATGAAGCCTTTATTGACTATCTAGGCATACGAGATGATCTTCCCCCCGAGAACCATAAGGTGGGATACACTATAGAGCTCAATAGCATAGCATATTTTGGTGAGGGTGTTGGGCCTTCTAGTCACAAAAACATAAAAATAAAAACAAATCAAGGGTCTTATGGTGAAAACCACGTTGTGGCACTATCTGACCCCCAAAAAGTAAAAATAAAGGACGTATCTGAGGGCGAAAACCTCTCTGAGGCACTTGAGGATGGAAGGCTCGACATTCTCCCAACATCATATGAAGAAAAATCATCTATGTTGGTAGAGGAGACCATCAAAATAAACATTGGTATAGAAGAAACTCCACATAACATATTCCTGGCTCAATCCCTAATAGAGATAGAAAGATCAAAGTTCATAAGTTTCTTCACAGAACGACAAATCAACTTTGCATGGTCATACGCTAATATGCCTAGATTAGATCCAGATTTGGTAATGCATCATTTGATAGTCAAACTGGGGGAAAAACCAGTGAAACAAAAATTATGAAAGATGCATCCACAAGTGACATTATTAGTCAAGGCAGAGCTTGAAAAATTATTGGACGTCGGATTCATACGCCCAATTGACTATCCTGAGTGGATTTCCAACCTAGTACCTGTCAGCAAACCAAATCGTAGCATCAGAATATGTACAGATTTCAGAGACACCAACAAAGCTTGTCCTAAGGATGATTTTCCATTACCAAATATTGACCTGATCGTAGATCTCACAGTAGGGCATGTGATGTTATCTTTGATGGAGGGATTCTCTGGTTATAATCAAATAAAAATTGCATCTGAGGATCAGCACAAGACAACATATACTTGTCCTTGGGAAACTTTTTGCTGGAATGTCATGCCCTTCGGGCTCAAGAATGCAGGCACTGCATATCAAAGAGCCATGACTACTATCTTTCATGATCTCATGCACATTACTATGGAAGATTGTGTTGATGACCTTTTGGGAAAATCAATAGATAGAGATACATATTTGGACATACTTTCAGTCATTTTTGATCGGTTGGAAAAATACAAAGTAAGATTAAACCCCAAGAAATGTGTCTTTGGAGTAACCTCTGAGAAGCTCCTGGGATTCATTATCTCGAAAAGGGGAATTGAAGCCAATCCAACAAAAGTTAAAGCCATCCTAGAAATGCAACCACCAAGAAATATCAGTCAACTTCGATCTTTGCAAGGGAGACTCTAGTCCATATGAAGATTCATAGCACAACTTGCGGATAAATGTCACCCTTTTCAACATTTTCTACACAAAAACATCAAATTCAAATGGGATGATAACTATCAACAATCTTTCTAGATACTCAAAGATTATCTTTTGAATCCGCTAGACTTAATGCCACCGGTTCCGAATCAACCCCTATTACTATACATATCTACTACTTCAACAGCACTGGGGGCACTCTTAGCTCAACAAAACACCGAGGGCAAAGAAAAAGTAGTCTACTACATTAGTCGCACTTTGGTGGGATATGAGCTAAACTACACACCCATTGAGCGTGCATGCCTCGTTGTGGTCTTTTCTTCGCAAAAATTATGACACTACATGCTAACTCATAAAACTAAGTTGGTTGCAAGGATCAATCCAATGAAATACAATCTCAATAAAGAAATGCTTACTAGTCGACTAGCCAAATGGGTGATGCTCCTAAGTGAATTAGACATTGAGTATGTGGACAGAAAAGCAATAAAAAGACAAGCTATCGCAGATCAATTAGCAGACGCTCCTATGATAGATGATGCTCCTCTAACTTCAAAATTTCCAGATGAATTCATCTTGACAATATCACACACAAAGCCTTGGCAACTATACTTTGACGACTCATACACACAACATGGTGCAGAAGTTGGTATCCTCTTCATTACACCTCAAGGGGATTCCATACCAAAATCATATCGATTATCATTTCCTTGCACTAATAACATAGCAGAATACGAGGCATTAACAACTAGATTACGGATTGCAGTTCAGTGGAAGATCCAGGAACTTCATGTTTTTGGGGACTCTCAACTTGTAATTCGTCAAGCAAATGATGACTACCAAACTAAAGATAAAAATTTAATGCCTTACAAAAGAATGGTGGATGACCTGAAACAACATTTCACAAAGTTAGATTTTGATCAGATACCAAGAGAGTAGAATCGAGTCGCAGATGCCATGGCTATAATTGCTTCGCTGATCAATCTACCACAGAATGAAACCCGCTATGAGTTCTTGGTGGATAACCTTTTGGTTCCCTCATATGAGATCACTCCTACTGAGATGATATGTGTCATTGGTCCTAATTCCCAGTTATATGGCTCGATTTTCACATACCTACGCAATAATACCCTTCCTCCTTACTTATCCAACAACCAACATCGCACTTTCATTCGCCAATATTCTTGATACATAATTTTAGCTGATATCCTATACCATCGAGGTCTATATGGCACTCTTCTTAGATGTTTAGAAAGGGACAAAGCTCAGATTGCATTATGTGAAGTTCATGAAGGGATATGTGGTCCACATTCTAGTGGTCCTACCTTAGCCAAGAAACTCATCAGGACTAGATATTATTGGCCCAATATGGAAAAAGACTCATATCAGTTTGTCAAAAAATGTAAGCAATGTCAACTTCACAGAGACCTCATTCATGCACCAACACAATAACTTCAACAATTGCGACTCCTTGGCCCTTTTGCCAATGGGGACTTGATCTCATAGGCAAGATTCATCATCCTTCCTCCAATGGCCACAAATTCATAATCATCGCCACAACGTATTTCACAAAATGGATCAAAACCGTGCCTCTTATACAAGTCACTGGAAAACAAATTGCTACATTCATTCTCAACTACATCATTTGTCGTTATGGTATTCCTGTCTCCATCATCATTGACAACAGGTGTCCCTTCAAAAATCAGGATGTTCCTGAACTCTATAATCGCTTCCATATTACACATCGTTTCTCCACGCCTTATTACCCCCAAGGTAACGGCCAAGCTGAGGCATCAAATAAAACCATTCTTAAAATCCTAAAAAAGACAATCGATGATGCTGGCCATAATTAGCATATCCAACTTAATTCCACACTTTGGGCTTATCGCACAAGTGTCCACACACCTATAGGAGCCACACCTTATTCACTTGTATATAATGCTGAAGCTATCTTGCCTATTGAGGTCGAGTTACCCTCTTTACGAGTCTCTTTGCAAAACATTATCAGTGGTGAAGACTACGGGGTCTCTCGCTTACAAGAACTTTAACTATTGGATGAATGAAGACAAACTTCTTTTAATTATCTCAAGGCTTATCAACAACAAATGAGTCACAACTACAATCATAAAGTCAAGCCTCACACATTTGAGGTAGGTGACTTAGTTCTCAGAGAAAATCCTAAAAATCAGTAAGATAGAGAGAAGAAGGGCAAGTTTGAACCAAACTGGCTTGGTCCTTACATCATCACAACAACATATGGATCTGGTGCATATTAGCTTTCAACCCCAGAGGGCGAACCTTTGGAGGATCCTATCAACAACATGCACCTTCGCAAGTTTTACACATAGCTCTTTAGAGTATCCTAATTCAAAAATACAACAAAAAAACCAAAAAAAATCATAAACATAAAAAATCGTTACTTGGTGAAAACCTGGCAAACAGGCGCCTTGTGACACAAAATAAAATAAAATAAATGGGAAAAACAGAAAAAACATTTCGTCCAACGGTGAAAACCACTTTGGTGGCGCCTGGGCAAGTACCATGGTGAAAACTAGGTTACTGGCACCATGTGTAGAGACATTGCTCCTCCCTCCTTTAGGATTCCATCTCATCCTTTCACTTTGCACACACTCACGACCTATTCATTCATAACAAACTTACCCATTCCAATCATGGCTTGTTATTGATCTACCTAAGATTGGTTAGCTGTTCATAATAACATTCCTTTTTATCCCTTTCCATTCATAATAAATCAGCTCCTATCTGTGGCTAAGGAAAATCCTACGTCTAGTGATGGGTGTGGAACTGAGAACATCACACATTTTGAGGAGTACAGTTTCTTCCAGTTTTCTTCAGTCTATCCATGCACAATCTGTAATAAAGCAACATTTGCATTGCCAATCCGCAATAAAGACCCATCTTCTCCAAAATAAAGTATTGGTTGCATGGATTCAGTCAGTTTCAGATGAGACACAACAACAATGGGCTTCAACAAATCAAATCTTTTAGCAGACTCATACAACATTATGGTTCAGTGATATCTATCCTTTTGTGAAAGTAAACATTGTGACCACAATCAAATAAGACTTATACAAGTGACAAGAGACACTAAACTTGAGGACTACAGTGGATGTTAGTGTCAAGTCTTGGTTTTCTTTCGATTTTATCTTTTGGTGACATGTCTTTTAGCTTTTCCGGGATGTCTCTGACTAGAGATTTTATCTCCAAGATGTCTTTGTCTAGAAAAGCGAGGATGGGGTATCGTCACCTATTTTTCTTTGCTGTCTATGGATTGTCTCTTAGTAATGCTATGACTTGTCCAAGGATATGAGGACACTGTGAGTCTAGTGTGAATTGGGGCATTCTTTGTTTGCAATTGTCTTATCTCCATGCAAACAGGTATAATGACTTTCTAGGTCAAACATATGCCTCGATTGTCATAACCTACTTTCCATAATAAAGTTCAGTGATGATAACGCACAAGAAGCTCTTTCACTTTCATATCTTCTATCTTCCATCCCCCTTTCTTGATTGACTTCCATCGTCCTTCTTGAGTCTGTGTAGCCAGCTATCACACGACTAAGTATAATGACATGCCAAAAATATTTGCATTTCATGTACTTGGACCTGCATTACCACATGTTAGCATTTCATACATACATATAGATATCACAATTGCATCACATCCTGCACACAACACATATTAGCACATTTTACTTCTTATCATATTCATATATATTTCATACATTCACATTTGCATTGGCATAACATATAAAAAACATAAAAGAATAAAAATATGGCATTTGAGTATGTACATATTTGCATCCATATCATAACCATCACATAGAAACATACATCATGAAACATCTCATCACATAGGTACACATGCATATAGCTTCTGCAAGGATGAATCTCATATATATATATATAATCATAAGTGTTCGATACAATGATGTCAAAATCATATGGCTACAATCACCCGAAGGTGTCATCATATAATATGGTACAAAAATGATACATAGGGAGACCTCTAAGGCTATGATGAACTCCCTCCCTCGGAGCCACCTAGCCTCGACAGAGTCTGAGCCTTGGAAGGACCTGCCCCAGGATCATCTCTCCTATCCCCTCTGTCTAGTGGTTGTGGAGGACCCATGACTCCACCGTTCGATGTCTGTCTCATGTCCCTCCCTCCAGTGGTCGTCATTGTCCGCGATGGTCTATGGAAGCTCCTAGCCCACTGCTCTGGTGGCACCACTCCATAGTATAGGTCTTTCTCATAACCTATCTCCTCTTCGGCCCATAAAACATAGGCATATCCAACTCTTGTGTTCGCTGTTGCTTGTCTCCCTGCCCTCAGTGTCCTCTCTACCTCTGTATAATGCTAGATGGCCTGATCCCTCTCCCGCTCTGTATCCCTTAGCTATCTCCTAAGCCTATCTCTCTCCCACTTGAGATCCTGGATCTCATCTGCCTGTCCTTGGTAGATCTCCCTCAACTCCAGTAGCTCATCCTCCTCCTCCTCCCCTGACCCTATGGCTTCTCCTGTGGCTGCCCCTGTCCCTATCCCTGTCCCTATCTGGGACCCTGTACTGCTGGCACCTGTAAAGGCAACCCACCTCTGCCTCCCCCTATGTGACCCTGTTGAGCCCGCCTCTCCTCTCCACCCTCTCTCTATAGAGCCACTCTTCTCTCTCCTACCACACCCTGCCTCCTCTGTCGGTCTCTACCTATGCCATCTCCATCATCATCCCCATCACCTCCCCCATCTCCATCTATCAGCTCCCCTAGATCTATCAACCGTGGAAATAGATGCTCAGTCCAATATGCAGTATACTTTGCATCCATCCCTGCATCCTCTATCTCTGGCCACATATCCCAAGGAAAGGGAATCATCTCTACCAGCTGCATCATTGCCTGATCATATGACAACAATGGCCCGAAGTGCGCCTGATCCCTCACTGTCTGAGCATACATCCCGGAACCCCGTGGCATCCATTGTATCCTGCCAAATTGTCTGCCCACCCTATCCACCAACTGCCTCTCAAGCACATAGGGTGTCTGCCCAATCAGATACCTACTCCTGAATGTATATGGAAGCTCCACTGCATCATCCTCCCACTCCTTGCACTCTCGGTACGACCTCCATACTACAGTGTCAATCTCATCAATGACCTTGCGCTAGTACTCCAGTCTCCCAATTTGTGGCTGCAATGTAATCATGTCATACAGATGCACAAAACTGTGCCCATGGCCCCTACCTCTGAAATGAATCGGTCGTGTCACTGCCAGATGCTCATATGCCCAAACCTACAAGAATGTCACTCTGCAGCCTAATCCTACTGATCCATGGTATACAAACTGATGAAGCTCATAATACAAATGTGCCAGTAGACATGGTCCCCAGGCAAATCTGGTATGTTGTGTCACTAATGTCTCCAGTGTACCACCCCAGACCACAACCAATCCTCGTGTCGCCCTATCTAGATAGAGGAACCCACTGATCACTCCTACCAATACTATTGGTAATGCTAATCCAGTTCATGTCATCGTGTCCCATGCCACGTGTCCAACCCTCATCTCTAATCCCGGATCTTGGAACACTCGTCTCAATGCATCCCTATCTTTGTCTCGATCGTAGGGTACTAACTCCCCATCAATCGGTATCCTCAGAATCCTATAAACATCCTCTAAGGTGACTGTCATCTCACCCATCGGCAAATGAAAACTACAAGTCTCTGAGTGCCATCTCTCAGCCAACGCAGTCAGCATCCCCATGTTCGCCCGAAACTCAGGCCCATAGCTTGAACTGTTATTGTCTCCTCAACTTTCAGCTCTGCTCACAAACTCTGAGTCAACGGGAATCTCTCTCATGACTCCAACATAGATAGGTCCTCCTGCAGTCAAGCAAATCAATTGTGTCAATCATAGTGGCATTCTCTGTTCATCACAAAATGTTGCTTTTTATCCTAGTGCTTATGGTACTCTATCCTAGTGACACTCCCTGTTCATCACAAAGTGTTGCTTTTTATCCCAGTGGCACTCCTTGTTTATCACAAAGTGTTGTTGTTTATCCTAGTGGTACTCCCTGTTCATCACAAAGTACTACATGTTTCAGCATTCCCTGTTCATCACAAAGTGCTTCTCTTTTTAGTACTCCCTATTTATCACAAAGTACTATGTTTTGGCATTCCCTGTTCATCACAAAGTGCCTCAGTCTATCCTATCCTAGGGCCTCTGCTTGAGTGTATCCTCTTGAGTAGTTTCTTGATTGACAACGTATGTTCTATCATAGAATTGTCAATCCTAGCCCTATTTGCTATTCTGGTATTCCCTAGAGGAATTGCTTGAGTGTATCCTCTCAGCAGCTTATCCAATCGATAGCTTATGTTTATCATAAAACTGTTGATTTGACCTTGAAGACATAAACACGCTTACATACTACACATATGCATCTTCTCTGCATAGACACACTTGAAATACATAGACACACCTCTGATCTGCACAGATGTGCCCATATAGCACAAACATGCCTGCACAACACAGACGCGCTTGCATTTGGCACAAACGCCTTTTCATTCGCAGATGCACCTAGCACAAACACAAAAGTGCCTAGCACCAGCACAGACGCGCCTTAGCATTTTTTGACCTTGTTTGACATTCCTAAGCACGCATTTATTTCCCTACCTAGCATGCATTAATGACAACATTTAATGCGACAAAGTACAATGAGGTTTTGTGGTACTTACTGGCTCTCCTGCGTCTGCTGGCCTTTGAAATCGGCGAACGCAATCGAATCTATGCACCAATGCTATCGCTACTGACTGTTGCTGCTCTACTCTCTCTCTACACTCTGATCTCTTGGATGTGTGGATGACAATGAGGATATTTTCCCCTCATGGTCTATCTTATAGACTACCCTAGCCCTAGCCCTAGCCCTTGTTTCCCGAGTCAGTCTTCATTATCCCGTGACTCTGTCACTCTATCCTATTCAGTCAATCCTTTCTAGCCTTTCTTTCTTATTGAGAGATTGTCTGCGATCTTTCCTGACATTTTCATCCAATCTCTCGAGGGGACATCTCATTCTCATCTTGGGGCAACTTTGTATCAGTTCATCTAATCTTCTTTGAAACAACGCGACAAGCTGCATTGTCTCAAAGAGGGGCAAAATGTAGACACCTAAAATTGTCTTGTCTAATTAAATAAATATCTTTATTTATTTAATTACTTTAGCCTAATTCTTCTATTAATTGAATAAATCTTTTCTTATTTAATTAATTTATTTATCCTCTTCTAGCCTTATTTCTTATTTAAATAAATACATTTATTTATTTAAATTATCCTTTTCTCTTAAATTAAATAAATACTCTTATTTATTTAATTAATCCCACTTCCTCTATTAATTAAATAAATCTTTATTTATTTAATTAATTCATTAGCCTTTTTTACCCATGACACATGTCATTCATCTCTTAATTCCTACATTACCTACCCTTTCATTATTTTATTATTTCTTTTATCTACCCTCTAATCATAGATAACCATTTATCTTTTACACCTCTTAATCTTATCCCTCCATTTCTTATAGTGTCTTCTATATAAAGAGATGCTTCCTTCATTATCAACCCTGATCAGTTGACTATTAGGGTTTCAAGCAGATCCGAAGCAAATATGAACTAACAATTATATGCAAATTTAAATACAAAAGATAAATAAATAAAATAGGACACAGATAACACAGAGATTTAACATGGTTCACCCATAATGGGTTATGTCCACCATACACAGTCATCCAATCTTTCTTATTATCCAACAAAAATAGTACATCAACCTCACAATGCCTTAAGCATCCTAGCCACTTATAACATGTGTTTTTAGGGCAAAAACAAAGTCAACCTTTTTAGGGTTTTATTACAATGTCGGTTTTCATCAGCAAAAAAAAATACTTTGTTGATCAGTCGCCACATTTGAACAATCTCCCACTTGGAGACCGATACTACATGACACCACTGTACATGCAACATCCGCTAGATAAACACACTAGGACTCGACTGGTATAAATTCCACAATTATCAATCAAGAAGACCAATAGAAACTGATAAAGAAATTAGCTTCTCCTGTGGAACTGCCTTCGTGAACATATCGACAGGATTCTCACTTGTGTGAATCTTCTCAAGCCGTAACTGACCCTCCTCCAAAATAGTCCAGATGAAGTGGTACCTGAGCTGAATGTGCTTTGTCCTTGAATGAAAAGCAGAGTTCTTCGTAAGATGAATGGCACTCTGGCTATCAGTATACAATGGGAGATCCTCCTATGTTTGACCCAATTCCTCCAGAAAACATTGTAACCAAATCATCTCCTTGCTGGCTTCTGTAGCATCAATATACTCAACTTCAGATCAGAGTTAACAAATCCACTCAGAGAAGCATTGGATCCTTTGAAACATAATGCCTTCATAGTGGTTCCTTTCAAATACCGAAGGATCCATTTGACAACATTCCAATGTTCCATACCTGGATTACTCATAAACCTGCTCACAACTCCCATTGCATGTGCAATATTTGGCCTTGTGCATACCATTGCATACATCAGACTGCCAACAGCTGATGAATACGGGATGTTAGAAATTTTATTAACCTCTTCCTGTGCCTTTGGGCACATCTTCTTAGTCAATTTGAAATGACTAGCCAAAGGTGTACTAACTGCTTTTGCATCCTGCATGTTAAATCTTTTCAACACCTTCTTTATATACTCACTTTAAGACAAATTCAAGGTTCTATTTTTCTTGTCCTGTGTAATCCTCATACCAAGAATTTGCTTAGTTGCACCCAAATCCTTCATATCAAATGACTTGGCTAATTTCTGTTTAAGATCATTTATATGTTGCATGTTAGACCCAACAACAAGCATGTCATCAACATAAAGCAACAGGATAATATAACTGCCATTATCCAATCTCTTAAAATATACACAATGATCAGAATGACATCTATGACAACCATGTTTAGCCATGAAACTATCAAATTTTAAATACCATTGTCGGGGTTCTTGCTTTAGGCCATACAAACTTTTCTTCAACCTGCACACCAAGTTCTCCTTACCTTTGACCTCATATCCCTGTGGTTGCAACATGTAAATTTCCTCCTCCAAATATCCATGGAGAAAAGCTATTTTGACATCTAATTGTTCAAGATGTAAATCATCTGTAGCCACAAGACTAAGTATAGTTCTAATTGAAGTCATTTTTACAACTGGAGGAAATATTTCATCATAATCTATACCCTTTTTTTGTGCAAAACCTTTTACCACAAGTTTGGCCTTATATCTTTTCTGACCTCCTTCCTCCTCCTTCAGCCTATAAACCCATTTGTTAGGCAACATTTTTTTTTTTGCAGGTAAAGGGACTAAGTCCCAAGTTTTATTTTTCATCAAGGAGTCCATCTCCTCTTTCATGCCTAGCTCCCACTGTTGTTTAGCATCCACCTGCATTGCTTCTTCATATTCTTCGGGTTCACCAGAATTAGTTAATAAAATAGAATACAAAGAAGGAGAAAATCTTTCAGGGGGTCTACTTGACCTTGTAGAATGTCGAACACTTGCAGGAGTTTGTGGGACAATCTGTTGTTGCTGAGCATCAGGTACCTATGGCATTTCATTTTCAGGAATCTCATCCAACACCACATATTCTTGTTTGTCTTGTTCATGCTTCTTTTCCTGCATCTGTTCTTTTATACATAACCTTCTCATTGAATATAACATCTCTACTTCTAATTATTTTCTTATTTTCAAAATCCCATAACCGATAGCCATATTCATCTATCCCATATCCAGTGAAGGTACATTTCTGAGATTTAGCATCAAGCTTGATTCTATTTTCTTTATCAACATGGACAAAAGATTCACAACCAAAGGTTTTCAAAAAAGAATAATTTACCTTTTTACCAATCCATGCCTCCTCTGGAATACCACTATCCAAAGGGGTTGAAGGTCCTCTATTTATCAAATAGACAACAATATGTACAACATCTTCCCAAAAATGTAAGGGCAATCCAACATGCAATCTCATGCTCCTCGTGCATTCCATGATAGTCCTATTCATTCTCTCTGACACACCATTTTCCTGTGGAGTTCCTGGAACTATATTCTACTTTCAAATCCCATTTAAGGAGAAGTAATCTTCAAATGCTTTGCTGCAATACTCACCTCCATTATCCGATCTGAGACACTTCAACTTTTTTCCTGTCTCATTCTCAACCAAAGCTTTCCATTTCTTAAAAGTTTCAAAAACATCTAATTTTTGTTTTAGGAAATATACCCATGTTTTTCTGGTTGAGTCATCAATAAAAATAACATAATAACAAGAGCCACCAAGAGATGATATCTGAGCCAGCCCCCATACATCTGAATGCACAAGCTCTAACTTCTCACTCTTCTTCTCTTTCCCAACCTTGAGAAATCTGACTCTTTTTGTTTACCATAACCACAGTTTTCACAGAACTCTAAATCAATCTTCTTTAGTCCTGGCAATATATTTTTGGAGTGAAGGATTTTCATCCCTTTCTCACTCATGTGCCCAAGCCTATGGTGCCACATTATCGAATCTGTTCTTGCAACATCTATTGTTGTTGTCCCTGCAGTAACTTTATCTGTAGCAGCTAAGGTAGAGTAAGTGTTACCAGTACACAGATATAATGTGCCTACCTTCGCACCTTTAGCTACCACTAATGATCCTTTAGTGACCTTCCAGATATTGTTTGAGAAGGTAACTATGCAACCTTCACTACCTAGTTAACCTGCAGAAATTAAATTTCTTCTTAAGTTAGGAACATGTCTTACCTCCTGCAGAAACCAGTCATTTCCATTCTGCAACTTGATCTTTATCTTTCCTTTTCCAACAATTTGATAGGGCTCATCATCACCCAAATATACCTGTCCAAAATCACGTTGAACATAATCTAGAAAATATTTTCTATGGGGTGTAGCATGAAATGAAGCCCCAGAATCTATTACCCAGGAATCATTAACATTATCCAAACATAAGATTAAAGCATCTTGTAAAGTATTACTTGCAATATTAGCTTCCTTACTGTCATTTTAATTTTTGTCTCCTTCTTTGTTTTTCCGAGACCAATAGTCTTTCTTTAGATGACCAAGCTTTCTGTAGTACCAGCAATCTTTCTTTCCTCTAGATTGAGAGCGTCCTTTATTTGACTTCCCTGGTGACTTCTCATTCCAAGGGCCTTTTCCTCTTTCCTTTGATCTTCCTCTGTTCTCTACATTCAAAACACTACTTGATGATGTTGAAGTCTCACCTGTGCTTTTCCTTTACATTTCCTCGCTTAGGATAACACCAACAATATCATCAAATACCAAAGTATTTTTACTAGAGACAGAGTTACTTATAGCCATAACCAAGCTATTCTAGCTTTCTGGCAAAGAACATAAAATCAAGAGAGCCCTAACCTCTTCTGCAAAGGTAATTTTTACCTAAGACAATTGACTGGTAATTGTATTAAATTCATTTAAGTGCTCCGCTACAGATCCTCTCTCACTCATTTTCAAATCAAACAAATGCTTCATAAGAAATACCTTATTCGAAGCCGAGGGTTTCTCATACAACTTAGCCAATGTCACCATCAAATCTACAGTTGTTTTTGCTTCTATAATATTGAATGCTGCAGATGGTGCAAGGCACAATCGAATGGATCCCAGTGCCTTTCTATCTAAAATGTCTCACTCTTCATCTGACATTGTGGTCGCTTTCTTTGCCTTTCCTTCCAACGACCACCACAAATCCTTTTGATACAGGTAATCCTCCATTTGCATTTTCCATAACTGATAATTCTAGTTGTTAAACTTTTCAACCTTGAATTTGGAATCCTCCATTGCTTCCACTCAAATCTAAAAGTCCTACCAATTTACAGAAAAACCTCGCTCTGATACCAATTGTTAGGGTTTCAAGCAGATCCGAAGCAAATATGAACTAACAATTATATGCAGATTTAAATATAAAAGATAAAGAAATAAAATAGGACATAGATAACACAGAGATTTAATGTGGTTCACCTAGAATGGGTTATGTCCACCATACACAGTCGTCCAATCTTTCTTATTATCCAACAAAAATAGTACATCAACCTCACAATGCCTTAAGCATCCCAGCTGCTTATAACATGCATTTTTAGGGCAAAAACAAAGTCGGCCTTTTTAGGGTTTTATTACAATGTCGGTTTTCATCAACAAAAAAAATACCCAAATTTTTTTTTCTTGGGGGCTACCGCCCCTGAACCCCTGCCCGGGGCCCAACCTAGCCTCGAACCCTGGCAAGGATACATGTTGAGTGTACAATACTTTGTTGATTAGTCACCACATTTCAACATTGACTACTCAACTATGGTTTCAAACTTTCATGTGCGATCAATCTTACTTGCAACCACATTTCCGTTCTTTGTTGGGCTCTTGTGCACATATAAAATTTGAGAGAAAATATATCAAGCAAGATCAATGGAGATAGGAAGAATGGAGATCCAAACCCTATTGGACATGTGATGGTATAATCTTTGTGATTCATTTGATTTGCATTGCCTTAGGTGATCTTCATATGTTATGGTGGATCTTTGTTGTTGTTAGGCTAGGGTTTTGTGGTTGAATTCATTTAGTCTTTCAATATTGTTGTTATTTATTTTCATTATAAATAGTTTCTACATGCCTGACATCACTTATATTATACACTGGCAGACACCGGCACCGATAGGCACTTCACCGACATTCAGATTACATTGGCAACAAGCATACCGACACTCCAACTGACATGGGATAAACTTTTGTTTATTTTAATATAATTATATTTTGTAAGCCAACATGGTATAATATAAAAGACTCATATATGTATGAGATCTTATAGTTCATTTTGATGTGAGACACATGATATAGGATATGATATGTATGGTAGAAAATAATTGTTTAGTGACAACAAAGGTTTTTGGATAAGGTATCTATTTGAGCTTAAACCAGTACTAAACTTAGCATTAGAGATGTTGTTTTGAACAATACATTGTATTGGATTTAAATATCCATTTTGTAGTCAGTGTGACTCTTCATTGAGTAGTGAGCTCTAGGCTATTGGCCTCCCTGCATGTGCAGGCCCCTGTTGTATGTTAGGTCCTAGAGACAACTGAGAGGGGGGGGGGGGTGAATCAGTTGTCAAATAAATTCAAACCAAAAACAACTTGACCAACTTAATGCTTAATACTGGTAAACCAGTTAAGTATGCCGGTAGATAGTGTTAACAGTTAATTGCTATACCGGTAAAGAGTAATGCATGAAACATAAACACAAAGTCATCCACAACACATAACACCAATATTTGTACGTGGATACCTTGTAAGGGGAAAAACCATAGTGGGAAACCTTACCCACAATCAGATGATACTACTGTAGATAGTAAGTGTACATAAATGGGGTGTGCACATGGCAGAAAGGCCAACAGCCTAGAGCTCACTGCTCAATCACAAAAAGGGAGTAACACTAACTACAGTTGGATGGTTAAATCCAATAAGAATGTATTGCACAAGATAGCATCTTCATATGCTGGATTCAGTACTGGTGTAATGCTGATATGCTTCCACAAAAACCTAGCTTCACCTTCAAATGATGTCTCCATGTATAGCTCTGCTTAATCTCTCATATACCTTCACACAATTCTTTTTTGCATTCCACATTCGATCTTACAAATAAGATCTTACATTTATACCATAACCTAAAACCAATTTTAGTAGGTTGGCTCTACAAGATATTACAATAAAAACATTTTACAAATAATATAATATCTGATGCAATAACCAATTAAACATGTCAGCTTAATGCATTTACAACAATAATTAATCATCTCTATAGCGTGCCATGCTGATTTGGAAAAGATAAACCTACAGGTGTAACCCTAGGTAACCCTAGACCTATTTGTCAGTAAAAGAAAATATGCAAATATGAATATACCAATGATTAATTCTTCAAAACAAAGTGTCCACATGATGTCTTCGATATTACTAAGTGTCTTCCATATCATTCCAAGTGCTGGTGATCATTATATCTTACCAGTGAACCATATACCAATAACTGTACAATAGTTACTTGCTTGCCGGTGAATGCTGCTAGATCTCCAAAGTGCTAGTGTTTTAGTAGGTGTTGACATCAATGACAAAACCATACCAAAGTACTAACATTGTATGTAGTATTTATTCATTGGCCAGTGAGTAAATATTGTGGGTCACAAATCCCACAGAGTTTTTTCCCACATCGGGTTTCCTCGTTAAAATATCTTGTGCTATGGTGCGTTTCTATGTTGTCTCTGTTATTTGTGTTTACTGCAATAATTCTTATTTACTAGTACATTGTTTTGGAGTGCAAAGTTATCAATAAGTTTAAATATTCTACCAACCAGTTAGACACTGATTCACCCCCCCTCTCAGTGTCTTTGGGACTATCATTGAATCTAACAGAATGAATATTATTATATGCAAATATACATACATGATATACATGAGTTATTATACAACATACTGACCCTGAGGAAAGCAACACTACCTCATGTTTTGTGTTCATTATCCTTGGGTTTATTCCTTGATTGGGGGCTAAATGCTTGCGATAATGTGCTCCCTCTCTTCTCTCTCTCTCTTGGGTGTATCCTACCTTAAAGCAATCGCTCCCGATAAGGCGCGTGTGATCGATTTAATGTGGGGGGCATACACTCCGCTCATATTTTCCTTCTTGATACACAAAATTACTTAGTGAACTTTGTTTTTGTTTGTAATCTTTGGTATCCTTGCTTTCATGACTCATAGTGAATGGAACTTTTTTTCTTGTAGCCATGGTTCTCCCCTTCTTGATCTTCCCTTTTACTTTGTCAATCAAAGTCGTAAGATCTTAAGTCCACTGGGGCTTGGCTCATCTTGCCTCCTTGTCATGGTAAAAGTCTTTCAATCTTGTTTCCTTGTACTTTACTGGCAGTATTGGCATATGCTTATACTCCCGCTAAAGTGGGGGCTAAAAGTAGTGTCATAAATTGCGACCCTAGCAATTTTTGACTTCATTAGGGTCCTCACGCATGTGAGTTTGAATCCTCTAGCTTGATCAAAGACCAAAGATTTCTCAACCGTCAGAAACAACTTCTTCTTTGGCCTCTGCATCACCCCGTCTGTACTGTGCCCTCGAGAAAGGGGTAGGATAGGGGCATGGCGCTCTTGTCCTCCAAGGACAGGGGCATGATGCCCTTGTCCTTGCCCTATTTTTGGGCAGGACCCTTCCTAGCGTTGCATTGTTGGTTGTGCATTGGGCGGGAAAACTCCCCCAATGTCGATCTGTGATGAAAATCAAATCCACTAACATGTTTAAGGGGAATTCATCCTCTCATTTGTATAAGTTTGATAAGTTGGATAAGTGGGAGAGGTTGAAGTTGGATAAATTCAAGCGATCAAGCATTGTTTTCTAGCATTAAGCATTCTTAAGTCTCTCTTCAAGGTGAGGTGTTGCATTCAAGTCAAGGATTTAACTATTGAAGAGGAGATTGATTCCAACATTCAATTTCACACAAGAATTTCTATCAACATTGCTATCACAACCTCCCTTGAGGTGATTTACAATTCAGTCTTTCATTTACAACTTCTTGCAAGTACTTTCTTTCATTACTTGGTTAATTCTAAAACTAGGGTTTGACCTAAAGGCAAACCCCATTGGCATTGGGTTGTCATTGATGTCAACTGGTATGAGAGATGTATATGCAACACTATTATGAAGGAGTACAAAATGTGATATCTTGGGTATCACCTTGTGTTGCAATACACCGGTAAGGTAAGAAAGATGATCATTGGAGTCACTAGTACACAAGGTTGTGCCTGACTTGTGTATATGGAATGGTAAGGTTACCGGTACCGACATGGTGTATCACCAACAAGAAGAGTATGTCAACTGGCAAGTGAAGTGTTGACAATGAGCAGAATACTTGGATGGTGTTTGTGATGAAGAGGCAAAATGTTACCTAAATCACATCAACACAATAGGAGAAGAATGAACAAATCACAGGTATGCTGTGATGTTGCAGAACAAGCCGACTCCCTCTGGATGAAGATGTAGTCATCATGAGAAGTAATGACTAATAGTGAATGTGTCCACACTGGATCACATGTGCATGTTTGAAGGTTTGCTGCTCAAACAGGGAAGTCACATGAGTACACTGCAGGATGCAGAAGACAAGGTGTCACTCCACCGATAAGTGGAACTTATCTGTTGGTATTTTTAGATTGTTGGGATTTTGCATATAGATTGAATTAATGATATGTTTTCATTTATGTCAATTGAACCAGTGAATGATATTCATGATATTGTTGATATTATTGTTGTTATTGCTATTGTCTTGTAACCAGTATGATAAACCTTGAGGAAGATATTGTAAACCAGTATATGGTAGTTTGTAAGTTGAACCAGTGCAAGGGGTTAAACCTTTCTATGTTATGTAACCGGTAAACCTTACCAGTTGTTTTTTGTTAAACCATAACCGATCAATTTTTTTTTTTAAGATCTAATGTTGAGGGGTAATGATGGAGACACGTGTGACCATTGAATGAGGATTAGTTCAGATTGATTTGGTGCATTTGTTATCTTGGAAGGAGAAAAGTGGATTGAATCTAATGCATAGTGTGTGATGAGTTACAAATTCAGATGAAGCGGTGATCACAGAGCGGTTGGAATTTTCTTGAAGAATGTGACGAGATTGTTATGATTTATAATGGTCAAGATTGTACCAACTTGTTTGTAATCTCGGTGATGAGAATTGGGTTTTTGTTATGTTACTGACCTAGTTGATTTGTATTTAAGGCTGATGATATTGTTTTGTTAAGTGTTGGCAAAGTTGACAAGATTGGGAGAAACCAGTTGAGTGTGTGGTTGCCTAACTGGTGGATGGATCTGCAATTTGAGTAAAGGAAGATTGAAGTTTAAGAAGGATCTGATCAAGCAGATGTAGTGCTATTCAGACAGATCAAGAAAACCTGTTGTTTTCTAACAATTACAACAGAAATTGAAATCCCATAACCGGGTAAGCTCTAACAGCCTTGGTTAATTTCAAAATCCTCTATCAAGGTAGTCCATTAGTTTGGATTCTCAAATCCTCCAGCGAGGTTACTCTTAATAGGGTATTGTGTTTTTCATCAAGGCATATTTGTAAACCCCTTAACTGGGTGATTCCTAACCGAAATTAGTTCTTAACATGACTTATTGTAAAAGCTTTAACAGGCTTGGTTCCTAACAGGGAGAACTTCAAAAGAGTTCAGATAACTATCCTTGTGAGTCTCATCTCACCGTGGTTTTTACCTATTTGGGTTTTCCATGTATAAATATTTGTGTCAAGTGGTGAATGCTTTTGTGGTTATGATCTTATTTGTTGATTTGATTGACTACTTAACTATTCTGTTAAGGCAAGATAATTGGAAGCATTGAGAGATGAATATGTTGACATATGATTAAGCATTTTTTATGTTTACAAGATTAAAGTTGTTTACTGTTAAGTTGTCATAATAGTCAAACCGGTTGATGTTGGTAATCTTTGAGATATTATCTTGACATAGTTATTTGTTGATAAGTTTATTTTTGAGTTTGGGAGTTTGTATCAATTTTTCAGTATACTGATTCACCCCCCCTCTCAGTATTCCTTATTCTTTCATCATACCATCAATTGGTATCATAGCATCTCAGGTCCTCTTTAACCTAAAGCCTAACAACTTGAGGAAAAAATCTTGTAGATCATGATGAAGAAAGAAGGTCCGGAGTTCAACAAAGATAATTATAGGATATGGAGTGACAGAATGAATATTTACATTAAGAGTCTTGGTAGTCAGTATTGAGATCATATAGAAACTAAGTATACTGCACTTACTAGAACTCTGACTGATGATTAGAAGAAATAACAATAAGAGAATCATCAAGCATTAGAGGCTATTATCAGTTCCTTGTCTAATGTTGAATATGTAGATGTTCATGGTCTTGAAACTGTATATGAAGTATGGAAAAAACATTGAAGAGATTTATAGCGGTGATGAACATGTTAAGATTGACAAAGAGGAGAGTTTACGAGGAAAATTTGATGACATGAGAATGTCTAAAGGTGAGAATGTCTAGTAGTATGGTCAAAAGATAAAAGAGATAGTTGGTGAGATAAAGAGTGCAGGAGGGAAAGTGGAAGATACCACAGTGATCAGTAAGGTACTGAGAACCCTGCTACCGATCTATGCTATCCGTGTTGCAACTATTAAAGAACTGAAATCCATTGACAAAACAAAGGTAACTCTTAACTCTATCATTGACAAACTTACTGCTTTTGAACTAAATGGCTATGATGGTAGTGTACAAAAATTAGAATCTATATTTAGAGCTTTTGTCTCTAACTCATCTATGAGAAGAAGTAGAGATACCGGCCATAGCTATGAATCTAGATCCAACACAGATGTTGATGATGAAGAGAGTTTAGTGGAGCTTGAAGCATTGTTGGCAAAACAATTGCCTAGAGGCACTAAGAAATACAAAGGTAAGCTACCATTGAAATGTTTTGCTTGCAATAAGATTGGTCATATAGCAGCTAATTGCCCTAATGGTGAAAATGAATAAAAGAGAGACAAATTTAAGAAATATAAGGGTAAAGGAAAGAGAGATTGTCTTGTAGCTATTGACAGTGGTATTATTGATGAAGAATCTGATGATGATGCTAGTGAAGATATTATGTTTGTAGCTATTAAGGAAGAGATATCATATCAGAAAGCACTAGTGTCTAGGATGGATAACTCTGATGATTGGATCATTGATAGTGGTTGTTCATATCACATGAATGGTGATCAGAGAAAATTTCTTTCCTTGAAGGAATTTGATGGTAGTGTTGTCAGATTTGGCAATGACTCACCCTGTATGGTTAAAGGTAAGGGAGTTATTTCTCTTAATGGGAAGAGCAGTGTTGGCGATGTCTATTGGGTTAAAGACATAAAGCACAATCTTCTAAGTGTGGCACAACTTAATGACAGAGGATACCCACTAGATTTTAGAAATGGTATGTGCAAAATATTTGACAACAAAGGTGAATTGATTGCAACTGGGAAACAGACCAGAGGTAATCTATTTCATCTTAATCTTAAAGTTAGCAATTATTTGATTGCAAAAATAGATGATATCTGGCTTTGGCATAGGAGATTTTGTCATATAAACTTTGATAACATTGTTAAAGTGAGCAAGTATAAGACTGTAAGAGGTCTACCTCAATTAGAAAAATTGGTTAATGCTCTTTGTAAAGAATGTCAGTTAGGAAAGATGACTTCTTCAACTTTCAAGGTAAATTCCCTCTTAGCAGAGCACTTGTTAGATTTGGTTCATACAGGTCTATGTGGACCAATAAGAAATAGAAGCATTTTAGGTGATATATATTTTATGATCTTCACTGATGATTGTTCAAGGATGATGTGGGTCACATTCTTGAAGGATAAGAATGAAGTGTTTGGTAAATTCAAGGCATTCAGAGCCTTAGCTGAGAAAGAGAATGGCAAAAAGATAAAATAACTAAAACAGATCAAGGCGGTGAATTTACTTCTAAGGAATTCACTAAGTATTGTGATGAGAATGGTATCAATTAGCATCTTTCTACACCAAGGACACCATAGCAGAATGGTATAGCATAGAGGAACAACCGGTCAGTAGTTGAAGCAACTAGAACTATGTTGATACAAGGAAATGTAGTAAAAACATTTTGGAAAGAAGCTGTAAGTACAACGGTCTACACAATTAACCGAGTTCTGGTGAAAAGAGGTAAGGACAAGACACCTTATGAGTATTGGTATGGAAGATCACCTGATGTTAGCTATTTTAAAATCTTTGATAGAATTTTTTTTATCAAAAGAGGTGATTACATAAGGAAGTTTGAAGCTAAGAGTGATGAAGGCATATTTATTGGCTATTCCACCAAGAGTAAGGTCTAAAAATGCTTCAACAACCGGACACAGAGAATTGTTGAGAGTGTTGATGTTCCTATAGATGAATGTCCTAAAATTTCAGAAGGAACTTGTTTAGAGAGAAAGGATGAAGATCCTTGCATTTTTTCTTTTGGAACTTGAAACTGTTAAATCAGAAACCGGTAAAGCAAATCCTGATGTACTTGTTCAACCGGAACAAATAAATTCAGAGGAAGAAGACAATGAAAAAGCTAAAGCTGATGAGAATGATCATGTTATTCCTAGATATGTGAGACTGAATCATAGTCTTGTGCAGATTATTGGGGATAAGGATGCTGGAGTACTAACTAGAAGGAAAATTAGAGAGAACTCTTGCACGATCTCCACCATTGAACCTAGAAGTGCTAAGGAGGAATTTAGTGATGATCATTGGGTG
Organism: Cryptomeria japonica; assembly: GCF_030272615.1. Lineage (NCBI taxonomy): Eukaryota > Viridiplantae > Streptophyta > Pinopsida > Cupressales > Cupressaceae > Cryptomeria > Cryptomeria japonica. The sequence goes on along the minus strand of NC_081415.1, from coordinate 724,079,919 downwards.
AAAGAAATGGAGGAGCAATTGGATCAAATTGAGAAAAACAACACTTGGACCTTGGTACCCCGACCGGTAAACAAGAATGTTATAGGTACTAAATGGATGTTCAGAAACAAGTTAAATGAAGATGGTGTTGTAGTTCGCAATAAGGCAATATTAGTTTGCAATGGTTATGCACAAGAAGAAGGAGAAGATTATGGAGAAACTTTTGCACCAGTAGCAAGACTGGAAGGAGTTAGAACATTACTTGCATTTGAAGACCATAATAATTTCAAGGTATACGAGATGGATGTTAAGTCTACATTTTTGAATGGGATATTGGAAGAATAGGTTTATATTGAGCAGCTTGATGGTTATGCATTTACAGATAAGGAAGACATGGTATGCAGATTGCATAAACCTTTGTATGGATTAAAGCAAGCACCCAAAGCATGGTATGAGCATCTTTATATACATCTGATGAAGATAGGCTTTGCAAGAACCAATGATGACAACAACATTTATCTCAAGTCTGAAGGAGATGAAATACTGGTCAGTGAAGTATTTGTTGATGACATTATATTTGGAGGTAATGATGTCATGAGCAACAGTTTGCAAATGAAATGAAGAATAAGTTTGAGATGTCATTCATAGGAGAAATAAAAATTTCCATAGGCTTGAAGATACAGTAGATGAAGAATGATATTTTTATTACTCAATCTAAATATGTGAAAGAGGTTTTGAAGACTTTTTGCATGAGTGACTGTAAACCCGTTGGAACTCCAATGATTACAGGTTGTAAATTGTCCAAGGAAGATGCATCTAAGTCTGTAGATGAAAAGGAATATAGGTCAATGATTGGAAAATTACACTATGTTGTTCACTGTCGACCGGATATTGCCCATGGAGTTGGTATAGCTGCTAGATTTTAGAAAAATCTAAAGGAAGCACATCTGATAGCAACCAAGAGAATTTTTAGATATCTGAAAGGTACAATTGAGTATGGGTTATGGTATTCATATGGAGGCAATTTTGATTTGAAGGTATACATTGATGTTGATTGGGCAGGAAATATTGATGATTGAAAGAGTACTACTGGTGGAGCATTCTTTCTAGGAGGAAGGCTAGTTTCATGGAGTAGTAAAAAGCAGAGTTGCACTTCACAATATACTATTGAAGCTGAGTATGTAGCAGGTTACATGAATTGCACACAAGCTATTTGGATGAGACACATTTTGAAAGGTTTTAAGATGAAGATCTCATAACCTGTAAATATTTTGTGTGATAATACAAGTGTAATAAATATTTCTAAGAATCCTATTTTGCACGCAAGGACTAAGAACATTGAATTGAAGTATCACTTTTTGAGGGAAAAAGTTCAAAGTAAAGATGTTATCTTAGAGCATGTTTCTACCTAAGAGCAACTTGCAAATATCTTTACCAAACCTCTGCCTAAGACCACTTTTGAGTATATTTGAAGTCAGTTGGGGGTTGTCCCTCTTCATGAAGTCAGTTGAGCATGATGCTGATTGCATTAGTCCCTGAATTACTTGCAGAATCTTACATGGATTGATTATTTTTGGAAGTGGATGTATTCCATAAGGGGAGCATCAAGTTGCAGTATGTTGATGCACAGTGAGAATTTGGAATTACATGTTTTACTTTCAATTTGGCATTGCTGTCAAAGGGGGAGTAGAATTATTTGATTGAGGAGAACAATTATGTGTCTGATTAGGTGAACTAGTGACAGACTGAAGATAGACAGAGCATGGTGGATACTTGGTAATGTAAACCAAGATTCCTATTTGCCAATCCACAACAACAATCAGAGGCATTGATATTTGTATATCCATCAATGCCAAAGGGGAAGATTATTGGCACTTTGCATATAGATTGCATTAATGATATGTTGTCATTGATGTCAATTGAACTGGTGAATGATATTCATGATTTTGCTGATATTATTGTTGTTATCGCTATTGTCTTGTAACTGGTATGATAAACCTTGAGGAAGATGTTGTAAACCGGTATATGGTAGTTTGTAAGTTGAACTAATGCAAAGGGTTAAACCTTTCTATGTTATGTAACCGATAAACCCTACCAGTTTTTTTCTGTTAAACCCTGACTGATCAAGTTTGTTGGTTTAAGATCTAATGTTGAGCGGTAATGATGGAGACACGTGTGATCATTGAATGAGGATTAGTTTAGATTGATTTGACATGTTTGTTACCTTGGAAAGGAGCAAAGTGGATTGCATCTAATGCATAGCACGTGATGAGTCACAAAGTCCGATGAAGCAGTGATCATGGAGCGGTTGGAATTTTCTTGAAGAATGTGAAGAGATTGTTATGATTTCTAATGGTCGAGATTGTACTGACTTGTTTATAATCTCGATGATGAGAATTAGGTTTTTGTTGTGTTATCGACCTAGTTGATTTGTATTTAAGGTCGATGATATTGTTTTGTTAAGTGTTGACAAAGTTGACAAGATTGGGAGAAACAAGTTGAGTGTGTGGTTACCTAACCAGTGGATGGATCTGCAGTTTGAGTAAAGGAAAATTGAAGTTTAAGAAGGATCTAATCAAGCAGATGTAGTGCTATTCAGACAGATCAAGAAAACTTGTTGTTTTCTAACAATTACATCAGAAATTGAAATCCCCTAACCGGGTAAGCTCTAACAAGATAGATTACTTTCTAGATCCTCTAACAAGGTAGTCCATTAGTTTGGATTCTCAAATCCTCTAGTGAGGTTACTCCTAACAGGGTATTGTTCTTTTCATCAAGGCATATTTATATATCCCTTAACTGGGTGATTCCTAACTGGAATTAGTTCTTAACAGGACTTATTGTAAAAGCTTTAACAGGCTTGGCTCCTAACAGGGTGAACTTTAGAAGAGTTCAGATAGCTATCCTTGTGCGTCTCATCTCACCGTGGTTTTTACCTATTTGGGTTTTCCATGTATAAATATTTGTGTCAAGTGGTAAATGCTTTTGCTATTATGATCTTATTTGTTGATTTGATTAACTACTTAACTATTCTGATAAGGCATGATAATTGGAAGCATTGAGAGATGAATATTGTTAGAGTTATCTTGTATCAGCTAATAATTATTTATTTTAATTATTAGTCTATTAAACTCTACGCTTAAGCTAAATTTAAGCATTTAATAATATTGTATTCTAATTATTAAAAACTCTTTATCTCTTTAGGGTTGCACATCTTTAGGATTTCTAATTCTCCTGTCATAAGGATTGTATTATAACTTTATTTTTATTCCCTCTCTGAATGATAAATTTTTTTCGGAGCCTTTATTGTGTTTTTGTCTCCAATCTTCTCTTTTGACAGGTATTTTGCTAACAGGTGTTCTTGGGATCTCGGAAGTTGCATTTTCTCAACTTCTTCAAATATGTTGACATATGATTAAGCATTTTTTATGTTTACAAGATTGAAGTTGTTTACTATTAAGTTGTCATAATAGTCAAACTGGTTGATGTTGGTTTATGTTGGTAATCTTTGAGATATTATCTTGACTGAGTTATTTGTTGATAAGTTTATTTTTGAGTTTGGGAGTTTGTATCAGTTTTTCAGTATACTGATTCACCCCCCCTTTTAGTATTCTACCATATACTTATTCTTTCATCATACCATAATTATCTCCTATCATGCATTGTGTGCATCATATTTTTTTGAGATAAGGAAGAAGAGGTGTGCATCAAGTGCATCAAATCAGGGATATGCACTAAACTGACTGAGAAGGCATGTTGAGATTCCAATACAGATATAGAGTGCTTAACGGTATGTAAGTCCACTGGTAATATGAGCAAGGTGCAGATGAAGATGTCCTCCCACCTTGTGGGAATGTGCATGCATGGGATAGACATGTCTGGAGACCAATTTTGGTGTTCCATGAGTAGTTCAGAAAAAAGAAGACATGAGGAGTTAATCGATAGAATGTGTGATACCGATGGGAAAGAGGAACTGGTAGAGTGTTTGGTCGGTGATCCTATCTAGACCGACATGAAGAGTCAAGCTTCCAATCGGTCGACATGGATGCCACATGGAGTTAAGGTGGAGGACCTACATTCAGATGAGGAAGGAATGTACACTGACGGGGTAGCTGAAGGGTTGGTCAACATTAATGGTAGATCCCACAAATCACGGGACATGTTTCAGAGCTATTGCAGTGGTTTGCAACTCGAGGTCTGGAAGACAACTTAGAACCAACTAAGAGTGATTGAGGAGATCGAGGTGAATGAAGGAAATATCAAGACCGATCTTGGTGGTTGCCCAAGAAATCAGTTGATAATGGAAAAAGCAAATCGCCAGAGATAGAAGGCATGATCAAGAAGGCACGTTAATGGTGAAGTAGTACAGTTGGTTGTCTGGGTGATCAGATTGGGAAAGATCTGATTGTATTTGGTTTCCTCAAGAATGATGAGGAAACCTTAACCACCTAGATTTGAATTGGCTTTTGGCAGGAAAACTAGGCTATGAATATGCAGGCCAAAGACATAGTTAAGTTGTTGCTAAATAGAAGAATATTGTGCTGCTGCAAAGTGCATTACTTATGTATGTGAGAGAAAATCAGTCAAGTGTACAAAATCATATCTGAGAAGAGATTGAGTGTGAGGATGAAACTGGTTGAAGTGTTCAATTGATAGAAGAGAAAAACCGGTAGTGTCCATACTGACAAAGCAGTAGAGAAGGAAGCTGTAGAGAAGGCAGATACAAAACCGATAGAGTATAGTACCAGTAAAGTGCAGAGAAGTGAGGAGGAGATCTAGTAGAGAAGATGAAGAGGAGAGGTATACTGGTAGGGTCTACCAACAGTTAAGAAGCAGATGAGAGCAACAAAAGAGTGACTCGGTGTAGCAGAGAAGGTATCTCACAGTAGAGTAAGGTATTTGGAATGGTTGCAAGATTCACTTGTAACAGAATAACTACTTTTGTAATTGATGTTTTTATAGTGATCATTGAGTTGTAGCTCGGTGTAGGGGATGTAGATCCTTAGGTTGGTGCTCTAAATCAGGGGTTGTAGTTCCTTGGGTTGGTGCCCTAAACATTGTAACAAAGTTTTCTTTGTGAGGCTGGATTGGAGTAGTAGTCTCCAGTAGAATTGCTCATCGAGGTTTTTCCCATCTTGGGTTTTCCTCGTATATACTGGTGTTATGTGATGTCCCCTTGTGTGATTGCATTTGTGTTGGTCTCCCCACTAACGGGTAAGTCTGCATTTAGCTAGATCTGTCAATCAGTATACTTTCATAGGGATAGTGTAAGGGAAAAGTTTGAGAACCACTGATTCACCCCCCTCTCAGTGGTGCATTGTGTCTAACAATTGGTATTAGAGCATAGGTTCCTAGTTAGATGAGCTTTCTCCAGTTTGGGTAGATTCTGACTTAAGGACACTATGGTTTGTTTAGTGTCAATCCCTACTCCAGTGCTTAATGGATCAAACTATGCCATTTGGAGTTGTAGAATGGAAGTCTTCCTATCCTCTCTAGGGTTTGATGTAAAGATGGTGGTTATCAATGGTCTCCCTAGGAATGTCAGTCCTCCCTCCAGATCTGAAGAAGAAAGAAGATGCTTGTGCAATGAAGAAGCCATGAAGGCCATATTCAGTGGGCTCACCGGTGATGTCTCCTCACAAGTGGATAAGTGTAAATCAGCAAAAAGTCTATTGGATAGGCTAAAGAAACTCTATGGAAATGAACCCTATACCACTAAATCAGCTTGCAAGAGTGATAAGAATAATGTTGAAGATACATGTGAATATGACAGAGGCAGTTCAGATTGTTGCTACAGCATTGGTGATGTGGAGACTCATCTCTTCATGGCCCATGAGACAGACATTGAGAGTCACACATCAAAAGGGGATAATGTAGATAGATCCCACTGGTATGATGTGTTTGACAACAACATTGAAAAAGAAGAAGAAGAAGGAGAAAAGGTAAATAGATCTAGCTGACAAGATCTATTTGGAAATGAAGATAAATAAGAAGAAGATGCAGAAGTAGATCTTGAGTGAGAACTGGTAAGTACTCTAAAAGAGCTTCAAAATGTTAGAAATGATTTTAAAAAGTACAAAAGATCAGTTCATGAGGATTGTATCTAGTTGAGAACCTTCCTTGAAATATCCAACCAAAAGGCTGGTCTATTGACCACTCAACTAGAAGAGACAAAAAGATTGACTGATGATTTGAAATCAATAGTGGACTCCAACGAAAGTGAAAGGGAGAATCTGAGAACTGAATACAAGCTATTCAAGAATGTTGCTATAGTAGAGTAGAACTGACTGACAAAATGCCTTGAGGAATTTGTGAAATGCATCTCAGAGTTGAAGTCTCGGGCAAAGAACATCAAGGAGTGCTGGTGTGAAGATCTAGCATCTAGGATAGAAGTTAAAGATAAATAATATCGAAAGCTACTTGGAGAAATGGAGACTCTCCAAAATAACCTTGAGAAGTGTCAGGATGAGCTCAAGGTAAGAATCCGGTTTGATGGCAGCAGTGATGCCTTGGACAAAATGTTGAAAAAGAAAAAGAATGCCAAGGACACTGAAGGGTTATGAAGTGGTGCCGGTGAATGCTCCACCAACAAGAATGTCCCCCACAATGATATTTGTTTGTCTCCTCATATAGAGAAAACAAAGGCCAAACCTTCATAGTGAGAAATGATCCCCAGAAGAAGGTTGATCTAAACACAACCGATGAGGACTTGCAGACAAAAAGGGAGACCGGTGCTGCAAGAAGAAGGAACAATGCAGATCCCAAAGGTAAAGGGAAGATGGGAGAAAACAACTTCACCAAAAGCAAGAAAATGAGGAAGCAGCAAAGAAGACCTCCTACCGGTAGAGGACAAAGAAATGCTATCACCCATAGGGAAAAGAAAGTATGAGAGAAGAAGAGACTGGATGGAAGGGATGCACATAATGGACAACCAAGGATCCATTCTCAAAGAAGAAGAAATGGGGATGCTAAATCGGTAAGATCTTCTCATGCATTGAAAAATAAATTTGTAAGTCATATACCATCCTTTACCAGTTACTACTTTGCATGTAATGTGTATGGCCATAGGGCAGAGGAATGTAGAAAGAGGTCTAGAAAGAATAATATAAGATCTCATGGACATTATGCATATGAGAGAAATATATCCGAGCAGATACATGCATTCCCCCTCCCCCAGTTATGCTAGAAAGAATCCATCTGTTGTTGTATGCTATAACTGCAATGGATTTGGCCATAGAGAGTTTGAATGTAGGAAGAGGAACTTGCAGTCACATGGAGGCTGAAATAACTATGCTCTACAAAAAGGGTAATATAGAGCATATGGAAGTCAGAGACCTTCATGGAACCAAAGGAGAAATGTCCCTGGAGGAGCAAGAGGTCCACCGGTTTTGGTTGCTAGTCACAACAACATGACTAGAAGAAGATGGTCAAATAGGCATGTCAAGAGATTTCCCAAACATGAAGTTGGTATGGATGTTGTGTGCTACTATAGCACTACTTTTGGCTATGATGGAGGATCAGGCAATGTAAGGACCCATCAGCAGAAGAAGGAAAGACCTGCTCCCAAGCCTGAAAATGGGAAGAAGGATGAGACCAAGCAGGTATGGAAGAAGAAGACCATGGATCGACACGATGCATCTAATGCACCAGTGATATCTCCTAAGGCCTAAAGGAGATGTAGGTTCTTAGGGGGAGTAATACATTGAACCTATCACTCACCCCCTCCTTGATGAAGTCAATAGGTAAGAACATGTTGCTGCTGGTATGAAGGAAGAAAATGAGAAGATAAGTGTGTGCAAAGGCTGACTTGACTACACACCCACATATTAGAGCTGACTCACTACTATTGTATTAGTGTATGATAAGATAACAATTGGAATTAGATACAGAGTGACACAGAATGTCAGGAGTCATAGGAAGGTGCTCTGGTAGTGATAGTGGATCAGTACAGGAAACTGGTATGTACATGATGTTACTGACATGAATGCTAATAGGTAATTGCAGGTTATGTAAGACAATAAGGTTGGAGTTCATTGCAATAGCCCCAGTAGCATGATATGTGAAGTTATGTCTCAGGTGGTGTTGATGAAGACCTGAAAGACATATGTTGGCCCTACAGTTGATCATGCAGGCATGCATATTTTTTGGGCTAACCGGTTTAATTTATGACATGGTGATGTCATTGTATGGCATTGTGTGGATTTTGAATCATGCTATAAGCTAAGGTGGATTTAATGGAACTGAAATATCATCAGATAATCACATAGATACAACTCAACCAGTATATGGAGAATATTGGAGCCCTTGGTATTGGACCTGATTGGAGTTGAGAACCTGAGATGTATGACTCAGGGGGAGCTCAAGTACTCATGATGTAGATCCAGCATGCTTGAAACTGAAACTGAAAGTGCACTGATTGCCCAAAATTGAAGATGATAGAAGTTACAGTAGGAATACCCTAGAGAATTTCATTGTAAGGGGTATCCACCTATCATTTGGTTGGTTGTATTCATAGTACAATCACATTTGATTCCTACTTGTCATTTGGTTGGTTGTATTGGTAGTACAATCACATTTGATTCCTAAATAAATTTGGGATAAAACGGGAAGAGATGCAAGTCATCTGACAGGTGAGTGGTGTTCACTGACACATCCCTCTGAAATTGAGTAGTTTAACAAAAGGTATAAAACTTGCATTCTCAATTGGTGTTAGTTGGTGGTTGTGTCCTCCCTCTTAAGTGTTGTGACTTGAGAAAATGTAACAAAATGTAACAATTGGTATAAAAAAAGGAGAGACATTTGATAAAGACAAAGGGGGAGAAAGAATTCTATCAGGGACCAGTAAATACAAGGATGAATGATACCCTGACAATGCCCTTTGCCATTGTTGTCAAAGGGGGAGAAAGATTTTGTAGTATACAACATACTACATGTGTTGAGAATCCATAGATCAGAGAAAGGGGGAGAAGGATTATGCAGTATTCCAGATACTACATGAGTTGACATCAATGCCAAAGGGGGAGATTATTGGCATTGGGTTGTCATTGATGTCAACTGGTATGAGAGGTTGTCATTGATGTCAACCAGTATGAGAGATATATATGCAACATTATTATGAAGTATAGAATGTGATATCTTGGATATCACCTTTTGTTGTAGTACACCGGTAAGGTAAGAAAGATGATCATTGGAGTCACCGGTACACAAGGTTGTGCCTGACTTGTGTAGATGGAATGGTAAGGTTATTAGTATTAGCATAGTGTATCACCAGCAAGAAGAGTATGTCAATTGGCAAGTGAAGTGTTGACAATGAGCAAAATGCTTGGATGGTGTTTGTGACGAAGAGGCAGAATGTTACCTAAATCATATCAACACAACAGGAGAAGAATGAACAGATCACAGGTATGCTGTGATGTTGCAGAACAATCGGACTCCCTCTGGATGAAGATGCAGTCATCATGAGAAGTAATGACTGACAGTGAATGTGTCTACACCGGATCACATGTGCTTTTTGAAGGTTTGCTGCTCAAACAGGGAAGTCACATGAGTACATTGTAGGATGTAGAAGACAAGGTTTCACTCTATCAGTAAGTGGAACTTATCTCCTATCATGCATTGTGTGCATTATCATTTTGTGAGATAAGGAAAAAGAGGTGTGCATCAAGTGCATGAAATCAAGGATATGCAATGAACCAACTGAGAAGGCATGTTGAGATGCCAGTATAGATCAAGAGTGATTACTAGTATGTAAGTACACCGGTAATATGAGCAAGGTGCAGATGTAGATGTCCTCCTAGCTTGTGGGAATGTGCATTCTTGGGATAGAAATGTTTGGAGACCAGTTTTGGTGTTCCACCGACAGTTCAACAAAAAGAAGACATGAGGATTTAACTAGTAGAATGTGTGATACCGATAGGTTAGAAATCTGGAAGGAAAGAGGAAACGATAGAGTGTTTGGTTGGTGACCTATCTGGACTGACATGAAGAGTCAAGCTGGCAGTCGGTCCACATGGATGCCACATGGAGTCAAGGTGGCAAACCTGCATTTGGATGAGGAAGGAGTGTACACTAACAGGGTAGCTGAAGGGTTGATCGACATTAATGGTAGATCCCACAAATCATGGGATGTGTTGCAGTAGTTTATGGCTCAAGGTCTGGAGGACAACTTAGAACCAACTAAGAGTGATTGAGGAGATTGAGGTGGATGAAGCAAACAACAAGACCGATCTTGGTGGTTGACCAAGAAATCAGTTGATAAGGGAAAAAGAAGATCGCCAGAGATAGAAGGCGTGATCAAGAAGTCATGTGAGAGAAAATTAGTCAAGTGTACAAAAACATATCTAAGAAGAGACTGAGTGTGAGGGTGAACCTGGTTGAAGTGTTCAACTGGTAGAAGAGAAGAATCCGTAGTGTCTATACTGAGAGAGCAATAGAGAAGGAAGCTGCAGAGAAGGCAGTTACAAAACCGATAGAGTATAGTACCAGTAAAGTACAGAGCAGTGGGGAGGAGATCTAGTAGAAAATAAGAAGAGGAGAGGTGTACTGGTAGGGTTTATCGACAATTAGCAACAGATGAGAGCATCAAAAGAGTGCATCGGTGTAGCAGAGAAGGTATCTCATCGATAGAGTAAGGTATTTGGAATGGTTGCAATATTCACTTGTAACAAAATAATTACTTTTGTAATTGTTGTTTTTATAGTGATCACTGAGTTGTAGCTCGGTGCAGGGGTTGTAGCTCCTTTGGGTTGTGGCCCATAAATCAGGTAGGGTTTGTAGCTCCTTGGGTTGGTGCCCTAAATCAGGGATTGTAGCTCCTTAAGTTGGTGCCCTAAACATTGTAACATAGTTTTCTTTGTCAGGTTGGATTGGAGTAGTAGTCTCCAGCAACATTGCTCACCGAGGTTTTTCCCATCTTGGGTTTTCCTCATATATACTAGTGTTATGTGATGTCCCCTTGTGTGATTGCATTTGTGTTGGTCTCCTCACTAACCGGTAAGTCTGCATTCGGCTAGATTTGTCAATCAGTATACTTTCATAGGAATAGTTGAAGGGAAAAGTTTGAGAACCACTGATTCACCCCCCTCTCAGTGGTGCATTGTGTCTAACAACCCCCAATCCCAACCCATTTTCCTCTCTTTTATGTATGTAGGTTGTAGGTGTGCAACTGTACTTTCAAATTCGGGCTCCATTTGCAGAGGCAAAAAAACCCTTTTCATTTCATGGATTTTTTGGAAGACCGTGTTCATTCCTGCCACGGTCCAGGCAACTTTTCCTCAAATTCGCAAGGCGACTTCATCTTGACATATTGTTGCCAGATCTAGGTGCACAACTTCATTCCATATTCCGATCTCAGGTTATAATCAGTTCTTTATCACTTTTACACTACATAAGTCAATCAATTTTATTTCCATTTCAAATAAGGAAGAGGGGATCAACTTGTCATTCCCATTTCATTCAAAATTCAATCTTCATCTTTGAAGGTTGAATCTAGTGAATTTCCTCTCCTCTTCCAAATGTAACTTGGTGAAAAGTGTTTGAAGGGTAATCAATAGTGAAACTCTCATCTATCTTTAAGGGAAAGGGTAGTTTTCCTCTTGATCTATCATTCACCATTTTTCCACATTACATTTTGGCGAACCCGACATCTTGCATGCTTTCCTTTGAACAAAATTGCATATTTTTCATTTACAAGTTTCAAATTTTTGCAAACTTAGTGGTTAAATAACTAAAAACCCTAGCTTTTAATTTTAAAATTTAACTTGTAATTTGTAAGAATTGCTTGTGGTAATCTTAGATCTAAAAATTGCTTTGTTTTTTAAATTCAATTTCCTCATTGTCTTGTTCAATTTGCAAATAAAATTTACAAAATTAAGAGGTTACTTGTTAAAACCCTAATTTTCAAAAATCATATTGAACTTGTGCAAAAATTGGATTTCAATTTAATTTTTAGATTTTTGATTGTTCTCAGATTTGTCTTCAATCCTACAATTCAAATTTTCAATTTCCCCCATTTTTCCCAAAATTCAAATTTTAAAATTAAGTGGTTAGGTCATAAAACCCTAATTTTTTAAATTAATTGGATTTTGTGCGAATTTCAAGTCAATTACATTTCAATTCAGATTTCTAAACATTTTCCAAGGTGTCCCTATCCATTAGGTTTGACATTTTTTTCAAAATTGCAATTCACTTCCTCTTTTCCTTCAAAACCCTAAAAGGGTCCTATCTTTACATTTGCACCTTCATTTCACCCATCTAGAGATCGTAAGATTCACCAATTTTTTGGGGTTAGCTTTAAAATCATCATAATATCCATCCCTGAAAATTTTGAAAAAAGTTGGTCGGACCATGTGCGTTCCCACCATGGTCCTTGGGTTTTTTCCCGAAATTTCGGGAGACTATTATGACTGTATTTGCTAGCCTAAATCCAAAATATTGGCTGATTTTATTGATTTTTGATCCCTCTAGAATTAGAAATACCTTCAAAATTCAACATTTCAAATTTCAAGAATTTTTTCAAAATTAAGAGGTTAATTATAGTCTACCCTGATTTTAAAATTTATAATTTTAAAATTAAGTGGTCTTCCCTTGGCCCTAATTTTAAAATTCCAATTTTCTTTCATTTTTGGAAATTGTGTCATCTCCTTCTACCAACAAAGTTCAAATTGTATAATCATTATTTTCTTAAATTTTCCATTACTCAATTTTGTAAGCTTTGTTCCAAAATTCAAAATTAAAATTTTCCCTCTAGTGCATGAGTTTTACCACTATTAGTCCTACCTATCCTATCCTTGTAAGACGAAGCATTTGAATTAAGGCTTCACAAAGTTTAATTACCAAGGAGATGGAGCCTAATTTGGGTGAATTTTTTAATGAGGATCATGCTAATTCTTCCCATCCTAATCATCTTCCCTTTCACCCCATTGATGGATCCCATGATGAAGAAGAAGCTTTAACTAGGGTTTCTTTAGATCAAATTTCTACATTGGACAATCAATTTGATAACTTTCAACAATGGATGTCCCAATAATACCCTAATAATGAAGCTCTTCCATTAATTGAAGGCCTTAAGCGCATGATTCAAAGTGATAAGAATGTAATTGATATATTATGGGGCATTGCACATATTGTTGATTCTAATGTCATGCCTATCAAGAGTTGTACCAAAACCCTAGGTTATTCACAACCTTCAACACAAGTCAATCCTTCAATTCCTTTGACTACTCCTATGACTACTATTCCTACTTTTACCTCCATTATCATGGCTACATCAACTCAGAATGTCATTCCTACAATCATTGGTCATGCGGTCAATCCCTCTTCTTCATTTAATCCTCCATCTTTACCTATGTCTTCCGTAAGTATTCCTACTATTCCTCAACCAATCAGTGTAATTATCAAGATAGGGAAATTTCTTAACGAAGAAGAGCAAAAATAGTATGTCGAGTTATTATATGAATTCCCTGAGATATTTGCTTGGATATATTTTGATATGCCTTGTGTAGAGCCTAAGATTGTCACTCATAACATTATCCTAATTCCTAATGCTAAACTTGTGAAGCAAAAGATTCGAAAGATTCACCCTAAAGTGGCATTACTTGTTAAAGCTGAAATTGAAAAATTGTTGGACGTTGGATTCTTTCATCCTATCGATTATTCCCCATAGATTTAAAACATTGTAGCAGTGGTTGAAGATGAAAACAAGATTAGGAAGTGTAAGGACTTTTCATGATTTAAACAAGGCCTCTTTAAAAGATGACTCCCCTCTCCCAAATATTGATATGATAGTGGATTTGGTAGAAGGGCATGCTTTATTATCCTTTATGGATGATTTCTCAGGATATAATTAAATCTTCATTAATCCTCAAGATCAATATTAAATTGCTTTTACCACCCCTTGGGGTACATTTTGTTGGATTGTGATGACTTTTGGATTGAAAAACGTAGGCACAACCTATCAACGTGCTATGACTCTCATCTTCCATGATTACAGGCATAAAACCTTAAAAGATTACGTTGATGATATCTTAGCCAAATCCGTTCTTCATACGGATCATGTTAAGATCCTTCATCAAATCATTGAGAGACTTTGTAAGTATAACATGTGTTTGAATCCCCAAAAATGTTTTTTTGGTGTGGATAGTGGAAAACTATTGGGATTCATAGTTTCACATCATGGTGTTGACGTGGATACGAAGAAGATAGATGCTATTGTTAACATTCCACCTCCTAAGAATGTCTCCCAACTAAAACTTTTGCAAGGAAAGATCCAAGCTATTCATAGGTTTGTCTCTCAACTTGCTGATCGCACCTTTCCCTTCACACAATTGCTTAAAAATAATATCACTTTCCAATGGAATGAGGATTGTCGCCAAGAATTTGAAGAACTAAAAACCTATTTCGCCAATCCTCCTATTCTTCAACCTACTGATCCTACTAAGCCTTTTCTTCTGTACACCGCTACTTCCCCTCAAGCTATTGCAGCCTTATTGGCACAATGTGGTAAGGATGGTAGAGAATTCTCAGTTTATTACATAAGCCGCACTCTACTTGATTACAAAGTCCGATATTTTGCAATACAAAGACAATGCCTTTCTTTAGTCTTTGCAACTCAAAAGTTGAGGCATTATCTCTTGAATGCTGAGATCCATGTTATCATTAAATTCAACCCTCTTAAACATCTTTTCTTGAAAACTGACCTTTCCGGATGCTTAGCTAAGTGGGTTATGATGTTGACCGAGTTTGAACTTAAGTTTGTCTCACAAAAGGCAATAAAGGGTCAAGCGTTGACTGACCACTTAGTTGATGCTCCTTCACCCTTCTCCCTACCTAATCTAGAGTCTTTTCCCAATGAATACATTTTTTTCACTGAGATTGATGAGACTTGGGAATTGTACTTTGATGGCATGTGTTCTTAATTTCTCCTAAAAAGAACCCTATTCCTTTATCATATCATCTCAATTTATTATGTACCAACAACATTGCTGAATATGATGCTCTTATAGCTGGAATTAAAGTAGCCTTGCGTTGAATATGAAACATCTACATATTTATGGAGATTCTCAACTAATCTTAAGACAAGTGACAATAGATTATCAAACTAAGCACGAAAAATTATCACAATATAGAGATCTATATTAATCCTTGTTGCAAAAATTTGATTCTTATACCATGGAGCCCATTCCTTGAAAAGATAATCGACATGCTGGTGCAATGGTATGTGTTGCCTCTCTTGTGTCTCTGGAGGACCCCTTGGTAGATCTTAAATTCACTATTCACAATCTCAGTACCCCGACTATTGCTAATAATCCTAGTGATGTAGCATATTGTTGCATTATAGATTATGATGAATGGCACTCGCATATCATGAGATATTTGAGTGATGGTACCTTTCCTAACTTTGCAAATAACAATACTAGGGCTAGGATTCACAAATTGGCTGCTAGATACATTATCCTTTATAATGTTCTTTATAGGAGGGGTTATAATGGTCTTCTTCTTTGATACTTAAACAAGGCTGAAATCCCTATTGCTCTTGAGGAAGCACATTAAGGTGCTTGTGGGGGGAATTTTGGGGGTAGATCTTTAGTTCAGAGATTGCTCCAAATGGGATATTATTGGAAAACCATGGAAAATGATTCCTTTGCGTTTGTTAACAAATGTCATCAGTGTCAGCAACATAGCAATTTGATCCATGCCCCTGCTCAAGAAATTTGATCTCAAGTGGCGTCTTGGCCTTTTTCTACATTGGGTTTGGATCTCATTAGTAAAATATCTCCTCCTTCATCTCAAGGACATACCTTCATCATAACTTCCACTGATTACTTTACGAAGTGGGTGGAAGTTGTTGCACTTCGATCCACTACTACTGAAGTAATTTGTCAATTCATTTTGGAAAACATTATTTCCCGATTTGGGATACCTTCCACCTTAGTTTCAGATAATGGAACGTCATTCAAAAATAAGGATGTGAAGAGGTTTCTCAAGAAATATCATATTCAACATAAATTTTCTACACCTTATTATCCTCAATCAAATGGTCAAGCTGAGTCTTATAATAGGATAATTGAACAAATTCTTTGAAAGACTATAAACAAGCATGGTAAGGATTGGCATACTCAATTAACCTATTCTTTGTGGGCTTATCACATGAGTGTATGTGTTGCTATAGGTTGTACTCCTTATAATCTTGTTTATGGTGTTGATGCCATTATACCTTTGGAGTTAGAAATTCCTTCTTTGAGAGTTTCTCTCAGGGGTATAGTGGATGATGATTCCTATAGAGAGCAAAGACTTCAACAACTTGAGATGCTCGATGAACAACGTATAAATGCCCTCGAGCATATTCAAGCATATCATAAAACTTTGCAATGATGCTACAATGATAAATTTATTCTACATTCCTTCTTAGTAGGTGATTTAGTCCTTTATGAGAATCAATGCAACGTGAATGCCTTAACTGAGGAGAAAGGAAAATTCAGCCCTATTGGCTTGGACCATACATTGTTGTAGAGGTCTATGGATCAGGTGCTTACAGGATAGCAAATGTGGAAGGTATGCCTCTCAAGGAACCCATAAATGCTATGCACCTTCGTAGATACTATGCCTAGATCTCTTTTTCTCTCTCTTTCTCTCTCTCCCCCTCTTGCTAGTCTACTTTCTATTCTCTCTCTATATCTTCTTATCTTTTTCTTCAAAATTGGGTAATATGTTAGCATGTCTTCATTAAAGTATGTAGCATTAAATGATGCTATATTGTTTGGTCTACATTACTTCATTCTTGACAAACATGTTTCATTACTTTATTGTTTGTCTTGGATTCCTTTATGTAAATTGTAATAGATTTACATTTAATATGTGCTAGTATGTTATACAATTTTTTATGTGTTAAGTAGAATTATATCATGTTATGTTTAAATAGGTTTAATTAAATCACATATTTCATATAGTTATTAGGCTTAATACATTGTTCTTTTACATCAACAAAGTAGCATTTAATTAAATACTTAGTTATTTAATTAAATCACACATGTATCAATTTAATCATGAAGCATTGAAAAATCAATCACATGGAAATTAAATTAGACATACATGTTTGCCACTCAATATTTTACTTCTAATCTAAGCAATGCATATCTTGTTTAAATATTAAAATAACATATCCATGAGTATCATAATATATACATCAAGATCATCTCCTATCCCTAGCACTAGTAGCTGGAGGATGGTGGCTATATTCCCCTTCTTGATCTGTTTGTCGGGGTGGTCCCATGGAGGTGTATCATGATATGGACCACGAGTGACTCCACAAGGATCTCCTGAGATCCCTCTCCATCATAATCCCACAATATGTGGTTGCCTCTATCTATGACGCTGCTAGGTCACGTTCTATCTATCGTAATCTCTCTCGTAGGACCTCCATCTCCATACGAATAGGGGAGAAAAGTTTCTTGTGTTGTCTTGTACTCCTCTAGGATCTATACGATATCTATGAGGAACTAGGAATGTGCACAATCATGATGAGGTCTGTCACCACATTCTGGAAAAGAGAACTCCACTCCTGGATGGTAGCTGCAAGAAAGAGAAAAAATTTATTAGTAACATTCTATATCATCAAATCTAAACAAGTAAGATACATAAGTTAATCAATAACAAGACACCTTACCTGGAACTCCCCCTTTCCAGTAGGGATCATGGAAAGTGATCGCCTAAGAATGGGAACCGCTAGGCTCTCCACGCTCGTACTGTCTCTATATAGTAGGTTTGGGCCGATGGGGACTAGGATTAGGACCCCTTATAGGGTCTTTCTCCTCCTTTAGTGGGAGACTCGGTGGATCAAGGGCTATGGTATCCTCCCCGGACTGATGAGGAACTACATTTGACTCATCCTCCTCAATCTCCTCCTCCCCATCCCTCTCCTCCTCTTCCTCACCCTCTTCCTCATCCTCGTCCTCATCCTCCTTCTCCTCTCCATCCTCCTCATCATCTACATCTTGATCTCCCTCTTCGATGTCAAGATCATCTCCACCCGCCTACTACTCTCCGGTGTCATCAACTTGATCATATGAGCCCTCCTCAGATGTATCATATCCCTCTCTATCGCCTATCTATCTCCATGGTTTGTGGTTCCCACTAGGGAAGTCTGTTGGGAAGATGGCCCCAGGGTATGTCCTCCTGCACCATGTGATGTACCATCGGTGTGCATCCAAATCATCTCTATAGTCTATCACAATGTCTTGATCTAACCCATCTGAATCTGTGATGTCGATCTCATCACTAGTAGGCCTAGGAATGGCTCCTAGCCTCGACATCATGTGTGAGTTTCAGATGTACACATGAACATCAGTAGGAACACACTACTCAAAACCAAACTGCTGTCGAACTTAGTCTAAGTATAAGGGAATGACTATGTGGTTGTATCGCCCCTCTAGTAGATGGTTCCTCTGCATGCTGAACATCTGCTTGTGTATCCCTACCCACATGTACATCCTAAGGTAGGGTCTCCATATGACTCTGCCCGCTATCAATCTATCCAAGTTCAAATAACTGGAAGACAAATAAGGGGGGGCTAATCAGTTGTCATAAATTAGCAGAACTATTAGCAATTTAAAAATTTAATACCGAAACCCAAAACATTAATACTGGAATAGCAGTTAAACCAATTAAGAATAAACAATAATCATAGAATAAAAACCATCCACATGACACCAAGATTTATGCATGGAAAACTCGGTAAAGGGAAAAACCATGGTGGGAAGCCTACCCACAGTCAGATAATACTTCTATAGTAAGTATGTGAATTACAATTGAGGGTCTTGCACTTGCAAGAAGGCCAACAGCCTAGGGTGCACTTCTCATCACAAAAGGAGCCTCATTGACTACATATAAATCCATACTACAATTCGAAGAAGTGTTGAACTACAAAAGATAGCATCTCCTATGCCTGAGTATAATTCTGGTTAAGCTCAATACTGGAGGACTGAATCCTCTTACATAAACCCAATTCGATCTCCAATGATCTACCAAATCCTCTGCCTGAGTAATATTACATTATTCATACATTACAATCCTTGACCATGACCTCTAACATAACCATGATGATCTACAATGAGATCTTACATCTATATATAGAAACCCTCGACCATAAACAATTAGGTCAGCCACCAGATAATAAACCAATTATATAATTACAAACCATGTCGGCCTTAGACCAAACAAATAATATCCAACACATAAGACATCCCGAAAATACATCGAGAGGTACAATCCATACGTTATATTAAAGCCGATCCATAACCTAGATCAACCAGGACCAAGTATAGGGCCACATGCTACAACAATGATCTCCATCTGGCAAGTCTTGAACATGATCACCAACAGCATCCTGAAATTCCACCAGAATCTGCACCAACACCACTTATGCAATTCATCAGAGATCTTCATAAAAAGTTTTGTCGGTGAAACCCTTGTCGGAACTAGAAACTAAGCTTATAAGAAAGAAGGATAGCATCTGATCGCCAGACCAAAACCAACTAACCAAATATGAGCATGAGTATCATGAACAAGCCAGTTCCATCACCAAACTATACCAGAGCCTACCAGATCCAAAAGAACCAGAATCCACTCAACCTACCGGGACCAGAAGGGTGCTGGTAAAGCATCCAAACAACTAGTGTTGGCATCAATGACAAAAAATCAATGCAACACATAATCAGTTCCACCAAATGGCCAACAATCTCCCCCTTTAGCATTGATGGCAACAGTAGAGATGAAAAACATCTAAGTACGAAGAAATTCCAAATAAGTCTCCCCTAATGGAAGACGACCAATAAACTCCTACATACAGCTCCGAATGTCAATATCTCTCCCCTTTACTTTTCTTATTCATATCTCTCCCCCTTTGACTTTTTCTTTTTCTTTTTTTGTCTTTTTCACATCAATATCTCTCTCCCTTCAACATCAATGCTAGAAATCTGATAAAAATATCAAAGCAAAAACATAAACCACTGAATCCCAAAGTTGACTACTCCCCCTGAGTAGTAGCATCCCACATCAGTGTCAGAATAAATAGTATCGCTAATAGTGCATGTCGGACTGATGCCAAACCACATCAATCAAGTCTCTACCGGAGGGGCAAAAACTCCCAATTTGTCTCTCGAGTACTCAAATGATTCCTTAGGCAAAGGTTTAGTGAAAATATTGCAATCTGGTCTTTAGTGTGTTGGCAGTGGGCCAACTTCCCTCATGTGGATTCGCAACATGGTTTAACAGCCTCCTATGGATTCCATAAGTCTAGTGGTTGTATCGAGCATTGACAGGTTGATCTTTTGGTGCAATGGCAACCACACTTGTAACAAGTGGTATCAGAGCTTGGTCACAGGTTCGAATCATGCAGACCACGGTGAGTGACGCTGGGAGGGGGATTGTTGGCAGTGGGCCAATGTCCCTCGTGTTGATTCATGACATGATTTAACAACCTCCTGTGGATTCTATAAGTGTAGTGGTTGTATCGGGCATTGACAGGTCGATCTTTTAGTGTAATGGCAATAACACTTGTCACATAGTGTTCACATAAACTAGTCTAACTTCATTTGCTTCCACCTTTTCCTTCAAAAAGTTATACTTGATAGATATGGGGTTTGTTTTAGAATTAAATACCAGATTCTTTGATATATCAGTAAAAGTAGAATTATCACAGTGAATAACTACTGATGCATCACAATCCACCTTTATATCCTTCAAAATTTGCTTCATCCATAGAACTTGTGTACAGTTAGTAGCATCAGCAACATACTTAGCTTCAGTGGTAGATAAATAAGTACACGACTATTTCTTGCTGATCCATGAAACCAACTTCTTTCCAAGAAAGAAAGCTCCACTAGAAGTGCTTTTCTGGTCATCAATATCTCCTACCCAATCAACATCTATATATGCACATAAAGTCAAGTTGTCATCCTTAGGGAGAACAAACCATATTCTGATGTACCTTGCAGGTATCTAAAAATCCTTTTCACTGCAATCTCATGATTTTCTCTAGGATCACTTTGAAATCTTGAAACAATACAAACAACATTCATAATGTCAGGCCTAGTCTGAGTTAAATAAAGTAGACCTCCAATTATAGATTTGTATCTTGTAGGATTTACCGGTGTAGAAACATCTTTTCTTGTTAATTTCTCACTTGTAACCATAGGATTACTTACCGATTTAGAATCTCCCATACCAAATTTCTTCAAAAATTCCTTAGCATGTTTAGTTTGATAGATAAAAATACCTTTGTCAGTCCGAGTAATCTACAAACCTAAGAAAAATTTCATCTCACCAATCATAGACATCTCAAATTGTTTTTCCATATTCTTAGAAAATTCTATGCATAACTTATCTTCACCTCCAAAAATAATGTCTTCAACAAATACTTTAATAATTAGTATATCATCATCAGTGATCTTAAAATATAAATTATTGTCAGTACTATCCTTAATAAAACCAAGCTTCAAAAGATATTTATCCAACCTTGCATACCAAGCTCTAGGTGCTTGTTTCAATCCGTATGAAGCTTTCCTTAGCCTGCAAACCATATTTGTATCATCTGATAGTGAAAAACCATCAAGTTGCTCAATATAAAATTCCTCATCAAGATCCCAATTCAAAAATGCACATTTAACATCCATTTGATAAGCCTTGTAGTTTTTATAAGAATCATAGGCAAGAAATAATCTTATAGCTTCAATCTTAGCTATAGGTGCAAAAGTCTCTCCATTATCAATTCCTTCCTTCTGAGAATATCCTTTACAAACCAATCTAGCCTCATTCCTTATAACTTGACCATCCTCATTCAATTTATTCCTATAAACTCATTTAGTTCCAATAATATTTTTATTTTTAGGCCGGGAACCAAGGTCCACGTGTTATTTTCTAAATCTGCTCTAATTCTTGTTCCATAGATTTCAACCAATATTCATCTTTACATGCCTCAATTACTGATATCGGTTCAACTTGTGAAATTAAACATACCTCATTAATTTCCAGTCTTCTTCTTGTCATCACTCCATTGCTCTTATCCCCGCTGATCTGATCTTCTGAATGATTCAATCTCACATACCTAGGAGTCTTGTGATTTTATGTTCCTCTTCCCTATTCTTCAGTTACTATAGAATTCTTTGATACTGCCGAAGTAACTGGTTCAATACTTTGTTTTGGTAATGGTGCTACTGGTTCAGATATATATCATTTCCATTGCCAGTTCCTTCTCATAAACTTTGATTTGACTTATGTTCAGCTCATCTACTTTGACATTAGCACTCTCCACAATTCTCTGCAATCTCTCTTTATAACATCTATATTCTTTGATTTCATTAGAATAACCAATAAATATGCCTTCATCACATCTAGGATCAAATTTCCCAATGATATCATCTCTCCTGATATAACATTTACTACCAAAAATTCTGAAATACTTAACTGTAGGTGTATTGCCAAACCATAATTCCTAAGGTGTCTTATAGAGGGGGGTTTCGGCCCCTGTGGGTGCTACCCCACAAGATAGCTGTGGCCGAGCCTGTGGGTCACGACCCACAATGGCGGTCGAGGTCACTGCCCATAGAGATGACCGTAGCCACTCTATGGGTTGCGACCCACAATGCATTTCTGGGTATATAATTTCAAATATATGTATATTTTTTTTCTATGTTTATATATATATATATATTTATATACATATACTCATGCACAATATATTTATTTTGATATGAATACTCTGATCTTTTTAACCTGAATATATAATTGTTACAGTATATTTGCACAAACTTAATAATCTATTCCTTTTTTTTGAAACCAGAATATTAAATGCATGAAGAAATCTAATTCTTTTTTTTTCTTTTATGTATATGAGATGCAACATATGTATTATTCATTCTTCTTAAAAAATAATACAACTGTTTTAGAAATAAAATTTAAAGACGTTAAACTTAACTCTTATATATATATATATATATATATATATATATATATATATATATATATATATATATATATATATATATATGATTTAAACAACATTCCCAAACTTAGAGTAGGATATTTTCAAATAAACAAAATAGAATAATTTTGTTTTCTATCAAAAACACATAGTTAGTTTTTCATTTAAATTAACCAGATCTAGATTTGTTTACTTTCTACTATACATGTATTTACAGAATGGAAATTATGATAGTATTATTTTTATTTACAGCTGCAACTAACATCTTCTAAAAAACATTTAATCCATTGGTTTAATAACAAGAAGATGCAATGTAAGATTAAAAAAAAAATTCTAAGATGTCTAATAATCTTTTTTTTTGTTTAGCTATAGACAGAAATAAATATTTCTTTCCTCTTAATAAAAATATTGCACTACTAGCATTTAGATAATTTCATTTCTCTTTTTCAATGGCAATAAGGACAAAATATAAATTTCATTCTCAATATTTTTCTAGAAACTATATCAATAAAGAAATAATGCAACAACGCAGTCTTCTCTTTGCAAGAACATATATACTTTAAATTTAAAATACATCTTTATTACATGGTAAAAACTATTCCAATAGTTACATTTAGTACATCACAACTTCTTTTACTAAAATAGGAAGATAACTAAATCAAGCCTCTCATTTCTACTAAATGAGGGATTATAAAATACAATTATTTTTGCAAATAAAACAATAAGAAATAGGATCATTCCAAAGATTTCATTCCAATCATTTCCTGAGCAAACCTGCAAATAAAAGTTGTAGGTTGTGACCATGGAGGCTCACCTCCCAACTTAGGCTTACAAGAAGCCACCCCCAAGCTAGGAGAACCAAGGCTAAATAGGTGACACTCAAGCACAAACACATAAGCAAAGGAAAACACAACACAAACACTCCCCACCCAAGGATGAAAAAGTCACTAAGTGACTCTTCAAGTGGGGTGAAGGTGGACCATATACCTAGAGGAGAATTCTGCAAGTAGGAGAACATAATGCCATTGCAAGGCTACCAAGAAACACATCCACAATTTCCAAACTTGTCCCAACAATTTCTTATGTCCCCCAAGGAATACAAGCCAACAAAATCCTCTTATGACCCCCATTGCATAAACAAAACACTATGCAACAAGGGTCCCATAACCCCTTGTAAATCACTCTCTTTCAATGAGAGCCTCTACACTCATAGGCTGTCAAACAACCCTTCACCCCAAGGCCACTCTACCCTCCCAAGGGTGAGTTTAGCCTTGAAAACTCCCAAAAAAAAACTCAAAAAAATATAATAACAAAAGAAAAAAACACATAGGGAAGAACTCAACATCTTCCTAACACACTAAGATATCAACAATGAAAACAACTATAACAAGCAATCTTTTCAAAAATACCATAACATACAAGAGCTAGAAAAACAACCAACCTTAAATCTGCCAAAAGGATGATGAATCTTGTAGAAGAGCTGCCCAAATCTACTATCTTTTTCCCTCAATACTTAGCCAAAAATCTTCCAAAAACTTACAAAAACTACTCAAGAATCTAAATCTCCAAAAATGGAGAGTGGGAGATCAAACTTCTCCCTCCCAAACTATTCCCTAAGAAGACACTCCTCACTCTTTCCAACCCTCTTGGGAAGGATGAAGGATGTTCATAGGTTGGTCTTCCCAACACCTTACAAACTCTCTAGCTAATGCACCTCAAAAAGGTAAAAGAAATGGGGAAGAGCAATGTCACTCATGAGGAGGGTTGTCTAACCTAGTTATGCTCCTCAAAAGTTGAAATTCAGCCAACTTGGAAAACTCAACTTTTGGGGTGACTAAACAGTCCCTAGGGAGTGGACACATGGCTAAATTTATCCTTCATCCATAGGTACATCATATGGCCCACTAAAAATTCCCCTAACTTGACCCTAGGAGTTAGTTTAACCCTCTAGAAACTCACCCAAAGTTTACCTACGGGTGACCTTTCAAATGGCTCCCTATCCAAGAATTTCTTGGGACCATACTAGGATAATTGAAAAATGCATTGGTAAAACAAATTTCCTCCCAAGGGACATATCATTTCCAACTCACTTTACAACACATGTGTCAAATGACACCACAAAAGAATTACACATCACTAAAATACATTTGGCAAATGCCCCTTTTTGGAATTTATAAATTAAACAATTTCCAAATTAAGCACACATCCAAGCATAACATTTATAAATTAAAACACATTAAAAATGAAGTGTTGTCTCTCTAAATAGACAACCCTTAGCTTCACAAATGCACATAGGTCTAGGCTTGATTCTCCGAATAGTTTCCATGGTCACATGGAATAATTTTCCTGCACATCTCACTTTGCAAATTAGTAATCCAAAATCACATATAATATTATCATGTGGAAAGAATACAATTCAGACATTGCATACAATTCATTTATAATAATCAAGTTTCCAATTATCTAATAACATCCACATAAAATAATCTACTAAATGACATCATCATAATCATCATGGAATTAAATCGTGTATAAAGCATGCATCCATAATTTTCTAGCATCAAAACAAAGTACTGCAAATCAAAGTAAATGACATAATCATATCAATGTTATCCAAACACTGGATCATATAAAATCTATGTCCATAATGCATCAAAATATAGTATCAATAGTAGGTCTAACATGAATATAACTAAAATTGTATGACGGCTCAGGGTAGGGCCTCATAGTTTTTTCCAACCAAATCACTATGTTGTGATATGCATTTTATTTATATTTATTTTTGTTAAATTTATGTAATTTTTGTAAAAATTTATAAAAAATTTGCATTACATCCCTCTCAAGATTAGTATAGGAATTTGTTCTACTAGGTCATAAATTCCTTACAATCCATGCTCAATTTAAATTAGTCTCCTCTTCATCTTCCATGCTACCTCCATTTCGAAACCCCAAATCAATGTTTTAACCTTACTACACTTTTTTCAAATACCTATATTGTATTCAATTTTCTATATAATTACTACTAGTGTACATCCTATATGGTATCTTTTTTTGGTTGCATCTATTCATGATGTAATGTGATTATGTTCAAGCCTTGTTCTTTTTTATTTATTTTCTAGTAGGATTTTGTGAACTATTATATTCTATTAGCACTTTTGGGTTTCTCATTTCATTCTAATAATTGCACATGCTAGTTTATTATTTCTTACAGTCCTGGGAGTAATATTCTTATCATTTCACTCTATTTCTCTAATTCTAGGCACACTTATAATAGGAGTACACAAATTTCTATTAAATTAATATCATTAATTAGACATGGAAATTGGAAGTTAATTAGGGCTTGACCATTCATGGAAAGATCCCAAGTATTTGAAACATCCTTTTTATTCCAAGATATATGCTTTTGAAGCATTCAAATGAATGGAGGTTTCGTAACACACTTCTCTTATCTTCATCATCTTATTTCTTTATATTTTTATTAAAATTTTAGCTCTATTTTGTCATTTTTGCATCATCTAGTATTCTTGTAAAGGGAAAAAAATTAAACCACATTGAAAGGCCTTTGACAACGTCTCGGGGACTCACTCAATCTACATATCTACTCAAGATAAGACAAATTGTGATAGCTATCAAGTGCTAGTAGATCACAAAGTTTCTATCATAGAATCCAAAAGGGTACATCACAAAGATCTTTCGGTGACCTCCACTAACTCTCTACCCAAGGATTAATGCACATGTTGTGGACAACAAAATAACACACTAGTGTCTTGTACTGATAGAGTATAGAGTGTTACATAGAAAATGCAGAATGACAAGTTATAGTGTAGGTTTTAATGTGTTTTAAGTGTGATAAATGTGTAATAAAAATTAAACTAGTTTCAGGTAAGGAATAAAAAGATAGGGGAAAGGAAGAAGATGATACAATGGGTCCATGAATGAAGTCTCCAATAAAGATAGCTCTTCTCAACAACTTGCACATAAAATAGAGACGAAAAAAATGTCAGGGCTATGTTTTAGAGGTTTGCAATAGTTAGATCCTTGTTTCAATGTTCCCACCTCCACGAACAACCAAGATATATAATAAATAAGTTGATAGAAAAGATACAAAGTAAACAACATAATTTATATGCTATGGAGATAAACAAAATGGTAAAAGAAAGAGGGAAGAAACTCCCCTTCTACACCCCAAAAGAGGAGAGCTCGTAGAAAATAAGAAGCACAAAAAATTCCTTTGAAGGTTGAAATAGTGGTGATGATGGAGTCTCAAGCATGAAGTAATGAAGAGAGCCAAAATAAAGCTTCAAAATGTGAGAGAAAAAATATGTGTAAGACTACTTCCAAGATTTCTAGAGAGCTTGATTAAAGTGCTAGAGATTGTTAGAGATTGTAAGGGATCCAAATGAATCCCAAAATGGCTCAAAAAGAAACCCACAAATGAATCTGATATTGGTGCATGTTGCAGGAGGTGATATAACCTCATCTTTTTTGCAGGATGCTAGTGCAATGGTGGACATATCCATGGAATTCAGGTGTCCATGAGTCAAATAGTCAATAGAGTTGGAAAACGAAAAAAATGAAGGGTGACAAGGAAAGCTAGGTGGACAAGTTGACAAAAGTTGAATAAGTTCTCTAATAGACTTAAAGTGAAGGAACTTATGTAGCATGGAATTCAATGGGTTGCAATTTATAATGTTACATTTTTCCCCCACTTTAGCAAGCATATCTTTTTTGTGAGATACGAGCTAAAGTAGTGAAAAAAATTGACTGAGATATGAAGGGGAAGCTGAATACTTTAAAAGTGTGGAGTTTTCCCCAGGGAAGAGTCCTAAACCTTCATGATACAACTAGGTTGTTTCATCACAAACATGTTAGATAAAAAATAAAAAAATGAAATAAAAGTGATATGATCAGCCATAGAGATAGTGAGATAGTGATCACTGAGATAAAAAAAATTTGTCGGTATGGTAGCAAGTGGTGTTATGCTCGATAGTGATACAATAGAGCGATCAAAGATCAATTAGATTGTGGTTTTTTCCCACTAAGGTGATACGATAATAAAGATAAATTGATATAGTGGCTTGGCCCCCATGAAGACATCAAATACAAGATATAATACAAGATCATTAGATATATAGATATTGAGACAAGCATGATGCAAATGTAGATATGAAGAAATGTAGAGATATGATATCCCACATTTAGAATGGTATGCATTAGATGTATTCCATTATAAGGAGAAGAGATATATTATTTTGACATAACGAGATGTTTCCATGGAATGACACATGATACCCACAACATCAACAAAAACACAAAGAGATCGGGGATCTGATAATTTGTCAGAAGAACTTAGTAGTAAAGTAAATCATGCATAGGGTTGCATATGAGTTACTCATCATGGTCTCAAGGTTTCTAGATTTGAAGAAGGCACTTGAAGACAAAAGATACAATAAATATTTAGGTCAACATAGAAGAGAGCCTAAATACCCTCAATGCATTGCATTGTCCCTAAATGTCAAAAGTCAAGATACAATAGATAGAAGAAGGATGATTAACGAATAGAGGAATGTCATAACATAAATTCCCTTATTTACAAGAACCTATAGAGTGACTTGGGTCCTCTAGGATAGCACAAACATATAAAGACAGTTATCACCCCCTATTTCCAAGTATCTATAGAGTAACTTGAGTCCTTTAGAGGGGAACCAACATATAAAGCAAGCATAAGGGAACACAGCCTGACACACTCTAATTTACAAGATAAGAAGATTATTGTCCTAATGGTCACCCACCATCAAATCATCATCCTCCCTCCCAATATTGATCATATGGGGAGGGAGAATGAGCCCAAAGAGGGAAAACTATGAGGGCAACACTAGGTACTTCACTAGCAGCAAAAGCTAAGGATGATATAGTTTCCACATTATCATCCTAAAGATCCTAAGAGGTGAAATTAAATGACCATGTAATGATAATAGAGAGAGCTAATATATCATCTAAGGAGTCAAACAAATACCCCTCAATAGAAAAGGTAGGTGAATCAACCCAAGGCAACAAAACATGAGCTGCATTGCCAACATCTTGAAGAGGGATGAAGACAAAATATGGAGAAAGTGAAACCTCCTCAACAAAACAAATAGATATATACAAGGAAACAATCACTAAAACAAACAAAGAAATAGATAAAGAAGTTGCGAGAGATGGATTGTGACGATGAAACTCAAGTATGGGGCCATGGTCAAACTTTCAATTTGGTTTTTGTCGAGGTGAAGGCCTCTAATAAATTGTAGTGGGTTTTGTGATGAGAAAATTTAACTAATTGTAAGAATACTGATTAAGCTACCTCAAACTCAAAGATCCTACAATACCAATGAAAATAAATAAATGAGTAAACTATAAAGAAAAACTTCTTGTAAGTTCCATTGTGTTCTATCAACTTGTTATCTTGCTATGATGTTTTCTCTCAGATTGCACTGCTTCTTGTTGCTCCAAGATGACAACATATGAATGAACTTTGTGGTATGAGAGATGTAATGAGCTATAATGTAACTAGATGAGGATGGTATGCAAATCTATGGTGGATAAATGATATGCTGCTGCTATAATGATACTAATGCTTAAGCCAAAGGAACACTTTTAATTTCTTGGTTGCTCTTAAATGCTTGATTACTTTATTATTTTATTGTAAATACTTTTAAATGCAAGAAAATGGCTTCCTTATATAGATTTTATAAGAGAAAAGTCTTATGTGGCAAAGATCATCAGTTGAGAGTGAATCTTGATAAAATGAATGGCTATGAAAAGTTGGTTGGAATGCGAGAGAGAAAGGGGGGAGATATTCCTCCTACAATGACAAGATGGAGGACATGGTGGAAGGATCAGCCACATGGAATGATGCTCACCTTGACCAAGGATGAATACTCCTAGGATATAGGATGGTTGGAGATAATCTAGGCTTTCCAAGACAAGTGGAATCACCAATCTAGGGATATTAGAGAAAATTTAGGCATTGTAGGACAAGTGGACCTTGACCAGCTTGATGTGGACAAAACCTCCACCTAAGATACATAGGGGTGATGGAGAGAATATAGGAAGTAGGAGGACACCTAAGTTTCCAACTCCTTTTGACTAGGAATGGATGTTGAGGATAATTAAAGATTTAAATATTACAAATATTTAATTTACTTAGCCACATGGTTGTTGATATGGAATGATGACTTGGATGAGAATATGATGTGTAATTTAGATTGAAGACTCATGTTGAATAAGTAATTAAATAATTTAGAATTATTTAATCTTGATGAACTTTAGAAGAAATAATGAAATGTAATTAAATAATAAATATTTAATTAATTAATAAATTGATAAATAGGAATATGACCTATGAATCAAATAAATAAACTTTTCAATTTATTTATTGATGGAAAAATAAAGGCATTAAATAAATGATATTTATTTAATCATGTATAGCCATTTTTAGGTGTATACTATTTAAGAACCATAGGAAATCTATGATGAAGATGATGCTATGAGGAAGGTGAAGTAACAACTTGTGTATGTAGCATGTCAATGGGATAGGAAAATAAAGTGATATTAGGCAAGGAACTGATAAGGGGTGGCTCCTTTGGGGCAAGGCCCATTGATGGTATTAGTAGAAGTAGGAAATAGAATAGAATATAGAGTACACATAAATAAAACTTAAAAAAATGGAGTAGGAGTAGGCACAAAAATTGTAGGAGCGGGAGCAGACATTGATGACTGGCCCTTATCCCTCAAGGCAACCTCACATTCCTAGGCCATCACCCACCAGTGATTCTTACGCTCACACGTGCAAGATGGTTCCAACATAAATGGTGACTAGTAATGAAATCTTGAGAAGGATCAACAACATCATTCTCTATGGGAGAGGCCTCTTGATCCATTTACAATGAAGGAGAAATCCCAACCAATGAGGTAGGAGATGCTACTAAAACAGGCTTTACAAGTGTAACCATGGACACCCTTCCTTATTTTTCTCCAGGAGTAGCTAGAGAGAGGTTGTGCTATAGGAAATAGAGGTGATAGACTAGCTCTAGATGAATGCCTACCCTTACCATACCAGGAAGGAAAACAAATACCTATAATGATCAAAAGCTCAAATGGAGGGTGGTATGTGAATATTGACAATGCGGGTGCCTTTCCTTTACCTGCACTAGGTACAGATGCAGTAATAGAAGACATCACCAAGGGTTGTCTAGTCCTAGGTGGGTGAGGAGATCTACTCTGAGGAATGAGTCTATCCTTAGGAGGAAAAATTGATACAAGAGGAGGTAAGGAGATCATAGGCTAAAATTACTTAGGAGCCAACTCCGCTGTCTTATATTTGTAGTAAAATTTATACAACAAATCTCCATTAAGAAGCATAGGCCCAATCGGATTAGATCAAAATGATTTGGAAAAATCCCCCACGAGTAACCAATGACTGATATCTAGTGTCTTTGACAACATGCAATATTCCCTCACAAGGTCACTTCAAACACTTATGAATGACCAAGGGGATTACTTCCATGACAATCAGCCAGGGATACCTAGCTTAACCCAGAATAGGGTCAAGTCAGGAATGATAATGAAGGTGATCAAAATCACCTTGGGTCCCATAAGGACCATCAAGGTACTGCTACCCAGAGGAGGAATGGACAACTTTCATGCATACAAAAAAAGGTACGACACTCATCATATCTCTCTGTGGTGATGGGGAAATTGGATGCACAATTTTATGCATGCAAACAAGGAATCTATTTCAATGTCCTACATATATTGAAAGGAAGATGATCCACTAGGCTGAAAAAGGCTCAAGCACTAGGTGGATGTAATGATCCTTCACTGTGGGGTACTTAAAGATGACTATGTAATTATAAATGATGATGAAATGAACTAGGATCAAGCAAGCTCAAATTGACAATTTTTTGTATGCACAGAAAGATAAAAAACTAGTAGACCAATTTCAAAAGAAGAGATGATAAATTTGACTGTAACTGACCTATAATCCAAATTTGAGGCATAAATGGAGGGATTTGGCTGCCCTAGGCAATCCGCATAGGAGATTGGGGTGATGTGGGTGTCCAACTCCTGACATAGTTTTTCCTAATGAATTATAGATTATAGATCTCCACTTGATTAGTCTCTACCTATTTTTGTAGGTGTGGCAAATGTTCCTATGCAATAGAAAAGAGGAAAAATGTTGGGTAGAAAAGATTTTGTCTAAGTGAAACCCTAGTTTTAGAATCAACTATGAAATTGAATTGAAAGTGTGTTATTACATAGCAAAGGATAGAATTGAAACTGGAATACTTATACCTTCACAAAACTTCTTTGATGTCAAAACACTCATGAAGATATGATGTTGTCTTGAATTTAGTTGAACTTAGGAAGAGAAGATCGTGGATGCCATCACAAATGCATACATTTGCCAATTACTCCTAGTCTTCAATTCCTTGATGTTTGATCTCTTTCTCTTGAGAATTTGGTATAATATCAACACCTTGCTTTTATTCTCTCTTATCCAAAGTGAGGGAGGATACCTTGCTTATATACCTCCCCCAATCATTTCGAGGTGCAAAAATTGGAGCATGCTAACACAGGAAAATATTTTTTGCTCAAACTAGATAAGCATGATGTGGAACTTAAATTTGGGTACAAACATCGAGAATGGGAGCACTCTACGAGCCTTTATCCTCCCAATATGGCTTCAAATTGGGACCTAAGGTCTAAAATGAGAAGGAAATGTACAAAAAAGATTCTAAATTGGGTTTGGATCAAACATGTCGAGCATGTAAGGCCAGGAACACTAAAATGGGGCCTAACTAAGAAAGAAATTGCATAGGGATGTCATTTACAACATTACATTCAACCCCCACTTTAGCAGGAGTATGAACTTGCATTCATAATCATGGTGAAGTCTATCAAAGCATAAGAAAATTTCATCAATGTAAAATAGACAAGGGTAATCAAATCCCCAAGTGACTTAGGACCTCATCAATCTAAAATCAAGACAAAATGAGAAACACAATAAGAGAGAGAAAGTATGACCATACTATCCTAGTAAGATTGAACTTACTATGAGTCATGTAGAGAAAATAGTGCAAAGGAGAATTAAAATAGTCTATCAAGTTGTGTCATGCTAGCAAATTCACCTCAAGAATAACCAAGGAAAGCATTGTATCCAAGGAAATATATTAAATAAATGGTGCAAAGGATAACCAAGGAAAGGATTATATCCAAGGAAATCCACCAAAGGAAGATTACAAAGAAAAAGGCACATTTTTTCTAAGTAACTTGAAAAAAATGATTGCAAAAAATTGATCTATGGTGTGCACATAAAGTGTAATGAAGAGCAGAGTGTTTGCCCCCATGATAAAGCGATTGTGTATGCCTTATCGAGAGCAATTTATTTAAGGTAGCATACATGCACCTAAAATAAAAGAATGTCTCCAGAATGATATGCCCCAAAATAAGAAAAAATCAAGGGAAATAGAGCACATGATAAGAAATAGCACATAAGGGATCTACTAACTCTGGGTTGGTATGTGCATATGATAATTCATGTATATCAAGTATAATTGCATTGAATTGACCTCATCCCACAAAGGTAGTAGAACTAGGATCACAATGGAAGAAAAGAACATAAGATAACAAATAAGTTTTTCTTTGGGTCAACATGGAAGAGACCAAAAGAGAGATCTCAATGCCTTGCATCATCCCCAAGTAGACAACACAAATCACATTTATGAACAATAGCACATGTATGAGGTAACATAGATATGACATATAAAAGAATTGAGATACAAATAGAGTAATATCACAATGGATTTGGCCTCTTTATTACCTTGCACCAATGGAGTAACAAGGGTCATCCAAAGAGAACCTAACATAACACAAATAAATATCAAGCAGAACATCACCGGGGAAGCACATCATGAATAAGAAAACACATAAAAGAGAATCCATGGCATGAATAAAGCTAGTCAAGAAAATCATTTGCCCCCAATTTTTTTAAAAAATCATCTAGGGAAGGTGGACAAGAAACAAGAGGATCAATGTCGAGCATGGTAGATGGAGATATTGGCAGGTCCAAACAAGGACCATGCTCTAATGATATGTCACCTTGTTTGTCACTAGAAGCTAGGATTAATTATTTGGAAAATATTGAAGATAAGTCATGGTTGATTTTAAAAACCTCATACATATCATTAGAATCAATATTATCATTTGCATCAAAATTGTTAGCATCATTGACATTATCATCCATGTCATCATGTAGATTGATCACTATAGGATATTGAATGTGAAAAGAACAATTGACATGCTTAAACAATTTGATTTCTTAATATTTTATTCCTCCCTCTGGTCATACTTTGGTCAAATGGGATCAAATAGTTGGTAGGTGTCTTAGGGGAGGAAATGTTTTGGGAAGCAATTTCACGAGTCTGGGCATGTCATCTTGGGCATTGGTTGTTGGTAGTGGGCCAACGTCCCTCAAGGGGATTCATGACATGGTTTAACAGCCTCCTATGGATTCTATAAGTCTAGTGGTTGTATCGTGTTAGCCATTTGGTGGAATTGATTATGTATTGCATTGATTTTTTTGTCATTGATGCCAACACTAGCTATTTGGATGCTTTACCGACACCCTTCTGGTCTCGGTAGGTTGAGTGGTTTCTGGTTGACCTGGATCTAGCATGATCTGGTAAGCTCCAGTATAGTTTGGTGATGGAATTGGCTTGTTCATGATACTCATGCTCATAATTGGTCAGTTGGTTTTGGTCTGGTGATTGAATGCTATCCTTCTTGCTTAGAAGCTTAGTTTCTGGTTCCGACGAGGGTTTACCGGCAAATATTTTGGTGGAGATCTTTGAGGTGTTGGTGCAGCTTCTAGTAGAGTTTCGGGATGTTGTTGGTGATCATGTTTGAGACTTGGTGGATGAAGATCATTGATGTAGCATGTGGACCTATATTGGGTCCCGGTTGATCTAGGTTATGGACCAGCTTTAATGTAACATGTGGATTGGCCCTCTCGATGTATTTCTAGGATGTCTTATATGTTGGATATTATTTGTTTGGTCTGAGGCCGACATGGTTTGTAATTATGTAATTGGTTTATTGTCTGGTGGTCAACTCGATTGTTTATGGTCGAGGGTTTGGATATATAGATGTAAGATCTCATTGTAGATCACCATGGTTATTATTAGAAGTCATGGTCAAGGAATGTAATGTGCGAATAATGTAATATCATTCAGGAAGAGGAGTTGGAAATCATTGGAGATCGAATTGGGTTTATGTAATAGGATTTAGTCCTCTGTTATTGAGCTTCACCAGAACTGTACTTAGGCATAGGAGATGCTATCTTTTGCAGTTCAACACTTCTCTGGATTGTAGTCTGGATTTATATGTAGTCAGTGAGGATCCTTTTGTGATGAGCAATGCACTCTAGGTTGTTGGCCTTCTTGCAAGTGCAGGCCCCTCAATTGTAATTCACATACTTACTGCAGAAGTATTATCTGACTGTGGGTAGGCTTCCCACCATGGTTTTTCCCTTTGCCAGGTTTTCCATGTACAAATCTTGGTGTTATGTGGATGGTATTTATTCTGTGATTATTGTTTACGATTAATTGGGTTAACTACTATTCCGGTATTAATATTTTGGGTTCCGGTATTAAAGTTTAAATTGCTAATGGTTCCATTAATTTGTGACAACTAATTCACCCCCCTCTTAGTTGTCTTCCGGTTATTTGAATTGTCTAACAATTGGTATCAGAGCTTTGGTCCTCTCTACAAAAAGCTTAATCGATTGAGGAAGATCTTATGGTGACTAATAGTTCAATTCCATCCAGTTCTTCTGGAGGTATCTTTAGAAGGGATATTCTGAGGCTTGATGGAACAAATTACACAGTATGGAAGATTCAGATGGAAACTCATCTGAGATGTCTTGGCAAGGAGATTTCGGAGATCACACAGAATGGTGTCACACTCTATAATTCAGGATCTAGCAATCCTCCTCTGGTAAACTTGGACAAGGAGCTTGAGAATGATTATAGAGCAAGAGAAGCCCTCTTGTGTGCACTTTCTGATCAACAAATAATGGGATTAACTGACAAATCATCTGGAAAGGCTATATGGGATAAACTAGAGACTCTTAATGAAGGTTACCCTACAGTGAAGATTGCTAAACTTGATGGTTACTAGGTGAGATATGAAAACTAGAAGATGGAAGAAGATGAAAGGATTACTGCATTCATGGAAAGGGTAAATGAGATTGTTATGGAAATTCAATATTGTGCTGGAACTCTGAGAAAAGATGAATTTATTTCTAAAGTTATGAGAGCCCTACTACCGGCTTACAAAATGAAGGTTACTACTATTAATGAGTTGAGAATAGTGGCTAATACATCTGTCAATAGAGATAGAAACTATCTACTTTTGAGCTTGGAGAATTTGGACCTTCTGGAGCTGTGAAGACTAAACCTGCTTTTCATGCATCTACATCTACAACCGGTAAGAAAGATTGGAAATCTTTGTATGCAAAGGAATTAGAAGATATGAAGAGATAAGATGATGAGTTTGAGAAACTTCAAGCACTATTTTATAGAAGAGTGCCTAAAGGACCGGTAGGAAGTAAGTATGAAGGAAAAGCACCATTTAAATTTTTTGCATGTAATAAGATTGGTCAATTTGCATCTAGATGTCCTGAAAGGAATTCAAGATTTGAAGAAAGAGTTAGAAGATCATTTAAGCCTAACCCTAGATATTAGAACAAGTATAAATACAAGAAAAACAAAGACAAATCATGCTACATAGCAGATGAGGAGGCATTACTGATTCTGATGATGAACCGACAGAAGACTCTGCTAGTGGATCCAACAATGGGAAGGAATGGGTGTTCCTAGCTATTAAGGAAGATGATTCGGCACTGAAAGATAATGTACCTAACGAGAAGGCACTTGCTGCTAAAATTGAAGACAAAGATAAATGGGTAATTGACAACAATTGTTCACATCATATGACTGGAGATAAAGGGAAGTTTTTGTCTTTGCAAGAATTTGATGGTGACCTAGTTATATTTGGAGATGACAAAGCATGCATGATCAAAGGAAAATGAACTATATCATTGGATGGTAAGAACAATACTGACAATTTTTATTATGTTGAAGGTTTGAGGCATAATCTTTTGAGTGTAGGAAAATTGGTAGATAAGGGATTTCAATTACAGTTTGAGGATGGAAAATGCAAAATCATTAACAGATCTGGATTGGAGATTGCAACCAGTACGCAGACAAAAGGTAATATATTTCATTTGAACTCCGATGAGAAGACATGTTTGATTACACAAATTGATGAGAGTTGGCTATGGCATAAAAGGTTGTGTCATGTGAATTTTGATTGCATTGTGAAGAGCAATTCAACTAAGGCAGTTAGGGATATACCTAAGATTATGAAGCCCTATAATTTGGTATGTAAAGAATGTCCAATGGGTAAATAGGTCAGAACCTCTTTTAGAATTATACAAGATAAATCAAATTATGTTCTTAATCTTATTCATACTGATTTGTGTGGCCCTACTAGAGTTACAAGTTTTCAAGGTGATAGATATTTCATGCTAATCATTGATGATTATTCTAGAATGACGTGGGTTACTTTTCTAAAAGAAAAATCTGAAGCATTTGAAAAGTTTAAATATTTAAGGCTAAAGTGAAAACTGAGATAGGATTGAGAATTAAATGTTCAAGATCAGATAATGGTGGAGAATTCACATCCAATGAGTTTAATAACTTTTGTGAGAAGCATGGTATAAGAAGACAATTTTCTACTCCCCGGACACCTCAGCAGAATGGAGTTGTGGAAAGGAAGAACATAACTATCTTGGATGCTTCTAGAATAATGATGATGGAAGCTAGTCTACCTCATATCTACTGGAGCAAAGCAGTGAGCACAATGGTTTATACATTCAACAGAGTACATATCAAAGATGAAACTGGTAAGACACCTTATGAATTATGGTTTGGCAATACACCTATAGTTAAGTATTTCAGAATTTTTGGTAGTAAATGTTATATCAAGAGAGATGATATTGTTGGCATTATGTGAGCCGGTATGAGGACATAATGACATTATGTGTTGTCATTCATGTCAATATGATGAAGAGAAGAGAACCGGTATAACACTGTGAACCGGCATTTGTGCCAAAGTGAAGTAGTGTGTTTGTTCAAGGTGAACCATCATATGGTTATGGGAACCAACACATGGAAGTGTTGTATAACTACCGGTTGGTAGTCTCAACTTCAGGGTTTCCGGTCGAAGTACTTCAAGCCTGTGTGGCTCAACCGGTGACTTTGAGTGATGAGTTAGCATGGTAATGAAGAACAGATCGTGTTGCCATGTAAGCCTTGTGCACGTGAATGATCTTGCATTAAGGAGATTGTTCCTATCTACCTCAGAAATGTGTGAAGTCTGTAAACGGTGATAGTGTGTGATGGGTTATCAACCGCCATGAAATCGGTGGAAAATAGATGATGGAGAATGTCTTGAGATTGGATCAAGACTATTGTATTTAATGTAGTGTGCTCAATAGTTAGGATTGAACCGTTTGAATTCCTTAACCTAACAGGTTTAGGGTTTAAGGTTTATGCTACCAACTGTCTATTTTCCTATAAGGTTGATGTTGTGATTCTTTCTAGGGTTGTTGGCAAAATTTATGGGTGTGTATCCAAGATAAGAGATACGTGATTCTTGCTAGACCAAAGGAGAGAAGTGATACCTGTAGAGTGTAAGTGCAGAAGGTGAAGAGGAGCTTAAGTGGATCTGCATTGGCATTGAGTGCTATTACCAGATCATTGTAATACCTATTGATCTCTAACCACTTCAACAGTTGAGAAATCCCTTAACAGGGTAGCTTTAACCGGCTTGCTGTAAATCCTTTAACAAGGTGACTCAAAACCATTGAGTTCTTGAAATCCTCTAACAAGGTAACCTTTAACAGGGTTTAACCCTTAACCGGGTATTCTAGCCATCCCTTAACCAGGTGATCCCTAACAGGATCAGTTCCTAACAGAACCTATTGTATCAGTCTTTAACCAGACAAGGCTCCTAACAGAGTGGACTTCTAAAGAGTTCAAAAACAAGCTTGTGGGTATTCATCCCCACCGTGGTTTTTCCCAGTTGGGTTTCCATGTGAAAAATAAGCGTGTCATGTGTGATGTCTTTTTCATGTGATGTTATGTTGTTTTCTATCAAGTGGTGAATCATGTTGATCTAGTTGCTTATATGTATATCTTTGATGGTAGATTACTTGTTCATGCATTAGGGTGAAATGGAAGTGAAGTGTTCGATTGTATGAGAAGATAAGTGTCAACCAGTTTATGCTTGTCTCAGTTATTCTGGGCTTTGCCGGTTGTACTCCATTTTAGGACCGGTGTTACTGTTTGTCTGTCAATGCACAGTGTCTACTGACAAACCAGTTCAAGAGTGTGTTTTTGTCTATACTGATTCACCCCTCCCCCTCTATACTAGTTTGGTACTATTTGTTCATCATTGAGTTATCAAATGGTATCAGAACGTCCTCCAGGTCCTTTGTGTTATAAGCTTAACCGCTTGAGGTAAAGATCCCAGTCTAATGATGAAGAGGGAAGGTCCAAAGTTTAATAGAAAAAATCTCAGTATATGGAAAGATAGAATGAAGATATACATCAAAAGCATGGGTGCTTAACACTGGAGATATGTTGAAAATGCCCATGTTGCCCCTACCGGTACTCTCACCGATGACCAAAAGAGAGAGAAGCAGGAGAATGGGCAAGTCATGGAAGCCCTAATTAGTAGTTTATCTGACATTGAGTTTATTGATGTCCAAGATAAGGTAAATCCCAAAGAAGTATGGGATACTCTTGAAAATATGTATGGCAGTGATGAGCATGTAAAACAGGCTAAGGAAGAAAGCCTTAGAGGGAAGTTTGAAGACATGCAGATGGTTGAAGGTGAGACCATTCAACAGTATGGAATAAGAATCAAAACCGTTGTTGGAGATATCAAGAGTGTAGGTGGTAAAATAGAAGATTCCACTGTGGTAAGCAAAGTCCTGAGATCCCTATTGCCGGTCTATGCAATAAGGGTTGCTGCTGTTCAGGAGCTGAGATCAATAGACAAGATTAAGGTATCCCTAGACTCCATCATTGCAAAGTTGACAGCCTATGAGCTAAATAGTTTTGATGGCAGTGTTCAAAAGACTGAATAAGCTTTTAAAGCTTCTGTTGTACCATCTAGAAAAGGAAAAGAAGCTAGCACTAGTGGTGAACCAAGACTAAGCAGAGAAATGGATGATGAGGAGATTCTGATGGCATTTGAAGCTCTCCTTGCCAGGAAACTTCCTAAAGGAACTGACAAATACAGAGGTAAGCTTCCTTTGAAATGCTTTTCTTGTAACTGGATAGGACATATTGTTGTAAACTGTCCTAATGGTGACAACAAGAACAAACCGGAAAGGTTCAAGAAATTCAAAGGAGGAAACCAGAGAAACTGTTTTGTGGTAGTTGATGAAGGTGTCACAGATGAGAAATCAGAGGATGAAGAAAATGAAGATATTGTGTTTGTTGTTTTCAAGGAAGATGTGTTAGACAAGAAGGCTCTTGTCTCCCGGTTTGATAATTCCAATGAGTGGATCATTGACAGTGGTTGTTCTCACCATATGATTGGTGACCGGAGCAAGTTTCTATCCTTGGAAGAGTATGA
Organism: Cryptomeria japonica; assembly: GCF_030272615.1. Lineage (NCBI taxonomy): Eukaryota > Viridiplantae > Streptophyta > Pinopsida > Cupressales > Cupressaceae > Cryptomeria > Cryptomeria japonica. Next base: position 724,039,211 of record NC_081415.1, on the reverse strand, counting down.
TGGTGGTGTGGTTCACTTTGGTAATGATGCACCATGTATGGTCAAAGGCAGAGGGTCCATCTCTCTGAATGGAAAGAGTAGTGCTGACAATGTGTATTGGGTTGATGGTCCCAGACACAACCTTCTGAGTGTTTCCCAGCTGAATGATAGTGGTGTCACTCTGGAATTCAAGAATGGAGTGTACAAAATCAAAGGAAAGAATGGTGAATTGGTGGCCAGTGGCATGCAGACCAAAGGTAACCTATTTCAGCTGAATGCAAATATAAGTACATGTCTTATGGCTAAATTTGATGATAGCTAGATATGGCATAGGAGACTCTACCATGTAAACTTTGATAACATTGTGAAGGCTAGTAAGATCAAGGTAGTTAGAGGGTTTCCGGTGCTAAGAAAACTGTATAACACCTTGTGCAGAGAGTGTCAATTGGGGAAAATGTCTTCCTCAACCTTTAAAGGTAAATCTTTCACTGCTGACAACCTGTTTGATCTTGTGCATACTGATTTGTGTGGTCCTATGAAAACTAGAAGTGTGCAGGGTGATAGGTAATTCATGATTCTCACTGATGACTACTCAAGAATGATGTGGGTCACATTCTTGAAACACAAGTCTGAAGCCTTTGTAAAGTTCAAAGCTTTCAGAGCATTAGTGGAGAAGGAAAGCGGTAAAAGGATCAAGTGCCTAAGAACTGATCAAGGAGGGGAATTCACTTCTGGCGAATTCAAAAAGTACTGTGAAGAACATGGAATCAAGAGACAACTGTCTGCCCCCCAGACTCCATAGCAGAATAGCCTAGTAGAGAGGAATAACCGGACTGTGGTTGAAGCAGCTAGAACCATGTTGTTTCAAGGAAAGGTAGCTCACACCTTTTGGAGAGAAGCGATGAGCATTGCAGTCTACACAATGAATCGGGTACTCATCAAGAAAGGTAAGGATAAAACTCCTTATGAGTATTGGACCGGTAAGACACCTGTGGTTAGCTACTTTAGAGTGTTTGGTAGCAAATTTTACATCAAGAGGAGTGAACACCAAAGCAAATTTGATGTGAAATGTGATGAGGGAATATTCTTAGGATATTCCACCAAGAGCAAAGCTCTCAAGTGTTTCAACAAAAGGACTTAGAGAATTATGGAAAGTATCAATGTAAGAGTTGATGAAACCTCTAAGAAAACTAAGGAAACTGGCAATGAGCAAGTGGTAAATGAACCAGTTGTAACCTTCTGGGAACCGGTTGTCAGTCAACCGAGTACCAGTAACAGTGTTCCTACACTAGTAGATGTAGATGCTGATACTGATGGAGATGAGGATGAAGAAGAAAAGAAAGAGGAATCCATCAAGACCATTCCTCAGTACATCAAGCTGAATCATGATCCTAAGCAGATCATAGGAGATAAGGATGCAAGAATCCTTACAACAAGAAAAGTCAGAGAAAAATCATGTATGATCTTTGAATTCGAGCCTAAAACATTCAAAGAGGCACATAAAGATGAAGACTGGATCAAGGAAATGGAAGAGGAACTTTACCAGATAGAGAAAAATGGTACATGGTCTTTGGTACCCAGACCGGAGCATAAAAATGTCATTGGTACCAAATGGGTCTTCTGAAATAAGCTGAATGAGGATGGCATAGTGATTAGGAACAAAGCCAGATTAGTGTGCAAAGGATATGATCAAGAAGAAGGAGAAGACTATGGAGAAACCTTTGCTCTTGTAGCCAGATTGGAAGGAGTTTGTATTCTTCTTGCATATGCGACTTTTAAAGGTTTCAAAGTATATCAAATGCATGTAAAATCTGGATTCTTAAATGGTGTACTTGAAGAGGAGGTGTATATAGAGAAACCAGATGGGTTTGCCTTATCTGAAGACAGTGACATGGCATGTAGGCTACATAAAGCCTTATATGGTCTAAAGCAGGCACCTAGAGCATGGTATGAATGTATGCATTCCCATCTTGTGAAGATTGGATTTGAGAGAACAAGTGAAGATAGAAATATCTACTTGAAGTTTGAAGGAGATCAAATCCTGATCTATGAGGTATTTGCTGATGACATTATCTTTGGTGGAGATGACAAGATGAGTCATGAGTTTGCAGATGAGATGAAGAAAGAGTTTGAGATGTCACTCATAGGGGAGATTAAGTTCTTCATTGAACTGCAGATCCAATAGATGAAAGATGGAATCTTTATCACTCAATCCAAGTATGTCAAAGAGATGTTGAAGACCTTTGGCATGGAAGATAGAAAACCAGTTGGTACACCGATGGTGACCAGTTGTAAACTATCCAAAGAAGATGACTCAACATTGGTTGATGAGAAAGAATACCAATCAATGATTGGTAAGTTGGATTATGTAGTGCATAGCAGACCAGATATTGCACATGTAGTTGGCATTACTGCAAGATTCCAGAAAAGCCCAAGAGAATCCCACTTGGTTGCAGTCAAGTGGATTCTTAGGTATTTGAAGGGAACTATTGACTATGGATTGTTGTATCCATATAGCAAGGATTTCAACTTGAAAGTATACATAGATGCTGATTGGGCAGGCAATATAGATGACCAGAAAAGCACAACCGGTGGTACATTCTTTCTTGGTGGTAGACTGGTCTCATGGATGAGTAAGAAGCAGAGTTGTATCTCTCAGTCTACAGCGGAAGCAGAGTATGTTGCAGCTTTCATGAACTACACTCAGACAATTTGGATGAAGCATGTATTAAATGGCTTCAAAGTTCCTGTATTTGAATTGGTAAGTATATTTTGTGACAATACTAGTGCAATTAACATCTCCAAGAATCTGGTTTTACATTCTAGAACCAAGCACTTTGAGCTTAAGTATCATTTCTTGAGGGAAAAGGTTCAGAACAAAGAGATTGCACTGGAACATGTTTCTAGTAAGGAGCAGTTAGCAAACATATTCACTAAGCCTCTCCCAAAGGCTACATTTATGTACTTAAGAGGTGAATTAGCAGTGTTGCCCCTTCAGGAGGTAAACTAAAGGTATATGCTCCACATCAGTTAGGTATTGCATAGTCAAATTTTTCCTTAGGATTGATGTGTTGAAGGATGCTACTCCTTAGGGGGAGCATCATAATGGAACAGGGAAGCTTGTGCCTCCAATTTGGCATTGTTGTTAAAGGGGGAGAAGATGTGAAGCGGAGAAGATATCTGTAGAAATTAGGGGAGAAGATGTGAAGTGGAGAGATATCTTTGTATATTGCCATCAATGCCAAAGGGGAAGATTGTTGGCATTATGTGAACCGGTATGAGGACATAATGACATTATGTATTGTCATTGATGTCAATATGATGAAGCGAAGAGAACTGGTATAACATTGTGAACCAGCATTTGTGCCAAAGTGAAGCGGTTTGTTTGTTCAAGGTGAACCGGCATATGGTTATGGGAACTGGCACATGGAAGCATTGTATAACTACCGGTTGGTAGTCTCAACTTCAAGGTTTTCGGTTGAAGTGCTTCAAGCCTGTGTGGCTCAACTGGTGACTTTGTGTGATGAGTTAGCATGGTAACGAAGAATAGATCGTGTTGCCACATAAGCCTTGTATGCATGAAGGATCTTGCATGAAGGAGATTGTTCCTATCTACCTCAGGAATGTGCAAAGTCTGTAAATGGTGATAACGTGTGATGGGTTATCAACCGCCATGAAATCGGTAGAAAATGGACAATGGAGAATGTCTTGAGATTGGATCAAGACTGTTGTATTTAATGCAGTGTGCTCAATGGTCAGGATTGAACTGTTTGAATTCCTTAACCTAACAGGTTTAGGGTTTAGGGTTTATGCTATCGACCTATCTGTTTTCCTATAAGGTCGATGTTGTGATTCTTTCTAGGGTTGTTGGCAAAAGTTGTGTGTGTATCCAAGAGAAGAGATACGTGATTCTTGCTAGACCAAAGGAGAGAAGTGATACCTACAGAGTGTAAGTGTAGAAGGTGAAGAGGAGCTTAAGCAGATCTGCATTGGCATTGAGTGTTGTTACCAGATCATTGTAATACCTATTGATCTCTAACCACTTCAACAGTTGAGAAATCCCTTAACAGGGTAGCTTTAACTGGCTTGCTGTAAATCCTTTAACAGGGTGACTCAAAACCATTGAGTTCTTGAAATCCTCTAACAAGGTAACCTTTAATAGGGTTTAACCCTTAACCGAGTGATCTCTAACAGGATCGGTTCCTAATAGAACCTATTGTATCAGTCTTTAACCGGACAAGGCTCCTAACAGAGCGGACTTCTAAAGAGTTCAAAAACAAGCTTGTGGGTATTCATCCCCACCGTGGTTTTTCCCAGTTGGGTTTCCACATGAAAAATAAGCATGTCATGTGTGATGTCTTATTCATGTGATGTTATGTTGTTTTCTGTCAAGCGGTGAATCATGTTGATCTAGTTGCTTATATGTATATCTTTGATGGTAGATTACTTGTTCATGCATTAGGGTGAAATGGAAGTGAAGTGTTAGATTGTATGAGAAGATAAGTGTCAACCGGTTTATGCTTGTCTCAGTTATTTTGGGCTTTGCCAGTTGTACTCTGTTTTAGGACCGGTGTTACTATTTGTCTATCAATGCATAGTGTTTGCTGACAAATCGGTTCAAGAGTGTGTTTTTGTCTATACTGATTCAACCCCCCTCTTAGTACCGGTTTGTACTATTCATTCATCATTGAGTTATCAAATATCATTGGGAAATTTGATCCTAGATGTGATGAAGGCATATTTATTGCTTATTCTAATGAAAGAAAAACATATAAATGTTATAACAAGAGATTGCAGAGAATTGTGGAGAGTGATAATGTAAAAGTAGATAAGCTGAACAAAAGTCAAATCAGAGTTTATGAGAAGGAACCGACAGTGGAAATGATTATATCTGAACTGGGAGCACCTTTACCAGAATAGAGTGTTGAACCAGTTACTTCGATAGCATCAGATAATTCTACAGTAACTAAAGAACAAGGAAGAGGAACAGAAAGTCAGAAGACTCCTAGGTATGTAAGATTGAATCATTCAGAAGATCAAATCATTGGGGATAAGAGCAATGGAGTGATGAGAAGAAGAAGACTGGAAACTAATGAGGTATGTTTAATTTCACAAGTTGAACCCGTATCAGTAATTGAGGCATGCAAAGATGAATATTGGTTGAAAGCTATGGAAGAACAATTAGATCAGATTGAGAAAAATAACACATGGACCTTGGTTCCCCAGCCTAAAAATAAATTTTTTATTGGAACTATATGGATTTTTAAGAATAAATTGAATGAGGATGATCAAGTTATAAGGAATAAGGCTAGATTGGTTTGTGCATGGATGTTAAATGTGCATTTTTGAATGGGTATATTGATGAGGAAGTTTATATTAAGCAACTTGATGGTTTTTCACTATCAGATGATATAAATATGGTTTGCATGTTAAGGAAAGTTTCATATGGATTGAAACAAGGACCTAGAGCTTGTTATGTAAAGTTGGATAAATATCTTTTGATGCTTGGTTTTACTAATGGTAGTGCTGACAGTAATTTATATTATAAGATCACTGATGATGATATGCTGATTATTGAAGTATTTGTTGATGACATTATTTTTGGAGGTGAAGATAAGTTATGCATAGAATTTTCTAAGAATATGGAGAAGGTATTTGAGATGTCTATGATTGGTGAGATGAAATTTTTCTTAGGTTTGCAGATTACTCAGACTAACAAAGGTATTTTCATCTGTCAAACTAAATATGCTAAAGAATTGTTGAAGAAATTTGGTATGGGAGATTCTAAACCAGTAAGTACTCCTATGGTTACAAGTGAGAAGTTGACAAGAAAAGATGTTTCTGCATCGGTAAATCCTAGAAGATACAAATCTATTATTGGAGGTCTACTTTATTTGACTCAGACTAGGCCTAACATTATGAATGTTGTTTGTATTGTTTCAAGATTTCAGAGTGATCCTAGAGAAAGTCATGAGATAGTGGTGAAAAGGATTTTTAGATACTTACAAGGTACATCATAATATGGTTTGTGGTACCCTAAGGATGATAACTTTACTTTATGGGCATATACAGATGTTGATTGGGCTAGAGATGTTGATGACCAAAAAAGCACTTCCGGTGGAGCTTTCTTTCTTGGAAAGAAGTTGGTTTCATGGATCAGCAAGGAATAATCATGTACTTTTTTATCTACTGTTGAAGTTGAGTATGTTGCTGCTACTACTAACTGTACACAAGTTTTATGGATGAAGCAAATGTTGAAGGATATAAAGGTGGATTGTGATGCACCGGTAGTTATTCACTGTGATAACTCCGCTGCTATTGATATATCAAATAATCTGCTATTTCATTCTAAAACAAAGCACATATCTATCAAGTATAACTTTTGGAAGGAAAATTTGGAAGCACATGAAGCTAGATTGGTTTATGTGAACACTAAAGAGCAGATTGCAGATATTTTCAATAAACCTTTGCCTAAGGAATCATTTGAGTACCTAAGAGACAGATTGGGAGTTTTTGTCCCTCTGGTAGAGACTTGATTGATGTAGTTTGGCATCAGTCTGACATGCACTATCAAAGATACTATTCATTCCAACATTGATGTGGGATGATACTGCTCAGGGGGAGTAGTCATCTTTGTGATTCAGTGGTTTATGTTTTTTTTGCTTTGATATTTTTGTGAAATTTCTGGCATTGATGTCAAAGGGGGAGAGATATTGATGTGAAAAAGACAAAGAAAGAAAAAGAAAAATTCAAAGTGGGAAGAGATATGAATAAGAAAAGTAAAATGGAGAAATATTGACATTTAGAGCTGTATGCGGGAGATTGTTGGCTGTCTTCCATTTGGGGGAGACTTGTTTGGCATTTCTTGGTACTTAGATGTTTTTCACATCTAGTGTTTCTATCAATGCCAAAGGGGGATATTGTTGGCCATTTGGTGGAATTGATTATGTGTTGCATTGATATTTTGTCATTGATGCCAACACTAGTTGTTTGGATGCTTTACCGGCACCCTTCTCATCCTGGTAGGTTGAGTGGTTTCTAGTTGACTTGGATCTGGCATGATCCAGTTGGCTCCGATATAGTTTGGTGATGGAATTGGCTTGTTCATGATACTCATGCTCATATTTGGTCTAGTGATCGAATGCTATCCTGCTTGCCTAGAAGCTTAGTTTCTGGTTCCGGTGAGGGTTTCACCAACAAAGCTTTTGGTGGAGATCTTTGATGAATTGCATAAGTGGTGTTGGTGCATCTTCTGGTGGCATTTCAGGATACTGTTGGTGATCATGTTTGAGACGTGGTGGATGGAGATCATTGATGTAGCATGTGGACCTATATTGGGTCCCGGTTGATCTAGGTTATGGACCAGCTTTAATGTAACATGTGGATTGGACCTCTCGATGTAGGATGTCTTATGTGGGATATTATTTGTTTGGTCTAAGGTCAACATGGTTTGTAATCATGTAATTGGTTTATTGTCTGGTGGTCGACCCAATTGTTTATGGTCAAGGGTTTGGATATATAGATGTAAGATCTCATTGTAGATCATCATGGTTATTGTTAGAGGTCATGGTCAAGGAATGTAATGTGCGAATAATGTAATATAATTTAGGTAGAAGAGTTGGAAAATCATTGGAGATCGAATTGGGTTTATGTAAGTGGATTTAGTCCTTCGGAATTGAGCTTAACCGGAACTATACTTAGGCATAGGAGATGCTATCTTTTGCAGTTCAACACTTCTTTGGATTGTAGTCTAGATTTATATGTAGTCAGTGAGGCTCCTTTTGTGATGAGAAATGCACTCTAGGTTGTTGGCCTTCTTGCAAGTGCAGGCCCCTCAATTGTAATTCACATACTTACTACAAAAGTATTATCAGACTGTTGGTAGGATTCCCACCATGGTTTTTCCCTTTACCAAGTTTTCCAGGTACAAATCTTGGTGTTATGTGGATGGTATTTATTCCGTGATTACCGTTTATGTAACGTGTGGATTGGACCTCTCAATGTATTTTCCAGATGTCTTATCTGTTGAATATTATTTGTTTGGTCTAAGGACAACATGGTTTGTAATTATGTAATTGGTTTATTGTCTGGTGGCCGACCTGATTGTTTATGGTCGAGGGTTTGTATATATAGATGTAAGATCTCATTGTAGATCATCATGGTTATTGTTAGAGGTCATGGTCAAGGAATGTAATGTGCGAATAATGTAATATCATTCAGGCAGAGGAGTTGGTCTATCATTGGAGATTGAATTGGGTTTATGTAAGAGGATTTAGTCCTCCGATATCGAGCTTAACCAGAACTGTACTTAGGCATAAGAGATGCTATCTTTTGCAGCTCAACACTTCTATGGATTGTAGTCTAGATTTATATGTAGTCAGTGAGGCTCCTTTTGCGATTAGTAGTGCACTCTAGGTTGTTGGCCAGCCTACAAGTGCAGGCCCCTCAATTGTAATTCACATAGTTATTGCAGAAGTATTATCTGACTGTGGGTAGGCTTCCCACCATGGTTTTTCCCTTTATCAGGTTTTCCACATACAAATCTTGGTGTTATATGGATGGTGTTTATTCTGTGATTACTGTTTATGCTTAATTGGTTTAACTGCTATTTAGGTATTAATATTTTGGGTTCCGGTATTAAAGTTTAAATTCCTAATGGTTCTGGTAATCTGTGACAACTGATTCACCCCTCCCTCTTAGTTGTCTTCTGGTTATTTGAACTGTCTAATATTTCATTCATTGATAGGTCAATATTTTGGTGCAATGACAACTCTATCTTGTAACAAGTGGTATCAGAGTCTACTTACTCTAAGAAAGCTTAACTGCTTGAGGAAGATCTGGGAGATTGATTCAATGGATTCCAGTTTTTTAGAGACAACTCAATGTGGCACTTGAGAAGTGAGGTTTTTACCTTGAAGAAGAACCTTAATGATGTTGATGAATGCATTAGTGAGTTGAAGGATCAAGCAAGTATTTGTAGAGAAAAGAGGAAGGAATTAATGGACAAGTAGGAGAAAGAAGATCAGATCATGGAATACCAGGACAAAGCTGATGAAGTTAACAAGATTGAGAGAGAGAATGCTACTTTTAAGAATGAGATGCAATCCATTGTGATGAGACTAACTAAAGAAATTGAGGACCAGAAGAAGAATGAAGAAAATATGGCACAATTACTGAAGGAAAGAGCTAATGAATGCTTTAGGCTTACCTATGAGAATGATCAGTTGAAGCTTGAGTTAACACAATCAAGGAATAATGGTCAAGAGCTTGAAAGACAAATTGCTACCTTGATGGATGAACTTGCTACTGCCAATGAATACAAAGAAAAATTCAAAGCTAGTCAAGTAAGGCTTGATGAGATGCTGAAAATTCAAAGACATGGAAAGGATATGCAAGGCCTAGGATTTGAGAAAGGTGAATCCTCTGGATCTAGACAAGGCAATGCAAAACCTGATCAGAAAAAGAGCAATAATCCTCTGGTAAGACTGTTGGTGTAAATAATTATTCATCATGGATATTATTACACCTTACTTAGGAGATGCATTTCATAGTAGATTGGGTATGAGACACTTGGGTGTTTGTGCCACATTGGGATAGTGTGTGTAGGAGAATTTCCACCTTTTATGTTGTTGATCTTGTTACTACTCTATCATATCCACTTATTGTGGAGTGATAATTCCACCTTCGGTGGGTGATCCACCTCATGTGGAATTTTTTTTTGTTTCTCCTACCTACCCTTGTTTCTTATTGAGCCACATGTCATGTTTGTGTGCTCATTGTTGGCATTATGTGAACTGGTATAAGGACATAATGATATTGTATGTTGTCATTGGTGTCAATATGTGATATGAAGTGAACCGGCATATGTGATATGTGAGCAGAGAGAACCAGCATATGTGATATGTGAGAAGAGAGAACCAGCATATGTGTGAACTGATATATATGCCAAAGTGAAGCGGTATATTTGTTCAAGATGTACTGGCACATGGAAGCATTGTGTGACTATTGGTTGATAGGTAGTTTCCACTTCAGGATTTTTGGTTGGAGTACCTCAAGCCTATGTGACTTAGTCAGTGATCTTTGTGTGATGAGTCAACAGTTTAATGAAGAACAGGTTGTGTTGCCACGTAATCTCTGTGCGCATGAAGGATCTTCAATGAAGAAGACTATTCCTATCTATCTTGGGTATGTGCAAAGTTTGTCAAATGGTGATAACGGGTGATGGGTTATCAGCCGCCATGAAATCGGTGGATAATGGACAATGTCTTGAGATCGATTCAAGATTGTTGCATTTAATGCAGTATGATTCAATGGTCAGGATTGAACTGCTTAAATTGCTTAACCTAATAGGTTTAGGGTTTAGGGTTTTTGCTATCGACCTGTCTGTTTTCTATAAGGTCGATGTTGTGTTTTTTTCTAAGGTTGTTGGCAAAAGTTGTGAGTGTGTATCCAAGGGAAGTGATATGTGATTCTTGCCAGACAAAAGGAGAGAAGAGATACCTACAAAGTGAATGTGCAGAAGGTGAAGAGGAGCCAAAACGGATCTGCATTAGCATTGAGTGTTGTTACTAGATCATTGTAATTCCTATTGATCTCTAACCACTTCAACAGTTGTGAAATCCCTTAACAGGGTAGCTTTAACCGACTTGATTCAAATCCCTTAACCGGGTAACTCGAAGTTAATGAGATATGGGAAGCTGTAGAGCTCTAGAAATCCTTTAGCTATTGAGTTCTTGAAATCCTCTAACAAGGTAACCCCAACTAGGTTTAACCCTTAACTGGGTATTGTAGTCATCCCTTAACCAGGTGATCCCTAACATGATCGGTTCCTAGCAGAACCTATTATAATGTCTTTAACCGGACAAGGCTCCTAACAGAGCAGACTTCTAAAGAGTTCAAAATCAGATTGTGGGTATTTATCCCCACCGTGGTTTTTTGCAGTTGGGTTTCCACGTGAAAAATATGTGTGTCATGTGTGATGCTTTTGTCTTGTAATGCTTTGTTATTACCTGTTAAGCATATGATGGTTCTGTGTTTTATGCCTGTCTATAAAACATACTGAACCAACTATTGTGAAGATCAGATGATAGTTTACCTGTTCATGCATGAGGGTGTACATGTATTGTAGTATGGAGCTAAGAGGAAAGCTTAGTGAGTGATCGGTTTATGATTGTTTTAGTTGCTCTGGGTCTTACCGGTTGCACTATGTTTCAGCTAAGTATCACTGCTTGCCAGTCATTTGGAGTATTTACTGTCAAACCAGTTTTGGACTGTATTTTTGTTTGTACGGATTCACCCCCCCTCTTAGTACCGGTTTGGTACTATTGGTTCATCATTGAGTTATCATTTGGTATCAGAGCACTCTAGGTCCTCTGTGTTGTAAGCTTAATCGCTTGAGGTAAAAGATCCCAGTCAAATGATAAAGAGGGAAGGTCCAAAGTTTAACAGGGAAAATTTTGGTATATGGAAAGATAGGATGAAGATATTCATCAGAAGCATGGGTGCTCAACACTGGAGTTATGTTGAGAATGTCTATGTTGTCCCTACCAGTACTCTCACCGATGACCAAAAGAGAGAGATACAAGAAAATGGGCAAGTCATGGAAGCCCTCATCAGTAGTCTATCCGACATTGAGTTTATTGATGTTCAGGACAAGGTAAATCACAAAGAGGTATGGGATGCTCTTGAAAATATCTATGGTGGTGATGAACATGTGAAACAGGCTAAGGAAGAAAGCCTGAGAGGGAAGTTTGAAGATATGCGGATGGTTGAAGGTAAGACCATTTAGCAGTATGGAATAAGAATCAAAATAGTTGTTGGAGAAATCAAGAGTGCAGGTGGTAAAATAGAAGATTCCACTATGGTAAGCAAAGTCTTGAGATCCCTGTTGCCAGTCTATGCAATAAGTGTTGCTACTATCCAGGAGCTGAGATCAATAGACAAGTCTAAGGTAGCCTTGGACTCCATCATAGCCAAGTTAATAGCATATGAGCTAAATAGTTTTGATGGTAGTGTTCAAAAGACTAAATCAGCATTCAAAGCCCCTGCTATACCATCCAAAAAAGGAAAAGAAGCTAGCACTAGTGGGGAACCTAGTTAGAGTAGAGAAATGAATGATGAGGAGATTTTGATGGCATTTGAAGCTCTCCTTGCCAAGAAGCTTCCTAAAGGAACCGGTAAATACAAAGGTAAGCTAAATTTGAAATGCTTTTCTTGTAACTAGATAGAACATATTAATATAAACTGTCCTAATGGTGATAACAAGGACAAACCAGAAAGGTTCAGGAAATTCAAAGGAGGAAACCAGAGAAACTGTTTTGTGGCAGTTGATGAAGGTGTCACAGATGAGGAATCAGAAGATGAAGAGAATGAAGACATTGTGTTTGTTGCTGTAAAGGAAGATTTGGCAGACAAGAAGGTTCTTATCTCCTGGTTTGATAATTCCAATGAGTGGATCATTGACAATGGTTGTTCTCACCATATTATAGGTGACCGGAGCAAGTTTCTATCCTTGGAAGAGTATGATGGTGGTGTGGTTCGCTTTGGCAATGATGCACCATGCATGGTCAAAGGCAGAGGGTCCATCTCTCTGAATGGAAAGAACAGTGCTAACAATGTGTCCTGGGTTGATGGTCTCAGACACAACCTTTTGAGTGTTTCCCAACTAAATGACAGTGGCCTCACTTTGGAGTTCAAGAATGGAGTTTGTAGAATCAAAGGAAAAGATGGTAAATTGGTGGCCACCGGCATGCAGATCAAAGGTAACCTATTTCATCTGAATGCAAATATACGTACATGTCTTATGGCTAAAATTGATGATAGTTGGATATGGCATAGGAGACTCTGTCATGTAAAATTTGATAACATTGTGAAGGCTAGTAAGATCAAGGCAGTTAGAGGGTTGCCAATGCTAAGCAAACCGTATAATACCTTGTGCAAAGAGTGTCAATTGGGAAAAATGTCTTCCTCAACCTTTAAAGGTAAATCTTTCACTACTGACAACTTGCTTGATCTTGTGCATACTGATTTGTGTGGTCCTATGAAAACTAGAAGTGTGCAGGGTGATAGGTACTTCATGATTCTCACTGATGACTGCTCAAGAATGATGTGGGTCACATTTTTGAAAGACAAGTCTAAAGCCTTTGCAAAATTCAAGGCTTTCAGAGCATTAGTGGAGAAGGAAAGTGGTAAAAGAATCAAGTGTCTCAGAACTGATCAAGGAGGGGAATTCACTTCTAGTGAATTCAACAAGTATTATGAAGAATTTGGCATCAAAAGGCAACTGTCTGCCCCTCGGACTCCACAGCATAATGGCCTAGCAGAGAGGAATAACTAGACTGTGGTTGAAGTAGCTAGAACCATGTTGATTCAAGGAAAGGTAGCTCACACCTTTTTGAGAGAAGCGGTGAGCACTGCAGTCTACACTATGAACCAGGTACTCATCAAGAAAGGTAAGGACAAAACTCCTTATGATTATTGGACTAGTAAGACACTTGTGGTCAGCTAGTTTAGGGTATTTGGTAGCAAATGTTACATCAAGAGGAGTGAACATCAGGGCAAATTTGAAGCTAAATGTGATGAGGGAATATTCTTAGGATATTCCACCAAGAGTAAAGCTTTCAAGTGTTACAACAATAGGACTTAGAGAATTATGGAAAGTATCAATGTAAGAATTGATGAATCCTCTGAGAAAACTGAGGAAACTGGCAATGAGCAAGCTGTGAATGAACCAGTTGCAACCTTCTAGGAACCAGTTGTCAGTCAACCAAGTACCACTAATAGTGTTCCTGAACTAGTGAATGCTGATACTAATGAAGATGAGGATGAAGAGGAAAGGCAAGAAGAACCAGTCAAGACCATTCCTCAGTATGTCAAGTTGAATCATGATCCTAAGTAGATCATAGGAGATAAGGATGCAGGAATCCTTACAAGGAGAAAGATCAAAGAAAACTCATGTATGATCTCTGAATTTGAGCCTAAATCATTCAAAGAGGATCATAAAGATGAAGACTGGATCAAGGCAATGGAAGAGGAACTTGATTAGATAAAGAAAAATGGTACATGGTCCTTGGTACCCAGACCGGAGCATAAAAATGTCATTAGCACCAAATGGGTGTTTAGAAACAAGTTGAATGAGGATGGCATAGTGATTAGGAATAAAGCCAGATTGGTGTGCAAAGGATATGCTCAAGAAGAAGGAGAAGACTATGGAGAAACCTTTGCTCCTATAGCCAGATTGGAAGGAGTTTGTATGCTTCTTGCATATGCAGCTTTTAAAAGGTTCAAAGTATATCAAATGGATGTAAAATCTGCATTCCTAAATGGTGTACTTGAAGAGGAGGTATATATAGAGCAACCAGATGGGTTTTCCCTATCTGAAGATAGTGATATGGTGTGTAGGCTACATAAAGCATTATATGGTCCAAAGCAAGCACCCAGGGCATGGTATGAGCGCCTACATTCCCATCTTGTAAAGATTGGATTTGAGAGGACAAGTGAAGATAGCAATATCTACTTGAAGTCTGAAGGAGATCAGATCCTGATCTGTGAGGTTTTTGTTGATGACATTATCTTTGGTGGAGATGACAAGATGAGCCATGAGTTTACTGATGAGATGAAGAAAGAGTTTGAGATGTCACTCATAGGGGAGATTAAGTTCTTCATTGGACTGCAGATCCAGCAGATGAAAGATGGAATCCTTATCACTCAGTCCAAATATGTCAAAGAGGTGTTGAAGACTTTTGGCATGGAAGATAGCAAACTGGTTGGTATACTGATGGTGACCGGTTGCAAATTGACAAAAGAGGATGATTCCGCACTGGTTGATGAGAAGGAATACTGATCAATGATTGGTAAGTTGCATTATGTAGTGCATAGCAGACCGGATATTGCACATGTAGTTGGCATTACTACAAGGTTCCAGAAAAGTCCAAGAGAATCCCACTTGATTGCAGTCAAGTGGATTCTTAGGTATCTGAAGGGAACAATTGACTATGGATTGTGGTACCCATATAACAATGGTTTCAATTTGAAAGTGTTCACAGATGCTAATTGGGTAGGTAATGTGGATGACTGGAAAAGCACAACTGGTGGTACTTTCTTTCTCGGTGGTAGACTGGTCTCATGGATGAGTAAAAAGCAGAGTTGTATCTCTCAGTCTACAATGGAAGTGGAGTATGTTGCATCTTTCATGAATTGCACTCAGACAATTTGGATGAAGCATGTACTTTAAAGCTTCAAAATCCCTTTATCTAAACTGGTAAGCATATTCTGTGATAAGATAGGTGCTATCAATATTTCCAAGAATCCGATTTTACATTCTAGAACCAAGCATTTTGAGCTTAAGTATCATTTCTTGAGGGAAAAGGTTCAGAATAAAGAGATTGCACTGGAACATGTTTCCAGTAAGGAATAGTTAGCAGACATATTCACCAAGCCTCTTCCAAAGACTACATTTGTGCATTTAAGAGGTGAATTGGGGGTACCGCCCCTTCAGGTGGTGAACTAAAAGTATCTATTCCACATTAGTCAAGTATTGTACAGTCAAATTTTTGTTGATTGATGTGTTGAAGGATGCTACTCCTCAGGAGGAGCAGCATAATGGAATAGGGTTGCTTGTGTCTCCACTTTGGCATTGTTGTCAAAGGGGGAGAAGGAGTGAAGCGGAAAAGATATCTGCAGGAGAATATGTGAAGCAGAGAGATATCTGTGTATATTGCCATCAATGCCAAAGGGGGAGATTGTTGGCATTATGTGAACTGGTATAAGGACATAATGATATTGTATGTTGTCATTGATGTCAATATGTGATATGAAGTGAACCGGCATATGTGATATGTGAGTAGAGAGAACCGGCATATGTGATATATGAGAAGAGAGAACTGGCATATGTGTGAACTGGTATATATGCCAAAGTGAAGCAGTATATTTGTTCAAGATGAATCGGCACATGGAAGCACTGTGTGACTACCGGTTGATAGGTAGTTTCCACTTCAGGATTTCCGGTTGGAGTACCTCAAGCCTATGTGACTCAGTTGGTGATCTTTGTGTGATGAGTCAATAGTTTAACGAAGAACAGGTCATGTTGCCACGTAAGCTCTGTGCGCATGAAGGATCTTGCATGAAGAAGACTATTCCTATATATCTCGAGAATGTGCGAAGTTTGTCAAACGGTGATAACACGTGATGGGTTATCAGCCGCCATGAAATCGGTGGATAATGGACGATGGAGAATGTCTTGAGATCGATTCAAGATTGTTGCATTTAATGCAGTATGATTCATTGGTCAGGATTGAACCGCTTGAATTGCTTAACCTAATAGGTTTAGGATTTAGGGTATTTGCTACCGACCTATCTGTTTTCTATAAGGTCAATTTTGTGTTTCTTTCTAAGGTTGTTGGCAAAAGTTGTGAGTGTGTATCCAAGGGAAGTGATACGTGATTCTTGCCAGACCAAAGAAGAGAAGAGATACCTTCAAAGTGAATGTACAGAAAGTGAAGAGGAGCCAAAATGGATCTGCATTAGCATTGAGTGCTATTACCAAATCATTTTAATTCCTGTTGATCTCTAACCGCTTCAATAGTTGTGAAATCCCTTAACAGGGTAGCTTTAGCCGGCTTGATTGAAATCCCTTATCCGGGTAACTCAAAGTTAATGAGTTCTAGGAAGCCATAGAGCTCTGGAGATCCTTTAGCTATTGAGTTCTTGAAATCCTCTAACAAGGTAACCCCAACCGGGTTTAACCCTTAACTGGGTATTGTAGTCATCCCTTAACCAGGTGATCCCTAACAGGATCGGTTCCTAGCAGAACCTATTGTAATGTCTTTAAACAGACAAGGCTCCTAATAGAGCGAACATCTAAAGAGTTCAAAAGTAGATTGTGGGTATTCATCCCCACCGTGGTTTTTCCCAGTTGGGTTTCCACATGAAAAATATGTGTGTCATGTGTGATGCTTTTGTCTTGTGATGCTTTGTTATTACCTGTTAAGCATATGATGGTTCTGTGTTTTATGCCTGTCTATAAAACATACTGAACCAACTATTGTGAAGATCAGATGATAGTTTACCTATTCATGCATGAGGGTGTAATGGTATTGTAGTATTGAGCTAAGAGGAAAGCTTAGTGAGTGACCGGTTTATGATTGTTTTAGTTGGTCTGGGTCTTACCGGTTGCACTCTATTTTAGCTAAGTATCACTGCTTGCCAGTCCATTGGAGTATTTGCTGTCAAACCAGTTTTGGACTGTATTTTTGTTTGTACTGATTCACCCCCCCCCCTCTTAGTACCGGTTTGGTACTATTGGTTCATCATTGAGTTATCACTCACATATCCATATTGCCTTACCTATATAAAACAGTCTCATCTACATTGTATGTAACTATTGATCATTTATCTATCGATGAGAATATTGTTTATTCTTGTCCTATTTTGTCTCTCTATTTTGTACATATCATTGAGCTCTTGATCTTGGCAAAATCTCACATGGTATCAGAGCCATTAGAGCATCATTGATTCATCTTAGAGAGGCATTATTATGATGTCAAGAGGCAGATCTGAGGAGCAACATCTTTTGGAGGTGTTCTAGACCATATCCAACCTCGCCATTGCGTCCGGGTGGTCGTTTCCATGAATTTTGAGTATAAATTCGACCTATTTTGGTGAGTCAAATTTCGGGCTTGGAGGAAAAATTTTGCCCAATTTGGGCTGTACGGTATGGATTTCAAAAAAAAATTTTGTTGAAAAAAAATAAAAATTTATTTGAAAAAAATAATTATATATATATATATATATATATATTTTGGGGGTCCGCAAACCCCCTCGTGACCTTCGTACCATATAGTGCCTGCAGGCTGCATGTATTGTTGTGTAGGGACCGTACTCACCTTTTCACCCACCTGCGTACTCCTATCGAAACTCCTTCCTCTAGCCGCTGCTGCAACTGATCAACACCGGCTCCTCCCGGCCCCTACCGGCACTGGCCCCCTCAGCGTCTACTCCCGTCGGGCCCCCAATCTCCGTGACCTCCTGCCGGTCTCCGTGAACTCTGTCGGCCCCCATGAACTTTGATAGACTCCCTACCACTGGCGGCCCTCCTCAGTGCCCAACCCCATGCAGACCCATACACCAACGACTCTCTTCCCGATGGCGTGTGCCCTCCGTCTTGTCGACTGTGCTATTGTAGCTGCCGCCAACCTCATCTCTTTCACTCTCCGGCCCCTCCGCAGTCCTTCTGGTGGTCTTTGCTCTTTCGGCGACTTCTATAGCCCCACGCGGCTTCTCTTCCTGCCATGTGTCACTTGCACGTGCCAACACACCTGCCACATCGGCAAACCAATTAGATTGTGCCACATCATCCGTTTGTACAGTACAAACACCACACAGGCAGGGAGGCAAATTTTTGGTGATAGCTAGACGGTTGTCAAATTTAGACTCGCAATTTGCTGACATCATCATTTAAAAAAAAAAATTGTAGGCCCCCTTCATTGAGCTTTTTGATTTTGCAGTTCAACTTCAAATGGCCATATCTTGCTCATTTTTGCTCCCTTTTTGGTGCAATGTTTTTTGAAATGGGCTATAATTTCATGTACTTTCTTGTGGTGGAATTATTTTTAAACTTTGATTGACAAATTTTTCAAAAATCTCAGTTTGTGGTGACTATACCTGTCCAATCCTCATTTCTGCAACTTCCGGGACTCCATTTGGGCTCATACGAACTCCTTTCTAGGTGTCATTTTTTTTGAAAGTGCATAATTGTTTGTCTACTCTCATAATATGCTATCAGTTTGCAGCAATTTTGGGTAGAAATTGTACTTCCAACATATGGTCTTTTTTGGCCAATTTGGCACTTGTATTGCATAGATCTATCTTGTTGGTCTTTTTCTTTGTAGTTCTTAGCCTATTGGGGTAGTTGTAAAAAAAAATCATAAGTCCACCTTGCCATTGTTTGCAAGTGGCCTATTGTACATGCACTACATATAAAGTGCCAAAATCATCATTTTGGGGGGGTACTTTGATTGATTGAATTTGCGGGGGTGTCTCTTGTGCTTTTGTGCTCTTGTGTTCCTTCCTTTTTGCTGCTATGGGTTCTTCTAAGTTTCCTCTCTTAACTCCTCATAATTATGGTACATGGAAAATTGATGCATGGAGTGAACTTATGGAAAAAGGACTAACTCATTATATTGATGGAACTATTGTTGCTTCCGGTGATCCTAAGGCTGATCCTATTGGTCACTTGAATTGGCTCACTAAAAATATCATGGAAATTGTTACCTTAAGAAAGTATGTATCAAAGGATCTCATTTTTCATATTGAGAAATGTACTCTAATCAAGGATGCTTGGCAAAAGTTTCAAGACTTGTATGGTCAAGTTGATGAGATTAGGGGATATCAGATTGATAGTGATATCACCACATTAGATCCCAAGAAATTTGATACTATACAAGATTATGTCACTAAGGCAAAAGAGTTAAGGGCACAACTCAAGGATTGTGGCATTGATAAGAAAGATACTCAATTGATCTTCAATTTGATGGGCAAGCTTCCACAAGAATATGCAGCATTTGTTTCTAGTTTCCAAACCCATTGGATGACAATGGGTTCAAGCTACACAATGCCTACATTTGATGCTTTCACTGAAATGTTGATGATGGAACAAACTAAGTTGATAAGGATGGGCATTCTTAAGGCTTTTAAGTCTCAAGCATTAGTGGAAAATCAAGGGAACAAAGAAAATCAAGGAAAGGACAACTCAAACAAGAAGAAATGGCAATCAAAGCCTAAGGACAATGCATCACCTTCTCCACAACAAGGAGATTCATCCTCTTCCAAGAGGGACAATTCACCAAAGAGGGAGAGACCTACTTGTGCCTATTGTACAAAGTTTGGTCATGAGGAGTGTCATTGCAATTCTAAGAAGATCGATGAGCTCACACACATCCTCAAAAAGTACAATATTGATTTGCCTAATTTCTACAAGAAGGATGATTCATCAACTTCCACTTCCCCAAAATCAAAAGGAAAAGGGAAAGAATTCATGGCTTTTACAAGTGGGAAGACTCACTCTTTTGGGACAAGAAAAGGAAAATCTCTTTGTGCTACTACTAGTCATGATTCAGGGAGATGGCTTCTAGATTCGGGGGCTTCTCATCATATGGCATCTTCACAGTTAATGTTTTCTACATTTGAGCCTTGCACCATGCTACAAATTTTGATGGGCAATCATACATACATGGATGTGATTGGGAAAGGATCTATTGCCATTAAGGATAACTCCTTCAAAGATGTGTTGTGTGTACCCCATTTGACAAACAATCTCCTTTCTATCTATCAAATCACACATGGGGAAACTAAGAGAATTGTGGAGTTCACACCTGAGTCAGTTTTCATTAGAAACTTGGAGACTGGAGCTATCATTGCGACTGGGGTGGTTGATCATGCATCTCAATTATATTCCTTTTCCGATTTCGTTAATGACAACGATTTCACATATGATGATTCTTCACATGATGATCACACATCTTGTGATGATTCAAATTTTGAGGAGAACTTTGGGTACATGAACATGGGTATTCTCACATGTGACCCCATTCTTGAGCCTTGTGTTCCATCTCCTCATATTGATATCACATCACCTATTGCACCTGATGATGCAGATAGTACGACAGTTTTGCCTTCATGTGATTTAGTGCAGTAGGATATACCTTGTCTTCCACCTTCAGTGCATTGGGATGCCTACTTGACAGACATTGAAGATTTTTATGTAGAGTCCTACATTGCAGATTTGGGAGACATTATTGATGATATTCATCTTCTCTTTGATGAAGATGATCCTTCTTCGATTGTTGCGAGGGAACACTCTGACCCTCTTGTTCATTCTCTACATGATCATTCTTTCGAGGTTGACATGATTGTGGATACTTATGTACAATAGTTGGAGGAGGTCTCTTTATCCTTAGAGGAGACATGTGAGTCTTTTGGACTTGTTCTACTTTCATCTCCACTAGATCTTGGAGTACCTTTTTTAGTAGTGTGGAGTAGTTTACCACCTTTGGAAGGGGTGTCTTTTAGCATCAACATGGGGACACTTGAGTAGTTTTCAGAGATTCCATTCATCATGAGTTTTTTTCATACATCTTCCCTTCATTATTGGGGAGACTTCATGGATACACCTTTGGTTTTGTTTCTTCCTAAGGGGAGGAATGTTGTTTGACGTTCGTGGAGAAGTTTCTTCATACATCATCGAGCTTCTATCATTGGTGTAGATTCTACATTGAGGGGGGACTTCTTAGCTTCTCTTCTTCTCTCATATGGGGGGGACTTTTTCCTCACATGGGGTTTTGTTCCTCACATACTTCTATGAGAGTTCTCTTGTATAGCTTTCATCTCTCTTTTGGGGGAGGGTTTTTTACCATTTGGTTTTTCTCTCTTTCCCTACTTTGTGAGAGATTTCATTACATTGGTTTGCATGCATTTGCATTTGTACATGGGTACCTAACATGGCCTTGTAGCTGGGACCCATCTTGAATTGCTTAGTTGCTAAGTAGACTTAATTGCATTCCCCTAAGTTTCACTTAAGGGGGGGTGTTGGTGTAAATAATTATTCATCATGGATATTATTACACCTTACTTAGGAAATGCATTTCATAGTAGTTTGGGTATGAGACACTTGGGTGTTTGTGCGACATTGGGATAGTGTGTGTAGGATAATTTCCACCTTTTATGGTGTTGATCTTGTTACTACTCTATCATATCCACTTATTATGGAGTGATAATTCCACCTTCGGTGGGTGATCCACCTCATGTGGAATATTTTATTGTTTCTCCTACCTACCCACACCTATTTCCTATGTACCCTTATTTTTTATTGAGCCACATGTCATGTTTGTGTGCTCACATATCCATATTTCCTTGCCTATATAAAACAAGCTCATCTACATTGCATGTAACTATTGATCATTTATCTATTGATGAGAATATAGTTTATTCTTGTTCTATTTTGTCTCTCTATTTTGTACATTTCATTGAGCTCTTGATCTTGGCAAAATCTCACAAAGACAACCTAATGCTCATAAATTTAATGGTAGATGTTTTACTTGCCACAAGTTTGGTCATATGGCGAGTCAGTGTAGAAGTAGGATGAATAATAATATGATGAACAACATGAATAATGTTCCTACCACTACCTTTACCAGCCAATGTTTCATATGCAATAATTTTGGACACAAGTCAAATGTGTAGAGATTAATAAATAACTTTTAGAACATAAGATGTTATGTTTGTGGAAAATTTGGGCATATTTCTAAATAGTGCATGAAGAATAATATTGTTTGCCGAGCATGCAACAAAACCAGTCATATTGCAAAATTCTACGGAAACAAAAACAGTGCTCCAGTTGACAAGAAAAAATCAGATGAAAAGAGAAAGGCAAAAGTAGATGAGATCAAAGATCAACATAAGAAGATGTGGGTAAAGAAGGATGAATCTAAGATAGATAATGGATCTGTACCTGAATCTGGTGCATAATCTTCATCTGGTAACTAGGGATTTTGGCCTTAGGGGGAGGCAAAACAATGCAAATCTTGTAGTACCCCTTGATGAGCTCTGTAGTCAATGGATTAAAGATGGTAGGAATTGAGCTTTAGTTGATATCCAAAATTAAGATGGCTGATTTTGGCATCTGGTTGAATATTTGAGGTGCATTTATTTCAAAGTAAAATTAGGGTTTACAAAGTTAAAAGGGCAAATATGAGAATCATTCTTCACTTTGTGAATAGTGTTTTCGAGCTGAAGAACAAGGCGACCAAGGTTTTTAGGTGATTAGAGAGAAAAAGCGATTCAGCGAGCAATTTGTGGCATCTGTCAATTCGTTGAGGTACTTTTCGAAGAGTTTTTTCTAAGTACGATTTCTTGAGAATTTGAAATGGCATCTACATCTTCCATTTCTAATCCACTAGTAGTTGAGGTCAAGGACAGGACCTGTCCTGTATTCAAGAAACACCCCTACAAATCCATGGAAGTCAACCATGTTGGAGCTTTTTCTTTCATTCCGCAGGGAGTTTGCACGTTGATGATGTTCGAGTCCACATTCACTGTGAAAATGAGGAAAATGTCTCTAAGGATATTATGGACTTGTATACTGATAGAATCATGGATGAGATCAGCAATCCCAAGACAGAATTTGCGCAATTGTAGAGAAAGGGTTTCACACAATTTGTAAACTTTCCAACATTCGATGAGAAGGAATGGGTAATGTATGTGCTAAGAAGGATCCATGTTGAATTTATGTGGTTAGACCCACCATACAAGATCACTACTGATGCACTTAGGAAAGTAACCTGTTTGAATCAAACCAATGAAAAGCCAGGTTTACAAAAGGTCACAAACCCTACTGTGAACAAATTAACCAGTGGAGTTTTATGGGCGATCAATAAAGATTAGCACAATAAAGGAGGATTATGTCAAATTTGTTGTAATAGTAATTGGCTACAAGGTATATCAATCTAACTTACTGAATTATGTATCTGGCACTACTATCGATGCAACTTACAAGATGGTCAAAGAAGATGGTCACTATGACCTATGCAGTGTGCTATTGGAGGAGTTAATGATAAATCTGAAGAAAATAAAGGAGGATAAAAAGCATATCCTTAAATTTGGTTCTTTGATTATCTGTCTAGCCCTCTATTTCATGAATCAGATCCCCAGAACTGGCAAAGTACAATAGGCTTATGACAAACCGGTTGCTCAACAAATAAAGAAAGGACTTGAGAGACTTGGTAACCAAGATAATCAAAATGCTACTTTGTGGGATTTCTTTAAAACAATTTAGGACAAAATGAAATAAAGAGTCAGAATCCCCAAAGAAATTATAAATAAATATGAGGGGACAATCATCTTTATGGTGAACAAAGATGATTCTCTTATGGAAGCAGTTCAACCTCAGAGAGTATCAATAATGCCTATGGGGTATGAGGTTGATGAAGCTACTTTGGATGCCTACACACAACACTTGCTAAACACTCTGGTAGACACCAAGGAGGAAAGGTTCGAAAACTACAAGGAGAAATCAATGGAGTTGCACTCCAAGTTCATCGAACCGACAAAGAAGAGGAAAGTTGCAAAGATTGTAGAAGACATTCTTGTTGAAGAAGGACATCCGCGGGAGAAAGTCACAACTACTAGAGCTACACGGGATGCAATTGAGAAAGAAAAGAAACAAATGACTGCACTTGCTCCAGTTTAGGTGAAGGTGACATGACCTTTTCCTACTCCAGTGAAGACACCTCCTGCTGAAGCATAACCCTCCAGTGCATCTAAGGGGAAAGGTGTTTTGAGTCCAAGAAGTAGAAGACTCAAAGAGAATATGTGATAGTTTCTCCAACACAATCTGAGATTGAATCAGATACAAGCATTCCCAAGGCATCGAAGAAAGGAGAATTTGCTAGAGTTATCCAAAAATCCCAATCGGGTGGTGAGAAGAAAAGAGAAAAGGAGAAGAAGGCTAAATTAGACCCTATGGGGAGGCCTATAGGAGGAAGGGAGGTTAAGTCTCAACCAAAGTCTAGTGATCAAAAAGGTAAATCTAAATCTGTTCTCTCATTGACAACAGATTAGTTAATAGATGAAATAATAGTAGATGGCAATTTGAAAAATATTGAAGTTTGTTATATAAATTTTGATGATGGTGACAAGAGAAAAGTAGAGGAAGTAGTTGTACTTTATTTACACAATTTTAGTAAAATATTGATTGAATTAGAAAAGTCCATTCCAAAGGACTTGTACAGTGTAATAGATGCTAGAAGATTATATGCAAGCAAAATTGATAGAGAAATGAAGGAAAGAGAGATAGCAAATGTATGTACCTGTATTACTCATAGTGAAGTTAATAGGTTAATTGAAGAAGCAAATAAAAAGGAATTTAGAAGTAAAAATTGGATCAACAGATTAATGATTGGGAATGTAGAGGAGGTGAGGAAAGAGACAAAAGAAATATGGAGAAAAATTATTCAGAATGATCCTCTATACAAAGATGCACCTAAGCCATCTCAGTCAGAAAATACTTCGACAGATGATGTAGATAAGGGGGAGGATACTCAAGATGTTGCAGAGAAACAAATTTTGGATACTGTCAAAGTTGAGCCTACTAAAGAAAATGATAAATCAGTAGAGGCAGAGGATGGTGCCCAAGTGGTGACACCGGTGCATAGGAGGCACCTAAAGAAGTCAAATCCGGACTGGTTGAGACTAAGAAGAGGGAAGAGGAGAAACATGAAGAACCAGATAGAGGAAAGGGTAAGGCAATAGAGACTCTGATTCTTGTGGCAATTGACACAACCAAAACTCAAAGCCAAGGGAGTTTTTCATAGTTCAATATCAGTTTTGATAAACCCTTCAATCTAATGTCTCTGACAGAAAGGATGATGGATGTTGCTTCTCTTCAAGCACAAGCCAGTCAAGATTTGGTGATGTAACGTCATAAATTGTATGCACTTTCTAAAGCAATACAATTTTTAGCACTTAATTAATCAAATTAATTAGGTCTAAAGGTTCTATTTCATCATTTT
Organism: Cryptomeria japonica; assembly: GCF_030272615.1. Classification (NCBI taxonomy): domain Eukaryota; kingdom Viridiplantae; phylum Streptophyta; class Pinopsida; order Cupressales; family Cupressaceae; genus Cryptomeria; species Cryptomeria japonica. Next base: position 724,013,670 of record NC_081415.1, on the reverse strand, counting down.
CCACATCATAAAGTCGGGCCCTTCCATTAAAGCGTGCCCCTTTCATTTTATTCTTCCAATACATCACTTAATCAAAAACCCTAATTAGGCCCTATTCTGAGCTTGGGGGCTTGATTTCGGGGGTCAAAACATCTCGAAATCACCTGTAACTTCGGGATTCTCTCTAAAATCATCATATCTGATGGCCCTGAAAATTTGGTGAAAAGTTTTCGGGACCGTGGCGCCCGGAGTGCACACGGTCCCGGACATTTTTCCCGAAATTTTAGGAGCACGATCCAATCATAAAATAAAGCTTAACCCCAAGAAATTGGCAGGATATTCAATCTCTAGATCGGCCAAAAGATGAAATTACGACCTAGGGTTTCATACATAAGAGCTCTCTTTCTTCATTTGAAGGGACCCAAATTTTGGTTTTCAGGAACCTCATATGCAGTGAAAGAGAAGATCTTTGAAGACTTCAACAACATTCAACATCCCTCTATCAAGCATTTATCAATTCTATTCATCCATTTAGGGCTTGGAAGACATTGAAGAACAATAGGAGATCACCGACTAAAGATTGGCTTGTACTCCTCCCTTGAGGGTTGGGTATGATTTCATGTTGTTTTCATGTCTTCGCATAAGCTTCAATATCTCATTTATTCATGCTTTAGATCACTTTGCATCTTGATTTAGAGCATTCACATTATCATTAACAAGCAATTAGGGTTTACTTTCTAGGTTGCTCTAGTTTGCTTACTTGCATTTTAGATCTTGCACACACACAAGGTCTGCACACACATTACTTTTACAATACAACTTGGCTATTCATGGAGGTGGATATCACCGAAGTGGGGGTTTGACTAAGGCAAAACCCTATATAGCCGCCCAAACATCCTTTTTCAGATATAAGTGCAGGTTTCGAGACTCGGACGACGCCGCAGGTTGCAGATCCGGAAAAAGCAGGTCGAGACAGCACCCCACATCAAATTGTAGAGCAGAACACCAGGACAGGGGCGTGGGGCACTGGGCGTCGTGGTCCCTGGGACAGAGGCGCTGGGCGCCCTGGTCCTCCTGACAGACAACATTTCAGACAGTTTCAGGTACAGTTTCAGGTGCAAAATCAGGACAGTGGCGCCCGCGCCCCCGTCCCGAACATTTCCACTCAGATTTTGACTCTGGGTACGCATTTGCATTCTTGTCTTATCCTTGTGTTTACAGCTTTCCATTGTTTAAGTTCAATTCTGCAATCTTATTACTTGCATAATCTTACCTTTCAATTACAACAAAGGAATAGAAACCCTAATAGGTAGCCCGTGGCTCTCTCTTTCACAAAAAGAAGTAGCCAATTGTGTGATACCTCTAGGCTCTTTCGTATTCCGTAATGTGTGTCAAAAGGTAGGATTAGGGCATGATAACCTAGTCTCGCTTTTTCCCCCACACATTTTGGTGAACCCGACGTGAATCTATCATTGCTTCTTCTTGCATTGCATTTGTTAGATCTAGATCTAGATCTAGTGTGTTTTCATTTCATTTTTATTTAAAAGAAAAAAAAAAAAAGAGTGTGTTTCTTTGCATTGTGTGTTTAAATTTCATGCAATCTTTTATTTCAAAATGTTAGACTTTTATTTGCAAAATGTTCATGCTTATGATGATTATTATGAGTATAGCCAAGATGAATTAGATGAAGCTTTAGATGAGTTTTTGAACCCTAGAGATGCCAAACCTTCATTTTACCAAAAACTCATAAACCTTGTTACTATGCCATTTTGTTGTGATGAGAAAGATAAGTTGAATGAGTCCTCTCAAGGGTACATTCCTATCAACTCTTCCACTAAATCTAGTAACATGGTTGTTTTCAACAATCCCCTCTATGAGGAGATGTCTCCTTTTGAATCAAAAGATAAACCTTTTAATAGATATGATCATGCTTTGTTGGATGATGCTCTTGATGACTTTGTGGCTTTATCTAAATCTCTAAACAAAAACAAAACCTCTAAATTGGTTAACATGATAAACTTGAATGAGCATAAAAAGCCTCTCTTTGAAGTCCAAGGTGCTTATCCTTCTCCCACCTTTCAAGGTCCTAAATCACCTCTCCTTACTGTCCAAGGAGGGTATGATCCTGATTCTTTTCATACTCCGAATAAACCAATCATCACTGTGCAAGGAAGAAAACCTATAAGTCCTTATAGTTATGCCAAGCAAATAACTAGAGAGAGTTATCATGCGGTTGCCCATACTTATCATACCAGAAATAATAGGCAGCCTAGTCCTCCTCCTGTTATTCCAGTTTCTCTTCTGAATCCTCAACCAATTCTTCCGCAAGCTCCGCATATTTCACAAGTTCTTGGCAAGGAATATGATCTCATAGAACAACTTAAAGCTACCCCTGCTAAGATATCCCTTTGGGATTTGATTCAAACTTCTTCCGCTCATCATGGAATGTTACAAGATGCCTTGAAAGATTTGAATGTTCCTCCACCGAATACATCTAGTAATATAGCATCTTTGGTTAACTCTATGATGAATCCTAAAGCTCAAATTGTGTTTACCCAAGATGAGTTGCCTACTAGTGAAATTCAACATCAATATGATCCCTTGATGATTGTGGTTATCATGAAAGACACTGCTATAAGATGAACACTAGTAGATAATGGATCTGGTCTTAATGTGTGTAGCATTAATCTTTTGCATAAGATGAATGTGGATACATCCTTAATTGAGCCGGACTCTCATCCTATTCAAGGCTTTGATGATGTGGCTAAAACTTCATTAGGTACTATCACCTTACCCATCACAGTGGGGCCTGTTACTTTTCCTACTCCTATCCATGTTATGTCAGGAAATTTAACATACAACTTGTTATTAGGGAGACCTTGGATTCACAGTATGCAAGCTGTCCCCTCTACATTGCACAGACAAGTTAAATTTATCTATAACAATAAGACATATACCTTGATAGGTGATACCAATTTTCAAGCTTGTTTGCAAACATCTACTTCCAAAGGGGGTGCCTCTAAGCCGCCCTCGTCTAGTGGTGACTCTTTAAACAAGATACCTATCGATGAATCCTCATTCTCTGATGATCAAAATTCTTTGGATGAGTCTGGAGCTCCTGAAGAAGACTCTTCTCAACTTGAAACTACACATAAGAAGGATTTTGATCCTGAGAAAGTTCTCGCAGACGATGATTGGGGATCCCTTGATTTTAATCCTACCTTTGTAGGTGAATATAAGGTTCCTTCTAGAGAGCTTAAAGCTGAAAAGAAGGAAGAAGCTAAAAATCAATCAACACTACCTGAACCTATGAGTAATAACTTTGTGGCCGCTTCTCAAACTTCTTCTCCCCGCACCTCTAATTTTGAAGAGTTTGATTCTTTGTCTTATGAAAAACTGCCTTCTCTGTCTGAAATGGCTGATCGTTATGGTCATGGTTTTTGCATTTTTGCTAAGCATGGGTATCATGGAAATGGTTGTGGCACTCACGAACAAGGAATAAAGGTTCCTCTAGAGAATAATCTTCACAACCATGCCTTTGGACTTGGCTATAATCCCTGTAAGTGCACTAAAGCTTCTAGAAGACCCTGTATTAGTGTTAATGCTATTTCTACCTCTCTATCAATGCAACACCCCGATTACATTGATGAGGATCCTTCGTGTGCTTGTGCTTTTGATGTTTTCCCTACCGATGATGCTTTAGCTGAATTTTTAGGAGCATATGATACTCTTCCTCGTTATCATCACAATAGGGGACTCCCTTATTGTTTGAACACTGAAGCCTATTTTGGAAAAGAGATGGATAACGATGAGATTGTGAAAGAATTCCCTTAGCTAAAGGATACTCCTCAACAAAGTAATCTTCTCATAAGTGACACAACTAATGTTAAGATAGATCCTTGCAATGTAGAAAAAGTTATTAAAATTGGAAAATGTTTGGATGAAGAGGAACAAAAACAATATGAAGATTTATTGCATGAATTCCCCGAGATCTTTTCTTGGACATACTCTGACATGCCCGGTATAGATCCTAAGATTGTTACTCATAATATTGTCTTAGTCCCTGATGCTAAGCCCGTGAAACAAAAGATTCGAAAAATGAATCCTAAGGTGGCTTTGCTTGTTAAGGCTGAGATTGAAAAGTTATTGGAGGCTGGATTTATCCGCCCTATTGATTATTCCCCATGGATTTCAAATATTGTCGCTGTGGCTAAACCAGATAATAAAATAAGAATGTGTACCGATTTCCGGGATTTAAATAAGGCTTCTTTAAAAGATGATTTCCCTCTTCCAAACATTGACATGATAGTTGATTCTACGGTAGGACATGCCTTATTATCCTTCATGGATGGTTTTTCAGGATACAATCAAATTTTCATTAACCCTCAAGATCAATTCAAAATTGCTTTCACCACTCCTTGGGGTACGTTTTGTTGGATAATGATGCCTTTTGGACTTAAAAACGTCGGTGCAACTTATCAACTTAGCAACTTATCAACGAGCGGTGCATAAGATTCTAGAAGACTATGTTGATGATGTTTTAGCCAAATCCATTCTTCGCATAGATCATATTAAGATCCTTCATCAAATCTTTGAAAGGATTCGTAAATATCACATGCGCTTGAATCCCCGAAAATGTGTTTTTGGTGTGGATAGTGGAAAACTATTAGGATTCATAGTTTCACATCGTGGGATTGAGGTGGATACTAAGAAAATAGATGCTATTGTCAACATGCCACCTCCTAGAAATGTGTCTCAACTCAAAAGCTTACAAGGAAAAATTCAAGCTATTCGTAGGTTTGTATCTCAACTTGCGGATCGTACTTTTCCTTTCACTCAACTTCTTAAAAAGAATATCACTTTTCAATGGAATCAGGATTGTCAGCAAGCATTTGAAGATTTAAAAATGTATTTGGCTAATCCTCCTATCCTTCGACCAGCCGAACCTTCTCAACCCTTCCTTCTTTATACAGCGGCTTCCTCTCATGCTCTCGCAACATTATTGGCACAACATGATAAAGATGGTAAGGAGTGTCTGGTTTATTATATAAGTCGTACCTTACTCGATTATGAGACCCGATATTCTATGATAGAAAGACAATGCTTGGCCTTGGTGTTTGCGACTCAGAAATTGAGACATTATCTCTTAAATTCAGAAGTCCACGTCATGGTAAAGTTTGATCCGTTGAAGCATCTTTTCTCTAAAACTGATTTATCAGGATGCCTAGCTAAGTGGGTTATGATGTTAACTGAATTTGACCTTAAATTTGTTTCACAAAGAGCAATTAAAGGGCAAGCGTTGACTGATCACTTAGTTGAGGCCCCTTCACCTTTCTCCTTCCCTAACCCTGAGTCTTTTCCTGATGATTTCATCCTTTGTACAAAAAAAGATGAAACTTGGGAGTTATACTTTGATGGCTCTAAGTGTCGTACGGGATCGGGGGCAGGTGTTGTTCTGATTTCTCCTACAAAGAAGTCCATTCCCTTATCTTACCATCTCAATTTCCTATGTACCAATAACATTGCTGAGTATGAGGCTCTTATAGCAGGAATAAAGGCAGCCTTAGCTCTAAATATAAAACACATACATATTTTTGGAGATTCTCAACTGATTATAAGACAAGTAACAGGACTGTATCAAGCAAAACAAGACAAGTTATCACAATATAAAGACCTTGCTATCTCTTTGTTACAAAAATTTGATTCTTACACCATAGAACCTGTTCCTTGAAAAGATAATCGACATGTGGATGCAATGGCATGTGTGGCTTCTCTTGTATCTTTAGAGGACCCCGTGGTTGATCTTAAATTTGTTATTCACAACCTTACTTCTCCAGCTATTGTAGATGATTCCAGCCTGGTGACATGTTGTGACTTCATAGACTCAGATGAATGGTACTCGCATATCGTAAGATACTTAACTGATGGTACCTTTCCTGATTCTACTAATAGGAACACCAGGGCTAGAGTTCGCAAGTTGTCTGCTAGGTATATCATTCTTTCTAAGGTTCTTTACCGAAGGGGTTATAACGGTCTTCTCCTTCGCTGTCTTAACAAAACAGAAATCCCTATTGCTCTTGAAGAGGCGCATTCAGGTGCCTGTGGGGGGCATTTTGGAGGTAAATCCTTGGTTCAAAGATTACTTCAAATGGGATATTATTGGCAAACTATGTAGCAGGATTCTTTTTCATTTGTTAAGAAATGTCATCAATGCCAACAACACAATAATTTGATTCATGCTCCTGCCCAAGAACTTCGTTCTCAGGTAGCTTCTTGGCCTTTCTCTACATGGGGGTTGGATCTCATTGGTAAAATCTCTCCTCCTTCATCTCAAGGACATGTTTTCATTATAACCGCAACAGATTACTTTACAAAGTGGGTAGAAGTTGTTCCTCTTCGCTCCACTATAGCTGAAGTGATTTGTCGATTTCTTCTAGAAAACATTATTTCTCGATTTGGGATACCTTCCACTATAATCTCTGATAATGGGACATCATTTAAGAATAAAGACGTGAAGCAATTCCTTGAGAAATATCATATCAAACATCGATTTTCTACACCATACTATCCTCAATCAAATGGTCAAGCCGAATCATCCAATAAAATATTCGAACAAATTCTTCGCAAAACTGTGAATAAGCATGGTAAGGATTGGAGTACTCAGCTAATCTATGCTCTTTGGGCCTACCGAACGAGTGTACGAATTGCCACGGGAACTACTCCTTATAATCTTGTTTATGGTGCTGATGCTATTATGCCTTTAGAATTAGAGATTCCATCACTTAGAGTTTCTCTCAAAGGTATAATAGATGATGTCTCCTATAGAGAACAAAGACTTCAACAGCTTGAGATGCTTGATGAACAACGTATAAATGCTCTTGAGCATATTCAAGCGTATCACAAAACTCTACAACGAAACTATAATGATAAGGTTATTCAACATTCCTTCTCAGTGGGTGACTTAGTGCTCTATGAGAATCAGCGCAATGTGAATGCCTTACCTGAAGAAAAGGGAAAATTCAGTCCTAATTGGCTTGGACCATATATCGTTATTGAAGATTATGGATCGGGTGCTTACAAATTAGCGGATGTAGACGGTATGCCTCTTAAAGACCCTATAAACGCTATGCACTTGCGTAGATACTATGCTTAATTCCTCATTCCTTATCATTTATCTATTTCCTTTCTCACTTTTTCAAAATTGGATAATATGTTAACATATCTTTGTTAGAGCAAATAGAATTAAATGATGTCTTGTTTAATCTATATTGCTTCGTTCCTGACAAGCATGTTTCTTTACTTTATGGTTTGTCTTGAATTCATTTATGTAAATTAAAAAAGATTTACATTTTCATTATGTTGACATATTATACAATGTTTTATGTGTTAAGTTGAATCATGTCATGTTGTGTTTAAATTCAAATTAAATCACATTGGTTATATGATTCGTAGGCTTAATACATACTTTCTTCCTTATCATCAATGTAGTACTTGATTAAATATTTTAATTAAGTCACACATGTATCAATTTAATCATGGCGCATTGAGAAATCAATCACATGGAAATTAAATTCAGAACATACATGTACATCTACCAAATGTCTTAACTTTAATCACAATACACATTGTTTAGGCATTAAAGATAACACATTTTGACAAAGAAGCATGTATATATAGATATATATGTGGATCAATATACAAAGGTAGGTCACTACACATCCAAAATGTGACCTACCCTACATCATAAAATCATCTCCTATCCCTAGGGCTGGTGGTTGGAGAGTGACGACTAGATGCTCCCTCCTGATCCGGCCGTGCAGGTGGACCCATGGGGGTATACCGTGATATAGATCGTGAATGGCTCCGAGAGGAACTCCTACGATCCCTATCCATAAGGATAGCGTGATACGAGGTAGCCTCGGCCTGAGCTACTGCTAGATCATGCTGTGCTCACTGAAGGTCCTCTGATAGAGCCCGCTCTCTCTCCCTCCATATCTCTACCTGTACTCGAAATGGGGAAAACAAATCATCATGCCGACCCGCGTTCCCTTGAGGTCTATAAGCAACCTGTGAGGAACTAGGGATTTGTGCTATCGTAGAGATATCTGTCACTGCTTGTTGGATCAAGGAGCGCCACTCCTGCACATTAGCTGTAGCAGTAGAACAGATCATGTATTAGTACCATTTTATATCATCAAAACATCAATCAATCAATCAATTTAAACTTACTATACCTGGATCTCCCTCACGCCAGTAGGGATCGTGATATGGTAGCATCTGTGACTGGGAACTACTAGGCTCCCCATGCTCGAACAATCTGTGCGTGATAGGTGCAGGTCTTTGTAGTGCCTCATGTTCCCCCTCTTGGGGAATAACGGGAGGATCTAAGGCTACGGTATCATCCCCTGAATGGTGAGGAGCTACATCTGACTCCTCCTCATCATCTTTATCCTCCTCCTCCTCTCTATCCTCATCCTCCCCGTCATCCTCATCCTCATCTGCATCCTCATTCTCCTCATCATCATCTCTCTCCTCCTCATCGTCATCCTCGTCCTTCTCCTCCTCGGCACTAGGCTGATCTCCTATAGGCGGATCAGGACCTCCTGCCTCCTCATGATCCTCTCCCTCCTCTGGCTCCTCTGACCTGGATCCCTGATCCTCATCTTGGTCTCCATGCCTCCATGGACCTGGATGGCCTGTCGGGTGATCTGGTGGAAAGATAGGCCTTGGGTATGATCTCACAAACCAGGAATGACACCTGCGCTGTGCCCCGGGGTCTGCAGCATAATCAGTGACCACATCCTGATCGGACCCCTCTATATCTATGATCTCGATATCATCTATCATCGGTCTCGCTACTGCTCTGGGTCTAGGAAGGACTCGCGAGTGTCGAGTGTAGATGGGCACATCGGCTGGGACACACTGCTCTAGCCCGAACTACCTCCGTACTCGGTCGAAGTAGAATGGGACTATGATGTGTGGATATCGTCCTCTCAGTAGGCGATTCCTCTATAGGCATGCTAACTGTCTCTCCATCCCATCCCATCTGTGCATCCGCAGATATGGTCTCCACACGGTCACCTCGGCTGTCAATCTGTCAACTATCACTCTCCAATACAATAGATCTCCAAATCTCCACTTGCTGGTAAGTGGATAAGCAAATACCCTAGGTCGCTCGCTAGCCGTACTCATCGGATAGCCGACAGGCCTGGTGCATGTAAAGTGCTCAAATATCCACACCTGCAGAAGTGTGCATGTCATCAAGCTGCAACCCTGTCTGAAAACATACTCCTCGAGGTCGTGATAGAGATGTGCAAGCATACTTTGACCCCAGGCATATACTCTCCTGTGTCTCTCCATAGCCCTGATGCACCACGTGAGACCCCCATGCATGTGTGTACCTCGCCCATTAGGGCAGACAGCTAGTGCAATGATGGCTATCATAAGACGTCTCATGAGGGGCACCTCTCCTGTAGGATGTAAGAGTCAGCTGACCATGATACGACCTCTCGTCTCGCTCGGCATGACTCTCCCTATGCAATATACCTGCTCCCTCTGATGATCCTCTACTGACCGATCGGTCGCATATGTCACGGTAGCTCCTTTGATCGGTAGGTGAAGAATGCGGTACACATCCTCCAGTGTCACCGTCATCTCCCCTACTGGAAGCTGGAACGTGCATGTGTCAGGATCCCACTGTTCCATGAATGCCATCAGCATCACGGGATGAAATCGGATGGCCAGCATAAGAATCATAGACCACAAACCTACTATCAACAATGTGTCTCTCTCTGCCTGAGTGAGTCGGGGAATCTGATCTCGCAAACTGCATAGAATCTGTCCCGCCGTGTGCTCTCTCATATACAGGAGACCCTGCATCACAAAAACATAACTATAATCAGTACTCAATCATCAAAAATCATTCATGCAAAACTGTCGAACATCGTATGCTAACCCTGGCATCTCTCGCCAAGTCCTGATTGGGGCCATGGTACCTTGTCAAGGACCATGGCGCCCTGAAGGGACCATGGCGCCCTGTCAGGGACCATGGTGCCCTGTCAGGGACCATGGCGCCCTCAAGGGACCATGGCGCCCTGAGGGGACCATGGCGCCCTGAGGGGACCATGGCACCCTGAAGGGACCATGGCGCCCCACAAGGACCATGGCGCCCTGTGTGGGACCCACGGTCGGGTTCCAGGGCCCGCAAATGATCACAGAAAGTCAAATGCAGAAAATCAAAAGTCAACGTTCAGTCAACTCACCTCGTCCAGTGGCTCGTCGTCGATCACGGCCTGTCGCATGATCTCAATCCTCGTGGGATGCTCTGATCATCATGAAGGCATGATGATGGCTATGTGGGCTCCGTTGCAATGAATAATACTCAGAATCAACAAAGTGACAAATGAAAATGTCTCTTTCAAGGTATATACGTTCATTCCTTTACATTTACTTTCAAAACCCTAATTTTCCTCTTTCACTCATTTCATCATAACTTGAGTTTGGGAGATGCGATTTTTGAACCGTTTGTTGTGTAGGAATTGTATTTTCATTCCCCTACTCTCGGGATGTTCCAAAAAGTGCTCTGATGAAGCCTTTTCAGTGAACATCCCTCATCAACACTCTCTTACACAATTTGTCATAAGTAAACATGCTACCCTGTTTCACCTCCCTAATAAGCAAGTCGAAACAGGGGGGGGCATATAGCTACTCACAAATTTCATCACCTTCCTTAGTAAGCATTAGGTGATTTTGTGATCTAACATGTGTTTTGTAGGGTGCGGTTCCTAACTATGTACTGCAGATACCGCTGGGGGCTTCGTCCGACAACTTATGGATATATCCTTTTTCAAATGATGTTTACTTTCTGTACTTTAGCTTGCATATGCACGTAGTACTCATATGACCGCTAAAGTGGGGGCTAAATGTAATGTCATAAATTGTACGCACTTGCTAAAGCAGTACAATTTAACACCTAGTTTAGCACCTACCTTGGCGCAGTTGCATTTTGCATTACATTTCCCCTTTAGCACTTAATTAATCAAATTAATTAGGTCTAAAGGTTCTATTTCATCATTTTCCACATCATAAAGTCGGTCCCTTCCATTAAAGCATGCCCCTTTCATTTTATTCTTCCAATACATCACTTAATCAAAAACCCTAATTAGGCCCTATTCTGAGCTTGGGGGCTTGATTTCGGGGGTCAAAACATCTCGAAATCACCTGTAACTTCGGGATTCTCTCTAAAATCATCATATCTGACGGCCCTGAAAATTTGGTGAAAATTTGTCGGGACCGTGGCGCCCGGAGTGCACACGGTCCCGGACATTTTTCCCGAAATTTTAGGAGCGCGATCCAATCATAAAATAAAGCTTAACCCCAAGAAATTGGTGGGATATTCAATCTCTAGGTCGGCCAAAAGATGAAATTACGACCTAGGGTTTCATACATAAGAGCTCTCTTTCTTCATTTGAAGGGACCCAAATTTTGGTTTTCAGGAAACTCATATGCAGCGAAAGAGCAGATCTTTGAAGACTTCAACAACATTCAACATCCCTCTATCAAGCATTTATCAATTCTATTCATCCATTTAGGGCTTGGAAGACATTGAAGAACAATAGGAGATCACCGACTAAAGATTGGCTTGTACTCCTCCCTTGAGGGTTGGGTATGATTTCATGTTGTTTTCATGTCTTCACATAAGCTTCAATATCTCATTTATTCATGCTTTAGATCACTTTGCATCTTGATTTAGAGCATTCACATTATCATTAACAAGCAATTAGGGTTTACTTTCTAGGTTGCTCTAGTTTGCTTACTTGCATTTTAGATCTTGCACACACACAAGGTCTGCACACACATTACTTTTACAATACAACTTGGCTATTCGTGGAGCTGGAAATCACTGAAGCAGGGGTTTGACTAAGGCAAAACCCTATATAGCCACCCAAACATCCTTTTTCAGATATAAGTGCAGGTTTCGAGACTCGGACGATGCCGCAGGTTGCAGATCCGGAAAAAGCAGGTTGAGACAGCACCCCACATCAAATTGCAGAGCAGAACACTAGGACAGGGGCGTGGGGCGCCCTGGTCCTGCCAGGACAGGGGCGCTGGGCGCCCTGGTCCCTAGGACAGAGGCGCTGGGTGCCCTGGTCCTCCTGACAGACAGCATTTCAGACAGTTTCCAGAGTGCAAAACAACAGTTTCAGGTGCAGAATCAGGACAGTGGCGCCCGCGCCCCCATCCCGAACATTTCCACTCAGATTTTGACTCTGGGTATGCATTTGCATTCTTGGCTTATCCTTGTGTTTACAGCTTTTGATTGTTTAAGTTCAATTCTGCAATATTGTTATTAGTTCATACTTGCATTCTAGGGTTAGGAATTGAACTTGCATAATCTTACCTTTCAATTACAACAAAGGAATAGAAACCCTAATAGGTAGCCCGTGGCTCTCTCTTTCACAAGAAGAAGGAGCCAATTGTGTGATACCTCTAGGCTCTTTCATATTCCATAATGTGTGTCAAAAGGTAGGATTAGGGCATGATAACCTAGTCTCGCTTTTTCCCCCACACAGGTGAAATCAGAGAATGAAGACAAAAAGATAATTTTGATGTCTATAGATGTTTTGCAGAAGGTGGCTTCCAATGTATAGTTAGATTCGAATAACAGCCCCTCTGGTAAATTATTACAGTTGATTAATAGTGTAAATACCAATTTTGATTCTTTGAAGAAGACAACTACTCAAAAATTTATGGACAGGTTTAAGGAAGTTAGAAAACAAACTTTACTGAAAATGATTGAAGATGTCAAGGTAACACCGAATAAGAGATTGTAGACTATTTCTGACACATTGTCTGAAGCCAGTAGATTGTATAAATCTTGTCTTATTTTTCCTAAGTTCACTATTGATATTGATAATCAAATAGGAGTCAACAAGGACAAGCTTGGTAGTTTTTCTCAATCTTTTGACCCCAATGTAACATTGACCAGAAATATTGAAGGACATAGTTTAGCCTTAAATGATCAAATTTCAGTCCTTCAAGAAGATAAGGAGAAAGTTTTGAGGAAAGTGGGTGAACTCTGGAACCTAATTGCCATCTGGTTAGATACTATGCTAAATAATAAGGTGGTCTGTATGAAGGAAATGGCCCGACCTATACCATCAAATTTGAGAGATTTATAAATTTATGCTACAATATTTAACACATTTATCATAGTTTTGGATAACCAAAGAGTGGGTGGGATACTTACCTGGGATTTTTTAAGAGTACTTATACTGACATCTACAAGTATTTGTAAAATATATGTCATTTGTATATCAATTTTGGGTAGCACCCCATCTTTGGCAGTGTTGTCAAACGGGGAGAGATAAGGTGAAAAATGTATAGACTGATTGTATATATGGAGTGTACACTCCAGTGTAATGCAAATTTTTGGATTGTTGGTCTAAGGGTGAGCTTTAGAATTCTTTTATTCTTTCATCCGGTGTACAGGTCTCACAGGATTCAACACTTAGCCATTTTTCACAAGTGTTACCATCAATGCCAAAGGGGGAGATTGTTGGCAATTGACACTTATTTGGTAGTTTCTTATTTGTTTAGGCTTCAAATTTCTCCTTTAGGAATCTAACCCATATCATCTTAGAATAGTTATCAGTAAAAAGCATGAAATATCTATCACCAAAATAATTTTTTGTTCTCATAGGACCATAGAGATCACTATGAACCAAATCCAAAATATTTTTAGATGTACACTTCTTTCTCTTAAATGAAATAGAGGTAATCTTACCAATTTGACAGTCTTTACAAATCACATTATCCAATTTAATAATTTGTGGTAATCCTCTCACAACACTAAACTTGCTTACATTCACCAAGTTATCAAAATTCATATGACAACATCTCTTGTGCCATAACGAGCTATCTTCCATCTTTGCAATTAGACAACTATTGACATTTGCATTTAAATGAAATAAGTTACCTCTTGTTTGTTTTTCGGTAGCAATTAGTTCACCATTTCCTCTAAGGATTCTATAGATTCCACCATTAAACTCAAGCAAATAACCTTTATCATTGAGTTGTCCAACACATAACAGATTATGTTTCAGACCATCAACCCAAAATACATCATCAATATTATTCTTCCCATTAAAAGAAATAGAACCTTTACCTTTCACCATGCAGGGAGAGTCATTTCCAAATCTAACAACACCTCCATCAAATTCATTAAGAGTTAAGAACTTACTTTTATCTCTGGTCATATGGTGTGAACAACCACTGTCTATAATCCATTCATTAATGCTTTCTACATGATAAACCAATGCCTTCTCATTAGACAATTCCTCCTTTACAACTACAAACACAATCTCTTCATTGTCATCTTCATCTTCAAATTCTTCATCGGTCACACCTTCATCCACTGCAACATAATAGTGTTTTATGCCTTTCCCTTTGAATATCTTGAACTTATCTTTCTTATCAGTGTTAGGGCAGTTAGTAGCAATATGGCCAATCTTACTACAAGAGAAACACTTTAAAGGTAGCTTTCCTTTATACTTACCAGTGCCTCTTGGAAATCTCTTGGCTAATAGTGCTTCAAGTTCCATTACTTGATCTTCATTGTCTTTACTTTCCCGGTTACCTCCATGACTAGATCTGCACTCATAACTAACATACATTCTTTCATTTTCTAGCAGATGAACCGGTAATAGAAGCTTTAAAAGAAGATTCATTAGATTTTGCCACACTATTGTCAAAACTATTTAACTCAAAGGTTGTAATTTTACCAATCAAAGAGTCAACATTTACCTTTTCCTTTGAAATGGATCTCAATTCTTGGATTTCCAATACTCTAATAGCATGCTGAGGTTGAAGAGTTCTGAGCATTTTACTTACCACAACATCATCATCAATTTTACCACTAGCACCTTTTATACCGCTAACAACTTCTTTAATTCTTTGACGATATTGTGCAATGCTTTCTCCTTGCATTTTCATATCATCAAATGTTTCTCTCAAGCTTTCCACTTTTGCTCTTTGTACATGCTCATCTCCTCCATGAATTCTTTCTAATTTTTCCCAAACCTCATGTGCAGTTTCCAATCGTTGAACATCAATATATTTAGAATCAAATAAAGTAATTACAATAGCTTCAAGGGCTTGCATTTTCTCTTGTTGATCTTTAAGTTTATCTAGTGTCAAGGGAGCATTAGTAGGAGCCACATATGTTGTTTCAACATGTTTCCAGTTGTAGTGTCGTAAATTTTAGACCCTTGCTAGGGTGGTACAATTTCACACTTAGGTTATCACCCGCCTTAGTGTTTATTGCATCTTGCATTTCTGATTCCCCTTTAAGAATTTAATTAATTGATTTAATTAAATCTAAGGTCATGTCTCATCACTTTACACATTACAAAGTTGGGCCCTTTACCCTAAGCATGCCCCTTTTCATTTTATTCCTCCAATGAATCATTTAATCATAAACCCTAATTATGTCTTATTTTGACGGTTAGGCCCGATTTCACATATCAAAATGTCTCAAAATCAGTTGTAACTTTGGGATGCACTCTAATATCATCATATCTAACAACTCCAAAAATTTGGTGAAAAGTTGGTTGGATCGTGGCGGGAATGCACATGGTCCATGACTTTTTCCCCGAAATTTTGGGAGTACAATCCTATGATATAATAATGTTTAACCCCAAAATATCAGTGTGAAATTAAAATCCTAGGTTGACCTAAACATGAAATTAAGATCTAGGGTTTCATACGTAAGAGCTCTGTTTCTTCATTTGAAGGGGTCTTCTTCTAAGAATCGAAGGACAAGTTTTTGGAGCATTAGAGCCTTCTTTGCAGCAAAAGAGAAGATCTTTGATGTCTTCAACAACATTCAACATTCATCCATCAAACATTCATCAAGCATCATTTTATCAATTGGGGGCTTTTGAAGATATAGAAGAACAATAGGAGATCACCGACTGACGATTGGCTTGTACCTCTCCCTTGGGGTTGGGTATGGTTTCATGTTGTTTTCATGTCTTTGTATAAGCTTCATTTTGATTCACATTCATGCTTTAGATCACTTTGCATTGTGGATTTAGAGAATTTACTTTGTCAATTATAAGAAATTAGGGTTTACTCTTTAGGGTTGCTCTAGGTTGTTTAATTTCATTCTTAGGATCTTGCATATACACAAGGTTCTTGCACACACATTTTCAGTACATTATCGACTATTCATGGAGGTGGAAATAACCAACATGGGGGTTTGACTAAGGCAAAACCCTATATAGCTACCCAAACCTTCCCTTTTTAGTTGCAGGTACAAAAACAGGCATCTGAAGGCGGTTTCAGATCTAGAAAAGGCATCAACACCACCCAGAAGTCTCAGAAGTGCACAAATATATCAAGGACAGGGGTGTGGTGCCGTGGTCCTACCCAGGACAATGGTGTGGTGCCATGGTGATGGTATGATGAAAGAATAAGTATCTGGTAGATTACTATGAGGGGGGGTGAATCAGTATACTGAAAAACTAATACAAACTTCCCAAACTCAAACTCAATCACACAAAGTAAATTTATCAATAAAATATCACTGTCAAGATCAATACTCATAAGAATACCGGTTGACTGTTATAGCAACTTAATAGTAAACAAATTTAATCTTGTAAACATCTAATTGCTTAATCATATATCAACACACTCCATCTCTTAATACTTCCAGTCATCATGCCCTATCAAAATAGTGAAGTAGTTAATCAAATCAACAAATAAGATCACAACCACAAAAAAATTCACCACATGACACAAATGTTTATACATGGAAAACCCAAATAGATAAAAACCACGATGAGATGAGACTCACAAGATAACCATCTGAACTCTTCTGAAGTTTGCTCTATTAGGAGCCAAGCCTATTAAAGCTTATACAATAAGTCCTGTTAAGAATTGATCCTGTTAGGAATCACCCAGTTAAGGGATTTACAAATGCCTTGATAAAAAGAAAATACCCTATTAGGAGTAACCTCGATAGAGGATTTTAGAATCCAAGCTAATGGACCACCTTGTTAGAGGATTTAAGAAGTGACCAATCTTGTTAGAGCTTACACAGTTAGGGGATTTCAATTATGCTATAATTGTTAGAAGATAACAGGTTTTTCTTGATCTATCTGAATAACACTACATTTGCTTGATCAGATCCTTTTAAGCTTCAATCTTCCTTTACACAAACTGGAGATCCATTCTCTGGTTAGGCAACCACACACTCAACTGATTTCTGCGAACACCTTTTACAAAACAACTTCATTAGCCTTAAATACAAATCAATTAGGTCGGTAACACAACAAAAACCTAATTCTCTCGTAGAGATTACAAACAAATTAGTTCAAGTGTGACCGTTGGATTTACATAGCAATCTATACACATTCTTCAAGAAAATTCCAACCGCTCCATGATCACCACTTCATCAGATTTGTAACTCATCATGCGCTTTGCATTAGATGCAATCCACTTTGCTCATTCTCTATACAATCAAACAAATGCGCCAAAACAATCTGAACTTATCTTCATATAATGACCACATGTATCACTATCATTACCACTCAACATCAAATAATAAACCAACATAATCATTTCAGCAAACCTAATCGGTTAGGGTTAACAAAAACAACTGGTAGGGTTTACTGGTTACATTGCATAGAAAGGGTTTAACCTTATACACTGGTTACGGGTTCAACTCACATACTTATATACCCGTTTACAACATCTTCCATAAAGCTCTTCCTACTGATTACAAGACAATATCAATAATAACAACAATATCATAAATACCATTACCAGTTCAATTGACATCAATGATAATATAACATATCATTAATGCAATCTTCATGTAAATGCCAACACATGGTCCTGCCCTCTGTCAACAGGACTTGAAAGAATAGTACTTTGCAGATCTCAGAATCCCTCCTGTTAGTTGCAGCTCTAGAATTGCAGAATCAGGATAGTGGCATGGCATCTTGGTCCCAGACATTTCTTCTTAGATTTTAGACATAGGTGCACCTCTAATTTTTCCTTCTGATCTGTACTTTTCAGCAATATATCAGTTGTTCTTAGATCTGCATTCTCATATTAAGATTTGCTTGCTTACTTGCTTTCTAGGTTAGATTGCATTGTGCATCATTCCTCTCTTTCATTTACAACAAAGGAATAGAAAACCTATGAGTTAATCCATGACTCTCTCTTTCTCATAAGAAGTAGTCGACGTGCATTGCCTCCCTAGGCTCTTTCGTATTCCATGAGTGTGTATGAGAGTGGGGTTAGGGTTTCCATACTTTGTCTCACCTTTTCCCCTACACATCTTTGGTGAACCCAACATGAAACATAATTTCATTTGCATTGCATTGCATTTTTAGATGTAGATCTAGTTTATTTCATTTGCTTTCAAAACATAAAAGAAAAAAACAGAAAAAAAAAAAAAAAAAAAAAGAGAAAAAGGAAAAAAAAGAGAGATAGGTTTCTTTCATTTTCCTTGCATTGTGTGTTTAAGTTTCATGCAATTTTCATTTCAAAATGTCAGATTTCTATTTACAAGATGCTCATGCTTTTGATGATGTATGCAATTGTTTTGATTATGAGTTTATTAAGGATGAATTAGATGAAGCTCTAGATGAGTTTTTGAACCCTAAGCCTTCTAAACCCTCATTTTGTCAAAAGTTAATCAACCTTGTTACTATGTCATTTTGTGGTGATGAGAAAGATAAGTTGAATGATCCCTCTCATGGGTATATTCCTATCAACTCCTCCAATAGATCTAGCAACATAGTTAATTCCCATGATTCCCTCTATGTTGTTATGTCTCCTTTTGAGTCCAAAGATAAACCTTTCAATCACTATGACCATGCTTTATTAGATGATGCCCTTGATGACTTTATGTCTTTGCCTAAACTTTCAAACAAGAATAATGCATCTAAAAAGTTAATCAACATGATCAATGTGATTGAACATAGAAAACCTCTTTTTATTGTCCAAGGTTCTTGTCCTTCTCCAACTTAACCTCTTCCTAATCAACCTCTTTTCATGATTTAAAGTGGCTATAGTCATGATTCCTTTAGCACTCCAAACAAACCCATCATTATGGTTCAAGGAAGGAATCCCACTAAGAGTCCTTATAGCTATGCTAGACAACTAACTAAGGAGATTTATAATGCAGTTGCCCATACCTATAACACAAGAAACAATAGGCAACCTAATCCTCCTCTAGTTGTTCCAACTCCTCTACCTGATCCTCAACTCATTCTTCCTCAAGCACCTCGCATTTCATAAACCCTTGGTAAAGAATATGATCTTGTCGAACAACTATAAGCTACTCTTGTCAAGATATCCCTTTGGGATTTTCTTCAAACTTCCTTGACTCATCATTGAATGTCCCACCTATAGTGACATCTAATAATTTGGCTTCTTTGATTCACTCTATTACATCACCTAAGGGTCAGATTGTGTTTACACAAGATGAGCTGCCTTCTAGTGAAATTAAACAACAATATGATCCCTTAATGATTGTGGTTATCATAAATGATAGTGTGATAAGGCGAACAATAGTGGACAATGGTTCTAGCCTTAACATTTTTAGCATTAACTTGTTGCATAAGATCAATGTTGATACATCTCTTATTAAGCCTGATTCTCTCACCATCTATGGCTTCGATAATGTTGCTATATCTTCACTAGGTATCATCACGTTTCCTGTTACTTTACCTACTCCTATCCATGTTATGTCTAGAGAGTTGACCTACAACTTATTGCTAGGGAGACCATGGATTCATAGCATGCAAGTTGTTCCCTCTACATTTCATAGGCAAATCAAATTCATTTACAACAATGTAACATACACCTTGTTAGGAGACACAAGATTTTAGGCTTGTTTACAAACATCAAGTTCTAAATCATCTTTAGTCAATTCTTCCCTAGCTGTCTTAGACAATTCCTCTAAAGATTCTACTCCGATTAGTGTGACTAGCTCATCGAACTTGTCTCCTATATTTGGATTGATTCCCAATACTTCCTCAAGAGGACCTAAGGTTCCTGAGGAAGAGTCTTCTCAACCTGACTCTACGATTGAGAACAATTTCTCTCCTGAAAGGATTCTTGCAGAAGATGATTGGGGATCCCTGGTTTTAAATCCTACTTTTGTAGGGTAATACATAATTCCCCCTAGAGAACCTAAGGTCGAAAAGAAGGAAGAAGAAGAACCTAAAGATAAATCTACTTTGTCTGGGTCGTTGAGTAATAACTTTGTGGCGGATTCTTAGATTTCATCTCCCTTAGTTTCTAGTCTAGAGGATTTTGATCCTTCACTTTTTGAATATCCTCCTTCTTCTTCGAAAATGACTAACCTTTATGGTTTTGGTTTTCACATCCTAGCTAGGTGTGGATATAATGGAAATGGATGTGGTGCTCAAGAGCAAGGGATTAAAATCCCCTTGGAAAATAAATTTCATGATATGACATTTGGGCTTGGTTACAATCCTTTCAAGCATACTAAAGCCTCTAAGAGACCATATATTAGTGTTAATGTCATTTATGCTTCTATCTTGTTAAAATATCTAGAATATATTGACTTTGACCCTTCTTGTGTCTTTTCATTGGATGTTTTTTCTATCGATGATTCCTTAACTGAATTCTTGGGATCTTGTGACAACCTTCCTTGTTATCACCATAACCACAGTCTTCCCTATTGTTTAAATGTGGAAGCCTACTTTGGGAAAGAAAGAAATAAAGATGAGATAGTTAAATAATTTCCTCAATTAAAAGATGCTCCTCAATAAAGAAAGCTCCTAATAAATGACACCATTGATATCAAGATGGATCCTTGTGTTCAAGATAAGGTCATCAAGTTAGGGAAATGTCTTGATGAAGAAGAGCAAAAATAGTATGTCGAATTGTTACATGAATTCCCTAAGATCTTTGTGTGGATATATTCTGACATGCCTGGCATAGATCCTAAGATTATCACTCATAACATTGTCCTAATTCCTGATGCTAAACCTGTGAAGTAGAAGATTTAAAATATTCACCCTAACGTCGCATTACTTGTTAAAGTTGAGATTGAAAAATTATTGGATGCTGGATTCATATGTCCTATTGATTATTCCCCATGGATTTCAAATATTGTAGTTGTGGCTAAATCTGAAAACAAGATTATGATGTGTACTAATTTTCATGATTTGAATAAGGCCTCATTAAAGGATTATTTTCCCCTCCTGAATATTGATATGATAGTGGATTCGGTAGTAGGGAATGATTTACTATTCTTTATGGATAGTTTCTCAAGATATAATAAAATCTTAATCAATCCCCAAGATCAATATAAAACTTCTTTCACCACTCCTTGGGGTACGTTTTGTTGGATTGTGATGCCTTTTGGATTTAAAAATGCAGGCGCAACCTATCAGCGTGCTATGACTCTCATCTTCCATGACTATATGCATAAGACCTTAGAATATTACGTTGATGACATCTTAGCCAAATTTGTCCTTCATACAGATCATGTTAAGATCCTTCGTCAAATCTTTGAGAAAATTTGTAAGTACAACATGCGTTTGAATCTCTGAAAATGTGTTTTTGGTGTGGATAGTGGGAAACTATTAGGATTCATAGTTTCACATCGTGGCATTGAGGTGGATATGAAGAAGATAGATGTTATTGTTAACATGCCACCTCCTAAGAATGTTTCTCAAATAAATAGTTTGCAAGGAAAGATCCAGGCCATTTGTAGGTTTGTCTCTCAACTTGCGGATTGTACCTTTCCCTTACACAATTGCTTAAAAAGAATATCACTTTCCAATGGAATGAGGATTGTCGTCAAGCATTTGAAGACTTAAAAACTTATTTGGCCAATCCTCCCATTCTTCAACCTGTTGATCCTACTAAGACTTTCCTTCTATACACCACTGCTTCCCCTCAAGCTCTTGTAGCCTTATTGGCACAATGTGATAAGGATGGTCGAGAATGACCGGTTTATTACATAAGCCACACTCTACTCAATTAGAAATTCTGATATTTTGCAATAGAAAGAAAATGCCTTGCCTTAGTCTTTGCAACTCAAAAGTTGAGGCATTATCTCTTGAATGCTGAGATCCATGTTATCATTAAATTTGATCCTCTTAAATATCTTTTCTCCAAAACTAATCTTTCCAAATGCTTAGCTAAGTAGGTTATGATGTTGACCAAGTTTGACCTTAAGTTTGTCTCACAAAAGGTAATAAAGGGTCAAGCATTGATTGATCACTTAGTTTATTCTCCTTCACCCTTCTCCCTACCTAATATAGAGTCTTTTCTTGATAAATACATTCTTTCCATTGAGGTTGATGAGACTTGGAGTGTTGTACAGGATCGGGGATAGTGGTGGTCTTAATATATCCTAAAAAGAAGCCTATTCCTTTATCATATCATTTCAATTTCTTATGTAACAACAACATTGTTGAATATGAAGCTCTTATAGCTGGAATTAAAGCAGCATTGGTGTTGAGTGTGAAAAATCTACATATTTATGGAGATTCTCAATTAATCATAAGACAAGTGACAAGAGTTTATCAAGCTAAACAAGACAAATTATCACAATATAAAGATCTATCTTTATCCTTGTTACAAAAATTTGATTCTTATACCATGGAGCCCATTCCCCAAAAAGATAATCAACATGCTAACGTGATGGCATGTTTTGCTTCTCTTGTGTCTCTAGAGGACCCCTTGGTAGATCTTAAATTCATTATTCACAACCTTACTTCCTCAGCTATTGTTGATAATCCTAGTGATGTGGCATATTATTGCATTATAGATTTTGATGAATGGTACTCGCATGTTGTAATATATTTGAGTGATGTTACCTTTCCTAAATCTGCGAATAAGAATACTAGGGCTAGGATTCACAAATTGGATTCTAGATACATTATCCTTTCTAATGTTCTTTATAGGAGGGGTTATAATGGTCTTCTTCTTTGATGCTTAAACAAGGCTGGAGTTCTTATTGCTCTTGAAGAAGCACATTCAGGTGCTTGCAAGGGGCATTTTGGGGGTAGATCTTTAGTTTAGAGATTGCTCCGAATGGGATATTATTGGAAAACCATGGAAAAGGATTCCTTTGCATTTGTTAGACGATGTCATTAGTGTTAGCAACACAACAATTTGATCCATGCTCCTGCCCAAGAGCTTCGATCACAGGTAGCGTCTTGGTGCTTTTCTACATGGGGTTTGGATCTTGTTGGTAAAATATCTCCTCCTTCATCTCAAGGACATACTTTCATTATAACCGCCACTGATTACTTTATGAAGTTGTTGGAAGTCATTCCTCTTCGATCCACTACTGCTGAAGTAATTTGTTAATTCATTTTGGAAAACATCAGTTCTCGATTTGGGATACCTTCCGCCCTAGTTTCAAATAATGGAACGGCATTCAAAAATAAGGATGTAAAGAAGTTTCTTGAGAAATATCGCATTCAACATAAATTTTCTACACCTTACTATCCTCAATCAAATGATCAAGCTAAGTCTTCTAATAGGATAATTGAAAAAATTCTTCGAAAGACTGTAAACAAGCATGGTAAGGATTGGCATACTCAATTAACCTATGCTTTGTGGGCCTATCACATGAGTGTACGCATTGCTATGGGTTGTACTCCTTATAGTCTTGTTTATGGTGTTGATGCCATTATGACTTTGGAGTTAGAAATTCCTTCTTTGAGAGTTTCTCTTAGGGATATAGTGGATGATGATTCCTATAGAGAGCAAAGACTTCAAAAAATTGAGATGCTTGATGAATGACATATAAATGCCCTTGAGCATATTCAAGCATATCATACAACTTTTCAATGAAGCTACAATGATAAGGTTATTCAGTGTTCCTTATCGATAGGGGGTTTAGTCCTTTATGAGAGTCAGCGCAACACAAATGCCTTACCTGAGGAGAAAGGAAAGTTCAGTCCTAATTGGCTTGGACCATACATTGTTGTCAAGGTCTATGGATTAGGTGCTTATAGGATAGCAGAAATGGAAGGTACACCTCTCAAGGAACCCATAAATGCTATGCACCTTCGTAGATACTATGCCTAGTTCTATTTATGTCTGTCTCTCTCTCTAGTCTTCTTTTTATGTCTTTTCTTCAAAATTGGGTAATATGTTAGCATGTCTTCATTAAAGTATGTAAGATTAAATAATGTTATATTGTTTGGTCTACATTACTTCATTCTTGACAAGCATGTTTCATTACTATATTATTTGTCTTGGATTCTTTTTATGTAAATTGTAATGGATTTACATTTCATATGTGTTAGCATGTTATACAATTTCTTATGTGTTAAGTAGAATTATGTCATGTTGTATTTAATCATAGTTAATTAAATCACATTAGTTATATAGTTCTTAGGCTTAATACATTCTTCTTTTACATCATCAAAGTAGCATATGATTAAATACTTTGTTATTTAATTAAATCACATGTATCAATTTAATCATTAAGCATTGAGAAATCAATCACATGGAAATTAAATCAGATATACATTCTTATTACTCAATATGTTACTTCTAATCTAAGCAATGAGTAAATTGTTTAAAGTATTAAAAATAGCATAATCATGAGTGTCATCATATTTACATCAATACATCAATATCATCTCCTATCCGTAGGACTAGTTGTTGGAGGATGATGGCTAGATGCCCCCTCCTGATCTAGTCATGGGAGTGGCCCCATAGGGGTGTATCGTGATACAGATTGCTAGGAGCTTCTGCAATCCCTCTCCATCATGATCCCTCAGTATGTGGTTGCCTTTGTCTATGATGCTGCTAG
Organism: Cryptomeria japonica; assembly: GCF_030272615.1. Classification (NCBI taxonomy): domain Eukaryota; kingdom Viridiplantae; phylum Streptophyta; class Pinopsida; order Cupressales; family Cupressaceae; genus Cryptomeria; species Cryptomeria japonica. The sequence continues at coordinate 723,988,859 of NC_081415.1, read as the reverse complement.
GTCACACTCTGTCTATCATAATATCTCTCGTAGGACCTCCACCTCCATCCGAATAGGGGAGAAAAGGTCCTTGTGTCATCCTGCATTCCCCTAGGATATGTGTGCTATCTATGAGGAACTTAGAATGTGTGCAGTCACAATAAGGTCTATCACTGCATTCTAAATTAGAGAACGCCACTCCCAGATAGTAGCTCCAAGATAGAGAAATTTTTCATCAGTAACATTCTATATCATCAAATCTAAAAGCAGGAAAGTTACATATATTAATCAATAATAGGGCACATTACCTAGATCTCCCTCTCACCAGTAGGGATTGTGGATAGCAACCACCTAAGATTGGGAACCACTAGGCTCTTTGTGCTCATACTATGTCTATACAGTTGGTGTGGGTTGATGGGGATTAGGATCAGGACCCCTTATGGGATCCCTCTCTGCCTTCTCTAGATCTAGGGATCTGGTATCTTCCTTGGAGTGATGAACTATACCTGACTCGTCCTCCTCTTCCTCCTCCTCCTCATCCTCTTCCTCCTCATCCTCCTCATCCTCATCCTCATCGTCATCTCCATCCTGATCTCCCTCTCTGGTATCAGGATCATATCCATCTCCGCCTGCCTCCTGCTCCTCTGTGTTGTCAACCTGATCATCTGAATCCTCCGTAGATGCATCAGATCCCTCTCCATCGCCTGACTATGTCCATGGTCTAGGGTTCCCTCCAGGGAAGTCTACTGGGAAAATGGCTCAAGGGTATGTTCTCCCCCACCATGTGATGTATCGTTGGTGCGTGCCTGAATCATCTCTATAATCTGTCGCTATGTCCTGATCTGATCCATCTGAATCTGTGATGCTGATCTCATCACTAGTAGGCCTAGGAATGGCTCCTAGCCTCGACATCACTCATGAGTGTCAGATGTATATAGGCATGTCAGTAGGAACACACTACTCAAACTTGAACTACTGTCAAACTCGATCAAAGTAGAAGGGAACGACTATGTGGCTATACCGTCCCTCTAGTAGATGGTTCCTCTACATGCTAAATATTTGTCTGCATAGCCTTGCCCACATGGACATCTTGAGGTAGGGTCTCCATATGATCTCGCCCGCTGTCAATCTATCCAAGCCCAACCTCCAATATAGGAGATTGTTGAATCACCACTCATGGGTAAGAGGATATACCCTAGGCTACTCTGGGACTAGCTCTGTGGGGGCTCCACTAGGTCTAGTGCAGGTAATATACTCAAATATCCACATCTCTAGTAGTGTTCATGTCATCAGGCTACATCCCTATCCAAACACATACTCCCCAAGGTTGTGATAGAGATGCACAAGCATACTCGAAACCCAAGAGTATACTCTCTTATGTCTCTCCATCGCTCGTATGACATAGATGAGTCCTTCATGCATATGTGTGTCACACCCATTAGGGCACACAACTAGTGCAAGGGTCGCAATCATGAGTCACCTCACCAATGGAACCTCACCAGTAGGGTGTAGGAGCCAGCTGACCATGATGTGACCCCTTGTCTCAATGCATATCACACTCCCCATAGCATATACCTGCTCTCTCCTGTAATCCTCCTCTGTCTGATTGGATCAATATCTAACAGTCTCTCTTCTAATGGGTAGGCACAGAATGCGGTATACATCCTCAAGGGTGATCATCATCTCCCCCACAGGTAGTGAGAATGTTGAGATGTCTACATCCCACCTCTTCATTAGTGCCATCAACATCATAAAATGGAATTGGATGGTTGACATGGTCATCACATCCCACAAACCCACTATATGTAGCAAATCCATCTCTCCTACCATCAACATTGGGATCTTCTCTTGAAAGCTCCAAAAAGTGAGACTGGCGATATGCTCGTGGATGTACGGTAGTGTTAGCAAAATGAAAAGCAATCTATCATCAATAATCGATCAATCATCTTTCATTATCTAATCAATGCAATCATTCTATCATTTCTAGCATTCATCACTTTATCCTGTGTCATCGTTGGTCGCTCTATACAAGGACTAGGGTGCCCTGAGTGGACTAGGGCACCCTATTGGGACCATGGCACCCCCTTGGGACTATGGCACCTTAGGAGGACCAAGATGCCCTAGGACCCCTAGGTGTCCAAACGGAGGGCCTAGACCTAGACTAGGCAATGACATCATCACTTCTGAAAACTATGAAAACATGAAATAGTCAAATGCAGTCAAAGAAAAGTCAGCTCACCTTGTTAAGCGGTCAGCTGGCAAGTACAGACTGGCGTAGGATCTCCATTCGAGTAGGTCACTCAGGTCGGTGTTGAGGCATGATGGCTTGTATGTGGGCTCCTTTGTAGTGAATAGTGTGAAAAAGTTACAAAGTGACAAATGAAGGTGTCACTTACATATTTATGTGTTATGCACTTTTTGACTATGGTTTTAAGTTAAAACCCTATTTTTTGCACTTTTTCTTTAATCTATCATATCTTGAGCTAGGAAGCTTTGGTTCTCACACTGTCAGTGGCATTAGAATCATGAGTTCTCCCTCTCGCTCCATGTTAGTTCCATAATGTGCTTGGATGAGTAATCATGCCTCCTTGTGAACTTTCTTCATCAAAATCTTTATCACAATTCATTGTGGAAAAAATATTGATACCCTATTTCACCTCACTAATAAGCAAGTCAAAACAAGGGGGGGCATATATCTATCCATGAATTTCATCACCTTCCTTAGTAAGCATTAGGTGGTTTTGTGATCTAACATGTGGTTTTGTAGGGTGTGGTTCCTAACTGTGTACCGCAGATACCGCTGGGGGCTTCATTGGAAAACTTATGGATTATCCTTTTTAAAATGATGTTTACTTTTCTGTACTTTAGCTTGCATATGCATGTAGTGTCATATGATTACTAAAGTGGGGGCTAAATGTAGTGTCGTAAATTGTACACCCTTGCTAGGGTGGTACAATTTCACACTTAGGTTAGTGTCCCCCTTAGTGTGTCTTGCATCTTGCATTTCTCATTCCCCTTTAAGAATTTAATTAGATCTAAGGTCATGTCTCATCACTTTACACATTACAAAGTTGGGCCATTTACCCTAAGTGTGCCCCTTTTCATTTTATTCCTCCAATGAATCATTTAATCATAAACCCTAATTATGTCTTATTTTGACCATTAGGCCCGATTTCGCATATCAAAACATCTTGAAATCAGCTATAACTTTGGGATGTGCTCTAATATCATCATATCTAACGACCCCAAAAATTTGGTGAAAAGTTGGTCGGACCGTGGCGGGAATGCACATGGTCCATGACTTTTTCCCCAAAATTTTGAGAGCACAATCCTATTATATAATAATGCTTAACCTCAAAATATCAGTGGGAAATTCAAATCCTAGGTCGGCCTAAACATTAAATTAAGGTCTAGGGTTTCATACTTAAGAGCTTTGTTTCTTCATTTGAAGGGGTCTTCTTCTAAGAATCGAAGGACACATTTTTGGAGAATTAGAGATTTACTTGTAGCAAAAGGGCAGATCTTTGAAGTCTTCAACAACATTCAAAATTCATCCATCAAACATTCATCAAGCATCATTTTATCAATTGGGGGCTTTTGAAGATATAGAAGAACAATAGGAGATCACTGACTAACGATTGGCTTGTACCTCTCTCTTGGGGTTGGGTATGGTTTCATGTTGTTTTCTTGTCTTTTCATAAGCTTCATTTTGAATCACATTCACTCTTTAGATCACTTTGCATTGTGGATTTGGAGCATTTACATTGTCAATTATAAGCAATTAGGGTTTACTCTTTAGGGTTGCTCTAGGTTGTTTACTTTCATTCTTAGGATCTTGCATATACACAAGGTTCTTGCACACACATTTTTAGTACATTATTGGTTATTCGTAGAGGTGGAAATCACCAACACGGGGGTTTGACTAAGTAAAAACCCTATATAGCCACCCCAAACCTTCCCTTTTTAGTTGCAGGTGCAGAATAATGCATCAAGAGGCAGTTTCAGATCTGGAAAAGGCATCAACACCACCCAGAAGTCTCAGAAGTGCAGAAATATGTCAAGGATAGGGGCATGGTGCCCTAGTCCTACCTAGGACAATGGGATGGCACCATGGTCCTTCCCTCTGTCAGCAAGACTTGACACAATAGTACTTTGCAGATCTTAGAATCCCTCTTGTTAGTGGCTGCTCCAGAATTAAAGAATCAAGACAGTGGCGTGGCACCCTAGTCTGAGACATTTATGCTCAGATTTCAAACACAGGTGCACCTCTAATTTTTCCTTTTGATCTGTACTTTTCAATAGTATATTCGTTGTTCTTAGATCCGCATTCTCAGATTAGGATTTTCTTGCTTACTTGCTTTCTAGGTTAGATTGCGTTGTGCATCATTCCTCTCTCTCATTTATAGAAAAGGAATAGAAAACCTAAGAGGTAATCCACGACTCTCTCTTTCTCATAAGAAGTAGCTTATATGTGTTACCTCCCTAGGCTCTTTTGTATTCCATGAGTGTGTATGAGAGTGAGATTAGGGTTTCCATACTTAGTCTCACTTTTTCCCCTACACACCAGTATTGAGTACCAAGACCTTTGAGATAGATCTTCATTCTATCTTTCTAGATCTTATAGTTATCCTTGTTTAATTTCAGACCCTCTTTCTTCATCATCTTGTCTTCTTTAGAATCTTTTCCTCAAGCAGTTAAGCTTTTATGCACATAGAGGACCACAACTCTGATACCAATTGTTAATCCTATAAGGATCTAGATAATACTGAGAGGGGGGTGAATCAGTATTATGGCAATTTATAACTTCAAATCAAAATACCATTTACATCTGTAGACACCTAAAATTGTCATGTCTAATTAAATAAATATCTTTATTTATTTAATTATTTGAGCCTAATTCTTCTATTAATTAAATAAATCTTTATTTATTTAATTAATTCATTTATCCTCTTCTAGCCTTATTTCTCATTTAAATAAATACATTTATTTATTTAAATTGTCCCTTTTTCTAAATTAAATAAATACTTTTATTTATTTGATTGATCCCACTTTCTCTATTAATTAATTAAATATTTATTTATTTAATTAATTCATTAGCCTTTTCTACCCATGACACATGTCATTCATCTCTTAATTCCTACACTATCTACCCTCTCATTATTTTCTTATTTTCTCTACCTACCCTCTAATCATAGCCGACCATTTATCTTTTACACCTCTCAATCTTATCCCTCCATTTCTTATAGTGTCTTTTATATAAGGAGATGCTTCCTTCATTACCAACCCCTCAACGACTACTCGACTACACTAGCATTCGAACTTTCATATGCAATCTAGCTATCAACCATATTTCTGTTCTTTGTTGAGCTCTTGTGCATACATAAAATCTGAGAGCAAATATATCAAGCAAGATCAATGGAGATAGGAAGAATGGAGATCCAAACCCTATTGGATATGTGATGGTATAATCTTTGTGATTTCATTTGATTTGCATTGTCTTAGGTAATCTTCTTATGTTATGGTGGATCTTTGTTGTTGTTAGGCTAGGGTTTTGTGGTTGAATTCATTTAGTCTTTCAATATTGTTGTTTCCACTTTTCACCATATACATTTTGGCACGCCTGGTGGGACTCTTGTCCTTTTTGCATTTAACATCTTTTGTTGTAGATTTTGTGTTTTTGAAGTTATAGATCTGATATTTCTGACAACATTTTGACATTTCCGCGTTTGGGCATTTTGAGATTGCGTTTTTGATTTTCTACCGCTTCTGTAAACCTCTAAATCACGTTTGTGTTTCCGACAATATTTTCATTTTCCAGATTGCAGGTTTTCAATACAGGTGCATCTGTGGGTGATTTAATCGCATCTGCGAGATCTCGCCGCGTCTGTGATCATTTTAATCGCGTTTATGTGTTGCAGGATTTTCTATTTTGCAAATTTTTTTGCAGAAACACATTTGTGAGGTCTTAAAGCATGTCTGTGTTGGATAATCGCGTTTGTGTAGGGTAAAATTGTGTATGTGTTCAGTTGTTTTTTGCATTTCATTTTTTTTTCTAGTTTTAGGGTTTTATTTTGTTATTCAGATTTCAGATCTAGTTTATTTTGAGCTAACATCTTCAGATCTAGCTAACAAAATTGGTGCAACTTGTCTTGAAAGAAAAATATTTTTGTGAAAGGCCCCTATTTCACAAAGTCTTTTGGATCTAAAATTTACCTAACTTGTATGCTTGCAGGAAGGGGTGATCATTTGAAACAATCCAGACTACTAACAAATCTTTGTTGCAGTATCTTGGCAACGGTTTTTGATCTTTATTGTGTGCCTTGTTTTTATAGATTATCAAACACTTCAATTGGTGCACTAAAATTGAACTAGTGTATTTTGTGTCTTGGGAAATAGGCTCTTTTTGTTTAATCTTTAGAGGGCCTGTCTCCCTGTGTGGTCATTAGGACTACTAGTGAGGAGAGAATGACCCAAGTGGTAGCGAGGAAAATCCATCCTCTTCCAAACCACTATAAACAATTGTATCCATGGTGAAAAATATGGATAACATGTGCTTATTAGTTCATATTGACACTATGTCTCCCCATTCACCTGTTTGATCAAATTTATTTGATAATTTGTAGGGCGTAACCCCTACCGGCTAGGAGTCCTCTGTATTTACAGAGTTGAAAGTGCTGCATGTATGGCCACATGAGCGGATGCCCTTACTAGCACCTTTTTGTTTTAGAAGCCAATATCCTTCTAGTTGTTGGGGTAGGAGGTCGGACCTCTCGAGAAGCCCACACACATACGGTTCTTAGTAGAGATACAAAGTTTTCCACGGGGAGTTTTCATGGGGACTGATGCTTGGCTACCTTAAAGAAGTGAGTGTCGAGGGTGGAGTCAGTGGGGTCAAGCATTTAAGTATCCGATTTGAATAGCGTAGCCTCAGGGGAAACCCCATGTGGGATCAACAACTATTGTCTTGGCCAACTATAAGAATTGTGCTTGCCTTATTTTGAACTATCAAACATTCAAGACCAAACATCAAAACATTATGTCTTTTGTATCTTCAAGTGTATGCAAATTTTTTTTACATCAAACAACACACTTTTGTTTGAGTCATTTTTGAGTCTAAACACTTGCAAACATTGAGTATGCATCAACATTGTGTCCTCTTGTCATGAAAAATAGTAAAAAATTCAGATTTGGTCACAACAAACAACTTTACAAATTTAAAAAATTGCACTCAGTTTTCAGAAACGCGTCTGTGTCTGCCAGAACCACATCTGTGTCATCTAACCGTGTCTATGAAGGGAAGAAACACATCTATGTTCTCTTGAGCAACATTCATTTACAAAATCTTAGAAATGCGTCTGTGTCTGACAGAACCACATCTGTGTCATTAAATCACGTTTGTGAAGTATATAGGCACGTTTGTGTTCAGAATTGAAAAACTTTTTCAATCCAACAAACAAGAGAAATCAGTTTCAGAATTCTTGAGCTTCCTAGGTTATCTCTTCAGGTTTTCATCTAGAATTCAACCTATCTTTGGGTCTCACAAAGCCATCATTGCTTTACATCTTGCATTACATTCACATTTGCCTAAACTTGAGTCAAAAGGTCACTTGCTTGTCCTCATCTTGCTTTGTCAACACACTACATACAACAACATTTTGCTAAATGGTCCCTCATCAAGGTCTATCACCTTTGGGTCTCATTTGGTCTTACTTAGAGTCAGGGTCAACTTGTAAGGAAGTTAAGTAGCGGAAACAACTTCCTACACTAACCTTGAGAGGAGGGTAATGCAAAAAAATTTCAGATCGTTACAACAGTTACAGAAAAATAGAAATAGATATAATAGCATTCATACCACAACACAGTGATTTACGTGGGGAAAACCCTTTCGGGAGAAAAACCCCACACTCCAAAAGCAGCTCAATATTTTATTCAGCAATCAAAAACAGATTACAACATACTTGCAGAGAAAGCTCTTCATAGGAGTACCACTAATTAGAGATTCAGAGGCAACTCAATAGCCATAAGACTCTCTTACACCCAACCTCTATCTCACACACCTCATAAATAGGAGATACAATACAAGAAACCGTCAAACGATATTACAAAACCATGGGCTAAAACCACCCAATAAGGTGTAGCCGACCTTATCTCCCTTCTAGATGCCCTATGACATGTTAAAGCACACATCAACACGTGTCGCTCCCTTATAGCTCATTTATGTATCTGATACAAATTATTTTTCCTATTTCAGGAGTACAAATTTCCTGAGGCCATAACTTGAGAACCGAGTGTCCGATTGACGAACCGTTTGAAGCGCCGGAAAGCTCGTGAAGTGCACTATCACCTCGTAACCCGCTACGCCAGTTACGGCCACTTTTTAGGGCATTTTGGAGCCTCTAAAGCCCCCAAAATTAAGTTTAAACATTTTATCGCACCCCTCCAAGATGAAAACTTTAATATCTTCAAAACTAGCTGTGACCTTGCGACGCAACTTTACCGGAATACTTATCTAGCCAACCAGAAGCTTCAGGGAGAGTTTCGCACCATTTCGTGCTCAAATGAAAACTTACTATAAATAGTAACCTCGCATAAATGCAAGGTTGAGACACCATTTTTCCCAACACAACTTACCTCATCAAGAGAAACTATCATCTCTTTGGAAGTCACACCTACTCTACTACATACTTACTTGGTCTTACACTTTGGACATTGCAAGTACAGGTCAGATTCATTTACATTCCATCCAAATTTTGGTCTTCCATACCTTTCCATTTTCATGTAGTCTCACACATCTTGGTCAATACCTAGTTCATGGTTGAAACCCATTCCCAAAAATCTAAGAGAGAAGCTAAAGAGGCTCAAGAGTCTGCAAACCTGAGTTCCTATGAGTATGATAATGATGCCTTTTTCAATTTTGATCATACTACATTACCTGACATGGATGCCTATAGAAACATTCCAAATGTTGAGAACATGGACACTATAAACAAAAATGATACACACAATGACAATATGGACAACATTTCAGTATATTCAGCAGAAGTGGAAGACTCCATTATGGATCCCCGTTTTAATCGATTGGTTGAGGAAATAATGAGGAGAGATAGACAATACTTCTTACAAGTGACGGCACAAAGTGGAGCCAAGATCCCTCATGATTTTGACATGTCTCAAATAATGGAAAATTGACCTTTGCAACAACCTCACCTCAACATGGATCAAAGGAGGCCTAATAGTAGAGGCAATAAAGGACCACATCTTGTTCCTAAATCACCATCATCTTTGTTTCAAAAACCTAAGGTCCCACATACACATGGTCAAGCATATGATACTCACCTTTGCAGACCATTATGGAAGTCTTATGTAGAAAAATATACTCAATCACATGCCAATGCTAAGGACCAACCACCAAAGCAATTGGATATCCAAAGGCATGCTCAAAATTTGGACACAAGGAAACCCCGCGTCAAATTTGGGGGCAACACATTAGAACAAAATCATGACATGCTTGTAGAGTATGGTATACATGGACAAAGCAAATATTCCATTCCTCACCATGACTCTATACCAAGTGGTCCATATACGCAGCATCATTATAGACCTCCTCCATATGAACATGTGTATGATCAATATCATCCATATATGCAACATTCTCCTCCTCCACTCAGCACCTCAAGCATGGGGTATGGTCCAAGAAGTTTGTCTCCACCTAAGAACAATTTGGAACAACAAATCAAGGACTTACAAAAGAAAATGGAGGATATAAATGCACTGAAGCCAACTTACACAATGAGAGACATATGTCCCTATCCATTTGACAAAAGCATTCCAATGCCTCCTTTTCCTACACATTTCGTGACACATAAGTTTGATATGTGCAGAGGAAAAGGGGATCCTAAGGCACATATAAGACAGTTTTTCATAGCTTGCATTGAGGTAGCAGCAGAAGAGACATATTTGATGAGATTATTCCCACAAAGCTTAGGTGATCAAGCTATGGAATGGTTCTCCCAACTCCCACATGGAATTAAGTCTTCATGGGGTGATCTAGTAGAGGCATTTATCCAACATTTCTCATACAACATAGAGACAGACATATCAATCACTACTTTGTGCAACACCAAACAAAAGGATGGAGAATCTTTTTCATCATTTTTACAAAGATGGATAAATCTAGCCAGCAGATGCTCTTGTGAAATTCCAGAAAAAAAAATGGTAGAGATGTTCACCCATGTAAAGCGGAAAAATCGAACCCTAGTCGTTCTCCCCTCCCCAACTCCGAGGAGAGAGAAGGGAGGTCACTAGGGTTGATGGTTTTCACTTAGGAGGGACTTTACATTCAAAAGAGGGGTTGAAACCCACAAGATCCAATCCCACACAATGCAGGATTGGATTCTAAATGAGTTTCAAGGGTTAAGACATCAAGGATACCCTCTTTTGTAAAGAAATGTAGATAGAATGATTGAACTAGGAATGCATGTAAAGTAGGAAAGATTCGTTTATAAATAGAGATAGGGATATGGGATGAAGCTGCGGACCTGGAATTAGTAGTAAAATGTCGAGATGGTGCTGTTCTACAAATTTGAGCGAAAGTTGACAGGATGATGGCGCCCGGCGTGCACACGGTCCTCCGAAGAATCCGCGAAACGAAGGTAGATCTGTTCATCTCTGCACAAGGATTCCAGATCTTCAATTACAGCCGCGTACCTGCAACCTACACACAGAAAAGAGAGGACAATTGGGGGGTTAGGGATGAGGGGTTTGCCTTTAGGTCAAACCCCGGTTTTGGAATTAACCAAGAAATGAGAATGCTGTAAATGTAAATGTTTGTAATGTAAACAAGTACTGATACCTTGTTGTAAGAATGTTTGTATTCTTACATGCGAAGGTGTAGTGTATGTTGTATGTTGTAAGTGATCTCCTTTTCAATGGTTGAATCCTTGTCTTGAATGCAACACCTAGCCTTGAATGGAGACTTAGAATGCTTAATTGCTTGAAGGAATGCTTGAATGCTTAAATGTTTGAATGTTTGAATATCGCTTCCGTGTCTTTCTCTTGCTTCTTTCCTTCCTCCTTTTCTAGGAGAGGAAAATTAGTTTATATACTTGTCAATTAGGGTTGATAGACTGATTTTTCCGACCTTGGGCCGACCAGGAAACATTATTTCCCAATTTGCAAACTTAAAGACCCGATGCCCAAAAGAGACCGGGCCCAAAATAGGGCCAGGGACCAGGGCACTGGGCACCATGGTCCTGGGGGACCAGGGCACTGGGCACCCTAGTCCTGAAGGACCAGGGCACTGGGCGCCATGGTCCCACCTCCCGGGGCAGCAGGGTGCAAGGAGGGATCAGGCCAAGGTGCAGAAAATGTAGTTTTTGGTGTCACAAGCAGGTTTCGGGGTCTCCATTTAGGTTTAACATTGCATCGCCATCGTGAAGACCAAAATGCAGTTGAAATTGCAAGTGTCGCAATTTTAGGACACTACATTTAGCCCCCACTTTAGCGGGAGTATAAGCGTATGCTCATACTTCCGGTAAAGTACAAGGAAACAACATTGAAAAACTTTCACCACGTCAAGGAGGCAAGATACACCAAGCCCCCAGTGGATTAAGGATCTTATGACTTCGATTGACAAAGTAAAAGGGAAGATCATGAGGGAGAACCATGACTGTTAGTAGTAAGGTTCCCTCACTATGAGTCATGCAAGAAAGATATCAAAAATTTTCAAGGCAAAGCTAAATTTGTCAAGAAATTTTCAAGTATCTTGAAAAGATATGAACGGGATGTATGCCCCCCTACGTTAAAGCGATTGCACATGCCTCACCGGGGGTGATTGATTTAAGGTAGTGATACATATAAGAAATGAGAAGGGAAAGGAGCACGTTACCACAAGGATTTAGCCCCCAATTGTGAGATAAGCCCAAGGATAATAGACACAAAACACAAAGCACAAGGTGACTTCGCTTTCCTCGAGGTCAGTATGTTGTATGATAATTCATGTATATCATATGTATGTATGCATAATTGTTCTTCATTCCCCAATCAAGGAAGGTCACCTAGAAGAAGGGAACACATGTGTCTTTTGAGTCAACATGAGAGAGACCAAAAGAGATCTCAATGTTTTGCATCGTCCTCAAGTAGACAACACTAAGGACAACAAATAGAAGAATGAGAATAACACATAGAAGAAGTAACAAAAGAGATCAAGAGAGGAGGAGAGAATCTGCTATGCTAATGAACTATTCTAGCACGCCATCTACCCCCCGATCTTGCTAATCAATATTTCGGGAAGGTAGGAAACACGCTAGAGGAGGAACATCCAACACAGCAGATGGAGCTATCACAAGATCCAAACAAGGGCTATGTTCATGTTCTGAGCCACGTTGTTCTTGTCTAGGAGCTAGGATAAGTGCTTTAGAAAATTCGTTAGATAAATGGTTATCAACATCAACATATTCATATTCACTATTAGAATGAACAGGAGTAACATTTTCATCATAAATAACATTTTCATCTATGTCATCATCAAGATTTATAAAAATAGGATCTTTAACTCGCATAGGATCAAGACCATCATGCATCTTATGTTTAGGAGATTTTGGCTCAATTTTTGGCTGAGGAGAAAATGGAATAATACTGGCTAAAGGTGTTTTTGGGGATTGCAAAGTTTGAGAAGTAGCTGCCTGAGCTCTAAGACGACGCTTTCGTCGGCGTTCACGTGCAGAACGATTTCGTCTAGTCTTAGTAGGAAGTTGAGAAGATTGAGGAGGAGGAATGTTCTCATCCTTATCACTTGGGTGTTTAGGTTGTGGTCTCTTAGGTTGAATAATAGGAGAAGAGGAAGGTCTCTTCTCTCCATAAGAGGAAGGAGGAGGAACTGCTCCATACAAAGGAGGGATATTTGGTGTAGGAAGGAGACCAAGCCCATCATGACGAGGAGGTATAGGTCTACTTTTAGAAAGTTTATTAGATATAGGCATAGTCACATTCATAGGAATGGGTTGGGAATCTTCTTGAGGAAAGACATTAGTTTTATCTTTCAAACGAAGAACTTCCTTCTCAAGAATGATAGGAATGTCAAGTTTGGGTGTTCTAGGTTCACTTAGAGATAGGATCATATCTTTTTTCCACTTTTGATAAGATTTGAAAAGATGATCACTTCATTGTGGAAGAGATTGGAATTGTTTAGGCCAAAAGTAATCAATAGGAATGCTAGAAGTTCTTTCAGTAGGTTTAAAGAGACTATGATTGACAGTAACAACTTCACCATTATGGGGAAATTTCAAGCACTTGTGAATAGGAGAAGCAATAGCTTTCATGGAAGATAGCCGAGGATAGCCTAGCTTCACACGAAATTGTTCAGATGATGGAATAATAGCAAAGTCCACATCAAGGAATTTGTTATGGACCTCAATAGGTAATGTAATAGAACCAATTGTAGGAGAAGAAAATGCATCAAATAATTTCACAACCACATTTGTTTCGTCATAGATCACTTGATTCAATTGCAAAGTAAAAAGAAATTCTTTAGTAATGACATTAACCATGCAAGAAGGATCAATAAGCACTCCACGGAAAGGTGTATTCTTGACTTTTGCAACTATATATAAAGGAACATCAGGTGCCCTGATAGTTTCACTGGAATCAAATGTGATGGAAGGTTCTTTAGGGATTTTCTACTGTTCCACAAATTTAATCACATTCGAAGTCATAGACACAAGATCATCAGGTGAGACAGAGGAATCAGTAGTATCAATCGCATTAGAGGTATGAGAAGGCAATGGATTAGTAAAAATCTTAAGATTTTGGTTAGGAGGAGCTACAGATGTGTTGCCTTTATCATTCATACCAGAAACAGAGATAGTATTATTATCAATCAAATCTTGAATTTTACCCTTTAAAGCAAAACATTTTTCAGTATCATGCCCAGGTTGATGATGAAATTGACAAAAAGATTTGTTATCAAAATAGGGTGAATTAATTTTTGTAGGATCTATTTGCCTTATAGGAGGAAGAGTGAGCACATTTTGTTCCAATAACTTATTCATAATACTATGCAATGATTCATTCAAAGGAGTAAACTTTCTTTCTTTCTTGAAAAACTTAGAAATAGGAGGCACACCTGATGCTGCATTCACATTGTTGTTGATGATGTTTTCATTGAATTTAATTGACTCTCTGTTCGGTTTAAACTTCCCAAATGGTTGTTGACTACTATCACCCTTATCACTCGGAGCCATAGGATTTGCTTGTTCCATTTGACTCACAGTCAGTTGATAATTGTGAAGAGTTGCGCACAACTGTTGGAAAGAAGTAAACTCAGAAAACAAGAGTTTTTCTCCAATATCTTTTTGTAGATTAGAAATAAAGATTCTTTGAATATCATTGTCAGGGACTGGAAAGGAAATTTGAGCATACAAATGCTTATATCTACCAATGAAATCAGTCACTTTTTCTTTAACACCTTGTTTACAATGCATTAAATCAATCAAAGTAACTTTAGGACTTATATTGTTTTGAAATTGTTGAATAAAAGCATTTGCAAGTTGTTTGAAAGAAGTAATAGAATAAGAAGGCAACGAGCAATACCATTGTAGTGTTGTATCTCTTAATGTTCTAGTAAACAATTTTGCAAGCAACCTTTGGTCATAAGCAAAATCGGTACATATTGTTTGAAAGGTCTTAACATGTGTTAGAGGGTCACCCTTACCATTATAAAGCTCCAAATGCGGAATTTCAACATGTTTAGGGGGAATAGCTCGAACAATGTCAAGAGAAAGTGGGTTCGCAACATCAAATGTGGGCACACTAAACTTAGATTGATTCATAGAGGCAATTTGTTGCTGTAAAGAAGAGACAGTTTGTGCAAGATTGTTAATGGTCACTTCAGTCGAAGAGTTCATATTAGATGTGTTAGATTGTGATGGAGGTGTTATGTTATTGAAAGAAGGTAGAGAGTAAGGTGGCAGGACACTATGATAGTTAGTCATAGGAGATGATTGGAAAGGAGGAACACTACACGGAGGAATGGAATGATTAAATGAATTGCCTCCTTGCGTCATGTTCATTTGTGGAGATATAATAGGAACACTCATTGAAGGAATGAATGAAGAAGTTGGATTGATTGAAGAGGAAGGATTGCCCCCATGACTGGTGATCATAGGGGGAATGTCTTGTATTGAAGTAGTCATTATGTTTGATGTAAAAGTAGGTATACTAGCAATAGGAGTTGTCAAAGGAATAGAATGATTAACTTGAGTAGGAGGTTGTGTATAACCTAAAGTTTCGGCACAACTCTTCATAGGCATCACATTTGAATCCACAATGTGTGCAATACCACACAAAATATCAATTCCATTCTTATCACTTTGAACCATACATTTTAGACCCTCAATTAATGAAAGAGCTTCGCTATCGGGGTATTCTTGAGACATCCATTGTCGAAAATCATCAAATTGGATATCCAATTTTGAAAGTCATTTTACAGAAACCTCATGGAGAGATTCTTCATCATTAAGAGGATTAGAGGAATTACCCATGTCCTCGTTAAAAAGGAAATTCAAATTAGGTTCCATCTCCTCAGTAATTAAACCTTGGAAGGACTTAATTCTAAGGCTTCGTCTAACAGGAATAGTGTAAGTAGGGCTTATTGTTGTAAAACTCATGCAATAAAGAGAGAGAGGAGATTTTGAATTTTAGAGGTAGTAAACTTCAATAAAATCAGCCAATCTCCTAGATTTAAGCTGTTAAATACAATCAGGACAATCTCCCGAAATTTCGGAAAAAATGTCCGGGACTGTGGCGAACGGAGTGCACACGGTCCTCGCAACTTTTTTCAAAATTTTTAGGGATGAAAGCTATGATGATTTTAAAGCTAATCTGAAAAAATTGAGTGATTTTACGATCTATAGATAGGCCAAATTAAAGTTGCAATCTCAAAATTGAACCCTACCAAGATTGTTGAAAAATGTAAAATTTGAATTTTGAAAAAAGAGAGGGAAACTGAAATTTTGAATTTTATGATTTTAGAGGGAATACTAAAAGCAATGCAAGTTTTCAAATTTAAAAATTGACTCAATTTCACGTAAAATTCAATTTTGAAAGTGGAAATCAAGGTTGTTGCAATTAAACACTTAATTTCAAAAGTCACAAACTGCAAAAATTTGAATAAAGCACTGAAATTTCGAATGAATGCCAACACACTTTTCAGATTTAGAACTGTAAGAAACACAATTTTGACACAAATTTCAATTTCAACAATTTTTGAATGATTAGAAGCCTCAATCCAAGCAATCGCTAGACCAACTTTGACTGTAATTTTGAAAGTGTTAGAATTGATAAGATCAGCCAAAATTCTGGATTTTAGCAGAAAAATACAGTAAGATCTAGCTCCCGAAATTTCGAAAAAAATGTCGAGGACGATGGCGCTCGGGGTGCACACGGTCCTCGCAACTTTTTTCCAAATTTTTAGGGATGAGAGATGTTGTGATTTTGTTGCGGAATCCAAAGTTACAACCGATTTGGAGGTGTTTTGATCAGTGGAATTATCAGTCAAAGGTTGAATCAAGAAGGTTTTTAAAAATTAGGGTTTTGACATTTAACCACTTAATTTTCAGAATTAAAGCACAAATATGAATTGATAATTTACAATAGAAGGGTAGATCTGAAACAAGCATTAACAATTAAACATTTCACAAGCTCAATTACTAAAAAGTAAATTTTAGGGTTTTTATGCAATTAGCCTCTAAAATTTGCCAAAGATCAAACATGAAAATGTAATTAAGGAAACAAAATTTTCAGATCTAACCATGAATAATCAGAATGAGGATGTTCACATCAGGTTCACCAAAATGTAAAGCGGAAAAATCAAACCCTAGTCGTTCTTCCCTCCCCAACTCCGAGGAGAGAGAAGGGAGGTCACTAGGGTTGATGGTTTTCACTTAGGAGGGACTTTACATTCAAAAGAGGGGTTGAAACCCACAAGATCCAATCCCACACAATGCAGGATTGGATTCTAAATGAGTTTCAAGGGTTAAGACATCAAAGATACCCTCTTTTGTAAAGAAATGTAGATAGAATGATTGAACTAGGAATGCATGTAAAGTAGGAAAGATTCATTTATGAACAAAGATAGGGATATGGGATGAAGCTGTGGACCTGGAATTAGCAGTAAAATGTCAAGATGGTGCTATTCTGCAAATTTGAGTGAAAGTTGACGGGACGATGGCGCCCGGCGTGCACACGGTCCTCCGAAAAATCCGCGAAACGAAGGTAGATCTGTTCGTCTCTGCACAAGGATTCCAGATCTTCAATTACAGCTGCATACCTGCAACCTACACACAGAAAAGAGAGGATGATTTGGGGGTTAGGGATGAGGGGTTTGCCTTTAGGTCAAATCCTGATTTTGGAATTAACCAAGAAATGAGAATGTTGTAAATGTAAATGTTTGTAATGTAAACAAGTACTGATACCTTGTTGTAAGAATGTTTGTATTCTTACATGCGAAGGTGTAGTGTATGTTGTATGTTGTAAGTGATCTCCTCTTCAATGGTTGAATCCTTGTCTTGAATGCAACACCTAGCCTTGAATGGAGACTTAGAATGCTTAATTGCTTGAAGGAATGCTTGAATGCTTGAATGTTTGAATGTTTGAATATCGCTTCCGCATCTTGCTCTTGCTTCTTTCCTTCCTCCTTTTCTAGGAGAGGAAAAGTAGTTTATATACTTGTCAATTAGGGTTGATAGACTAATTTTTCTGACCTTGGGCCGACCAGGAAACATTATTTCCCAATTTGCAAACTTAAAGACCCGATGCCCAAAAGAGACCGGACCCAAAATAGGGCCAGGGAGTAGGGTGCTGGGCACCATGGTCCTGGGGGACCAGGGCACTGGGTGCCCTAGTCCTGAAGGACCAGGGCGGCTGGCGCCATGGTCCCACCTCCCGAGGCAGCAGGGTGCAAGGAGGGATCAGGCCAAGGTGCAGAAAATGCAGTTTTTGGTGTCACAAGTAGGTTTCGGGGTCTCCATTCAGGTTTAACATTGCATCACCATCGTGAAGACCCAAATGCAGTCGAAATTGCAAGTGTCACAATTTTAGGATGCTACAACCCAAAATGTTAACAAAGACATTGGTTATGATCTAAGAAAATCTTGTTTTTCCACCTTCAAGGACATCATTGAAAAAGGCTTAGCGATAGAAAAGGTCCTAATTAAGGCATCGTCAAAATATTCAAAGAAAACAAAGAGGACTTTAAAGGAAAAGACAAGCCAAGATTTTGGAATAAAAAAAAGAACACAGTCAATGATGGTGTTGTTGATGCCAATACAGTACGACCCAAAAATGTTTTTGGATCAACCTCTACAAACAATCAGCTGAATACTCAAACAACTTCAAAGTCATGAAGGAAGTACACCCCATTGGGAGAACCACTAGAGTCAGTTTTCAAAAAGCTAGTGGTAAAGAAGATAATAAAATTCCAGATTTGCCTCCATATGAGCCAAGGTCAAACCAAATTGGTGGACTGATGATGAGTATTGTGAATTTCATAAGAGAAAAGGTCATTAGATAGGAAATTGTCATCGTTTGAAGAACATTATACAAGATCTCATTGATAGAGGTGACATTGAGATTGAAGGACACTCATCCAATCAAGAACATGAAATATTTAAGAAACCACTCCCTAAACATGACAAGGGGAAAGCTAAAGCCATAGATGATGAAACCAACTATACCAGAGCATCCTATAACTATGATTCAACTGTCAATCACATTTCAATGGATAATTATGTCTCTACCATTATCATCAAGGACAAAACACCTGAGAATTCTACCCAAAGACCCAAGATTGTCCTAAAAGGCATTGGATCTTCTTTCGAACCTATCTCTAAATGTAATGTCACAACTCGTCGAGTTAAATTCACTTTGCAAGGTTCTCCAACTAAAAACATCGCTTCCTTGTCAACCAAACCTAAGTATGACCCTGTAGAATAGTTAGGGAAGACACCCACGCTTATCTCCATCCTTGAGCTCTTACGCATATCCCCCACACATAAGGCCATTCTTGACAAAAATTTGAGAGACACTTCAATCTCCTTGATCTGAACGTGGACCAATTTCAAGCTATGGTGGGATACCATTCCATTGCACACTCCCTTACATTTATAGAAGTTGATGACACCTCCGTGAGTCAACCACATAATGCACCTTTACACATTGAAGCCTTCCTACACAAACATCGAATAAAACGAGTCCCGATAGATGGAGCAGCAGGTCTAAATATTTGTACATTGAGCACTATCAAACAATTGGGATATTCTGATAAAGATATGAATTCTATAAATAAAATTACCATCAAAGTATACGATGATGAAGAACGTTCATCCAAAGGTACAGTCACATTACCTCTCAGAGTTGTGCCAGTTACAAAGGATGTGGTTTGTCAAATCCTACACCTGGATCTCACATACAATATATTGCTAGGACATCCTTGGATTCATGAGATGAGGGTAGTCCCATCTACATACCACCAATACATTAAGTTTCCTCACAATGGAGTTGAAATAATGGTTAATGGTGATCCTAATCCATTCATATATTGCAATAACTTGAGACCAAAAACTAAGATGATCATTCCAAGTAATAGAGAAGCTATCCCTTCTTCTACATACATTGATCCTGAATCATTAAAACCTTCGACATCAAAAAAAGGTGAGCTTAAAGGGAAATATCAGGACAAGGGCATGGGTGAATACACTTTGAATCAAACCATGTGCTTACAACAAGTTATGGGTTCACAAAAACAATATGGATGACCACATCCTTGTAAACGGGTATCTATCATTACACTCAAATGGGATCCTACTATTTTCGAAAAGTGGGGTGAAGTGGAGGAAGAAGATTTATATAAAATGCTTTACAAAGATCCTGAAAATGATATAGAAGAGGACATCAACATACCATGTGAAAAATATGGCAAAGGGTTCAAGATCCTACAAAAATTTGGGTATGATGGAAAAAGTCCTCTTGGCTTAAGAAAGGAAGGTATCATTCAACCTTTGCAACCCAAATTGACATTCAAAAAGGAACGCTCGAAAGGACTTGGTTTCATGTCTTCCAAGGTCAATGCTTGAAAGATAGAAGAAGCATTACAAATCAAAGTTGCCAAAAATCAACAAGAGAACCGCTATTCCACAAAATCCAATGAATGGGAATGGGGTTCAGACAAATCCTCCAGTGACTATGAACTCACCAAAATGGTCAAAGAACCAGGTGAACCCATAGAAGAAGAGGAATTTTATAGAAAATTCAAAGCTGGTCAAGAGGCAGCCCTTGAGGATCCCACATAGTCCTTGCCTCTAGGTTCTAGGTCGAAATCATGAAGAATGAGAACACCTGTCCCAGAATGCGCTACTAGTGATGACAATTTGGATTTGTTCATGATCGAGATAGATGAGGAGAGTGCCAATGATGACCTTGACAACTACCTTGACATACCTAAATATAACTGCATCTTCACCCTTAGTCCTACTAATTTTGACAAAATTGAAGGCCTTCCCCTTGTCCACCACCAACTTATTGATTGGGACCATGAAGGACCTATACAGTTCGACACATTCCAAAATGATGAAGCCTTTATTGACTATTTAGGCATACGAGATAATATTCCCCCTGGGGACCATAAGGCGAGATACACTCTAGAACTCAATAGCGTGGCATATTTTGGTGAGGGTGTTGGGCCTTCCAGTCGCAAAAATATAAAAATAAAAATAAATCAAGGGTCTTATGGTGAAAAACCATGTGGTGGCACTGTCTAACCCCAAAAAAGTAAAAAGAAAGGACGTATCGGAGGGAGAAAACCTCTTTGAGGCACCCGAAGATGGAAGGCTTGACATTCTCCCAGCATCATATGAAGAGAAATCATCTATGTTAGTAGAGGAGACCATCAAAACAAACATTGGTACAGAAGAAATTCCACATAACATATTCCTAGCTCAATCTCTGACAGAGACAGAAAGACCAAAATTCATAAGTTTCTTTATGGAGCGACAAATCAATTTTGCATGGTCATATGTTGATATGCCTAGACTGGATCTAGATTCAGTAATGCATCATTTGACAGTCAAACCGGGGGCAAAACCAGTCAAATAGAAATTAAGAAAGATGCATCCACAAGTGGCATTATTAGTCAAAGTAGAGCTTGAAAAATTATTGGACGTTGGATTCATACGCCCAATTGATTATCCTGAATGGATCTCCAACTTAGTGCCTATCAACAAACTAGATCATAGCATTAGAATATGCACAGATTTCAGAGACATCAACAAAGCTTGTCCTAAGGATGATTTTTCATTGCCAAATATCAACTTGATCGTAGAACTCACAGTAGGTCATGCGATGTTATCTTTAATGGATGGATTCTTTGTCTATAATCAAATAAAAATTGCATCCGAGGATCAACACAAAACAACATTTACTTGTCCTTGGGGAACTTTCTACTCGAATGTCATGCCCTTTGGGCTAAAGAATGCATGCGCTACATATCAAAGAGCCATGACTACTATCTTTCATGATCTCATACATGTTACTGCTGAAGATTATGTTGACAACCTCTTGAGAAAATCGATAGACAGAGATACACATTTGGACATACTTTCAGTCATTTTTGATCAGTTGGAAAAATACAAAGTAAGATTAAACCCCAAGAAATGTGTCTTTGGAGTAACCTTCGGGAAGTTCCTGGGATTCATTGTCTCGAAAAGAGGAATTGAAGCCGATCCAACAAAATTCAAGGCCATCCAGGAGATGCAACCACCAAGAAATATCAATCAACTTTGATCTTTGCAAGGGAGACTCCAGTCCATATGAAGATTCATAGCACAACTTGCAGATAAATTTTATCCTTTTCAACATCTGCTACACAAAAACATCAAATTCAAATGGGATGATAAGTGCCAACAAGCTTTCCAGATACTCAAAGCTTATCTTCTGAATCCACCAATATTGATGCCACCAGTTCAAGATCAACCTTTATTACTATACATATCCACTACTTCAACAACACTGGGGGCACTCTTAGCTCAACAAGATGCCAAGGGCAAAGAAAAGGCAATCTACTACATCAGTCATACTTTGGTGGGATATGAGCTAAATTACACACCAACTGAGTGTGCATGTCTCGTTGTGGTCTTTGCTTCACAGAAATTATGACATTACATGCTAACTCATAAAACTAAGTTGGTCGCAAGAATAGATCCATTGAAATACCTTCTCAATAAAGCAACACTTACTAGTCGAATAGCCAAATGGGTGATGCTCCTGAGTGAATTCGACATTGAATATGTGGATAGAAAAGTAATAAAAGGACAAGCTATCATAGATCAATTAGCAGATGCTCCCATGATAGATGATGCTCCTCTAACTTTAGAATTTCTAGATGAGTCCATCTTGACAGTATCACACACAAATCCTTGGCAACTATACTTTGATGGCTCATACACACAGCATGGTGCAGGAGCTGGCATCCTCTTCATCACACCTCAAGGGGATTCCATACCAAAATCATATCGATTATCATTTCCTTGCACTAATAACATTGTAGAATATGAGGCATTAACAACTGGATTACGGATTGCAGTTCAGTGGAAGATCCAAGAACTTCATGTTTTTGGGGACTCTAAACTTGTAATTCGTCAAGAAATTGATGACTACCAAACAAAAGATGAAAAATTAATGCCTTACAAACGAATGGTGGATGACCTGAAACAACATTTTGTGAAGTTAAACTTTGAGCAAATACCAAGGGAGCAGAATAGAGCCACGAACGCCATGGATACCATTGCTTCATTGATCGACCTACCACAAAATGAAACCCGTTATGAGTTCTTGGTGGATAAACTTTTGGTACCCTCATATGAGATCACTCCTACTGAGATGATATGTGTCATTGGTCCTGATTCCGAGTTATATGGTTCTATTTTCACATACCTTCATAATAATACCCTTCCTCCTGACTTATCCAACAATCAACATCGCACTTTCATTCGTCAATCTTCTTGATATGTCATTTTAGCCGATATCCTATACCATCGAGGTCTAGATGGCACTCTTCATAGGTGTTTAGAAAGGGATGAAGCTCAGATTGCGTTACATGAAGTTCATGAAGGGATATGTGGTCCACGTTCTAGTGGTTCTACTTTAGCCAAGAAACTCATTAGGACTGGATATTACTGGCCTAATATGGAAAAAGACTCATATCAGTTTGTCAAAAAATGTAAGCAATGTCAACTACATGGAGACCTCATTCATTCGCTAGCACAAGAACTTCAACCAATTGTGACTCCTTGGCCCTTTTGCCAATGAGGACTCTATCTCATAGGCAAGATTCACCCTCCCTCCTCCAATGGCCACAAATTCATCATCACCACCATAGAGTACTTCACAAAATGGATCAAAGTCGTGCCTCTTACATAAGTCACTAGAAAATAGATTGCTACATTCATTCTCAACTACATCATTTGTCGATACGGTATTCCTATTTCCATCATCACCGATAATGAGCGTCCCTTCAAAAATCAGGATGTTCATGAACTTTGTGATCACTTCCATATTACCCTTCATTTCTCCACACCGTATTACCCCCAAGGCAACAGTCAAGCTGAGGCGTCTAATAAAACCATTCTTAAAATCCTAAAAAAGATAGTCAATGATGTTGGCTGCAATTGGCATATCCAACTTAATCCCACACTTTGGGCTTACCACACAAGTGTCTGCACACCTATAGGAGCTACACCTTATTCACTTATCTATTGTGCTAAAGCTATCTTGCCTATTGAGGTTGAGTTACCCTCTTTACGAGTGTCTTTGAAAAACATTATCAGTAATGAAGACTACAGGGTCTCTCGCTTATAGGAACTTGAACTATTGGATGAACAAAGACAAATTTCTTTTAATCATCTCAAGGCTTATCAACAATGAATGAGTTGCAGCTACAATCATAAATTCAAGCCTCGCACATTTGAGGTAGGTGACTTAGTTCTCAGAGAAAATCCTAAAAATCAGCAAGACAAAGAGAAGAAGGGCAAGTTCGAACCAAATTGGCTTGGTCCTTACATCATCATAGCAGCCTATGGATCAGGTGCATATCAACTCTCAACCATAGAGGGTGAACCTGTGGAGGATCATATCAACAACATGCACCTTCGCAGGTTTTACACATAGCTCTTCAGAGTGTCATAATTCAAAAATACAAAAAAATAAAAAAATTTCAAAAATACAAAAAAATCATAAAATAAAAAATCATTACTTGGTGAAAACCTGGCAAATAGGCGCCTTGTGACAAAAAATAAAAATAAAAAATTTGTCCAATGGTGAAAACCACTTTGGTGGTGCCCTGGGCAATTACCATGATGAAAACCAGGTCATCGGCGCCATGTGTAGAGACATTGCTCCTCCCTCTTTCAGGATTCCATTTCATCCTTCACTTTGCACACACTCACAACCTATTTATTCATAACAAACATACCCATTCCCATCATGGCTTGTTATTTATCTACCTAAGATTAGTTAGTCATTCTTAATAAAATTCCTTGCCACCCCTTTCCATCCATAATAAATCAGCTCCTATCTGTGGCTAAGGCAAATCCTATGTCTAGTGATTGGTGTGGAATTGAGAGCATCACACATTCCAAGGAGTTCAGTTTCTTCCAGTTTCCTTCAGTCTATCCATGCACAATCCATAATAAAGGAGCATTTGCATCGCCAATCCACAATAAAGTTCCATCTTCTCCGTAATAAAGTATCAATTTCATGGATTCAGTCAATTTGAGATGAGACACAAGCAACAACAATGAGCTTCAACAAATCAATCTTTCAACAAACTTAGACAACATTATGGTTCAGTGCTATCTATCCTTTTGTGAAATTAAACATTGTGACCACAATCAAATAGACTTATAGAAGTGACAAGAGACACTAAAATTGAGGACTACAGTGGATGTTGGTGTCGAGTGTTGGTTTTCTTTTGATTTTATCTTTTGGTGACATGTCTTTTAGCTTTTTTGGGATGTCTCTGACTAGAGATTTTATCTCCAGGATGTCTTTGACTAGAAAGGCGAGGATGGGGTATCGTCACCTATTTTTCTTTGTTGTCTATGGATTGTCTCTTAGTAATGCTATGACTTGGCCAAGGATATGAGGACACTATGAGTCTAGTGTGAATTGGGGCATTCCTTGTTTGCAATTGTCTGATCTCCATGCAAATAGGTACAATGACTTTCTGGGTCAAACATATGCCTCGATTGTCATAACCTATTTTGCCATAAGAAAGCTCAATGATGATAATGCACAAGAATCTCTTTCACTTCCATATCTTCTATCTTCCATCCCCCTTTCTTGATTGACCTCCATTGTCCTTCCTGAGTCCATGTAGCCTACTATCACATGACTGAGTAAAATGACATGCCAAAAATATTTGCATTTCATGTAGTTGCACCTACATTACCACATATTAAGAATTTCATACATACATATAGATATCACAATTGCATCACATCCTACACACAACTCATGTTAGCACTTTTTTTACATTCTCATCATGTAAATAGTCATTTGTAGTATCATATTCATCTGCATTTCATACATTCACATTTGCATTGGCATAACATATAAAAACATAAAAAATAAAAAATATTGCATTTCATTATGTACATATTTGCATCCATATCATAACCATCACATAGAAACATACATCATGAAACATCTCATCACATAGGTACACATGCATATAGCTGCTACAAAGATGAATCATCTCATATATATATAATCATAAGTGTCATGATATAATGATGTCAAAATCATATGGCTACAATCACCCAAAGGTGTCATCATACAAAATGGTACAAAACTGATACATAGGGAGCCATCTAAGGCTATGATGAACTCCCTCCCTCAGAGCCACTTGGCCTCGACAGAGTCTGAGCCCTGGAAGGACCCACCCCAAGAACATCTCTCCTACCCCCTCTATCTGGTGGTGGTGGAGGACCCATGACCCCACCACTAGATGCCTATCTCATGTCCCTCCCTCTGGTGGTCGTCGCTGTCCATGATGGTCTATGAAAGCTCCTAGCCTGCTACTCTGGTGGCACTACTCCATAGTATACATCTCTCCAGTAGCCTATCTCCTCCCCAGCCATAGAATATAGGCATATCCAGCTCTTGTGTCCTCTGTTGTCTATCTCCATGCCCTCAGCATTGTTTGAGTCTCTGTATAACGCTGGATATCTTGATCCCTCTCCCGCTCAGTATCCCTCAGCTGTCTCCTGAGCCTATCCCTCTCAAGCTCAAGATCCTGGATCTCATCTGCCTGTCCCTAGCAGATCTCCCTCAACTCCAATATATCATTCTCCTCCTCTCCCCCCTCATCCTGTGGCTACTCCTATGGCTATCCCTATCCCTGTACCTGTCTGGGAACTTGTGCTGCTGGCACCTATAAAGGCAACCCACCTCCGCCTCTCACTATGTGAACCTGCCAAGCCTATCTCTCCTCTCCACCCTCTCTCTATGGAACTACTCTCCTCTCTCCTACTATAGCCCACCTCCTCCATCGACCTCTACCTCCACCATCTCCATCATCATCCCCATCGCCTCCCCCATCTCCATCTATCAGCTCCCTTGGATATGTCAACTATGGAAATAGATGCTCTGCCCAATATGCAATATACTTTGCATCCATCCTGGCATCCTCTATCTCTGGCCACATATCCCAAGGCAAGGGAATCATCTCTACTAGCTGCATCACTGCCTGATCATATGAGAACAATGGCCCAAAGTGTGCATGATCCCTCACTGTCCGAGCATACATCTCGAAACCCCATGGCATCTGTTGTATCCTGTCAAACTACCTACCCACCCTATCCACCAACTGCCTCTCAAGCACACATGGCATCCACCCAATCAGATACCTACTCTTGAATGTATATGGCAGCTCTACTACATCATCCTCCCACCCCTCGCACTCTCGGTACAACCTCCATACTACAGTGTCAATCTCATCGATGACCCTACACCAGTACTCTAATCTCCCGATCCGTGGCTGTGATATAATCATGTCATACAGATGCACAAAACTGTGCCCATGTCCCCTGCCTCTGAAATGAACCGATCGTGTCACTGATAGATTCTCATAAGCCCACACCTGCAACAATGTCACTCTGCAGCCTAATCATGTTGATCCATGGTATACAAAGTGATGAAGCTCATAATACAAATGTGCCAGCAGACACGGTCCCCATGCAAGTCTGGTATGTTGTGTCACCAGTGTCTCCAGTGTACTCCCCCAGCACATAGCCAATCCTCATGTTGCCCTATCAGGATAGAGGAACCCACTAATCACTCCTGCTAGTACTGCTGGTATTGCTAATCTTGTCCATGTCATGGTATCCCAAGCCATGTGTCCAGTCCTCATCTCTAATCCTGGATCTTGGAACACTCGTCTCAGTGCAACCCTGTCTCCATCTCGATCCTAGGGTAGTAACTCCCCATCGATCGATATCCTCAGAATCCTGTAAACATCCTCTAAGGTGACTATCATCTCACCCATTAGCAAATGAAATGTACAAGTCTCTGAGTGTCATCTCTCAGCTAGCACAGTCAGCAACCCCATGTTTGCCTAAAACTCAGGCACATGCAGAATATGTCGCAAGCCTATAACCTCAATCACTACCCTATCCTCAAATGTTAGCTCTGGTCATAAACTTTGAGTTGATGGGAATCTCTCCTATGACTCCAGCATAGGTAGGTACTCCCATAGTCAAGCAAATCAACTGTGTCAGTCAAAGTGGCATTCCTGTTCATCACAAAATGCTACTTATTATCCTAAGTGCTTATGATATTCTATCCTAGCGGTACTCCTTGTTCATCACAAAGTACTATGTGTTTGCACTCCCTATTCATCAAAAAGTGTTGTTCTTTTTAGTTCCCCTATTCATCACAAAGTACTATGTCTTGGTACTCCCTGTTCATCACAAAGTGCCTCGATCTATCCTATCCTAGGGCTCTGCTTAAGTGTATCCTCTTGAGTAGTTTCCTAATTGGCAACGTATGTTCTATCATAGAATTGTCTATCCTATCCCTTTTGGCTATCCTAGTCTTCCCTAGAGGACCTGTTTGAGTGTATCCTCTCAGTAGCTTATCTAATCGACAACGTATGTTCATCATAGAACTGCCAATTTGGCCTAGAAGATGCAAATGCACATTTCAGACATAAATGCGCTTACATACTGGACATACGCGTCTGCTCTACATAGACGCGCCTGACATACATAGATGTGCCTGACATACATAGATGCACCTTCTCTGCAAAGACATGCCCATATAGCACAAACGTGGCTGCACAACACAAATGTGCTCACATTTGACATAAACGCCTTTGCATTCATAGACGCGCCTGACACAAACACAGACGTGCCTAGCCTACCCAGACGCGTCTGGCACCAGTACAGACCTACCTTAGCATTTTTTTTACCCCTACTTGACATATCTAAAAAGCATTAAATGCACTACCTAACATGCATTAATGACAATATTTATTGCGACAAAGTACAAGGAGGTTTTGCAGTACTTACCGGCTCTCCTGCATCTGCCGGCCTCTGAAATCAACGAATGTGATCGAATCTATGAATCAAAGCCATCGCTGCTGACTGCTGCTGCTCTATTCTCTCTCTACACTCTAATCTCTTGGATGTGTGGATGACAATGAGGATGGTGTCCCCTCGTGGTCTATCTTATAGATTGCCCTAGCCCTAGTCTCCCATGTCAGTCTTCTTTATCCCATGACTCTATCACTCTATCCTATCTGGTCAGTCCATTCTACCCTTTCTTTCTAATCAAGAGATTGTCTATGATCTTTCCAGTCATTTTCATCGAACCTCTCGAGGGGGCATATCATTCCCATCCTTGGGCAACTTTGTATCAATTCATCTTATCTTCTTTAAAACAACGCGACAATCTGCATTATCTCAAAGAGGGGCAAAATGTAGATACCTAAAATTGTCCTATCTAATTAAATAAATATCTTTATTTATTTAATTATTTGAGCCTAATTCTTCTATTAATTAAATAAATCTTTATTTATTTAATTAATTCATTTATCCTCTTCTAGCCTTATTTATCATTTAAATAAATACATTTATTTATTTAAACTGTCCCTTTTTCTAAATTAAATAAATACTTTTATTTCTTTAATTGATCCCACTTCCTCTATTAATTAATTAAATCTTTATTTATTTAATTAATTCATTAGCCTTTTCTACCCATGACACATGTCATTCATCTCTTAATTCCTACACTACCTACCCTCTCATTATTTTCTTCTTTTCTCTACCTACCCTCTAATCATAGACGACCATTTATCTTTTACACCTCTCAATCTTATCCCTCCATTTCTTATAGTGTCTTCTATATAAGGATATGCTTCCTTCATTATCAACCCCTCAACGACTACTCGACTACACTAGCATTCGAACTTTTATATGCGATCTAGCTATCAACCACATTTCCGTTCTTTGTTGAGCTCTTGTGCACACATAAAATCTGAGAGCAAATATATCAAGCAAGATCAATGGAGATAGGAAGAATGGAGATCCAAACCCTATTGGACATGTGATGGTATAATCTTTGTGATTTCATTTGATTTGCATTGTCTTAGGTAATCTTCATATGTTATGGTGGATCTTTGTTGTTGTTAGGCTAGGGTTTTGTGGTTGAATTCATTTAGTCTTTCAATATTGTTGTTTCCACTTTTCACCATATACAACATCAGATCTTAAATCAATGAATCTATCCCTTTAGTAGATCTCATACACTTGTTACCCACTTATGCAATCTTATTAATCAGAATATTAACCAACTATATATCTGATCAACACATACTCATACTGACTTATTATCAGATCAAAATACTTCATCTATCAGTTCATTAACATTATCGGTAACCACTTACAAATATCTGATAAACAACAAGTAAACTTATCATAACCGGTAATCAAAAATAATGCATGAAAACATAACGACTATGAAAAGACATTCCACACATGAACACTAGTATTTTTGACATGGAAACCCAAAAGGGAAAAACCATGGTGGGGATTGGTACCCATAATATTTTTTACTCTTTCGAAGTATGCCATGTTAGGAGCTTACAATATGCCTGGCTAGGAGTAGACCCCTATTAGGAGTCACCCAGTTAAGGGATTTGCCTATCACTCCAGCTAGGAGCTTAATGATCCATTAGGATCAACTTGGTTAGAGGATTTAAACACTCTTTTGTGAGATTCCCTGTTAGGGGACTTAGATGGCAAAGGCCTAGTAGGACCTACCCGATTAAGGGATTTATGTTGTTGCAATTGTTAGAGAACAATAGTGAAAATGATCTGTTACTTTGCACTTTTAGCTTGCTAAATTAGATCTAGTTATGCTTCACAGTCCGCAACACTCAGGCAGATCTCTATCTTCTTTGGGACAACTTAACTCATTCTCCTAATGCCACTAACACATAAAAAATCAGTTGTGTCACCCTAAATAGCCATCTCAACTAGGATAGCCATAAAATCTAATTACATCTTGACTTTACAATTCAAATCATAAGAGATCATCATAGATCATTATACAGATCATTACAACAAATTACAATGCAATATCAATTGTTGGTTGATTGTAACCCATCACGAAATTTTGATTTGTATCCTCAAAACACTCTACTAAGTGTTTTGTTGATTCCCAAGAAATTCTTCCTTGAGTCACTCCAAAACAACAATTTAATATTTCACTTGGTTTGTGCCATTTTATCTCCTTCATGTAGACTCATTGTTGATCACTGTCATAATAGAAATCATTATCGGTTGTGTGAATTCATCACTGGTCCTAAAACCCTACTGAAACCCTAGCACAACTTCTTCAAAAATTCAAAACATGCCTTCCGGTAATCAACATAGGATGCGGTTCTAGTCACATACACAAATCCATCATAAAAGCTTATGTCTCAAACCACAATTCTTCGACCATCACCAATTTACCAATTCTATCAAAATCTTTTCTTTTACCTTTTGAAGTCCTAGTTCTCAGTCTTGCTGGTAAACCCCTATCATACTTACAAATTCTTACTTTGGTAGACCAAATCACTTATCCAACAAGTCAAACATTAGAGTTCATCTATGACCATCATCAAACATTAATTGACATAGGTTACCATCAATGACAACACAAATAACTGATCATGTCATCATCATTCTTCTACCAATATAGTCATCAACTCATCTGCATTAGTTATGCCAATCATGCCAATAGATTCTACTTGAGTGTTTATTTAATTTTATTTCATCATTGTAATCGAATTGTAAGTTAGTGAGACTTCCCTGAAGGTTGTAGCCTTCCAAGCAATTGTGACTAAGTAGTGAGCTTTAAGCAGTGAGCCTGAATGCAAGCGCATTCCCTATATATGTAACATTTATGTACTCCTGGCCATAGCATATGAATATTGTGGATTCCAGCCCCACCATGGTTTTTCCCTTTCCGGGTTTCCACATAAAAATCCGGTGTTGTGGATTTGTGTATTCTTTGTTGCATGTTTATGTTCCTTTTTGTTGTCCATTGTTAGCCGGTGGATAAAGAATTAGTTCGTGGATTTAAGATACAGTATATTACTGATTCACCCCCCCCTCTTAGTGATCCCTGACTCTAACAAGTGGTATTAGAGCTTGGTCATGGGTTTGAATCATGTAGGCTACGACAAGTGATGTTGGGAGGGGGATTGTTGGCAGTGGGCCAATGTCCCTTGCGGGGATTCACGATACGGTTTGACAACCTCCTGTTAATTCTATAACTCTAGTGGTTGTATTGGGCATTGACAGGTCGACCTTTTGGTGCAGCGACAACCCTAGCTTGTAACATTGGTCTCGAGCATTATGGTTGTGTTTGGTCTGGATTGGAATTTGAGAGGTTGGGATCAACCAAAATTGTCTCCTTTTCTTCACAAGCATTATGGTTGTGTTTGGTCTAGATTGGAATTTGAGAGGTTGGGATCAACCAAAATTGTCTCATTTTCTTCCTTTGTAGAAGGAGGAATGGAAGGAACCTCACTAGGTTGGGAGATAGAGGAGCTGGAACTGAAGCATAAATAGGAGGAATGGAAGGTGTGGGAAGGAGTCCATGATGAGGATGAGGAGGAGGAACATCCTTAGATTTGCTCAAATTGGAAATTATTTCATGTTTGTATTCTGGGTAAGATATGAAGGATTTTTTTGATGAGGTTGTAATGGTGGAGGTGTTTGAGGCCATAAGAAGTCAAGGGAAAAGTTTCCATGACTTGCTAAAGGATTATATAGACTATGATTGATCATGATAATTTCTCCATTATGGAGGAAATTTAAACACCAAATTGATAGGAGTAGTAATGGATTTCATGGAAGTAAGCCAAGGAAGTCTTAGTCTTAATTGGAATTGGTCAAAGGTTCAGATAATAGAAAAGGTGACATCTACGAACTTCTTACCTACTTCAATGGGAAGGGTAATAGAACCATGACTAGGACAAGTAAAACCATCATGAGTCTTAATCATCAAATTAGATTTTTCATAAGCTTTTTGATGAAACTATTTTGTAAAGAGATGTTCCTAATTTATAACATTCACCATACACATGTGATCAACAAGCACACCTTGATAAATTTACCATTAATCTCTGCTAAAATGTAGAGGGGTCCATTAGGTGCCTTAATCTTCTCCTTAGGATCAAAGGTAATGCAAGGTTGAGGCTTATATTTTGGTTTGGATTTGGGTTGGTCAATAAGATTAAAAAAATTGTTTCCCTCAACACAAGCATTATATATATTTATGATAGTAGGGTTGTTAGGCACAACAACAATGGTGGAAGAGGAAGGTATTAATTTGGTGGGCTCGATGAAGCTAATAGAATGAGAAGGCAAAGGATTGGTATAGATTTTCAAATTTTGGTTAGGAGGTGCAATTGATTTGTTTCCTTTTTCATTAACACCCACAACAGTTATGGTATTAGAATTAATGAGGTCTTGGATAATATGTTTCAACCTATAATAGTTCTCAATATCATGGCCAGGTTGACAATGATATTGGCAAAAGGATTTGGGATCATGGGAATATAGAAATAGTTTGGAAGGGCCATGGGGCTTTATAGGAGGAAGTTTCAAAACATTAGCATTAATCAATTGCAACATAACACTATGCAAAGATTCAAAAAGAAGTGTAAAATTAAGAGTTGGTTTAAAAATGGATGACAAAGGAACCACACATGGTGTTGCAGTTGCCACTTGTGTATCAACATTGTTTGAGGAATAATTGATCTTAATAAATCTTTTATTTATTTATTTTGAAAATTATGGAAATTTTGTTAAGTGACATCATTCTTATCTACCAGAGCCATTTAAGACTTGGATCACTCAAATTGGTTCACTTGAAGCTGGTAATTATGAAGAACTGTACACAATTGGTTGAAAGAAATAAACTCAAAAAATAATAATTTATCTCTAATGTATTTTTACAAGTTAGAAATGAAAATTATTTGAGCATCCATATCAGGCACATGATAAGATATTTAAGCATGTAAATGTTTAAATCTACCAATAAAATCAATCACTTTTTCCTTAAGACTTTGTTTACAATGAATCAAATCAATCAAATAAATTTGAGGAACAATATTATTTTGAAATTTTTGAACAAAAGCATTAGCTAATTTTTTGAAGGAATCAATGGAATAATGAGTAAAAGAACAAAAACATTGCAAGGCCTTATCTCGAAATTTCATAGCAAATAATTTAGCCATAAGTCTATGATCATCTTGTTAGGAACTGGAAGGACAACTGAGAGGGGGAGGGGGGTGAATTAGTTGTTAACCAGTTGTATATAAATTATAACTCAAATGCAAATTATTCTAACTTAAACTTAAATGTTGGTAAACCAAACTTAAATGCCGGTAAAACAGATTAACAGTTATAGCAGTACCGATATAAGTTAATGCATGAAACAGAAAGAGAAACAACATCCACAACACATGACACAAAGATTTTGACATGGAAACCCGGTAAGGGGAAAAACTACGGTGGGAAACCTTACCAACAATTAGATGATACTACTATAGATAGTAAGTGTATACAAATGGGGTCTGCACATGTAGAAAGGCTAACCACCTAGAGTTCACTGCTCAATCACAAAATAGGAGTCACACTAACTACAATTGGATGGTTAAATCCAATACAATGTACTGCTCAAAATAGCATCTACAATGCTGGATTCAGTACCAGTTTAAGCTCTAAACATGAGTGCTAAACACCTTCATAACCTTCCTTCAACCTTTAGATAATGTCTATGTGATTTTCACAAGGATTTGCTTATTTTCGCTCTTCAATATTCACACACACTCATACCATTTCCATACCATATCTCACGAATGAGATTTTACATTTATTTATACAAAACCTAAGACCAAATCATAAGGTCAGCTCACTAAAGATATTAAAATTAAATCAATTACAAATAAGTCTTGATGTGATACAATATGTCAGCTCAATACATTATCTAATCAATAAACCATCTCCATAATGTGTCATGCTGATCTGGAATAGATATCATGTACCGGTCCATAACCTAGTCCTATCTACCGGTAAAGGCAAACATGTCAACTCAATTAGACCAATAAGAAAAAACCAAATCCAAACATCCAATCCATGTCTTCGACATAACCAAATGATCTCTAGATGATAACAAGTTATCATCACTGCCAGTGAACAATATAACTTGTCAGCGAAGCATATATCGGTGACTATGCATAAGCCACTAACCATGCCAGTGAACAATAAACCAATATAACTAGAATGCCAAGTCAACAAAGTAGATCTCCAAGAAGATAAGTGTTGACATCAATGACAAAACCAATTCAACACATGACAAAGTCATCCATAATACCAACACATTTGAGAAGTAACTACACAAGGTTTGAAATGTTTTCACATGAGTAAAGGGATCACCTTTTCAATTGTATATCTTTAGGTGAGGGATTTCCATGTTTTGAGGGATAATGGTACAAATGATATCTTTGGAAAGTGGGCTAACATGTCATAAGTGGGAATGTTGAATTTGGATTGGGTCATGGAAACGAGTTGTGGGATGTGGAATGTTATGGGAAATGGATGGAGAATTGGAATATGAAAATGGGACACTACGGAAGTAGGTATAGGAGATGGTTGGGAAATACATGAAACACTAAAGGAAGGAGGTATGATAGTAATTCCTCCAAGACTAACATGTGCATGATTGATATTTTGTGTAGATGTAGCCATGATAGGTGGAGTATAAGTAGGTACATTAGGTAGTGATGTTGGTACATGAATAGTATTTTCATTGGTATTAGGGGGATTAGAAAAGTTAAGAACTTCAACACAAATTTTCATGAAGATGATATTATCATTCACAATATGAGATATGCCATGCAACAAATCCACACCATGTTCATCATTTTGAACCATCCTCCTCAACCCTTCAATCAAGGGGATTGCCTCAATATTTTATTGTTCTTGATCCATCTAATGTTCTAGCTTTTCAAAATCATGAACACGATTTACTATTTGGTTAGGAGACACTCATGTTAGAAATTCATCCTAATCATGAGAAGTGTAGAAAGAATGATTTTCAATAATGTTAGGTATTTCATGTGCAGGCATAGACATTTCACCTAAGTTCCCATGAAAAATGTGTTGGCATTGTATTGTCATTGATGTCAACCGGTATGCAAGATATTGTTACCGACATTGGCATGTTGATGTCAATTGGTATGGGATATCAACCGGTAAGTCTGTCAATCGGTAAGCAAGATAACCTAGTAAGTGCAGTTCGATATAACATGACCTAACCGACATAACAAAGAAGTGCATAATATGGAGGTTAATCGGTTAGTGTATATCGGTAGCAGGTTTGGTCGGTGACCAAAGTTGAACTGACACAATCAAGTGAGCTAGATGCTGACAACAATGTCACATGGACTTCAGGTGGCGAACATGCAGTGGTAGGTAAATGGTGCGTCGATGAGGTATTTGTCGACTAAGTCCGTATTAAATGTCGACTACGTAAATCATGGATTAGTTGCAGAGGATTATAGCTCAAAGTAGATCGAAGGGAAGAGATTTGATTCTTTGACATCATGATTGAAGAAGGACATTTGATCGTCTAGTTGATATGAAGAAAGAAACTGCTAGGTCATTTATTGTGAATGACAAAATCAAGACTGATGAATAGAGTCCAGTTTGCTAAATATAGCAAACATTCATAGGAAGCATAAAAGATGACAGATCTTTTTGTTGTACTATTGGAGGCTGTCGATTCAGGAAAGATGAGATCTAATCTAATATGGATCGAGGTCGGTGAAGAAAACCCTAAGTGCATGAAGTTTGAGTTTTTGTTTTGGCGGGAAAGCATATATATAAATATGCAGATCAAAAACTTAAGTTGATCATGTGATGCTTGATGAGAGATTGATGATATAGTGAATCTCTATGAGACAAGAGTTGATTAGTTTGAGTGAGATAGAAAATATTGAAGTGAATGAGTGTTGGAGAAGAATCGGTAAGGAAAGTGTAACCGGCAAGGGTTAAGGTAGCCGTTAAACTGTTACGGAGTATAACTGCCAGTTAAACCAGAAGTGTCTGAACCAGTAAGAGAGAAGCGGAGAGTGAAGGAGAGCAAAGTGAGTTTCAAAGAAGATCCGACAAGGATGAAACCGAGTTGTGGAGGATTCTGAAAGTAAGAACAAAAGATTGGTAGAATAGATAAGCAATGAAATAGAAAAGAAGTTTAATCGAAAGAGTGAATAAGTTTCCAAGTGTTACAAAACTCATTTGTAACTAGGTGTTT
This sequence comes from Cryptomeria japonica, assembly GCF_030272615.1. Taxonomy (NCBI): domain Eukaryota; kingdom Viridiplantae; phylum Streptophyta; class Pinopsida; order Cupressales; family Cupressaceae; genus Cryptomeria; species Cryptomeria japonica. The sequence continues at coordinate 723,951,956 of NC_081415.1, read as the reverse complement.
ATCATTGTATTGATTTATATCTCATTGTATTTCACTGAGTGGGTTCTCAGTGTAGGGGTTGGTTCTCCTTGAGTTGGTGCTTAAAATACAATAGGGTTTGGTGCTCCTTTGGGTAGGTGCTCCTTGGGTTGGTTCCCTAAACATTGTAAAACTGTTATTTTACTATGAGGCTGGATTGGAGCAAAAGATCTCCAACAACATTTCTCACCGAGGTTTTTCCCACATTGGGTTTTCCTCATATATTTGGTGTTATGTGATGTTCTCTTGTGTGTGATTTCTTGTTAGTGCTTTCATTATCCTATTGGTTGCACACATTGTTTGAAATTGTTTATAATCACTGATTCACCCCCCCCTCCCCCATTCAGTGATATCTTGTGTTCTACAATTGGTATCAGAGCCTCAGGTTCCCTATTTGTTAAAGCTTTCTCTAGCTTGGGTAGATTATAGTTTAAGAACACAATGCCAAGGAATGAATCTTCCTCCTTAAAAGCTCCCATGTTTGATGGTACCAACTATGCCTTTTGGAGCAGAGGAATGGAAACCTATTTGTCCTCCCTAGGTTTTGATGTTTGGATGTATGTGCATAATGGGCATATTATCCCTAATAATCCTCCTACATATCTAGATGCTAAGAAAGAGTACGAAAACATTGCCAAGGCCAAGCATGTTATTCTTAGTGGACTATTTGATAATGAGTCTATTAAGGTCATGCACTGCTCATCCGCTAAGGAAACTTGGGATAAGTTGAAAAGATTGTTTGAAGTAGATGTCAAGGTCAAAGAGGCTAAACTGCAAACATTAAGAGGTCAACTTGAAGGCTTGAAGATGAAACATGAAGAGAAGATTGTTGAATATCTTCACAGGATTGATGAAATAGTGAACACTATTAGAGGACTTGGAGAGGATATAGTTGATGAAGTGATTGTCAAAAAGGTACTTAGATCACTCACATCTAAGTATGACATAAAGTTCTCTGCAATAGAAGAAGCCAAGGATCTGAAAACTTTTTCAATGAATGAATTATTTGGGTCCCTAACTACTTATGAGATGAGAACAACTGGTGAAGGAACTTCAAACAAAGAAGTTGCTTTCAACTCCATCAAAAAGGGTGAGGAAGAAATTACTCATGGAGAATCTAGTGAAGACTCAAAAACAGTGGTAGAAAAATTTGTAAGGAAGCTTAAAAGAGGATCCAGTAAGTACAAAGGAAAATTTACCTCTCTAATGTTTTAACTATGGTAAAATATGATAGTTGCTTCAAAATGTCCCTATGGTGAGAATGCTAGAGAGCAGCAACAAAGCACCAGCAGACCTTTGTGTAAGGATAAAAAGAATGCCTATTGACGAGATAGAAGAAGCTACTGGAAGTAGAATAGCTTGTATACTTTTGAAGATGATGCCACAGATGAAGAAAGTGCCTCAGAAAATGACTGTTGTGAGGATGAAAGAAAAACAAATGTCTTTATGGCATTAGATGAATCGGTTGATGAAGACAATGAAGATGAAGACATTGAAGCTGAAGTGAACCTGGAAGGTGAGATCATAAGTTCTCTTGAGGAGTTGAGTAAAATAAGAAGAGATCTCAAGAAGGTTAAGTGTGTTGCTGCTGAAGAACAAGACTGTTTGAGGCAATCCTTGGATGAGTCCAAGAAGACAATTTCTGATTTGAAATTCCAGATGGAAGAGGCCAAGAGGATATGTGAAGTTACATCCTCTGATTTGATAAAGAAAGAGAAGGAGTATAAGAATTTGGAAGAATAAATTGTAAGGCTCAAAAAGGAGCTTGAAAAGAGAAAGGACGAGTTGAAGATGAGGAGAAAGTATAAGGGCAACACTGAAGCCTTGGACACAATGTTGAGTAATTAGAAGCACTCAAAAGATACTAAAGGTTTAGGTTTTGAAGAAGGAAAAAGTTCAAATAGAAAAGAAACATCTCAAAAGGAGATACAATTTACTTCTTCAAGTGAGAGTAAAGAAAAACAAACCTTTACTGTTAACAAAGCTACCGAAAGAAGACCCATGTTGAAGCTACAAGAAATCTGCCTATGAACTGGAATACTTAGAACCAGAAGGCTCACTCTCTGTACTAGAATGAAAACCATAAAGGAAAGTTTAAAATTGATGAAGAGGGGCTCACTAACATCAATAGCATATGAGGAAAACATCCGATGAGACAAAGGTTTGCTGGTCAAATGCAACAAGATTGATATGTACCCAAATTCCATGGTTACTGTTACCGATTTAATAAGTTTGGTTATAGAATTGTTGATTGTAGTTTGCTGCGTAAGCCCCCTACTATCTTTGAAAGTATAAATTCATTTGTTGCACTCTGGGAGATGAATGTCCCTTGTTATCAATGCAATGGTTTTGGTCATAAGAGTTATGAATGTAGGAGAAGTCAACCGGTATCCTACAATAGTTTTTCACATTCATCATCAATGTCAATGTGAAATGCTATCATTGTCAAAATATTGGCAACTTTGCAAAGCATTGCAAACTCAAGACTTCTAAGAAAAAGAAGTCAGTACTGGATCAGAAACTGGAGCAAAAAATTACAACTGACAAGAAGAAGGAAGCCAACCCGGTTTGGGTTGAGAAGGATAAGAATAAAGCATAATCAAGTCTGATTGTGCAGATTGCCTTGCATGCAGAAAGAATAAATTTATGAGTTTTAGATAGAGGATGTTCCAATCACATGACCAGAAACAAAAATAAGCTCATCAAGTTTGATGATTGGAATGGAGGTCCGGTGAGGTTTGGAGACAACTCTTCCATCAAGATAAAAGGCAAAGGTACTCTGAACATAGATGGAAAATTAAAAGCAAATGATGTATACTATGTGGAAGGACTAAAGCATAATTTTCTAAGTGTGAGTCAAATGTGTGATAAAGGATACAAATTCACATTTAACTCTACCAGTTGTTAGATAAGGAAGGATAGTACCAGACATATTGTTGCAGAAGGTAAAATGATAGATGGAAATGTGTACAATCTAAAAGAATTATTTGAGTCCCAATGCATGATGGGACAAGTAGATGATAGTTGGTTGTGGCATAGAAGATTAGGCCATATAAATTTTGATAATTTGGTCAAATTAAGCAAGAAAGGTTATGTGAGACATACACCACCAATTATCAAACCGGCAAGTACTTTTTGTGATGAATGTCTAAGAGGAAAGAAGACTAAGGTAACCTTCAAGATCAAAGAACATAATACCTCAAGGTAGTTAGAAATTGTGCATACAAATATATGTGGTCCAACCAGGACAAGAGCTTTAGCCTGTGAGAGATACTTCATGTTGTTCATTGACGATTTCTCAAGAATGATATGGGTCACTTTCCTACATGACAAATCACAAGCATATGAGAGGTTCAAAATATTCCGGAAGGTGGTTGAGAAGGAAAGTGGATTCCTATTGAAGTGTCTGAGATCAGACCAGGGTGGTGAGTTAACATCAAATGAGTTTGTAGACTACTGTGAGAGGCATGGAATCAGAGGATAGTATTCAGCCCCAAGAACACCACAACAAAATGGTGTTGTAGAAAGGAAAAACTGGACTGTCAAGGAGATGGCAAGAACTATGTTGAATGAGACAAACATACTAGGTTCGACTAAGAACAAATAGCAGAATGACACCTTATGAACTGTGGTATGACTAGAAGCCATCAGTTAAATATTTCAAAGTGTTTGCAAGTAAATGCTCCATCAAGAGAGATGAAGATAGTTTAGGTGGTTTTGATTCTAGGAGTGATGAAGAAATCTTCTTGGGTTACTCTACTCTTAGTAAAGCCTACAAATGCTACAATAAAAGATTGAGAAGAGTCATTCAAAGTGTGCATGTGAGAGCTGATGAAGATTTGCATAAAGGCAAACAAGCATGTGCAAACTGGTATGTTGATTCATGTGATGAAGATGAAGTTCAATCAGAAAATGAATTGGGCTAAGCACCTAGCAAGACCCCTAATAGATATGTGTAGAAAAATCAGCCGAAAGAGCAGATTATAGGAAATAAAAGTGACGATGTACTGACAAGGAAAAGACTTGCCCAAAACAATGAACAAGTGAATTTCTGCCTCATGACTGAAATGGAACCAAAACATTCAATGAGGCCAGCAAAATTGAGAAATGGATGGATGCAATGGAAGATGAGCTGCAACAGATTGAAAAGAACAAGACTTGGGAATTAGTTCCTAGACCATCAGATAAGAATTTCATAGGTACTAAATGGGTCTACCAAAACAAGATGAGTAAAGAAGGTAAGATTGTCAGGCATAAAGCAAGGTTAGTGTGCAAAGGGTTTTCTCAAGTAGAAGGCATTTATTTTGAAGAAACATTTGCATCGGTTGCAAGACTTGAGCATTATCTACCTTCAAAGGATACAAGGTATATCAAATGGACATCAAGTCTGATTTATTGAATGATAATTTGGAAGAAGAAGTCTACATAGAACAACCAGAAGGATTTCTGATGCATGATGATGAAACTTTTGTATGTCGGTTGAAGAAAGAATTGTATGGTTTAAAGAAGGCTCCAAGAGAATGGTATTCAAGGTTGGATAAGTATCTTAAGGAGAAAGGTTTCAGAAAGGGGAGTGCAGATAGTAATCTATACAGAAAAGAAGATGGAAATCACTTGGTATAGTTGTTGTATATGTGAATGATATAATATCCGAAGGCAACAAGGATTATTTGTGTAAAGAGTTTATTAATCAGATGTAATCAAATTTTGAGATGTCAATACTTGGAGAGTTGTCATATTTTCTTGGCTTGAAAATTTCACAACAAGATAAAGGAATATTTATCTCTCAAACCAAGTATGCTAGAGATATGTTGAAGAAGTTTAAGATGGAAGACAACAAACTGGTAAGTACCCCCATGGTGACCAGAAGCAAGTTGAGGAAGGTTGATGAGTCACCAGAAGTGGATCAGACCCTATATAGATCCATGATTGGTAGTCTGTTATACCTTACTCCCTCAAGAATGGATATTGTGCAGGAAGTATGTCTGGTGACAATATTTTAAGCTACACCTAAACAGTCACATGAGAATGCGTTAGAAGATTCTTCAGGTACCTACAAAGAACACTTAATTATGGCTTATGGTATCTAAAGCAAGGAGATTTCACTTTACAGGCCTACATTGATGTTGATTGGGAAGGCTGTATTGATGACCGAAAAAGAACAAGCAGTGGTGCATTCTTATTAGATGATTAGTTAGTTTCATGGCACAACAAGAAGTAGGATTCACTCTCCTTATCTACTATCAAGGCAAAATATATTGCTGCTACTACATGTTGTTCTTAGGTGTTGTGGATGAAGAAGACTCTCAAGGACATTCAGATAGAAATATCTGACCCTATTTCAATCTGGTGTGATAACTCAAGTGCAATCAACATTTCAAAGAATTTGGTTATGCACTCAAGGACAAAGCACATTACTATCAAACACCACTTTCTCAGAGAGAAGGTTGCAGAGCAAGAAGTGAAGGTAGAATATGTTCCTACAAGTGAACAAGTTGTTGATATCTTCACAAAACCTCTACTGGTAAACACATTTGAATATATAAGACACAAGTTAGGAGATTTCTCACCAACTTTGTGCACTTAAATGTGTATGGAGATATGTGGTTTAGGGGGAGTTCATAGTCATACATTTTTTATTCTTGGACCATATGTTGTACTCAGGGGGAGAGTACGCATCCCCAACTTATTTGTGATTTTCATAGTTGTGTTAGGTGTGTCTTCAATTCACAGGAGTGACATAATTTTTAGTATAAAAAAGGAAATCAGGTTTGGGACTTTGGAAAGTCATCTATTCAATTTGTCTATCTACCAAAGTTAGAATCAACTTAGATGGGAGAGTAAATTCACTGAGGAAGAATGTTCTCATCAGTCCATGTTTGTGGTTGTTTTTCAGTGTCTATTCAATTTGTACTTAATAAAAATCACAAATTGGACTGCAAGGTGAAAGGGAAAAGTAGTCTGGCGTACTAAGAAATAAAGTATAGTAGCTCATGAATTACTGGTCTATTGGGAGACCTCAAATAGTTGTCGTAGCCCTTTTTTATTGTTGTCAAAGGGGGAGAAAATAAAGTTCACAGTTGGAGAAAGAACCACAATTGGAGATAGTGCATATTGTCAGACCGGGTTGTGGAGATTAACCCGATAATATGGGTGTTGACATCAATGCCAAAGGGGGAGATTGTTGGCATTGTATTGTCATTGAAGTCAACTGGTAAGTATGTCAACCAGTTTGAAAGATATTGTTACCGACATTGGAGATTGCTGGTATTTTGATGTCAATCGGTATGGGATGTCAACTGGTAAGTCTGTCAACCGGTAAACAAGAAAACCCAGTAAGTGCAGTCCGATATAACATGACCTAACTAATAGAATATAGAAATGCACGATATGAAGGTTAACTGGTTAGTGTATACTGGTAGCTTGTTTGGTCGGTGACCAAAGTTGAATCAACACAATCAAGTGAGTTGCATGCTGGCAACGATGTCATGTGGAATCCAGGTGGCAAAAGTGCAGTGGTAGGTAAATGGTGCGTCGATGAGGTAGTTGCCAACTAAGTCTATATTAAATGTCAACTGCGTAAATCACATATCAGTTGCAGAGGATTGCAATTCAAAGCAAATCGAAGGGTAGAGATTTGATTCTTTGACATTATGATCAAAGTAGGATATTTGATCATCTAGTTGATCTGGAGAAATAAATTGCTAGGTCATTTATTGTGATCGACAAAATCAAGACTAATGAACATAGTTCATTTTGCTAAATATAGTAAACATTCATAGGAAGAATACAAGATGACAGAGATTTTTGATGTACTATTGCAGGCTATCAATTTAGGAAAGATGAGATCTGATATGACATGGATTGACGTCGATGAAGAAAACCCTAAGTGTGTGAAGTTTGAGTTTTTGTTTTGGTGACAAAGCATATATATAAATATACAGATCAAAAACTTAAGTAAGTTGATCATGTGATTCTTGATGAGAGATTGATGATATAGTGAACCTCTGCGAGGCAAGAGTTGATCAGTTTGAGTGAGAGAAAATATTGAAGCGACTGAGTGTTGGATTAGAACCGGTAAGGAAGGTGTAACCGATAAGGGTTAAGGTAACCAGTAAACTATTATAGAGTATAACAGTTTGTTAAACTGACAGTGTCTAAACTAGTAAGAGAGTAGCAGAGAGTGAAGAAGAGAAAAGTGAGTTTCAGAGAAGATTCGACAAGGCTAAAACTGAGTTGTAGAGGATTCTTAAAGTAAGAACAGAAGACTGGTAGAATAGAGAAGCAATGAAATAGAAAAGAAGTTTAATTGGTAGAGTGAGTAAGTTTCCAGGTATTACAAAACTCATTTGTAACTAGGTGTTTATCATTGTATTGATTTATATCTCATTGTATTTCACTGAGTGCATGCTAGGTGCAGGGGTTGGTGCTTAGAATAGAATAGGGGTTGGTGCTCAAAATAGAATAAGGGTTGGTGGTCCTTTGGGTAGGTGCCCATAAATTGCTAGGGGTTGGTGCTCCTTGGGTTGGTCCCCTAAATATTATAAAACTATTATTTCACTGTGAGGCTGGGTTTTCCTCATATATCTGATGTTATGTTATGTTCTCTTGTGTGTGATTTCTTGTTATTTCTTTCATTATCCTACTGATTGTACACATTGTTTGAAATTGTTTATAATCATTGATTCACCCCCCCCCCCTCTCAATGATATCTTGTGTTCTACAAAAGGTTAGTTGACTCGGGCTCTACGTCTCTTAGCGAAGCCATTAATCTATAACTTATTCTCAAAGGGATATTAGATATAGGGTTAAAATTCATAAAACTCATGCACAAAGATAATGAAGGAAATGTCTAAATAATACAATTTTTTAAACAATTAACTATTTAAACATTGCACAAAATAAAGAAAATTTGAATCTCTAAATGCATAAAATGTAATAAAAATTATATCTAGACATAAAAATTAAAAATAAGCATGAAGCACATCGGGTTCACCAAAATGTGATGATGGGTAAATATAATTCACAAGTTTATGCATGCAAACAAGAATCTATTTCAATCCCATACCATACACTGGAAGGAAGATGAACCACTAGGCTCAAGAAGACTCAAGTATGAAGGAGTTATGATAGGAATTCTCCAAGACTAACATGTGAAGAATTGACATTTTGTGTAGATATAGCCATGATAGGTGGAGTATAAGTAGGCACATTAGGTAGTGATGTTGGTACATGAATAGTATTTTTATTGGTATTAAGGGGATTATAAAAATTAAGATCTTCAACACAACTTTTCATGGAGATGATATTATCATTCACAATATGAGATATGCCATGCAACAAAGCCATGCCATGTTCATCATTTTGAACCTTGTTTTCTCTATTTGAGGAGACAAACTGAATGTCATTGTGGGGGGCATTCTTGCTAGTGGAGCATTCGCCAACACCACTTCCTAATCCTTCAATGTCCTTGGTATGCTTTTGCTTCTTCAACATTTTGTCCAAGGCCTCACTGCTACCGTCAAACCAGATTCTTACCTTGAGCTCATCTTGAAATTTCTCAAGGTCATTTCAAAGAATCTCCATTTCTCCAACTAGCTATAGATATTATTTATCTTTTAACTTCTAGCACAGATGCTAGATCATTACACCAACACACCTTGGTGTCTTCTTCTTGAGTCTTCAACTCTGAGATGCATTTCTTAGATTCTTCAAGGCATTTGGTCAGTTGATTCTGCTCCACTATAGCAGCATTCTTGAATAGCTTGTATTCCTTTCTTACTCTATTGAGTTCTTCAAGTGTATTCATAAGCTCTCCTTCAAGATCAACTTTTGCTTCCTCTTCTTCTTCACCTTCACTATCACTCCCAAACACATCTTGTCAGTAGGAGTGTTTTGCATGATCATTTTCAGAAGTGTGCATTTCATCCTCTAATTCTTGAGTCATGAAGAGGTGGGTTCCTTCATCATCATTTTCCAATATTGTTTGTAACTCTGGAAAGGGTACTCAAATCTACAATTTGTTTGTGGCTTTGTGTGGAAAGTTTTTAAAGTAAGCCCTGAAAACCGCTAATGGGGGGCTAATTGAATTAGGCCTATTTGAGCCTGGTGGAGACAAAGAGAGGATAGGAAACCTTAATGATGGGTTTGAAGATGCCCAAACCCCTCAAAGACATCAAAGACATAATTTAAATGCATTTTGAACACCAAAGAACCAATTAGTGTATTGTGATCCTTTGCAAAGGTGCTTGGAGCCTTAGGATTGGAGTTGGAGATTGAGGTGGAACCCTCAATAGGTAGTTAGTTGTCAAAGATAAAGTGGCTATACCGTAGAGGTAAGCCAAAATGGATTAGACCTTGGAGGTCTAGATTAAAAAAACCCCTACCAAGTACCATTGGATGGGCTTGAGGAGTTAGAGAGTTGAGTAGACAAGTAAACCAAGAAGGTGATTGTAACAATCTCCAAGACTCTCTGCATCAGAGTGGTATCAAAGTCACCCTTTGAAATATTTGGTGTATGTCAAACTATGAAGAATCAGAAGCAAGTTCAATGCCTCCAAAGGCTATGACTCCAGAATCCATCTGGTAGATGGTGGCAAAGATGATAGAAGGATTGAAGAATGCAGAAGGAAGTAAAGGAACTAGAGATGTTAAGAAGGAGAAGGGGAAGGTTAAGATAGAATGGGGAGATGAGACAGATGAAGAAGTGGAAGATGGAGAGGAACAAGCAGCAGTAGCAATGCCTCAAGACCAAAAGCTATTCTTGGATGCAGTGAAATCCATCTCCAAGGATAATTTGGATGGATTACCCACCTATGGAGGAAATCTCAATGGAGAAGAGTTGCTAGATTGGATAGAGGCCCTAAATAATCATTTTGGTCACAAGGAGGTAGTAGAGGAGAAAAGAGTAAATGTGGCCAAATCAAGATTGAGGGGATCAACCCTAGTTTGGTGGTGTAGCGTCCTAAAATTGTGACACTTGCAATTTCAACTGCATTTGGGTCTTCATGATGATGGCACAACATTGAACCTGAATGGAGACCCCGAAACCTGCTTGTGACACCAAAAATTGCATTTTTCTGCACCTTGGCCTGATCCCTCCTTGCACCCTACTGCCCTGGGAGGTGGGACCATGGCGCCCAGCGCCCTGGTCCCTGGCCCTATTTTGGGCCCAGTCTCTTTTGGGCATCGGGTCTTTAAGTTTGCAAATTGGGAAATAATGTTTCCTGGTCAGCCCAAGGTCGGAAAAATTAGTCTATCAACCCTAATTGACAAGTATATAAACTACATTTCCCCTCTCAAAAAGAGGAGGACATATGTGTGCAAAGACGCAGAAGCAACATTCAAACATTCAAGCATTCAAGCATTCCTTCAAGCAATTGAGCATTCTAAATCTCCATTCAAGGCTAAGTGTTGCATTCAAGACAAGGATTCAACCATTGAAGAGGAGATCACATACAACATACAACATACCACATACATTACACCTTCGCATGTAAGAATACAAACATTCTTACAACAAGGTATCAGTACTTGTTTACATTACAAACATTTACATTTACAACATTCTCATTTCTTGGTTAATTCCAAAACTGGGGTTTGACCTAAAGGCAAACCCCTAATCCCTAACCCCCCAATCGTCCTCTCTTTTCTATGTGTAGGTTGTAGGTACGCGGCTGTAATTGAAGATCTGGGATCCTTGTACAGAGACAAACAGATCCAGCTTCGTTTCGTGGATTTTTCGGAGGACCGTGTGCACGCCGGGTGCCATCGTCCCGTCAACTTTCGCTCAAATTTGCAGAACAACACCGTCTCGACATTTTACTGCTAATTCCAGGTCCGTAGCTTTATCTCGTATCCCTATCTCTGTTTATAAGTGAATCTTTCCTACTTTACATGCATTCCTAGTTCAATCTTTCTATCTACATTCTTTACAAAAGAGGGTATCCTTGATGTCTTAACCCTTGAAACTCATTTAGAATCCAATCCTGCATTGTGTGGGATTGGATCTTGTGGGTTTCAACCCCTCTTTTGAATGTAAAGTCTCTCCTAAGTGAAAACCATCAACCCTAGTGACCTCCCTTCTCTCTCCTTGGAGTTGGGGAGGGGAGAACAACTAGGGTTCGATTTTTCCACTTTACATTTTGGTGAACCCGACGTGAACATCCTAATTCTGATTATTCATGGTTAGATCTGAAAAATTTGCTTCCTTAATTACATTTCCATGTTTGATCTTTTGCAAATTTTAGAGGCTAATTGCATAAAAACCCTAAAATTTTCTTTTTTAGTAATTAAACTTGTGAAATGTTTAATTGTTAATGCTTGTTTCAGATCTACCCTTCTATTGCAAATTGTCAATTCATATTTGTGCTTTAATTCAGAAAATTAAGTGGTTAAGTGTCATAACCCTAATTTTTAAAACCCTCTTGATTCAACCTTTGACTGATAATTTCACTAATCAAAACACCTCCAAATCGGCTGTAACTTTGGATTCCGCAATAAAATCACAATATCTTTCATCCCTGAAAATTTGGAAAAAAGTTGCGAGGACCGTGTGCACCCCGAGCGCCATCGTCCCTGACATTTTTTTCAAAATTTTGGGAGCTAGATCTTACTGTATTTTTCTGCTAAAATCCAGAATTTTGGTTGATTTTATCAATTCTAACACTTTCAAAATTAAAGTCAAAGTTGGTCTAGTGATTGCTTGGATAAAGGCTTATAATCATTCAAAAAATTGTTGAAATTAAAATTCCTATTAAAATTGTGTTTCTTACTGTCCTAAATCTGAAAAGTGTGTTGGTATTCATTCAAAATTTCAGTGCTTTATTCAAATTTTTACAATTTGTGACTTTTGAAATTAAGTGTTTAATTGCGACAACTTTGATTTCCGCTTTCAAATTTGAATTTTGCATGAAATTGAGTCAACTTTTAAATTTCAAAACTTGCATTGCTTTTAGTATTCCCTCTAAAATCATAAAATTCAAAATTTCAGTTTCCCCCTCTTTTTCAAAATTCAAATTTTACATTTTTCAACAATCTTGGTAGGGTTCAATTTTGAGATTGCAACTTTAATTTGGCCTATCTACAGATCATAAAATCACTCAATTTTTTCAGATTAGCTTTAAAATCATCATAGCTTTCATCCCTGAAAATTTCGAAAAAATTTGTGAGGACCATGTGCACTCCGTTCACCACGGTCCCGGACATTTTTTCCGAAATTTCGGGAGATTGTCCTGATTGTATTTAATAGCTTAAATCTAGGAGATTGGCTGATTTTATTGAAATTTTCTACCTATAAAATTCAAAATCTTTAGTGCATGAGTTTTACAACAATAAGCCCTACTTACACCATTCCCGTTAGACGAAGCCTTAGAATTAAGTCTTTCCAAGGTTTAATTACTAAGGAGATGGAACCTAATTTGAATGGCCTTTTTAACGAGGACATGGGTAATTCCTCTAATCCTCTTAATGATGAAGAAGCTCTCCACGAGGTTTCTGTAGAACAACTTTCGAAATTGGATAACCAATTTGATGATTTTCGACAATGGATGTCTCAAGAATACCCCGATAGTGAAGCTCTTTCCTTAATTGAGGGTCTAAAATGTATGGTTCAAAGTGATAAGAATGGAATTGATATTTTGCATGGTATTGCACACATTGTGGATTCGAATGTGATGCCTATGAAGAGTTGTGCCAAAACTTTGGGTTATACACAACCTCCTACTCAAGTCAATCATTCTATTCCTTTGACAACTCCTATTGCTAGTATACCTACTTTTACATCAAACATAATGACTACTTCAATACAAGACATTCCTCCTATGATCACCAGTCATGGGGGCAATCCTTCTTCTTCAATCAACCCTCTTCCTTCATTCAATCCAACTTCTTCATTCATTCCTTCAATGAGTGTTCCTATTATATCACCACAAATAGACATAACGCAAGGGGGCAATTCGTTTAATCATTCCATTCCTCCTTGTAGTGTTCCTCCTTTCCAATCATCTCCTATGACTAACTATCATAGTGTCCCACCACCTTACTCTCAATCAATACCTTCTTTTAACAACATAATACCTCCATCACAATCTAACACGTCTAATATGAACTCTTCAACTGAAGCGACCATTAACAATCTTGCACAAACTATCTCTTCTTTGCAGCAACAAATTGCCTCTATGAATGAATCTAAGTTTAGTGTGCCCACATTTGATGTTGCGAGCCCACTTTCTCTTCGCATTGTTCGAGCTATCCCCCCTAAACATGTTGAAATCCTGCATTTGGAGCTTTATAATGGTAAGGGTGATCCTCTAACACATGTTAAGACCTTTCAAACAATATGTACTGATTTTGCTTATGACCAAAGGTTGCTTGCAAAACTGTTTACTAGAACATTAAGAGATAAAGCCCTACAATGGTATTGCTCGTTGCCTTCTTATTCTATTACTTCTTTCAAACAACTTGCAAATGCTTTTATTCAACAATTTCAAAACAATATAAGTCCTAAAGTTACTTTGATTGATTTAATGCATTGTAAACAAGGTGTTAAAGAAAAAGTGACTGATTTCATTGGTAGATATAAGCATTTGTATGCTCAGATTTCTTTTACAGTCCCTGACAATGATATTCAAAGAATCTTTATTTCTAACTTACAAAAAGATATTAGAGAAAAACTTCTATTTTTTGAGTTTACTTCTTTCCAACAGTTGTGCGCAACTCTTCACAATTATCAACTGACTGTGAGTCAAATGGAACAAGCAAATCCTATGGCTCCGAGTGATAAGGGTGATAGTAGTCAACAACCATTTGGGAAGTTTAAATTGAACAGAGAGTCCATTAAATTCAATGAAAACATCATCAACAACAATGTGAATGCAGCATCAGGTGTGCCTCCTATTTCTAAGTTTTTCAAGAAAGAAAGAAAGTTTACTCCTTTGAATGAATCATTGCATAGTATTATGAATAAGTTATTGGAACAAAATGTGCTTACTCTTCCTCCTATAAAGCAAATAGATCTTACAAAGATTAATTCACCCTATTTTGATAACAAGTCTTTTTGTCAATTTCATCGTCAACCTGGGCATGATACTGAAAAATGTTTTGCTTTAAAGGGTAAAATTCAAGATTTGATTGATAATAATACTATCTATGTTTCTGGCGTGAATGATAAAGGCAACACATCTGTAGCTCCTCCTAACCAAAATCTTCAGATTTTTACTGATCCATTACCTTCTCATACCTCTAATGTGATTGATACTAATGATTCCTCTATCTCACCTGATGATCTTGTGTCTATGACTCCGCATGTGATTAACTTTGTGGAGCAGCAGAAAATCCCTAAAGAACCTTCTATCACATTTGATTCCAATGAAACTATCAGGGCACCTGATGGTCCTTTATATATAGTTGCAAAAGTCAAGAATAGACCTTGCCGTGGAGTGCTTATTGATCCTTCTTGTATGGTTAATGTCATTACTGAAGAATTTCTTTTTACTTTGCAATTGAATCAAGTGATCTATGACGAAACAAATGTGGTTGTGAAATTATTTGATGCATTTTCTTCTCCTGCAATTGGTTCTATTACATTACCTATTGAGGTCCATAACAAACCCCTTGATGTGGACTTTGCTATTATTCCATCATCTGAACAATTTCGTGTGAAGCTAGGCTATCCTTGGCTATCTTCCATGAAAGCTATTGCTTATCCTATTCACAAGTGTTTGAAATTTCTCCATAATGGTGAAGTTGTTACTATCAATCATAGTCTCTTTAAACCAGCTGAAAGAACTTCTAGCGTTCCGATTGATTATTTTTGGCCTAAACAATTCCAATCTCGTCCACCGCGAAGTGATCATCTTTTCAAATCTTACCAAAAGTGGAAAAAAGATATGATCCTATCTCTAAGTGAACCTAGAACACCCAAACTTGACATTCCTATCGTTCTTGAGAAGGAAGTTCTTCCTTTGAAAGATAAAACTAATGTCTTTCCTCAAGAAAATTCCCAACCCATCTCTATGAATGTGACTACGTCTATGACTAATAAACTTTCTGAAAGTAGACCTATACTTCCTCGTCATGATGGGCTTGGTCTCGTTCCTAAACCAAATATTCCTCCTTTATATGGAGCAGTTCCTCCTCCTTCCTCTTATGGAGAGAAGAGACCTTCCTCTTCTCCTATTATTCAACCTAAGAGACCACAACCTAAACACCCAAGTGATAAGGCTGAGAACATTCCTCCTCCTCAATCTTCTCAACTTCCTACTAAGACTAGATGAAATCATTCTGCACGTGAATGCCGACGAAAGTGTCATCTCAAAGCTCAGGCAGCTGCTT
Organism: Cryptomeria japonica; assembly: GCF_030272615.1. NCBI lineage: Eukaryota > Viridiplantae > Streptophyta > Pinopsida > Cupressales > Cupressaceae > Cryptomeria > Cryptomeria japonica. The sequence goes on along the minus strand of NC_081415.1, from coordinate 723,936,605 downwards.
TTCAAACTTTGCAATCCCCAAAAACACCTTCAGCTAGTATTATTCCATTTTCTCCTCAGCTGAAAATTGAGCCAAAATCTCCTAAACATAAGATGCATGATGGTCTTGATCCAGTGCGAGTTAAAGATCCTATTTTTATAAATCTTGATGATGATATAGATGAAAATATTATTCATGATGAAAATGTTATGCATGATGAAAATGTTACTCCTGCTCATTCTGATAGTGAATATGAATATGTTGATGTTGATAATCATTTATCTAACAAATTTTCTAAAGCACTTATCCTAGCTCCTAGACAAGAAGCCCGTGGCTTGGAACATGAACATAGCCCTCGTTTGGATCAGGGGGTAGATGATGTACTAGACTAGTTCATTAGCATAGCAGACTCTCTCCTCCTCTCTTGATCTCTTTTGTTACTTCTTCTATGTGTTACTCTCTTTCTTCTATTTGTTGTCCTTAGTGTTGTCTACTTGAGGACGATGCAAAACATTGAGATCTCTTTTGGTCTCTCTCATGTTGACTCAAAAGACACATGTGTTCCCTTCTTCTAGATGACCTTCCTTGATTGGGGAATGAAGAACAATTATGTATACATACATATGATATACATGAATCATCATACAACATACTGATCCCGAGGAAAGCGAAGTCACCTTGTGCTTTGTGTTTTGTGTCTATTATCCTTGGGCTTATCTCACACTTGGGGGCTAAATCCTTGTGATAACGTGCTCCTTTCCCTTCTCATTTTTTTTATATGTATCACTACCTTAAATCAATCACCCCTGGTGAGGCGTGTGCGATCGCTTTAACATAGGGGGGCATACACCCCGTCCATATCTCTTCAAGATACTTGAAAATTTCTTGACAAATTTAGCTTTGCCTTGAAAATTTTTGATATCTTTCTTACATGACTCATAGTGAGGGAACCTTACTACTGACAGTCATGGTTCTCCCTCATGATCTTCCCTTTTACTTTGTCAATCGAATTTGTAAGATCCTTAGTCCACTAGGGGCTTGGTGTATCTTGCCTCCTTGACGTGGTGAAAGTTTTTCAATGTTGTTTCCTTGTACTTTACGTGAAGTATGAGTGCAAGCTTATACTCCCGCTAAAGTGGGGGCTAAATGTAGCATACTAAAATTGTGACACTTGCAATTTTGATTGCATATGGGTCTTCATGATGGCGGCGCAACGTTGAACCTGAATGGAGACCCTGAAACCTGCTTGTGACACCAAAAACTGCATTTTTCTGCACCTTGGCTTGATCCCTCCTTGCACCCTGCTGCCCCAGGAGGTGGGACCATGGCGCCCAGCGCCCTGGTCCTTCAGGACCATGGTGCCCAGCACCCTGGTCTCCCAGGACCATGGCGCCCAGCGCCCTAGTCCTTGGCCCTATTTTGGGCCCGGTCTCTTTTGGGCATCGGGTCTTTAAGTTTGCAAATTGGGAAATAATGTTTCCTGGTTGGCCCAAGGTCAGAAAAATCAGTCTATCAACCCTAATTGACAAGTATATAAACTACATTTCCCCTCTCAAAAAGAGGAGGACATATGTGTGCAAAGACGCGGAAGCAACATTCAAACATTCAAGCATTCAAGCATTCCTTCAAGCAATTGAGCATTCTAAATCTCCATTCAAGGCTAAGTGTTGCATTCAAGACAAGGATTCAACCATTGAAGAGGAGATCACATACAACATACAACATACCACATACATTACACCTTCGCATGTAAGAATACAAACATTCTTACAACAAGGTATCAGTACTTGTTTACATTACAAACATTTACATTTACAGCATTCTCATTTCTTGGTTAATTCCAAAACCGGGGTTTGACCTAAAGGCAAACCCCTAATCCCTAACCCCCCAATCGTCCTCTCTTTTCTGTGTGTAGGTTGCAGGTACGCGGCTGTAATTGAAGATCTAGGATCCTTGTGCAGAGATGAACAGATCCACCTTCGTTTCGTGGATTTTTCGGAGGACCCTGTGCACGCCGGGCGCCATCGTCCTGTCAACTTTCGCTCAAATTTGCAGAACAGCACCGTCTCGACATTTTACTACTAATTCCAGGTCCGCAGCTTTATCCCATATCCCTATCTCTATTTATAAGTGAATCTTTCCTACTTTACATGCATTACTAGTTCAATCTTTCTATCTACATTCTTTACAAAAGAGGGTATCCTTGATGTCTTAACCCTTGAAACTCATTTAGAATCCAATCCTGCATTGTGTGGGATTCGATCTTGTGGGTTTCAACCCCTCTTTTGAATGTAAAGTCTCTCCTAAGTGAAAACCATCAACCCTAGTGACCTCCCTTCTCTCTCCTTGGAGTTGGGGAGGGGAGAACAACTAGGGTTCGATTTTTCCGCTTTATAGGTGGAACATGATGTAAGAAGAAAGGGTACAAGAAGGTAAGAAGAAGATGATGATTTCATGGGAGTGTATGAAGATAAGGCTTAAGGCTCTCCTTCAAGATCAACTTTTGCTTCCTCGTCTTCTTCACCTTCACTATCACTCCCAAACACATCTTGTCGGTAGGAGTGTTTTGCATGATCATTTTCAGAAGTGTGTGTTTCATCTTCTAATTCTTGAGTCATGAAGAGGTGGGTTCCTTCATCATCATTTTCCAATATTGTTTGTAACTCTGGAAAGGGTACTCAAATCTACAATTTGTTTGTGGCTTTTTGTGGAAAGTTTTTAAAGTAAGCCCTGAAAACCGCTAATGGGGGGCTAATTGAATTAGGCCTATTTGAGCCTGGTGGAGACAAAGAGAGGATAGGAAACCTTAATGATGGGTTTGAAGATGCCCAAACCCCTCAAATACATCAAAGACATAATGTAAATGCATTTTGAACACTAAAGAACCAATTAGTGTATTGTGATCCTTTGCAAAGGTGCTTGGAGCCTTAGGATTGGAGTTGGAGATTGAGGTGGAACCCTCAAGAGGTAGTTAGTTGTCAAAGATAAAGTGGCTATACCTTAGAGGTAAGCCAAAATGGATCAGACCTTGGAGGTCTAGATTAAAAGAACCCCTACCAAGTACCATTGGATGGGCTTGAGGAGTTAGAGAGTTGAGTAGACAAGTAAACCAAGAAGGTGATTGTAACAAGCTCCAAGACTCTCTGCATCAGAGTGGTATCAAAGCCACCCTTTGAAAGATTTGGTGTATGTCAAACTTTGAAGAATCAGAAGCAAGTTCAATGCCTCCAAAGGCTATGACTCCAGAATCCATCTGGTAGATGGTGGCAAAGATGATAGAAGGATTGAAGGATGCAGAAGGAAGTAAAGGAACCAGAGATGTTAAGAAGGAGAAGGGGAAGGTTAAGATAGAATGGGGAGATGAGACAGATGAAGAAGTGGAAGATGGAGAGGAACAAGTAGCAGTAGCAATGCCTCAAGACCAAAAGCTATTCTTGGATGCAGTGAAATCCATCTCCAAGGATAATTTGGATGGATTACCCACCTATGGAGGATATCTCAATGGAGAAGAGTTGCTAGATTGGATAGAGGACCTAAATAATCATTTTGATTACAAGGAGGTAGCGGAAGAGAAAAGAGTAAATGTGGCCAAATCAAGATTGAGGGGATCAACCCTAGTTTGGTGGAACATGATGCAAGAAGAAAGGGTACAAGAAGGTAAGAAGAAGAAGATGATTTCATGGGAGCGTATGAAGATAAGGCTTAAGGCTCAATTCTTACCAGGGGATTATGAAGTTCAAATCCAAAAGAGACTGCAAAATCTGAAATTGAGGGAACTAGATGTCAATGCATACACTGAGGAATTCAACAAACTCAATTTGAGGGCTAGGAAGCATGAGAATGAAGTGGATAAATTGGCTAGGTACATGAATGGACTTAGAAAAAACATACAAGATAAGATAAGTATCCTCACACCAAACACTTCCATAAGTGTTTCCAGTTGGCATTAAGGGCAAAGGAAAAGATCAAGAGGAGAAGTGAACAAAATCAGAAACATAGAGGTGGTAATAACTTCAGAGGTAGAGGAACCTTTGGTAGAGGGAAGAATACATGAAGAAATGAAGAGAAACAAAGCCAAGAAGGTAGTGGGGATTCACAAATAGGAACATTTAGAGGATCCTTTAGACGAAGAAGCAATTTTAGGGGCAGGTTTGGAAACTCAGGAAGAGGAAATACAATCTTCACCGGTAGGTATTATCACTACAATCAAGTGGGACATAGCATGAGTAGGTGCCTAGGAAAAGCCTCAAGTTCATCAAGCTCATACATGGGAGAAAGAATAAATAAACTAGTGCAAGAGGAGGATACACAAAGTGAGACCTCTCCAATTAGCAAGGCATGACTAGTGACAGATGGAGAAAACTTAATGATGAGAAGAACAATGCTTAAGATACCCCAAGCTCAAGAGCCACCACAAAGGAAAATTTTGTTTGGACCACTTGTAAGTCACATGGGAAAATTTGTAAGGTGATTGTGGATTCAGGTTCCACAAAGAACATTATCTCAGTTGAAATGGTGGATAAGCTCAAACTAAAAAGACTACCACATCTCACTCCTTACAAGGTATCATGGCTCAACTGGGGTCAACATGTCTTAGTTGATGAACAAGCATGGGTGGACTTTGAAATTGGTGATTATAAAGACAAACTACTATGTGACATATTGCCTATGGATGCTTGTCATTTTCTTTTGGGTCATCCATGGCAATATGATGTGAAAGCCAGTCATCATGGAGAAAAGAACAGTTATCTCATCACCAAGAATGGCAAGAAATATCAGATGGACCCATTACCTGATGCAAAAGAGGAAAATAAAGTAGGATCAAGTGTGATACTGATGAGAGGTAAAGAGTTTCTTAAAGTATTAATGCAAGAAGGTCATCAGGGCCATGCTATAGTGTTGAAGCCTAAAGATGAAGCTAAGGCAGATCCAATGAGTGAAATGCCTCAGGAAGTGCAAGGGATACTAAAGAAATATGAAAAAGTTATAGGAGATGATATGAATGATTCCTTGCCTCCAATGAGAGATGTAAATTATCAAATAGACTTGATAACAGGGGCAAATCTGCCTAACAAAGTTGCTTATAAAATGACACCTAGTCAAAATGAAGAGATCTCCAAACAAGTGCAAGAGCTCTTAGAAAAAGGATTTATTAAAAAGATCTTGAGTCCATGTGTTGTTCCTACTGTATTAGTGCCTAAAAAAGGAGGAAAATGGAGGATGTGCACTGACTCAAGAGAAATCAATAAGATCACTATAAGGTACCAGTTTCCCATGCCAAGGATTAAAGACCTATTGGACAATTTAGGTGGAGCAAGCTACTTCACAAAGGTAGACTTGAAGTATAGTTATCATCAGATAAGAATCAGACCTTTTGATGAATGGAAGACAACCTTTAGAACCAATGCAGGCCTATACGAGTGGTTGGTGATGCCATTTGGTGTCACCAATGCACCTAGTACTTTCCAAAGGCTCATGAATAAAGTCTTAATTGAGTTTATTGGTAGATTTGTTACTGTGTATCTTGATGACATTTTGATCTTCAACAAGTCCAAGGAGGAAAATCCTTGACGATGTGGAGATGGTCTCGAAGAAGATGAAGGAGGCTCAACTCAAAATCGATCTTGAAAAATGTGAGTTCTTGAAAACATAGCTAGTTTACCTTGGGTTTGTTATTTCTCAAGAATGTTTAAAGATGGATCCAAGCAAGGTAGAAGCAATACTTAATTGGCATATACCTAGGGGCATAAGTGATGTTAGGAGTTTTCATGGAATGGCATCTTTTTATAGGGAGTTTGTGAGAAACTTTAGCCATGTTTGTGATACTATACTCAACACCATTAAAGGAAGGATTAAATGTCACTCTAAGTGGATAGAGGAAGCCAATAAGGGATTTGAATTGTTGAAGGCTAAGATAGAAGAGCTGCCAACCCTTAGATTACCTGATTTCAATCAGTTGTTTACAGTAGAATGTGATGCTAGCCAAAGGGCAATAGGGGCAGTTTAAGCCAAGAGGGTCACCCTATAGCCTTCTTCTTAGAGAAGTTAAATGAGTCTAAACAAAGGTACTCCACATAGGACTTGGATTTGTATGCAATGGTACAAGAATTGAAGAAGTGGCGTCATTACTTGCTACCCAAAGAGTTTGTAGTTTTCACTGACAACCATGCCCTTAGTCTCCTCAATGGGCAAGAGAAGTTGAACTAGAGACACCTAAAGTAGGTTGAATACCTACAATCCTATACCTTCACTATTAAGCACAAAAAGAGCACAATAAATAAGGTAGCTAATGCATTAAGTAGGAGAGTCATGACTAGGCAGGAGATACAATTGCAAAGTGTGGGTTTGAGTGAGTTAAAATACCTCTACAAGGATGATAAGGATTTTGCAGAGATATGTAGTGTTTGTTCTGATTTCTCTAACACCTCTCATGTCTCTTATTTAGAATATATGATACAAGAGGGTTTTTTGTTCAAAGGACATCTTCTTTGCATACCCCAATGCTCTGAGACAAAATATTATCCAAGAAAAGCATCAAGGAGGTCTCAGAGGTCATTTTGGCATAGATAAGACTTTGGAGCAGGTTGGTAGGTTTTACTATTGGCCCAAGTTGCAATCAGAAGTGAGAAGGTTTGTAGAGAAATGTATAATCTACCAAAGAGAAAAGGATCATTAAGTAATCTAGGTCTATATCAACCCTTGGTAATACCTCAGAGGCCTTGGGAATGTTTGAGCATGGATTTTGTGTTAGGCTTGCCAAGAACTCCAAGGGGATTTGATAGTGTGTATGTGGTGGTAGATAGATTCATTAAAATGGCACATTTTATACCTTGCAAGAGCACCAATGATGCAACCTACATTGTAGGCCTCTTCTTCAAGGAGATAGGCAGAATTCATGGTCTTCCAATCAGCATTGTTAGTGATAGAGATGTGAAGTTCCTAAGCCACTTTTGGAGGACACTTTAGAGAAAGTTGGGCACCAAGTTATACTTTTCATCTGCCTATCATCCTCAATCAGATGGTTAGACAAAGGTAGTCAACAGATCATTGGGTAATTTTCTAAGATGTTTGACAAAACAACATGGATAGACTTGGGATTTAGTACTCGATCAGATAGAATATGCATACAATGACTCAGTGAACCGAAGCACAGGTAGAAATCCCTTTGATATAGTATATGAATTTCATCCTAGGGGCATATTAGAGCTCAGAGATCTCATTTCTATGGCACCCAAGAGTGCACAAGGTGAGAAGTTTGTAGAAGGTATCAAAGAAGTGCATGATAAGGTAAGGTAGACCTTACAACAAAAGTCCAAGCAGTATAAGGTGCATGCTGATAAAACAAGAAGGAATGTGCAATTTAAAGTTGGAGACTTAGTAATAGCATACCTAAGGAAGGTGAGACTTCCAAAAGGGCAACCTACCAAGCTAATGATGAAGAATATTGGACCTCTCAAGGTGGTGCACAAATATGGACATAATGCATATGAAGTTGAACTCCCTCCCACCTTGGGTATTTCTCCTATCTTTAATGTATGTGATCTCTATCTATACAAGGGAGAGTCGCCAACACATCAGTTGGATATATCATCCCAGATTAATGAAGATTGGGTGAAGGATTTTCCACCTAGCCAACTGGTCAAGATGGAAATTATCTTGGACACCAAGGTAGTAAAGAAGACAAGGAAACGAGTCTACAAGAATTATCTTGTCAAGTGGGAAGGGTTACCTGATTTAGATGTTATGTGGATGTCAAAATTAGATATACTTCAGCATGGAGTGGAGATTGCAGACCTCTTAAATCAAGGGACTTGAGTTCTTTGTCCCAGGGGAGTATGGTGCAGGGCACCTAACACTCCAAGCATGAAAAAAAAATTTCTTCTAAGTTTTGTGTTTTTCTTTTTATGATGTAATAATGAACCAACCATTTGGGACTCGGTAGAGCCATGGTTGATTTGTCCAAGTTTTTGATTGTGTCATTTGTGTTTAGGATGCTATCAACCTAGGAAATTGTAATGCTAAGGTTGGTCACAGGAGTAGTACTTTGTATCATTGTCAACATGTAATAGGGGTCCATTTTATTGTGTTTAGGACTTATAGGATGCTTGAGGGTCTTCAGGAGCCTTGAAATACACTTGAATGCAAATATGCATCTCAGGTGTCAAAAAGATGTAAAAGTTGTTGATCAACATTTTGCAGTTTTTTGTAAAAGTTGCATTTTTTATGATTGGCATTGAAAATTTGGTTGAAACAACTAAACCATCAGCATATAATCCAAAATATAATTCATTGTATGGGTTGGAGAATTTGGAATGCAAGAGAAAGTTTTGTGTTTTCAAGAAATCTTGTCTTTTCACCATTTTTGATAGTTTTTCCTTTTTTCATTGCTTTGTACAGTCCAGTACGGACTTGTCTAAGAAATATCATTGCAAGTCATGAGTTTTTGTTGAATGTACTTCCCAAAAAAGTATATTAGTAATGTTTTTTGTGTTTGGTTGCAGGGAACTAGCTCTTCCATTGTAACTAGGTGTAAAACCCTTGCAAAATAGGGTTTAAGAGTGGCTCTAACCTGAGCATCCATTGATGGGACCAGTTAAAATACAATGGAATGATAGGTTAGGGTCTATACATATGATTAGAGTGGGTTTTATTTTCTTGCATTCCTTTGAGGAGGAGCTACAATGAAGCCCTAGGCTCACCGCTAGGAGTTGGTGAGTTAGGACAATAGAAGATGTGCAAATTATGAGCACATATGGATTGGTGGAAGACAAAATGATACATGGTTGGAAAGCCCTCTGAGTGCCCTTGAATAATCCCTAATTATCTTTGGAAAATGTTTTGACTGGTGAAGGGTTTTAAAGCCATCTTTCCAAGTCACCCAAGTAGGCCTAAACCCTTGAAAATAGTGCAGTATTGGAAACCCCATGTGTACAGATAACCCAGATGCAAGTTTCCAATATTGTTTGTAAATTTGAAAAGAGTACTCAAATATACAATTTTTTGTGGCCTTGTGTGGAAATTTTTTAAACTAAGCCCTGAAAACCGCCAAGGGAGGGCTAATTGATTAGGCCTATTTGAGCCCGATGAAGACAAAGAGAGGATAGGAAACCTTAGCGACGGGTTTGAAGATGCCCAAACCCCTCAAAGACATCAAATACATAATGTAAATGTATTTTGAACACTAAGAACCAATTAGTGTATTGTGATCCTTTGCAGAGGTGCTTGGAGCCTTAGGAGTGGAGTTGGAGATTGAGGTGGAACCCTCAATAGGCAGTTAGTTGTCAAAGCTCAAGTGGCTATACCTTAAAGGTAAGCCAAAATGGATCAGACCTTGGAAGTCTAGATAGAAAGATCCCTACCAATTGCCATTGGATGGGCTTGAGGAGTTAGAGAGTTGAGTAGACAAGTAAACCAAGAAAGTGATTGGAACAAGCTCCAAGACTCTCTGCATCAGCAACCATTTACAACAAACATCTAGACATCATACCCTAGAGAGAATAAGTGAACTTTCATTCTACAACTCCAAATGGAATAGTTAGACCCATTAAACATTGGAGTAGGTATTGACACTAAACAAACCATTGTATCCTTAAGCAAGAATCTACCCAAACTAGATAAAGCTCGTCTAACTGGAAACCTATGCTTTGATACCAATTGTTAGACACAATGCACCATGGAGAGGGGGGTGAACCAGTGGTTCTTAAACTTTTCTCTTTAACAATCCTATGTGAGCATATTGGTTATTAGATCTAACTCAGAATAGACTTACCAAATAGTGGGGAGACCAAACACAAATGTATTCACACAAAGGGACATAACATAACACCAGTACGTATGAGGAAAACCCAAGATGGGAAAAACCTTGGTGAGAAATGTTGTTGGAGTCTACTACTCTAATCTAGCCTCATAATGAATATCTGTTACAATGTTTAGGCACCAACCTAAGGAGCTACAACCTCTAATTTAGGGCACCAACCCAAGGAGCTACAACCTCTGATTTAGGGCACCAACCTAAGGAGCACCAACCCCTAACATGTTTATGTGCTACAACCCAAAGGAGCTACAACCCCTGCACCAAGCTACAACTCAGTGATCTCAAAGATAACTTCACATACAAAATTAATCATATTGTTACAAGTGAATCTTGTAACAATTTCATACACCTCACTCTGTTAGTGAGACACCTTCTCTATTACGCTGGTACACCTCTCTCTTTCGGTTCTCACTTCCTTCAGCTACTCTGCTACTCTTTATTGGTACTACACTCATCCGGTTCTATGCCTGCCTTCTCTACAGTTACCTTTTCTTCTTCTCTGCCCATATAAACACTACCAGTTGACCTCTTCAACTTGGTTCTCCCTCACACTTAGTATCTTCTATGTCTCCTTGATGAGCACTTGGCTGATCTTCTCTCACATGCAACACTCAATCACTTCACAAAATTCCTATCTTCCTCTCTTCAGCAACACTACTCTCTCATCCAACGGCAACCATCTCTGATTTTAGCTTGCATATTTATAGACTAGTTTTGCCACCAAAAACAAATTCAAAATTAGGGCGGTTAGGGTTTCCTCATCAATCTCGAGGAAAACTAAATCCAATCAGATCTTGACCGATCTGATCCCAAATAGCTAATTGTACATCTCCACCATTAACGCACCTTACAATACACGTCTTCTAATCTTAGCAACCATGACCTCATCTCTCTATCTACCTCTATCAAAATGCCATTAATGTTTCCTTCTCGAGGTCATCTGACAATCTGATCTTCTTGCTTAGATCCAAGCACCAACAACTCCCTGATTTTTCTCAATCACTCATTCTTCCTCGAGTTGCACTCTTCTGATCTGATCCATAATGAATGCACAATAGTAGGGGCACCTATCTCTACACAACACTCCACCGACCTCTGCATGCTTCCCACCTCATCTCTTTGTGGCATCCAAGTCAACCAACTACCATCTTGGCTTGGTGTGTCAGTTTAGGTATCACCAACCAAACACTCAATCGGTTCTTCTCTTCTACCGGTTCACTAACCCTGTTGGTTAAACCCTCAAACCGGTCTGTCATCAACCTTGCACTCTGCTTCTCTTCTGGTGGACTACTCAATCAAGCAACACTCTTGCTCACCTACCTTATGCACAAATTCATCAGATGGGGAGTCTTTTGCATCTGTACCGACATCCCAAACATGCTTTCTCTGTTGGTTCAGTGCGTAACCCCGATTTCATGCACTGGAGGCATTCCTTTGATTCACCGGTAGATCCGGTGTGAGCCTTAAAACATTGTCAGTCATTTACTTCTCATGATGACTGCATCTTTATCCGGTGGGAGTCCAGTTGTTCTATAGCCACACAACATACCTTTGACCTATTCATTCTTCTCTTCTAGTGTTGATGTGATTTAGGTAACATTGTACCTCTTCATCATAAACAACATCCAAGCACCTTGCTCATCTTGCTTGTACACTGGTCATGAGCTTTGCAGGTTGACAGCCACTCACTTGGTTGATCTGACTTCTTCATGTCAACACATCACTTACTAATTGACATCCTTTCCTTACCAGTGATACACTATATCGGTACTAGTAACCTTACCATTCCATTCACACAAATCAGGCACTAACTTGTGTACTAGTGACTTCAGTGATCATTCCTTTGAATGACATTTTCTTCCTTACCTTATCAGTGTTTTGCAACACAAGGTGATATCAAGGATATCTCATCATGTACTCTTGCATGACGGTGTTGCATATACATCTCTCATACCAGTAGACATCCCATACTGGTTGACATCAATGAAAACACAATGCCAATAATCTCCCCCTTTGCCATTGATGTCCACTCATGTAGTATCTGACATACTACATAATCTTTCTCCCCTTTTCTATAATCCATGGATTCTCAACATATGAAGTATGTTGTATACTACAAAATCCTTCTCCCCCTTTAACAACAATAGCAAAGGGAAATGTTAGGGTATTATTCCTCTTTGCATTTCCCAGGCACTGACAAAATTATTTCTCCCCCTTTTTACTTTACCGGGTGTCTCTCCTCCTTTGATACCAATTGTTACAAATTATTACATCTTCTCAAGTCACAACACTTGAGATAGGGGACTCAACCATCAACTGACACCAATTGAGCATGCAAATTTTATACCATTTGTTAAAATACTCAATTACAGATGGATGTGTCAGTGAATACTACTCACCTATTGGTCAAACTACATCACTTCTCATTTGATCCCAAATTTATTTAGAATCAAATGTGATTGTACTATGAATACAACCAGCCAAATGACAAGTAGATACCCATAACCATGAAATTGTCCTGGGTATTCCTACCATAATTTCCATCATCTGCAATTTAGGCAATCAGTGCACTTACAGTTTCAAGTTCAAGCATGCCTACCTTGCATTATAACCACTTGAACTGCGGTCCTTATCTCTAATCAGGTCCAATACCGGGGCTCCAATCATCTCCATGTACCGGTTGAGTTGTGCATATGTGATCATCTAATGATCTTTAGCTCCTTCATATCCACCACAACCTATGACATGATCATGAATCCACACAATGCCATACAATGATATCACCATGCCATAAATTAAACCAGTTAGCCCAAAAGCATGCATGCTTGCATGATCAACCACCTAACCAACATATGTCATTCAGATCTTCATCAACACCACCTGAGACATAACTTCACATTTTATGCTACCGGGGCTATTGCAATGATTTTGAACCTCATTGTCTTACATAACTAGCAAGTACCTGTTAGCATTCATGTCGATAATATCCTGTACATACTAATTCTATGTACTGGTCCATTATCACTACCGGAGCACCATCCTGAGACTCTTGATATTTTGTGTCACTCAGTATCTTATTTCAATTGTTATTTCATCATATATTGACACAACAATAGTGATCCAACATTCACCTATAGATTTGTTGTCAAGGAAGCCTCTACACACACTTGTTATCTCATTTTCTTCCTTCATACTAATAGAATCTTGATCTTCCAAGTGTTCTCCTCCACTGAGGGGTTCAATGATATATTCAATGTACCACTCCCCTTGAGGTCCTGCATCTCCTCTAAGCCTTAGGAGATATCACCTATGCATTGAATGCACAATGCTGGTCCATGGTCTTCTTCCTCCATACCTGTTTGGTCTTATTCTTCTTCCCATTTTTAGTCTTGGGAGCAGGTCATTCCTTCTTCTATTGATAGGTCCTTTCATTTCTGGATTCTTCCACAACTAGAAGTGGTGTCGTAGTAGAACACTGCATCCATCCCAACTTCATGATTGGGGAATCTCTTGACATAGTGGTTTGACCATCTTCTCTTGGTCATGTTGTTGTGTCTAGCAGCTGAAACCGATTGACCTCTTGCTCCTGCAAGGGAATTCATCCTTTGGTTCCATGTAGTTTTTTGACTTCCATATGCTCTGTGTCCACCTTTTTGCAATGCATAGTTGTTATATCAACGTCCGTGTGACTGCAAGTTCCTCTTCCTGCATTTAAACTCTTTATGGCCAAATCTATTGCAATTATGATAAACAATATTTGCATAACCGGGAGAGGGGACATGCATGTATCTATTCCTGGATACATTTTTCTCATATGCATGTTGTCTATGAGATCCTAGATTATTCTTTCTAGATCTCTTTCTAAATTCTCCTGTCCTATGGCCATAAGCATTACATGCAAAGAAATAATCGGTAAAGGATGGCATATGACTTACAAATTTATTCTGCCATGCATGGGGAGATTTTACCGGTCTAGCATCTCCACTTCTCCTTCTTTGAGGATGGATCCTGGGTTTTCCATTCTGGGTAGCTCTTCCATCTGGTCTCTTCTTCTACCACACTTGCTTTGCCTTGTGGGTGGTAGCATTTCTTTGTCCTCTGCCGGTACGAGGTCTTCTTTGTTGACTTCTCATGTTCTTGCTTCTAGTAAAACTATCTTCTCCCATATTCCCTTTACCTTTGAGATCTGCATTGTTCCTCATTCTTGCAACACGGGTGATGCAGAGAGTCTTGGAGCTCTATCCAATACACCTTCTAGATTGTCTTGTCCTCCTTAACCTTTCAACTACTCAAGTCTATCCAATGGCACTTAGTAGGGGTTTATGCTAAAGAGACCTCCAAGGTTTGAACCTCTTTGGCTTGCCTCCTAGGTATAGCCAATGGTTTTGGATAATCAACTCCACCTCTTGATGTTTCCACCTCAATCACACACACACCACTCTAGGGCTCCAACCACTCCTGCAAGGATCTCAACACACAACCACTTCCAATGGACTCACAATGCATCTATCAAGTGTCTTTGAAGTATTGTGAGGATTTTCGAATAACCAAACCCATCACTTTGTCTTTTTAACCTTTCTAGCTCTCTATCAGGCTCAAATAGGCCTAATTGAATTAGCCCTCCCTTGGCGGTTTTAGGGACTAGTTTGCAAAATTTCCAAACAAGACTACAAATAAATTATGGATTAGAGTACCCTTTTGGAAGTTACAGACAATACTAAAAATGTACATCTAGGTTATCCGTACAAGTGGGGTTTCCAATGCTGCACTGTTTTTGAGGGTTTAGGCCTCACCGGGTGACTTTGAAAGATGAGTTTCAAAACCTTCACCAATTAGAACTTCTACTCCAAAAAATAAAGGATTCCTCAAGGGCACTTAGAGGGATTTCCATCCATATGATAGTTTGTCTTGCACTAATCCTCATGTGCTCTTAAAACTCACTTTTCTTGTTGTCCTAACTCACCTACTCCCAGTGGTGAGCCTAGGGCTTCATTGTATCTCCTCCTCAAGGACATACAAAACCATAAATCCTATCCTAAAACTATACATAGACCCTAACCTAGCATTCTTATTGATTTCAATAGGTTCCATCAAAGAATTCTTAGGGTAAAGCCATTTTTTCTCTTAAACCCTACTTGCAAGGGTTTTACACCTAGATGCAAAGAATGGAAGAAATTTTTGCAACTAAGAACATTCAAACCTATAAATCAAGCTTTTGGAAAGTAAAATCAATCAACACTCATCCCCTGTAATGAGTTTACACAATCAAGTCTGTACTGGACCATACCAAGCAATGAAAACAAGTGAAAAACTATCAAACGGTGAAGAAAACAAGATTGTTTCAAAATCTAAAAACTTTTTCTTGCATTTCCAATCCTCCAACCCATACAATGAAGTGAATTTTGGATTTTATGCTCTTAGATCAGTTGGTTCAACCAAATTTTCTACTCCTTCAACCAAAAATGCAACTATTGCAAAAATTGCAAAATGTTGCTCAACAACTTTTTACATCTTTTTACTCCTAAGATGCAACTTTACATTCTAATGATTTTAAAGACTCTAGAAGGCCCTCAAACACCCTAGAAGTCCTAAACACAACACAGTTTACCCCTATTACATGAATAGATTCATCTGGAGTACTTCTCCTTTGAACTACCTAAGCATCTCACTTCTTAGGTTGTCAGCATCCTTAACACAAATGACTCAAACCTTATGCCAAATACATTCAAATGACCTTAATAGGCATTAAAACCATGAAATAGACCATTTCCTTTCTTTACCTTATACCATAATTAACACATATGACAACTTTTACACCAAGGTGACAAATTACATGAAATCAAGTTAAACACATTAAAATGGAGTCTTCAACACCTTGATAGACCTTCTACATTCTTAATCACCTTCAACACTTGATTTAGAATCCTCTTGAAGCCTTTGAACAAGGTGCTCCCGCACCAACGGGTCTTCATCCTTGTCTACAATTCTTCATCAGTTGTTCTTAGGCCAACCTTCTTCCAGGGAGCATTTCTAACTATGAAGGTTTGTCCCTTGTTTTCTCCATTTGAGGAGACAAACTAAATGTCATTATGGGGGACATTCTTGCTAGTGGAGAATTCACTAGTACCACTTCCTATTCCTTCAGTGTCATTGGCATGCTTTTTCTTCTTCGACACTTTGTCCAAGGCCTCACCGCTACCATCAAACCGGATTATTACCTTGAACTCATCTTGACATTTCTCATGGTCATTTCAGAGAATCTCCATTTCTCCAACCAACTGAAGATATGTTGTTATTTTGGTTATGTTGATATGGTTTTGTCATTGATGTCAACACCTTTAACACTTATCAACTCTGGCACTTTGGAGAATTGACAATGTTCACTAGCAAGCAAGTGACTTTATGCATAGTCACTGGTATCTGGTACACCGGCAGGATATATTGTTTACAAGCACTTGAAATGACATGGAAAACATCTGGTTATGTCAAAGACATCGTTTGGACACTTTGTCTTTGAGATTTGTTCATTGGATTATTAGTATTTGCATATTTGTTGTTACCAACAAATAGGTCCAGGTTATGCACTGACAGGCTTATCTATTCCAGATCATCACAACATGCTTTGGAGATGATTTTGTTGTTATTGTAAATGCATTAAGTCGACATGTTGAATCAGATATTGCATCGGTTATTTTTTTACTTTTAATTATTTTATTGCAATATCTTTTAGAGATGACCTACAAAAATTGGTCTTAGGTTATGGTATATATGTAAGATCTTATTTGTAAGATCGATATGCGATTGGGAAAAGGAATTATAAGAAGTTATATGTGAGAATAAGAAGAGCTATACATGTAGACATCATCTGAAGGTGAAACAAGGTTTTTGTGAAGGCAATCAAAACTACACCGGTACTGAATCCAGCATATGAAGATGCTATTTTGAGCAGTACATCATTATTGGATTTAACCATCCAATTGTAGTCAGTGTGGCTCCTATTTGTGTTTGAGCAGTGAGCTCTAGGCACTTGGCCTTTTTGCATGTGCAGACCCCATTTGTATACACATACTATTTGCAGTAGTATCATCTGATTGTGGGTAAGGTTTCCCATCATGGTTTTTCCCCTTATAGGGTTTCCATGTACAAATATTGGTGTTAAGTGTTGTGGATGTTATTGTCTTTCTGTTTCATGCATTAATCTTTACCGGTACTACAATTAACTAATAAACTGTCTACCAACATAAAGTTTGGTTTACCGGTATTAAGCATTAAGGTTGGTTAAGTTGTTTTTGGTTTGAATTTATTTGACAACTGATTCACCCCCCCCCCCTCTCAGTTGTCTCTAGAACCTAACAAGATATTCTTTATCTTTAACTTCTAGCACAGATGCTAGATCATTACACCGACACACCTTGGTGTCTTCTTCTTGAGTCTTCAACTCTAAGATTCATTTCTCATATTCTTCAAGGCATTTAGTCAACTGATTTTGCTCCACTATAGCAGCATTCTTGAATAGCTTGTATTCCTTTCTTAGTCTATTGAGTTCTTCAAGTGCATTCACAAGCTCTCCTTCAAGATCAACTTTTTCTTCCTCTTCTTCTTCACCTTCACTATCACTCCCAAACACATATTGTTGGTAGGAGTGTTCTGCATGATCATTTTCAAAAGTGTGCCTTTCATCTTCTGATTCTTGAGCCATGAAGAGGTGGGTTCCTTCATCATCATTGTTGCAGCTGCTAGTAGATCTTCCTTCATCATCTACAGATTCATGAGATGCATTTCTCATCCTTTCATCACAAGCCGATTTTGTAGTAGTAGGCTCATTTCCATAGACCTTCTTCGATCTCTCCCATAATCTTTTTGCCAATTTACATATGTCCACCTATGAGGAGACATCATTTGTTAACCCACAGAGAATAGCCTTCATAGCTATTATATTGCACTAGTTTCTTCTTTCTGCATCTGAATCAGTGGGAGAACTAACTTTACTAGGGAAACCATTTACAATAGACATCTAGACATCATACCCTAGAGAGGATAAGTGAACTTCCATTCTATAACTCCAAATGGAATAGTTAGACCCATTAAACAATAGAGCAGGGATTGACACTAAACAATCCATTGTTTCCTTAAGCCAGAATCTACCCAAGCTGGAGAAAGCTCCTCTGATTGGGAACCTACACTCTGATACCAATTGTTAGGCACAATGCACAACTGAGAGGGGGGTGAATCAATGGTTCTTAAAATTTTCTCTTTAACAATCCTATGTGAGCATACTGTTTATTAGATCTAACTCAGAACAGACTTACAGGCTAGTGGGGAGATCAAACACAAATGCATTCACACATAACACTAGTATGTACGAGGAAAACCCAAGATGGGAAAAACCTCTGTGAGCAATGCTGCTAGATTCTACTCCTCCAATCCAGTCTCACAATGAATCTATGTTACAATGTTTAGGGCACCAAACCAAGGAGCTACAACCCCTAATTTAGTTCACCAACCCAAGGAGCACCAACCCTTGATTTAGGGCACCAACCTCTAACTTGTTTATGGGCTATAGCCCCTGCACCGAGCTACAACTCAGTGATCTCAAAGATAACTTCACATACAAAATTAATCATACTATTACAAGTGAATCTTGTAACCATTTCATATACCTCACTCTGTCAGCGAGACACCTTCTCTGCTATGTCGGTACACCTCTCTTTTTGTTGCTGCTTCTTTACTGGTTCACCTCTCTCTCTCTATCAGTTCTCACTTCCTTCAGCTGCTCTGCTACTCTCCACCAGTACTACACTCATTCGGTTCTATGTATGCCTTCTCTGCAGTTACCTTTTCTTCTTCTCTGTCGGTATAAACACTACCGGTTCTGTACTTCTACCGGTTGAACTCTTCAACCTCGTTCTCCCTCACACTTAGTCTCTTGTCTATCTCCTTGATGATCACTTGGTTGATCTGCTCTCACATGCAACACTCAATCACTTCGCAGAATTCCTATCTTCCTCTCTTCCATAGCACTACTCTCTCATCCAGCAAGAACCATCTCTGATTTTATCTTGCATATTTATAGACTGGTTTTCCTCATCAATCTCGAGGCAAACCAAATCCAATTAGATCTTGACCGATCTGATCTCCCAGATAGCTAATTGTACATCTCTTCCATTAACATGCCTTCCAATACACGTCTTCTAATCTTAGCAACCACGACCTCGTCTCTTGATCTTCCTCTGTCAAAATTCCATTAATGTTTCTTTTGTTTCCTTCTCAAGGTCATCTCACAATCTGATCTTCTTGCTTAGATCCAGGTGCCAACAACTCCCTAATTTGTCTCAGTCACTCATTCTTCCTCAAGCCACACTCTTTTGATTCGATCCATAAATCATGGGATCCATAATGAATGCACAACAGTAGGGACACCTATCTCTACACAGTACTCCACCGACCTCTGCATGCTTGCCACCTCATCTCCTCATGGCATCCAAGTCAACCAACAACCAGCTTGGATCGACGTGTCATTTTAGGTATCACCAACCAAACACTCAACTGGTTCTTCTCTTCTATCGGTTCACTAACCCTATTAGTTAAACCCTTAAACTGGTTTGTCATCAACCTTGCACTCTGCTTCTCTTTTGGTGGCTACTCAATCAGGAAGAACTCTTGCTCACCTACCTTGTGCACAACTTCATCAGATGGGGAGTCTTTTGCATCTGCACCAGCATCCCAAATAACCTTGATATCATGCACTTGAGGCATTCCTTTGATTCACTAGTAGATCTGGTGTGAGCCTTCAAACACTTTTAGTCATTTTCTTCTCATGATGACTGCATCTTTATCTAGTGGGAGTTCAGTTGTTTTGTAGCCACACAACATACTTGTGACCTATTCATTCTTCTCCTCTAGTGTTGATGTGATTTAGGTAACATTCTACCTCTTCATCACAAACAACATCCAAGCAACTTGATCATCTTTCTTGTACACTAGTCATGACCTTTGTAGGCTGACAACCACTCACTTGGTTGATTTGACTTCTTCATGTCAACACATCACTTACCAGTTGACATCCTTTCCTTAACAGTGACACAGTACCGATACTAGTAACCTTACCATTCCATTCACACAAGTTAGGCACTAACTTGTGTACCTGTGACTTCAGTGATCATTCCTATGAATGACATTCTCTTCCTTACCTTATCGGTGTCCTGCAACACAAGTTGATATCAAGGATATCTCATCTTGTACTCTTGCATGACAATGGTGTACATACATCTCTCATACTAGTAGACATCCCATACCGGTTGACATCAATGACAACACAATGCCAACATGTATAACTCCTTCTCACAGGGATATTAGATATAGGGATAAAAGTAATAAAACCAATGCACAAATATAATGAAGGAAATGTCTAAATAATACAAAATTTTAACAAATTGACTATTTAAACATTGCATAAAATGAAGAAATTTGAATCTCTAAATGCATAAAATATAATTTAAATTAGATCTAGACATCCAAATTAAAAATAAGCATCAAGCATGTCAGGTTCACCAAAATGTGATGATGGGTAAATAGAATTCACAAGCTTATGCATGCAAACAAGAATCTATTTCAATCCCATACCATACATTGGAAGGAAGATGAACCACCAGGCTCAAGAAGACTCAAGCATGAAGGAGGTATGATAGGATTTCCCCAAGACTAACATGTGTAGGATTGATATTTTGTGTAGATGTAGCCATGATAAGTGGATTATAAGTACACACATTAGGTAGTGATGTTGGTACATGAATAGTATTTTTATTGGTATTAGGGGGATTAGAAAATTTAAGAGCTTCAACATAACTTTTCATGGAGATGATATTATCATTCACAATATGAGATATGCCATAAAAAAAATCCACACCATGTTCATCATTTTGAACCATCCTCCTCAACCCTTCAATCAAGGGTATTGCCTCAATATTTGAGTGTTGTTGACCCATCAAATGTTCTATCTTTTCAAAATCATGAACAAGATTTACTATTTGGTTAGGAGACACTCATGTTAGAAAGTCATCCTAATCATGAGAAGTGTGGAAGGAATGATTTTCAATAATGTTAGGTATTCTATGTGCAAGCATAGAAGTTTCACCTAAGTTCCCATGAAAAATGTTAGTTGACTCCGGCTCTATGCCTCTTAGGGAAACAAATCCACACCATGTTCATCATTTTGAACTATCCTCCTCAACCCTTCAATCAAGGGGATTGCCTCAATATTTGAGTGTTGTTGACCCATCCAATGTTCTATCTTTTCAAAATCATGAACAAGATTTACTATTTGGTTAGGAGACACTCATGTTAGAAAGTCATCCTAATCATGAGAAGTGTGGAAAGAATGATTTTCAATAATGTTAGGTATTCCATATGCAAGCATAGCAGTTTCACCTAAGTTCCCATGAAAAATGTTAGTTGACTTAGGCTCCATACCTCTTAGGGAAGCCATAAATCTATATCTTCTTGTCACGAGGATATTAGATATAGCGATAAAAGTCATAAAACTCATGCACAAAGCTAATGAAGGAAATGTCTAAATAATACAAATTTTTAACAAATTGACTATTTAAACATTGCATAAAATGAAGGAAATTTGAATCTCTAAATTCATAAAATGTAATACAAATTAGATTTAGACATCCAAATTAAAAACAAGCATGAAGCACATCGGGTTCACCAAAATGTGATGATGGGTAAACATAATTCACAAGTTTATGCATGCAAACAAGAATCTATTTCAATCCCATACCATACATTGGAAGGAAGATGAACCACTAGGTTCAAGAAGACTCAAGCATGAAGGAGGTATGATAGGAATTCCTGAAAGAATAGCATGTGTAGGATTGATATTTTGTGTAGTTGTATCCATGATACATGGAGTATAAGTAGGCACATTAGGTAGTGATGTTAGTAGATGAATAGCATTTTTATTGGTATTAGGGGTATTTGAAAAGTTAAGGGCTTCAACACAACTTTTCATGGAGATGATATTATCATTCACAATATGAGATATACCATGCAACAAATCCACACCATGTTCATCATTTTGAACCATCCTCCTCAACCCTTAAATCAAGGGGATTACCTCAATATTTGAGTGTTCTTGACCTATCCAATGTTCCATATTTTCAAAATCATGAACAAGATTTACTATTTGGTTAGGAGACACTCATGTTAGAAAGTCATCCTAATCACGAGAAGTGTGGAAAGAATGATTTTAAATAATGCTAGGTATTTCATGTGTAGGCATAGAAGTTTCACCTAAGTTCCCATGAAAATTTTTAGTTGACTCAAGCTCTACGCCTCTTAGGGAAGCCATAAATCTATAACTTCTTCTCACAGTGTTATTAGATATAGGGATAAAAGTCATAAAATTCATGCACAAAGCTATTGAAATAAATGTCTCAATAATACAAATTTTTAACAAATTGACCATTTAAACATTGCATAAAATGAAGAAAATTGGAATCTCTAAATGCATAAAATGTAATACAAATTGGATATAGACATCCAATTTAAAAATAAGCATGAAGCACGTCGAATTCAAGAGTATATCAAATGGCAGAATATATCAATGCTATAAACCACCCAAGTCCTCAGCCTTTGTCATAGATGTCATTGTCTTTTGATCCTAATCACCAACAAACCAGAAGCTGTTGGATCAGGTTCAAAGAAGCCATATGATAGCTGGTTTTTTTTATGAATGGCTTGACTCCATAGTGTAGGAAGGTACAAATCACATTGCTATCTTAATCAAGGTGTATGAGAATGCTATAGCCGTGAGTAAAGAGCTGGAGTTAGAAGCTACAACATAGGACAAAGAAAGAAATAAATGGGTAGTAGTTTTAGCACAAATGAATCATGTACAAAAATTTGGGATCATGAAATTTCTTGCCGAGAATCCTGTGGATAACTTGGATGATAATGTACTGTATGTACCAAAGAAAAATGTTGAATGGAGAAACTCAATCATCAAACAAGGTCATGAAGAATCCATCAAATTATTAAAAGGATTGAAAGAGCTCATCGATACGATGCATAAGGATTTGAAATGCATCGATATACAACTCCTGAAAGATGATGGACTTATAATTGAGAATGTAGTAGACATGGTCAAAACTTTCAAGGAGAGAGTGTAGCTCGTTAAAGAAAAAAAATCTCTAACTACAGAGGACTTCTTGAGAGTGGCTAGGATTGAGTCAATGCTAGCATTTTTCTTTGATCATCTAGAAGCGCATAAAATTAAATTCATGCAAGTAAACATGGATAAAGAAGTCTGGAAACAACACATTCTGCATATTGGGCTCCCGCATTATCAGGTCATCCTTAACTTCTTGAAGACACACTTGGAGTGGTGGAATGTATGTAGCACTGCGGCAAAACAGGATAAACCAGTCATTTCCTCTACCACGTTGGAATCTTGATCAGGTTATCAATGAGCTATCATTCAATCCGTAGCTCTTGGTCTTTTAAGTTTTATTCAATTTTAAGGAAGACGGTTTCTTTAACTCTAGGATAGAGATTAAAATGAACTCTTTTTCTTTTCAAAAACTATTAGCTTGGAGGCTATTTATGTAATTAAGGAAGTTTTTAGAAGGGTCCGAATTTTTTTGTATGGATGAGAAGACTTAGTTTTCTTTATTATTTTCAATGAAGACATTTTATCTGTGAATGAAATGACATATTTTGTACAACCTTCAAATCTGTGTGTTTGAATGAAAGAACAAATCTTTGTTGGGATATATGTTTGTGTGCAGAATATTTTACTTCTTTGATTATCCGCTTATTATAAGTCTGCGAATTCATTTGATAAATGAAATTAGTTGTTTATTATTTGTTTGGATATTCTGATCCCCCTTGTCCGTTGAGGCATGATTGAGTCTCGATCAGAATTCATAATACAATGAGCACACTTTGTGAAGTTAGTTTTATAAGAGTGAAATATTTGAAGTTCAAGTCTGTGGGTTTTACATTATGAATATTTAGTTTGAAGCATTCATATTGTGTTGACAAATGGTTGTGAAAATCCTTTCTCGCTTTCTAGTTAAAAGTGTATTTCTTTGTGATTACTTTGCATAAAAAAATCATTGAATATCATAGGGGAGTTGCACCCTTATGTAGAGGGTAAACCAATAATCGGTTCACCCAACTATTGGTTTCTTTTTCTTTTCAACTAGGGTATGCATGAGTCATTATAAAAAAATTAGAGAAAGGGAAATTTGTTAACCAACACATCCATTCAGAATATTTTAGGTAGAGTTTCCCCATTTCAATCAAAATTTTCAAAATTCAAACAATAAAATCCAAATACTCATTAAAGGACCAAACTGAAATATTGGGAGTGTTCTAAATTATCCCATGACTAATTTCGAACAAGATTTAAAGATTTAAATTGAGAAACAAAGAAGGAATTCAAGATTCATACCTTCAAATAGAAGAAATCTTCAAAATTAAAAGGAAGACCAAAGGCGTCGAGAGAAACCACAAAATTTTGATAGCCCAAGGATTTCACCCACCTAAATCTATTGGAATCCTACCACAATATTCTTCTCAACCAATATTCCAATCTCAACAATCCAAAATAGCCATGTAGGGTTTGAGAGAAAAATGTGTTAGTCCGAACCGATGCTAAGAGGGGAGGGGTGAATCAACACTATACCGATTATTATAGATTTAACCTTAATCAAAACTTCTTATTCAAACTTAACACTTGTCAGTATAAGAAGTATTGATAAGAAACATGCACACAAAAATGGAAACCCAAATGGGAGAAAACAACGGTGTGGGTAGAAACTCACAAAATCTACACTCTTCTAGAGTTCGCCCGGTGAGGACCATCCCTGTTGGGATATTACAAAGACACTATTAGGTTCCACCTAGTTAAGGGATTTTCTTTAAGGCCTGTTAGATCCTTTACCCTATTAGAGGTAGCCTTGTTAAAGGACTTAGGATCATCATTTAAGATGTCACCCAGTTAAGGTATTTTACAAAGGGACCTGTTAAAGTCCACCTGATTAAGGGATTTTACTGTTGTAGTCATTAGAAAACAACAAAGAGAATAATTTGTTATAATATCTACTCTTAGCTTAATCATATCCAAATGAAGCTCTTTAGTTTGACCACCGGTTACACTTGCTCTGCACTCTACCAGTGCTCTGCATCACACTTGCTCTGCACTCTTCTGGTGCTCTGCATTCTTTCTCTGCTCTTCACACTATCTGAGCTTTGCACACTCTCTTCACCACTCTTCCATTCACTTAGAAGTTATGCCCTCTTCTCATCTTGCTGGATTGCCTCTCCTCAGAATTGCACTTTTCAATTTTTACAATCAAACTTTTTGGTTTTCGCCAGAAACCTTTATACAAAACTCAGTAGATTTGAAATTCAAAACTTTCCAAATCTTCCCACACTCTCTACGTGCTCTCCATCAATATAACCAACGAATCATCCTTAACTACCTCTATAACCCATAATTTCACCAACCTCTGGGTCATGTTTTGTCTTTTTAATGCAAACCAGAAAGTCCACACAAATCTCACCTTAACTGATTGTTAACTACAGTAGACTTCACTATCCATTTGTTTGATGATATCTCGCCATGACTGACTCACCTTTGTGTTGGCATTTGCATGAAGATTTCATTAATGATATGTTATGTTGTCATTGATGTCAATTGAACTGGTAATGGTATTTATGATATTGCTAATATTGTTGTTATTATTGATATTGTCTTGTAACTATTAGGAAGAGCTTTGAGGAAGATGTTGTAAACCGGTATATAAGTTTGTGAGTTGAACCGGTAAACTGGTGTATATGGTTAAATCCTTTCTATTTTATATAACTTGTAAACCCTACCAGTTGTTTTTGTTAAACCCTAACGGATCAAATTTGTTGGTTTAAGATCTAATGATGAGTGGTAATGATAGTGACACGTGTGATCATTGTATGAGGATAAGTTCAGATTATTTTGGTGCATTTGTTTGATTGTCTAGTGAATAAGCAAAGTGGATTGCATCTAATTCAAAGTGCGTGATGAGTTACAAAGTTCGATGAAGTGGTGATCATGGAGCGGTTGGAGTTTTCTTGAAGAATGTGTATAGATTGCTATGTAAATCCAATGGTCACACTTGAACCGATTTTTTTGTAATCTCTATGAGAGAATTAGGTTTTTGTTATGTTACCGACCTAATTGATTTGTATTTAAGGTCGATGAAGTTGTTTTGTTTAGTGTTGGCAAAGTTGGAAGAAATCACTTGAGTGTGTGGTTGTCTAACCGGAGAATGGATCTGTAGTTTGTGTAAAGGCAGATTGAAGCTTAAAAGGATCTGATCAAACAAATGTAGTGCTATTCAGACAAATCAAGAAAACCTGTTGTTTTCTAACAATTACAGCA
Source organism: Cryptomeria japonica (assembly GCF_030272615.1). Classification (NCBI taxonomy): domain Eukaryota; kingdom Viridiplantae; phylum Streptophyta; class Pinopsida; order Cupressales; family Cupressaceae; genus Cryptomeria; species Cryptomeria japonica. Next base: position 723,910,383 of record NC_081415.1, on the reverse strand, counting down.
GAACTGAAATCCCCTAATCGGGTAATCTCTAACAAGCTTGGTTACTTCTTAAATACTCTAACAAGGTGGTCCATTAGCTTGGATTCTCAAATCCTCTACCAAGGTTACTCCTAGCAGGGTATTTTCTTTTCATCAAGGCATTTTGTAAATCCCTTAATCGGGTGATTCCTAATAGGATTAGTTCTTAATAGGACTTATTGTAAAATCTTTAATAGGCTTGGCTCCTAATAGGGTGAACTTCAAAAGAGTTCAAATAGCTATCTTGTGAGTCTCATCTCACCGTGGTTTTTACCTATTTGGGTTTTCCACGTATAATTATTTGTGTCATGTGATGAATGTTTTTGTGGTTATGATCTTATTTGTTGATTTCATTAACTTCTGATAAGGCATGATAACTGGAAACATTGAGAGATGAAGTATGTTGATATATGATTAAGCATTTTGATGTTTGTAGACACCTAAAATTAATATTTAATCAATTTAAGCCTACCAACATAATTAATTAACTTAATTGTGTTATCCTTATTCCTCTCAGAATCAATTAAATCTAATTTAATTAATCCTATCACTATAGTCCAATAATTAATTTATCAAATAAATTAATTATTCCCCTATTCTTCTAAAGTCCTCTCAATAATCATTTCCTCTAAACCCACTCAGTTAATTAATTCTAATTAATTAACCTAGTCATGTGATTCCTACAAATCACTTTTCCTAATCCCACTTAGCCTAATTAATTCTTCTAGAATCTCTCATAATCATGCTTATCATTATTCTCCAATTTTTAATTCCCACTCATGTCACATCAACTTTGAATCTCTCAAAGAAATTCAAATTTCTTTGAATCCCTCAATGCATCCTTATTTTGGAATTTTTAATTCCTCAAGTTTGAAATTCAAATTTCTCCCCCCTTTTTCCAAAGGAATTTTATATTCTTGTTTATTTTCCCAAGGCACCCTTGATCCATGCCTTCTATCTTAAATCAATCTTGACCCTTCATAATCAAATCAATCTTGGCCCTCCATTGGCCTCCTCCAATCTATAAATTGACTTCTCATGCATCCTCATGCTGCTCTATTCTCCTATCATCCTCTTCTAAATATTCTCTCAAATCTATCAAATTTATAATCCATCACTCAAATCCAATAATCCAATAATCCATCAATCTATCTTGTTGAGCAAGGGAGCGCATTCCACATCCAAAATCAAGCAAGGAGCATATCAAGTGGAGCATCATCAAGGGGCACCTTCACTTCATCAAGCTCAGTCCGAGGGAGAGGTAAAGATAGCAATGTATAAGCATTATTTTCATATTTTTATGTGGTTTTATGCATTCTTCATGTTCTTATGCTTTTAGTGTTTGATTTGTATGCTAACCACCACTAATCCACCTTGTTGGCTTTTCCCCTCTTCAATGTTTACAAGATTGAAGTTGTTTACTGTTAAGTTGTTATAACAGTTAACCAATTAATGTTGAGTATTGATCTTGATAGTGCAAGTTTACTTTGTGAGTTTGAGTTTGAGATTGGAAGTTTGTATTAGTTTTTCAATTTACTGATTCACCCCCCACCCCTCTCAGTAATCTACTAGATACTTATTCTTTCATCATACCATCACTTTGATCATTGCATCTGGCTTACTGGTCACTGCTCCGAGATTCCCAGAGGATACACTAGTACAAAAACAATAATATATGACTAAATAAACTACCAAAAATTGTAGATAAATGACTGGATTTGATCAGGTGACCACTGGTAGTTTATTGCCAGTCATAAATCAATTTGGTCACGTGACCACTGGTTGTTTTGATTGATCACTTTGGTCATCGATTTGGTCATTCATTTAGCCATATATTTAGTCACTAATTTAGTCATTGATTGTTATTATCTGGTCATTTATTTAGTCATGATAGTCACTAATTTAGTCATATATTTAGTCATGGTAGTCATTTATTTAGTCATTAATTTAGTCATTGATTGTTGTTATAGTGATATATGAGCACATAATAATAACAACAACATAAAAATACCAATTGCATAACTAAACAATTTATAAATAGAAAGCAAGAAAAAAGAGCTTTATAATAATGAGTAGATACTCCAAATGTACATTGTATGCATTAGCGAAGTCTTTGTACGAGTACATAATAATCACATGTTATACATTAAAAAATAATTTGCTCACAAGTTTCTAAATAGTGAAGAATGAGCTATAATAGGTTTTCTAAGAGCTATTGCAATATGAGGGCAGTGATCATTTGTGTCTAAAGTCCCACATGACCACCATCTAATTGGTCTCAAGTGTCATTTATATAAAAAACATTATCTGTCAGTCAATCACCTAAGGTATAAATACATCAATGGTACTTCAAAGATTAGAAATGTAGTTTGTTGGACGATCTACAACTTCCATCAATTTTGTGGCAATGGACCTTGCATATTCACATGAGCCTTCTTAGATCTGCATAAAGAAAACAAAACCATTTCTATTAATATATAGAACATATGAGAAATTCATACAAATTAATATCTTATTTGAATGATGAAACAAAAATTTGGTTTTTATAGTTTTCTCTGATATTTCCTAACTTGCACAAGATTTATAGAAAATTGGTATAAAACTAAAGTTGTTGTTAGAGAAATATAATCTAATGTTGTAATAAACTATCTTTGAAAAAAAATTGCAGTGAGTTTATTTTTGAGCATGTGTATATATATATATATATATCTTAAAATACATTACTTGAAAATTACTTAATGTTGTTGTTAATTATTTTGGACTGGCAAACCACTATGAAGACACAGTAGAAGAAAATATTTGCACTTTATCTATTATACACACACACACACACACACACACACACACACACACACACACACACACACACACACACACACACACACACACACATATATATTTTAAATAAAATAAAAAGAACAGTAAAAAAAATGTGGAGTTCCCGACCATCATCAAAGGGCCACTGTGGGCCGAAACCCATAGGGTGGCTTCAGCCGCCATAGTGGTCCGCGACCCGTAGGGGTGGCTTCAGCCACACTGTGGGCCATGACCCACAAGGACGGCTTTGGCTACCATTGTGGGCCATGACCCATAGGGCGGCTTCAGCTGCACTGTGGGTCGCGACCTGCAAGGACGACTTCGGCCGCCACTGCGGGTCGTGACCCATAGGGGCAACTTTTGCCACACTGTGGGTTGAAACCCATAGGGATGGCTTCAACCACCACTGTGGGCCACGACCCACAGGGGCGGCTTCAACCACACTATGGGTTGCGACTCGTAGGGATGGCTTCGGTCGCCACTGCGGGTCGTTACTCACAAGGGCAGCTTCAATCACATTGTGGGCCGCGACTCGCAGGGATGGCTTTGGCCGCCACTGCGGGTCATGACCCATAGGGGTGGCTTCGGCCGCACTGTGGGTCGTGATCCGCAGGGACAGCTTCGGCCACCACTGCGGGTCATGACCCATAGGGGAGGCTTCGGCGGCACTGTGGGCCGCAACCCATAGGGACGGTTTCGACTGCCACTACGGGTCATGAAAACACACACAACCCCTTCCTTTATGCCTTCCTTTCCACTCGGCCCCTTCCTTTCCGTCTCTCGACATGACAACACACACAACTGCCTGAGGGGGGAAAGCTCAACCTTCCCTCCACTGCCTGATTTTCCTCTCGCTGCCCTTCATATCTCTACCCTACAAACAAGAATAAAGGGTAAGGAGATACATATGCCCTAACTTCATATTGAGTTAGGGCATTGATAAAAAGGCTAGCAAGTGGTTTGAAATTTAGGGTTTGAAATATTTTAAGTGGAATTATATTTCTTTTAAGAATATATATATATAAGCATGTGTATTGTACACACACACACACACACACACACACACACATATATATATAAACATTTAGATATACATATATACATTCATTAAAAAATTGGTTGTGATTATAGTATATATCTTTACCTGAGTAAAGATATCTAAATGATTAAATTTATGATTGGTAAACAATTACCTATGATTTTTTTAAAATAATATTAATGTAGGGAAATTACATGAATTCTAAAATAGTTAAAATCAGAGAATTACAACTGAACGATTTAATTAACATTGAAGTTGTATTGGCATTAATAGATTGTTTCAGTCATTTTAAATTAGGAGGTAAATTATTTATATACGATTATTTAAATCTTTTAAGGGGATTAGTTGTCCATAATGGAAGATTTATTTTCTATATGACTTTATTAATGACTTAGTTAATTTAATGTCATATTGGAACTTTATTTTTAAAATTTTAATTAATTAATAATAATACAAAAAATTTGTATTAGTATTAATTTAATGGATTTTTGGAACTATTTAATAATACAAGGAAATAATATTAACAGTAAATGTGGTTAAAATTGTGATTGCCAATGGGTAGTTTAATTAATATTAAAGTTGGTTTACTTAATTGTCATATTTTTACAAAGGCATGTTTAATTTTAATGTTGGTCAATAAATATTTAATACTTTAAATAGGAATAAAATTTAAACATTACAAAGTAAGTAATCTATTTTTTAATTTGATTAATTTAGATAAATAAATAATTAAGTAAATCTAATATAAACAATATATATGACAAGTAAAGTATTAATGAAATGAGAATTACATTAAGCTTCTTAGTTTGTATAAGAGGTGATTGTGATTTGTTAATACAGTTATTATACTTTGTACATAGAATCTACTTGTACTATTCAAATCTTATATGCGATTGATGTGTTATTGAACTCTATAAATCTATTTAACAAAATTGGGATTTTGGTTGTCTTAAAAAATCATCATCATGTCCTATTTCTATAATTTGTTTATGTCAATCTTTCACCTCAAATTTGAGTCCAATGTCCTAAAATTTTATCAAGATGGTATTAATTATGATCACCGTTAATGAACATGTTGTGCCATGTTATATTACTTTTATTCTTATTATATTTTTAATAGAAATAAAAAATATAATATAATACATCTGCTAAAAAAATAATTTATTATTTATAAATAAAAATAATATTTAAATAATAAATAATTTACAAACAAAAATATTAGGATCAATTTTTTATATCATTTCCACAAGTACCTTCTTTAAGAGAAGAGCCAAACAATTATCTAGTCAAAGATAACATATTTCCACAATTCATTCTAATCTTGTATGCAAGTTTCTGGATTAGATTGCGTGAGCAATTTTTTCCATCAACATTTCGAATCACACTCCGTGATTCATCATCAATATCATTCATCTCCTTAAACTCTCTTGCATCCTGATGATGAATCATATAGTGTGATTCGAAACATTGATGGAAAAAATTGCTCACACAATCTAATCCAGAAACTTGCATACAAAATTATCTAGTCATTTATTTAGTCATTTATTTAGAATTTCTCTATCATCTATCAAATTAGTCATTTGTTTAGTCATTTTTATTTGTGTGGTCTCACTCGGTGACCAAATTAGTCATTTATTTAGTCATTCATAGCTTTTTTGTAAAAAATTGCTAAAATTTGGTCTCGTGACTAAAATTTTTGGTCACGTAGTGATTTATTGGCCATATTTCTACTAGTGATATCATCCTTCAACCTGTATCACCGGTTCAGTGGTGTAACTCTTCACCTTTTTCCAGTGGTCACTGATCATAAATTAGACCGATCACATGTCTGTCCAGAGTGTCCCGGTCATGCATAACACTACTAAACTGTAATCTGAGTCACCTCTTGTGACCGCATCATCATTTCATCTCCAGTTTGAAGAAATTGATCTCAATACCTATCGGGTGCTTGACTGACCGGTTGGCTACTATGTTTTCCCTTCAACTAATTAGGCTTCTAATAACACACTTCTTAAGTGTGTTAGTGATCTATATTTGGGAAGCACCGAATCCTCCATACTGTTTGTAGCCATGAGTAAACCATTTAGGTTTACCACATCTTCTTGCTTATGAGCTTGGCCTTATTCATCGATAAGCGTTGGTCATCAATGACAATACTAACTGATGAGCCAGTTGTGCCAACACCATCAGTTATGCCAATAATATCCCCCTTTGACATTGATGGCAACACTTGAAAGTTCTCTATTATCAACCAGTCACTTCTTCTTCTATTGTACTTGAGTAAAGATCTTACCCCCCTTTCACTTGCTTCCATTCATGTCACATCTGACTTCATCTTCCTTCATGTTCCATCTGACTTCACTCCCCCTTTGACAACAATGCCAAACGTGTAGTTTAGACAACCTAATGCACATATTACAATGTGATAGTTCTGATACTTAATATAAGTACAGATCTAATAGCCAACAAGATGAGAGGGGGGGTGACTCATACAAACTTAATCATCCATAAAAACATCAGATTCAACCTCGGTAACATATATATTAGTCATATATCCAAAAGTGTCAAACATGCAAACTCAAAAGCATATGAACAATATAAACCTCATAACACCAGATTTAACATGGAAACCCAAATAGGGAAAAACCACTGTGGGATTTCAGACCCACTAAGAAATATACTCTTCTAGAGTATGCTCGGTTAAAAGCAAATCCTGTTAAAGATTACAAACACATTGCTAGATGTGACCCGGTTAAGGGATTTCCCTCAGATCTGTTAGGATCTTCACTTTGTTCGAAGTGACCTTGTCAAAGGATTTCAAACACTCAATCAGAATGTCACCTTGCTAGAGGATTTACATATAAGACTGTTAAGTCCACTCGGTTAAGAGATTTTCTGTCACTTTCACAAAATAACAGTAATAAAAATCTATCTGCAACTTCACATTTAAAATGCTAAAGCAGATTCTTATTTGTTCAATACAATCTAGACATAGAACTAATCTTGTCTATCTGTTGGGCTTCTATACTCTGTTATTCTAACAGGTCTTCAAGCTTTTGTGCTCGGTAATCACTATGTAGCATCCTTGTGCATACACTTGCCCACATCCATTGTTCATCAACAGTTTCCTATTTATAAACAATTAGGTAACCGCTTAATCTCCTTGATCACATTTCCCATGATCAATCATAGCCATCAGATCTTCAATCTTGTCCAGGTTCAATGCATCTTTCGATCTGAAAATGTTTTACCCCGCCTTGGAACTTTGCATAATAGTCTTGGAACTTGTGCCAAGGTATTGCGGTTCAATCTGAGCTGTAGATCTTCATGCCGACTTTCCATTGCCTTAGATTCGTTAACAAACTTCTTCCATGGCTTACCAATCATTGATCCACTCCAGCTCATTAGCTTCTTTCATTAAATACCACATGTAAACATTTAATGCTTTCTGTTATAGCTCGGTTACAACTTGGTAACAACTCAGTGAATACTAAACTTCACTTGGTAAACATTCCGCCTTCATTAACCGATAGCGATAACCTCAGGGTTTACCGACTAGGTTCCTTAGGGTTTACCGACTAGGTTCTTTGGTTGATAACATAGTATAGTATTAACCTTTACATTTTACAACATATGTATGATGTTAAAACAATCTAAAACATCATGAGCTAATCATTGTCTGACTCGGTAGTAGTTGCCCATTGAATACCTTATTCATTCCTTTATTCATCATATTCTTTCCTGTGTCTTTTACCGACTTCTTCATAATCTTCATATCATACTTCTCAAGATATGGCAACATCATATTGAATTAGAAAATCAATTTCTTGACATCAATGACAAAATAATAATATCAAGATAGTAAAACATCTTTAATCAATAATATCCATATGTAGCGTCCTAAAATTGCGACACTTGCAATTTCGACTGCATTTCGGTCTTCACGATGGCGACGCAACACGCAACCTGAATGGAGACCCCAAAACTTGCTCACGACACTGAAAACTGCATTTTTCATGCACCCTGGCCTGAACCTCCTTTGCACCCCGCTGTCCCGGAGGTGGGACCAGAGCGCCCAGTGCCCTGTTCCCTCAGGACCAGGGCGCCCAACGCCCTGGTCCCTGGGTCCTATTTTGGGCTCAGTTTCCTAAGTGATATCGGGTCTTTTTGATTGCAATTTGGAAATATACTTCCCTGGTCGGCCTAAGGTCGGGAAAATCAGTCTATCAGCCCTAATTGACAAGTATATAAACTACATTTTTCTCTTTCATTCGATATGATGGAAAAGGCGTGGAAACTATACTCAAGCATTCAAGCATTCAAGCATTCCTTCAAGCAATTGATCATTTCAAGTCTCCATTCAAGGCTAAGTGTTGCATTCAAGTCAAGGATTCAACCATTGAAGAGGAGATCACTTATTACATGCTACAACATACAACATACAACATCTAAACCTTCGCACATAAGGATACAAACATCCTTAGAACAAGGTAATAGTACTTGTTTTACAGTCATTTACATTTACAGCTCTTGCTCATTTCTTGGTTAATTCCAAAACCGGGGTTTGACCTAAAGGCAAACCCCTAATCCCTAACCCCCCATCGTCTTCGCTTTTCTGTGTGTAGGTTGCAGGTACGTGGCTGAAATTGAAGATCTGGAATCCTTGTGCAGAGACGAATAGATCCCCCTTCGTTTCGCGGATTTTTCGGAGGACCGTGGCGCCGGGCGCCATCATCCCGACAACTTTTGCCCAAATTTGCAGGACAACACAGTATCGACATTTTACTGCTAATTCCAGGTCCGCAGCTTCATCCTATAACCCGAACTCAGTTTATAAGCGAATCTTTATGACTTTCTATGCATCCTTAGCTTAATTTCCTTAATCAACATTCTTTACAAAAGAGGGTAGCCTTGCTTTCCGAACCCTTGAAACTCATTTAGCATCCAATCTTGCATTGCGTGGGATTGGATCTTGTGGGTTTCAACCCCTCTTTTGAATGTAAAGTCTTCCCCCTAAGTGAAAACCCATCGAATCCTAGCGAACCTCCCTTCTCTCTCCTCGGAGTTAGAAGAGGGGAGACCAACTAGGGTTCGACAGCGATTTTCCGCTTTACATTTTGGTGAACCTGACGTGAACATCCTTTCTGATTTTTCATGCTTAGATCTGAAAAAATTGATTACATTTCCATGTTTGATCTTTTGCAAAGTTTTAGAGGTGATTGCATTAAAACCCTAAAATTTCTTTTTAATAATTAAACTTGCGAAATGTCTAAATGTTAATGCTTGTTTCAGATCTGTCCTTCTATTACAAATTATCAATTCATATTTGTGCTTTAATTCTGAAAATTAAGTGGTTAAAAGTCAAAACCCTAATTTTTGAAACCCTCTTGATTCAACCTTTGTCCGACAATTTGACCAATCAAAACATCTCCAAATCAGCTGTAACTTTGGATTCTGCAATAAAATCACAATATCTTTCATCCCTGAAAATTTGGAAAAAAGTTGCGAGGACCGTGTTGCACTCCGAGCGCCATCGTCCCCGACATTTTTTCCAAAATTTCGGGAGCGAGATCTTGCTGTATTTTCCTGCTAAAATCCAGAATTTTGGCTGATTTTGTCAATTATAACACTTTCAAAATTACAGTCAAAGTTGGTCTTGTGATTGCTTGGTCTAAGGCTCCTAATCATTCAAAAATTATCGAAACTGAAATTTTGTGTCAAAATTGTGTTCTTACTGTCTTAGATCTGAAAATTGTATTTGCATTCATTCGAAATTTCAGTGCTTTATTCAAATATTTGCATTTTGTGACTTTTGAAATTAAGTGCCTAATTACAACAACTTTGATTTCCGCTTTCAAAATTGAATTTTGCGTGAAATTGAATCAATTTTTAAATTTCAAAATTTGCATTGCTCTTGACATTCCCTCTAAAATCATAAAATTCAAAATTTCAGTCTCCCTCTCTTTTTCAAAATTCAAATTTTGCATTTTTCGACAATCTTGATAGGGTTCAATTTTGAATTTGCAACTTTAATTTGGCCTATCTACAGATCGTAAAATCCCTCAATTTTTTCATATTAGCTCTAAAATCATCATACCTTTCATCCCTGCAAATTTCAAAAAAAGTTGCAAGGACCGTGTTGCACTCCGAGGGCCACGGTCCCGGACATTTTTTTCGAAATTTCGGGAGACTGTCGTGATTGCATTTAACAACTTAAATCTGGAAGATTGGCTGGTTTTACTGAAAATTGCTACCTCTAAGATCAAAATCTTTTCTCTCTCTCTAGTGCATGAGTTTTACAACAATAAGCCCTACTTACACTATTCCCGTTAGACGAAGCCGTAGAATTAAGTCTTTCCGAGGTTTAACTACTGAGGAGATGGAACCTAATTTGAGTAGTCTTTTTAACGAGGACATGGGTAATTCCTCTAATCCTCCTAATGATGAAGAAGCTCCCCATGAAGTTTCTGTTGAACAACTTTCCAAATTGGATAACCAATTTGGCGATTTTCACCAATGGATGTCTCATGAGTATCCCGATAGTCAAGCTCTTCCTTTAATTGAGGGTCTAAAATGTATGCTTCAAAGTGATAAGAATGGAATTGATATTTTGCGTGGTATTTCACACATTGTGAATTCGAATGTGATGCCTATGAAGAGTTGTGCTGAATCTTTAGGTTATACACAACCTCCTACACAAGTCAATCATTCTATTCCTTTGACCACTTCTATTGCTAGTTTACCTACCTTTACATCAAACATCATGGCTACCTCTATACAAGACATTCCTCCTGTGATTACCAGTCATGGGGGCAATCCTCCTTCTTCAATTAACCCTATTCCTTCATTTAATCCGACTTCTTCATTCATTCCTTCAATAAGTGTTCCTATTACATCTTCACAAATGAACATGACGCAAGGGGGCAATTCATTTAACCATTCCATTCCTCCTATCCAATCATCCCCTATGGTTGACTATCATAGGGTCCCACCACCTTACTCTTTACCATCTTTCAATAACATCACACCTCCATCTCAATCTAACACACCTAATATGAACTCTTCGACTGAAGCTACCATTAATAATCTTGCACAAATTGTCTCTTCTTTACAGCAACAAATTGCCTCTATGAATCAATCTAAGTTTAGTGTGCCCACATTTGATGTTGCGAGCCCACTTTCTCTTGACATTGTTCGAGCTATCCCTCCTAAACATGTTGAAATCCCACATCTGGAGCTTTATAATGGTAAAGGAGATCCTCTAACACATGTTAAGACTTTTCGAACAATTTGTACTGATTTTGCTTACGACCCAAGGTTGCTTGCAAAACTATTTACTAGAACATTAAGAGACAAAGCCCTACAATGGTATTGCTCGTTGCCTTCTTATTCTATTACTTCTTTCGAACAACTTGCAAATGCTTTCATTCAACAATTTCAAAACAATATAAGTCCTAAAGTTACTTTGATTGATTTAATGCATTGTAAACAAGGTGTTCAAGAAAAAGTGACTGATTTCATTGGTAGATATAAGCATTTGTATGCTCAAATTTCTGTTCCAGTGCCTGATAACGATATTCAAAGAATCTTTATTTCTAATTTGCAAAAAGATATTCGAGACAAACTCCTGTTTTCTGAGTTTACTTATTTCCAACAGTTGTGCGCCACTCTTCACAATTATCAACTGACTGTGAGTCAAATGGAACAATCACATCCTATGGCTCCGAGTGATAAGGGTGATAGCAGTCAACAACCATTTGGGAAGTTTAAACCGAACAGAGATTCTATCAAATTCAATGAAAACATCATCAACAACAATGTGAATGCAGCATCAGGTGTGCCTCCTATTTCTAAATTTTTCAGGAAAGAAAGAAAGTATACTCCTTTGAATAAATCATTGCATAGTATTATGAATAAGTTATTGGAACAAAATGTGCTTACCCTTCCTCCTATAAGACAAATTGATCCTGCAAAGATTACTTCACCTTATTTTGATCACAAAGCTTTTTGTCACTTTCATCGTCAGCCTGGGCATGATACTGAAAAATGTTTTTCTCTAAAAGGTAAAATTCAAGATTTGATTGATAATAATACTATTTCTGTTTCTGGAGTGAATGATAAAGGCAACACATCTGTAGCTCCTCCTAACCAAAATCTTCAGATTTTTACTGATCCATTACCTTCTCATACTTCTCATACTTCTAATGTAATTGAGGCTAATGATTCCTCTTTCTCATCTGATGGTCTTGTGTCTATGACTCCGAATGTGATTAACTTTGTAGAGAAGCAAGAAAACCCTGAAGAATCTTCCATCACATTTGATTCTAGTGAAACCATTAGGGCACCTGATGGTCCTTTATACATAGTTGCAAAAGTCAAGAATATGCCTTGTCGTGGAGTGCTTATTGATCCTTCGTGCATGGTTAATGTTATTACTGAAGAATTTCTTTTTACTTTGCAATTGAATCAAGTGATCTATGACAAAACAGATGTGATTGTGAAATTATTTGATGCATTTTCTTCTCCTGCAATTGGTTCTATTACATTGCCTATTGAGGTCCATAACAAATCCCTTGATGTGAACTTTGCTATTATTCCTTCTTCCGAACAATTTCGTGTAAAGCTTGGCTATCCTTGGCTATCTTCCATGAAATCTATTGCTTCTCCTACTCATAAGTGTTTGAAATTTCCCCATAATGGTGAAGTTGTTACTGTCAATCATAGTCTCTTTAAACCAGCTGAAAGAACCTCTAGTGTTCCTATTGATTACTTTTGGCCTAAACAATTCCAATCTCTTCCTCCGCGAAGTGATCATCTTTTCAAATCTTATCAAAAGTGGAAAATAGATATGATCCTATCTCTAAGTGAACCTAGAGCACCTAAACTTGACATTCCTATCATTCTTGAGAAGGAAATTCTTCCTTTGAAAGACAAAACTAATGTCTTTCCCCAAGAAGATTCCCAACCCGTCTCTATGGATGCGACTATGTCTACGCCTAATAAATCTTCTAACAATAGACCTATACCTCCTCGTCATGATGGACTTGGTCTTCTTCCTAAACCAAAAATTCCTCCTTTATATGGAGCAGTTCCTCCTCCTTCCTTTTATAGAGAGAAGAGACCTTCTTCTTCTCCTATTATCCAGCCTAAGAGACCACAACCTAAACATCCAAGTGATAAGGATGAGAACATTCCTCCTCCTCTATCTTCTCCACTTCCTACTAAGACCAGACGTAATCGTTCTGCACAGGAACGTCGACGAAAGCGTCGTCTTAGGGCTCAAGCAGCTGCTTTTCAAACTTTACAATCTCCAAAAACACCTTCAACAAGCATTATTCCATTTTCTCCTCAGCCGGATATTGAGCCTAAATCTCCTAAACATAAGATGCATGATGGTCTTGATCCTGTGCGAGTTAAAGATCCTATTTTTATAAATCTTGATGATGATATAGATGAAAATATTACTCCTCTTGCTTCTGATAGTGAATATGAACTTATTGATGTTGATAACCATTTATCTAATGAATTTTCTAAAGCACTTATCCTAGCTCCTAGACAAGAACAATGTGGCTTGGAACATGAACATAGCCCTTGTTTGGATCTTGTTATAGCTCCATCTGCTATGTTGGATGTTCCTCCTCTGGCGTGTTCCCTGCCTTCCCGAAATATTGATCAGCAAGATCGGGGGGTAGATGACATGCTAGACTAGTTACATTAGCATAGCAGACTCTCTCCCCCTCTCTTTTGTTACTTCTTCTATATGTTATTCTCATTCTTCTATTTTTCATCCTTAGTGTTGTCTACTTGAGGACGATGCAAAGCATTGAGATCTCTCGATCTCTCTCATGTTGATTCAAAAGACACATGTGTTCCCTTCTTCTAGGTGACCTTCCTTGATTGGGGAATGAAGAACAATTATGCATACATCCATATGATATATACATGACTTATCATACAACATACTGACCCCGAGGAAAGCGAAGTCACCTCGTGCTTTGTGTTTTGTGTCTATTATCCTTGGGTTTATCTCACACTTGGGGGCTAAATCCTTGCGATAACGTGCTCCTTTTTCCTTTCTCATTTCTTATGTGTATCACTACGTTAAAACAATCACCCCCGTTGAGGCATGTGCGATCGCTTTAACGTAGGGGGGCATACACCCTGTCTATCCTTTCAAAGATACTTGAAAATTTCTTGGCAAACTTAGCTTTGTCTTGAAGATTTTTGGTATTTCTTTTGCATGACTCATAGTGAGGGAACCTTACTACTGACAGTCATGGTTCTTCCTCGTGATCTTCCCTTTTACTTTGTCAATCGAAGTCGTAAGATCCTTAGTCCACTGGGGGCTTGGTGTGTCTTGCCTCCTTGACGTGGTGAAAGTCTTTCAACGTTGTTTCCTTGTACTTTACCGGAAGTATGAGCATACATACTCCCACTAAAGTGGGGGCTAAATGTAGCATCCTAAAATTGTGACACTTGCAATTTCGACTGCATTTCGGTCTTCACGATGGCGACGCAACACGCAACCTGAATGGAGACCCCAAAACTTGCTCACGACACTGAAAACTGCATTTTTCATGCACCCTGGCCTGAACCTCCTTTGCACCCCGCTGTCCCGGAGGTGGGACCAGAGCGCCCAGCGCCCTGGTCCCTCAGGACCAGGGCGCCCAGCGCCCTGGTCCCTGGGTCCTATTTTGGGCTCGGTTTCCTAAGTGATATCGGGTCTTTTTGATTGCAATTTGGAAATATACTTCCCTGGTCGGCCTAAGGTCGGGAAAATCAGTCTATCAGCCCTAATTGACAAGCATATAAACTACATTTTTCTCTTTCATTCGATATGATGGAAAAGGCCTGGAAACTATACTCAAGCATTCAAGCATTCAAGCATTCCTTCAAGCAATTGATCATTTCAAGTCTCCATTCAAGGCTAAGTGTTGCATTCAAGTCAAGGATTCAACCATTGAAGAGGAGATCACTTATTACATGCTACAACATACAACATACAACATCTAAACCTTCGCACATAAGGATACAAACATCCTTAGAACAAGGTATTAGTACTTGTTTTACAGTCATTTACATTTACAGCTCTTGCTCATTTCTTGGTTAATTCCAAAACCGGGGTTTGACCTAAAGGCAAACCCCTAATCCCTAACCCCCCATCATCTTCGCTTTTCTGTGTGTAGGTTGCAGGTACGCGGATGAAATTGAAGATCTGGAATCCTTGTGCAGAGATGAACAGATCCCCCTTCATTTCGCAAATTTTTCGGAGGACCGTGGCACCGGGCGCCATCGTCCCGACAACTTTTGCCCAAATTTGCAGGACAGCGCCGTATCGACATTTTACTGCTAATTCCAGGTCCGCAGCTTCATCCTATAACCCGAACTCAGTTTATAAGAGAATCTTTATGACTTTCTATGCATCCTTAGCTTAATTTCCTTAATCAACATTCTTTACAAAAGAGGGTAGCCTTGCTTTCCGAACCCTTGAAACTCATTTAGCATCCAATCTTGCATTGTGTGGGATTGGATCTTGTGGGTTTCAACCCCTCTTTTGAATGTAAAGTCTTCCCCCTAAGTGAAAACCCATCGAATCCTAGTGAACCTCCCTTCTCTCTCCTCGGAGTTAGAAGAGGGGAGACCAACTAGGGTTCGACAGCGATTTTCCGCTTTACACCATAATCATCAACAACCTTCTCAATATCCTTAAGAAATGCCAATAATCTTTCATTGTCTGTTATAATGCAATATTGCCAACAATCTCCCCCTTTGGCATTGATGGTAAAACCAATTGATTTGACCTTAGTAGATTTGGATTGTTGTGATTTTGAAATACTGAAATGCTCTCCCCCATACATTAGACTTCTCCTATTTTCTCAGTCTTCTTTCCAATCTGTAGTCTGCTCTTCTCCCCTTTCATAGGTATTCTCCCCCTTTCATAAGTATTCTCCCCCTTTGACAACAATGCCAAAAAGAAAAGAACTAAAACATAATTGGTTTTTGTAAGAAGTTATTTCCTGCTATTGTGTATCAACTAAGTCTCGGTCAGAGCATTTGTCTTCAATTCCTGTTCCCTGTAATATTCTCTGTATTATTTCCAGTATTAATTCCAGTACACTTTTAGAAAACATCCTAAAGTGTATAACTCAGCATCAACTCCCAAAAAGATATTCAATAGAGTCATCGGATTGATGCTTTCACCGAACTTTATTAGTGAGTGGAAGATAGGGGTAGGACCCCTAACTTACTTTTGAGATATTCAAAAGTGTCCTTTGGTAGTGGCTTGGTGAAGATATCTGCTATTTGCTCCTTTGTGCTAACATATTCAAACACCACTTTCTTCTCTTGAGCTTCTTCTCTAAGATAATGATATTTGATAGATATGTGCTTTGCCTTAGAGTGCATAATAGGATTTTTTGAAATATTAATGGCACTAGTATTGTCACAGAATATAGTTACTGGCTCAGTAACTTTCTCATTTATACCAACATTGCAGCAATGTATTCAACTTTCTCATTTATACCTTCCAATAGTTCTTGAAAGCAGCATAGGCCAACAATGTTCTTACTCCTTCAAGTCTAGCAACAGGTGCAAAAGTTTCACCATAATCAATTCCTTCTTCTTGTGCATAACCTTTGCAAACTAATCTTGCTTTGTTTCGAATGACCTCCCCTTTTTCATTTAGCTTGTTTCTGAAAATCCACTTTGTACCGATTACATTTTTGTCCTTCGGTCTTGGGATTAGTGTCCATGTGTCAGTCTTCTTGATTTGATCAATCTCCTCTATCATAGCACTTACCCAATCTTCACTGTTAAATGCCTCTTTTACTATTCTCGGTTCAAATTTAGATATCAAACATGTGTTCTATCTCAGTTTGTCCCTTGTCATCACTAGACCATCCTTATCTCCTATAATCTGACTTGGTGCACGATGTCTTCTGACATACTTGGCTAATACAGGCTCGGTAGGCTCTGTATGATCTTCTTCATCACTCGGTAACTGGATATTTTATTCATTTTCTTCAACAATTTTCTCGGTAGGACTTCTCGGTTGCACATAGACAAATTCATCATAGTCTTCTGGTTCTTTGGAATTTCCTTCATCATTTCTTTCTACAAATTCATCAATTTTCACATTTGCACTTTCTACTATTTTGTTAGATGATTTGATCAGACATTTAAATGCTTTGCTTCTAGAAGAATAACCTAGAAATGTTCCTTCTTCACTTTTCTGATCAAACTTGTCATTTCTATCATCTTTATGAACATAGCATCTACTTCCAAAGATTTTAAAATAACTAACATTAGGTTTCTTATCATACCAGATCTCATATGGTGTCTTAAAAGTACCTTTCTTCAATTGAACTCGGTTCAAGGTATAAACAACTGTGTTTATTGCTTCTCTCCAAAATGTTTGTGACACCTTCTTCTCATTCGTCAGTGTTCTAGCACAATCCACAATAGATCTATTTCTTCTTTCAACTATTCCATTCTGCTGTGGAGTTCTCAGTGCAGAGACTTGTCTTTTAATACCATGATCATTGTAGAATAAGTTGAATTCATCAGATGTGAACTCTCCTCCTCTATCTGATCTAAGACATTTCAGTTGTCTTCCTGTTTCATTTCAACTCTTTCCTTGTACCATTTAAACATTTGAAAAGCTTTTGATTTTTCTTTTAAAAACATTACTGACATCATCCTTGAATAGTCATCCACAAATAATATGAAATACTTATCACCATAATAACTTTGAACTTTCATAGGACCACAAAGATCAATGTGCGCTAGATCTAAAATTCCCTTAGAAGTGTAAGACTTACTTGTAAAACTTGATCTTGTCATCTTACCCATCTGGCATCCTCAGCACATAGCATTCTTAGGTTTTTCAAGACTCGGTATACCTCTTACTCTGTGTTTCTTACTTATCTTGATCAGGTTATCAAAATTTACATGACAAAACCTCTTATGCCATAGCCAGGTATTATCAATCTTTGCATGAAAACACTTATTCCGAGTTGAGTCAAGGTGAAATGTATTACCTTTTGTTTGTGTCCCGGTAGCAGCTAACTTTCCATTCTTGTCATGAACTTTGACAATTCCTTTCTACAATTCTATTTGGTAACCTGTGTTGTTTAGCTGTGCTACACTCAACAAATTGTATTTCAAACCTTCAACCCAATAAACATCATTGCATCTTGCATTATCAAGAAGTGTTATAGATCCTTTACCTCTTACCAAACATGGTGCATCATTACCAAATCTTACATAGCTTCCATCATAATCTTCTAACATAACAAACTTGTGTTTATCTCCTATCATATGATGTGAGCATCCACTATCTATAATCCAAGAATCATTAGTGTTTATGTGAGATATTAGGGCTTTTTCTTCATACCTTTCTTCATCTAATCCATCCTTGATAGCCACATAAAAAACTTCCTCTGTATCAGTCTCATATGATTTATCATCATTAGATTCCTCATCAACTATTAAGCATGTCTTTCTATCTCTTCTTCTGAAGTCTCAGTGTCCTCTGTAATGGTTATCTTTCTATCTGTCATCTCGGTAATCTTTCTTTTCAGTAAAATCTTTGTCAGGACAGTTAGAAGCCATATGTCCAATCTTATTACAATTGAAACATTTCAAAGGTAGTTTTCCTTTATAGTTACCTTTGCCTCTCGGTAACCTTTTGGCTAATAGTGCTTCAAACTCTTCTTGCTTTCTGATTTCTTCATACAGTTTGTGTACTGCTTCCATGTTCTTCTAAAATCTTTCACTTGCTCCACTATGATCTCCTTTAGAGTACTTATACTTTCTTTCATTGTAATCATTAGATTCATCAAGATGAAAAGAAATAAATGTAGATTCAACTTTATTTACCTAAGATCCATTGTTATCAAAATTACTTAACTCAAATGCATGTAGCTTACCAATAGTAGCATCCAAGGAAACTGGCATATTAGGTACAAACCTCAATTCATTGATTGCTAAGACTCGGATTGCATAGGCTAGTAGAAGGGTTCTTAACAAATTACTTGTTATATCTTTTTCTTCAATAGTTCCACCTGCTCCTTTGATTTGATTGACAATCTCCTTTAGTCTTGTACTGTACTGAGTTATGTTCTCACCTTCATTCATCCTCATAGATTCAAGTTGTCCTCTTCAACTGTCTACTTTTTCTCTTTGAACATGTTCATCTCCTCCATATACTAATATGAGCTTATCCCACATTGCCTTTGCATCATTGCAGCCTTCTAGATCATTAAACTCTGAATCGATCAATGCATATGTTATTTCAATCATTGCTTGAATATGTTCTTGCTTTGCCTTTATCTCTTCCATAGTCAATGGATAGGTGCTTGGTGTGACAAAATCATTCTCCAGATAGTATACAGCATATTCTCCAACTCCTGATAGATGTAGCTTCATCCTTTTCTGCCATGTAGAGAAACTTGACCTGTTCAGCTTCGGTGCATCCCTCTTATACATCTTTGGATCTTTAACTCAAGTGCCTTTAAACTTTCCTTCTGGAGTCCAAAGCTCTGATACCAATTGATAGTTCTGATACTTAATATAAGCATAGATCCAATAGCCAACAAGATGAGAGGGGGGGGTGAATCATACAAACTTAATCATCCATAAAAACATCAGATTCAACCTCGGTAACATATATATCAGTCATATATCCAAAACTGTCAAACATGCAAACTCAAAAGCATATGAACAATATAAACCTCATAACACCAAATTTAACGTGGAAACCCAACTAGGGAAAAACCACTATGGGATTTCAGACCCACTAAGAAATATACTCTTCTAGAGTATGCTCGGTTAAAAGCAAATCCTGTTAAAGATTACAAACACATTGCTAGATGTGACCCGGTTAAGGGATTTCCCTCAGATCTGTTAGGATCTTAACTTTGTTAGAATTGACCTTGTCAAAGGATTTCAAACACTCAATCAGAATGTCACCTTGCTAGAGGATTTACATATAAGACTGTTAAGTCCACTCGGTTAAGAGATTTTCTGTCACTTTCACAAAATAACAGTAATAAAAATCTATTTGCAACTTCACATCTAAAATGCTAAAGCAGATTATTATTTGTTCAATACAATCTAGACATAGAACTAATCTTGTCTATCTGCTAGGCTTCTATACTTTGTTATTCTAATAGGTCTTCAAGCTTCTGTGCTCGGTAATCACTATGTAGCATCCCTGTGCATACACTTGCCCGCATCCATTGTTCATCAACAGTTTCCTATTTATAAACAATTAGGTAACCGCTTAATCTCCTTGATCACATTTCCCATGATCAATCATAGCCATCAAATCTTCAATCTTGTCTAGGTTCAATGCATCTTTCGATCTGAAAACATTTTACCCACCTTGGAACTTTGCATAATAGTCTTGGAACTTGTACCAGGGTATTGCGGTTCAATCTGAGCTGTAGATCTTCATGCCAACTTTCCATTGCCTTAGATTCATTAACAAACTTCTTCCATGGCTTACCAATCATTGATCCGCTCCAGCTCATTAGCTTCTTTCATTAAATACTGCATGTAAATATTTAATGCTTTCTGTTATAGCTCGGTTACAACTCGGTAACAACTCGATGAATACTAAACTTCACTCAGTAGACATTCCGCCTTCATTAACCGATAGCGATAACCTTAGGGTTTACCGACTAGGTTCTTTGGTTGATAACATAGTATAGTATTAACCTTTACATTTTACAACATATGTATGATGTTAAAACAATCTAAAACATCATGACCTCATCATTGTCTGACTCGGTAGTAGTTGCCCATTGAATACCTTATTCATCCCTTTATTCATCATATTCTTTCCTGTGTCTTTTACCAACTTCTTCATAATCTTCATATCATACTTCTCAAGATATGGCAACATCATACTGAATTAGAAAATCAATTTCTTGACATCAATGACAAAATAATAATATCAAGATAGTAAAACATCTTTAATCAGTTATATCCATAATCATCAACAACCTTCTCAATATCCTTAAGAAATGCCAACAATCTTTCATTGTCTGTTATAATGCAATATTGCCAACACAATGACTACCCCCCCTAATAGGAGTAGTCCATAATCATCAATCCAAATACATAGATTTTTCAAGAAAATCATACCAAATTGATGTTGTTCCGATCTTCACTCACCTTAGAGTATGCAGGGGAATTACCCATAGCTTACCTTTGAGATACTCAAAAGTATCCTTAGATAGCTGCTTGGTGAATATGTCTGCAACCTATTCCTTGGTTGGCAAATATTCTAGTCTAACTTATTTTTCCTACACCTGTTCCCTAAGATAATGATATTTTATTACAATATGCTTGGTCTTAGAGTGCATTACCAAGTTTTTTGATATGTTAATGGCACTTGTATTGTCACAGTGTATCACCACCAGTTCAGTCACCTTTTCTTGGATACCTTCCAAGATTTTCTTAATCCATACTACCTCTATATAGTTGATTGTAGTAGCCATATACTCTACCTCAATTGTGGATTGAGAGATACAATTATGTTTCTTGCTTGTCCATGACACAATCCTATCTCCAAGAAAGAATGCACCTCCACTAGTGCTCTTTTTGTCATCACTATTCCCTTCCCACTCTACATCGGTGAAGACACTTAAGTTGAAATTTCCCTTATGTGGATACCAGAGACCATACTCATCAGTCCCCTTAAGATATCTAAATATCCTTTTAACTGCCACCATATGAGTCTCTTTTGGATTTGCAGCAAATCTAGCAACCAAGCCAACTACTTGTGCTATATTCGATCTACCGTGCATTGCATATTGCAACTTACTGATCATGGATCACTATAGTGTCTCATTAACTTCATTAGCCTCATCACTTTAGGAGAGCTTGCAACCTGTAACCATCAGAGTTCCAACAGGTTTGGAATCTTCCATTCCAAAGGTCTTCAATATTTCCCTTATATATTTGGTCTGGCTAATGAATATACCATTCTTTAGCTGAGATACTTGCAGGTCGATGAAGAATTTTATTTCACCGATCATGAACATTTCAAACTCTTTCTTCATTTATTTTTTAAAACCTCTTCTCATTTCATCATCTCCTGCAAAGATGATGTCATCTATAAAAATATTTGCAATCAGATGTTTTCCTTCTTGTCCAGTCTTCAAATACAAGTTATTGTTGTCACTGGTTCTCATGAACTCTATACTTATCAGGTATGAGTGTAGCCTCTCATACCAAGCTCTTGGTGCTTTTTTTAGTCCATACAGAGCCTTTTTCAGCTTGCATACCATGTCTCTTCCATCTTCTGAAGCAAACCCTTTTGGTTTATCAATGCACACTTCTTCCTCTAGAACACCATTCAAGAATCCAATTTGACATCCATTTGGTAGACCTTGTACTTCCTGTAGGTAGCATAAGCAAGAAAAATTATGACTCCTTCTGGTCTGGCCACTGGTGCAAAGGTCTCTCCATAGTCCAAACCTTCTTCTTGTGCATACCCTTTCTAAACTAATCTTGCTTTGTTTCTTACTACTTGACCAGTTTCATCCATTTTGTTTCTAAACACCGACTTGGTGCCTATTACATTTTTGTTCTTCGATTTGGGCAAAAGGATCCAAGTTTCATTTTTCTCAATCTTCTCCAATTCTTCATCCATAGCTTTGATCCAATCTTCATCTTTTAGAGCCTCCTTTTCTATTTTGGGCTCAATTTTATGCAATAGATAGATACCCTCCCTTTCTTTTCTTCTAGTCAATACTCCTACATTTTTATCACCAATAATATTGTCAGCAGGATAATTGTTTCTGACATACCTTGGTTGTACTGGTTCATTTCTTGGAGCTTCTTCTACCAGTTGTGCAAGTTCTACTTCACATGTTTCCTCATTTGCAGCTACATTAGGATTCTCTGCAGCAGGTTTGTCCGATACAGTGTAAATGAATCCTTGATAGTCATTTGGTTCATTCTTGTTGTCCTGTTCATTTTTCTCAGAGAACTCATCCTCTCTAACATTTGCACTCTCCACAATATTACCGGTCCTTTTGTTCAAACATTGATATGCTTTACTCTTTGTGGAGTAACCTAAGAAGGTTCCTTCATCACTTAGGATCTAACTTTCCAGAGTACTCATCCCTCTTGATGTAACACCTGCTTCCAAATACCTTGAAGTAACTCACATTGGTTGAGTATCCACACCATAATTCATAGCGAGTCTTGTTTGTTCCCTTCTTCACTTGAATATGATTCAAGGTATACATAACAGTACTCACTACTTCTCTCCAGAAGACATGTGGAATATCCTTCTGTATCATTAGAGTCTTTGCACAATCAATTAGAGTTTTGTTTATTCTTTCAACAACTCCATTCTGTTGAGGTGTTCTAGGTGCAAACATCTGCCTCATAATGCCCTGTTCTTCATAGTAATTTATTAACTCTTGAGAGGTGAACTCTCATCCTCTATCTAATCTCAAGAATTTCATACTCTTATCAGTTCCTCTTTCCACTCGATCCCTGAAGACCTTGAACATGTAAAAGGCTTCAGATTTGTCTTTCAAGATTACAACCCACATCATTCTTGAGAAATCATCTACAAACAACATGAAGTACCAGTCCCCATAGAAACTCTTAATCCTCATAGGACTACACAAATATGTATGCACTAGGTCCAACATATTCTCAAATGAATAAGATTTGCTGCTAAAACTAGATCCGGTCAACTTTCCTAGTTGGAAATTTTACACATATCATTCTCAAGTTTCATAATGTTAGGCATACCTCCAACAAACTTCATTCTACTAACCTTTGCTATCCTATCAAAATTAACATGACACAATATTTTGTGCCACAACCAACTGTCTTCTACCTTTGCAACTTCCTACAATGGTGTTTAGGTAGAATAGATTACCTTTGGTTTTTTTACCGATAACAATCAGACCTCCTGATTTATCACTTATTTTGCACATTTCTTCATTAAAATCCAACCGGTAACCCTTATTGTTAAGTTGTTCAATAATTAACAAACTATACTTTATCCCTTTTACCCAGTAAACATCTTCACAATTGGTTTTATCATTTAGGGCAATAGATCCCTTACCTGTTACCGCACAGGGAGCATCATTGTCAAATCTGACGAGTCCTCCATCACAGTCCTCCATGCTAAGGAACTTTTTCCTATCACTAGTCATGTGGTGAGTGAAACCACTGTCAATTACCCAGTCTCCACACTAATTTGAATAGGAAATCAGTGCCATATCACTTTCCTCTATGATATCTTCCTTTACCACTACAAATGCAATCCCTTCTCCATCATATCCTTCTGATTCTTCATCGGTAACTCCTTCTTCTGCAAGATAGCACTCCTTTCTCTTCTCTTTGTATCTTCTAAAGTTATCCTTCCTATCATTGCCAGGACATCTAGATGCAATATGACCTATTTTATTGCATGAGAAATACTTCAGGGGTATTTTACCTCTGTACTTCCCTTTTCCTCTTGGAAACCTTCTTGCTATTAGGGCTTCAAGCTCATCTTGTTCATTTTCTTTAGATAATAAGTTGTCATGTTCATGAGAATGCCCGGTTCTTGCAGTAAAACTACTTCCAATTTCTTTTCTTCTCATTGTTGGTGCAAGTGTCATGGAATATTTGAAGGCAACATCAATCTTAGGCATATTGTTATCATACTTTCTCAATTCAAAGGTAGTCAACTTACCGATCAGGGAGTCAAGTGTAACATTAACTGTTCTCAAAGATCTAAGTTCCTAAATTGCAGAAACCCTTATGGCATAGTGTGATAGCAAGGTTCTCAATATTTTTCTGATGACATCATCTTCTTCAAGTTTTCCTCCAACACTTCTGATGGAATTTACCACATCCTTTATTCTTTGTTGTACTGTTCTATATTTTCTCCTTCTTGCATCCTCATCTCATCAAATTTGCCTCTCAAACTATCCACCTTAGCCCTTTGTACATGAGGATCTCCTCCATAGACAATCTTCAACTTATTCCACACCTCATAGGCTATTTTCAAATCTTGAACCTTAGCATAATCGTTATCAAATAGAGTACTAGCAATCATATCCATAGTTGCAATGTTATCTTGCTTCTGTTTGATCTGATATGCAGTGAGAACCCCTGTAGGTTCATTGTACTCTATGATTACATGATTCCAGTAATGATCTCCTAGGGTTCTTAGGTAGAGCTTCATTCTACCATACCATAATATGTAATTCTCCTTAGAGAACTTGGGGCCCTCCTTTCACATCATCTTGGATCTTTCCTTAAGCTATTAAGCTCTTCTGAATCTAAGGACCAAGGCTCCGATACCAATTTTTAGTCCCAACCGGTGTTGCGAGGGGAGGGGTGAATCAACACTATATCGATTATTATAGATTTAACCTTAATAAAAACTTCTTATTCAAACTTAGCACTTAACAGTATAATCAGTATTGATAAGAAACATGCACACAAAAATGTAACACACAAGACCACCAAGATTTATCATGTGGAAACCCAAATGGGAGAAATAATGTGAGTAAAAACTCACAAAATCTACACTCTTCTAGAGTACACCTAGTGAGGAGCCATCCATGTTAGGAGATTCAAAAGATACTATTAGGTGCCACCCGGTTAAGGGATTTTCTTTAAGACTTATTAGAACCTTTACCTTGTTAAAGAACTTAGGATCATCATTTAACATGTCACCCGGTTAAGGGATTTTACAAAGGGACTTGTTAAAGTCCACTCAGTTAAGGGATTTTACTATTGTAGTTATTATAAAACAACATAGAGAATGATCTGTTGTAATAGCTACTCTTAGCTTACTCAGATCCAAATGAAGCTCTTCAGTTTCATCACCGGTTACACTTGCTCTGCATCACACTTTCTCTACCCTCTTCTAGTGCTCTACATTCTTTCTCTGCTCTTCACACTATCTGAGCTCTACATACTCTCTTCACCACTCTTCTATTCACTTACCAGTTCTGCCCTCTTCTCATTTTTTTGGATCGCCTCTCCTCAGAATTGTACTTTGCAATTTTGACGATCAAAATTTTTGGTTTTCACCAGTGGTGCAGGAGCACCTAGTTTTGAGTGCATTTTATAGATTTTGGTGTGTTAGTCTTTAGTTTGGTTTAGGTTTGTGAATAATGGACTACTCATAGGTCCACATGTGAGTTTGATATGTATCTGGAGGGTGAATGTTAATTAGATCATGTATTTACTCAATTTTGGCTTATAAGCCCTTGTAAGCCTAAAATGGCATAAACTTGCATTTTGGTGTCAAACATCTTGAAAATCCTCATTTGGAATTGAGACATTTCATGTTATTTTTTTTAAGTCATTCTAGGTGGTTTAGGATAAGGGACAATGCATAAAACGCAAAAATGCACATTTTGGCAAAAATTGTCAATGTTGCTCGACAACATTTTACAACTTTTGAGCAACTTTTTGAAAGTTTGAGCACATCGGTGGTTAGGGAACCAATGGAGAGTTGGTTATAATATACATGGAATATAAATTCTCTGATAATGTATGTAACCAGGTTGGTGAACGCCTTGAGGAAATTGGAATACATTGTGAAGACCTTTTACCAGATTTACCTTGCATTTTCTTAAATTTTGAGCAGTAATCCGAACTTCATGGATTGATTTCATTAATGTTATTATATATTTGATTTGTACATATCCTTTTATTTCTTAGAAGGCATTTGAGTTGGTCTTTGTTGCAGGTTTGAATTGAGTATTTAATTTTATATTGCTCTCGGCCTGAGCAAGGGTTTTAGAGCCCAAACATGGTTCCAGCTTGAAGTCCTTTGAGTTTTTCTCAATAACCCTTGCGACTTGAGCCATGGAACCTTTGTACAGTTTACATAAGATTTTTTTTGGTTTGAAAGGCATTAAAGGCCATTGGACATCATTTCCTAGGTGATCTCAGTCATAGCCCCGTTAGGAAATGATTTAAATTTTGTAGGTGCTTGTAGGGTTTATCAATTTTGAAGTTTTCCAGGGTTTGGAATGAGTAAGTAGGGTGTTACAAAGCCTATGTGGAAGTTTGGAGGTGTGGAAAACTAGGGAAGACATGAAACCCTTTGAAGAAGACAACTAAACCCCAAAACCCTTCAAAATTATAATTTTCGGGTTTCGTACCTGTATGGACAGACCTAGTTTTCTCACCTAATGAATCTCAAAGTTCATCCAAAAGGGTACTCAGATCATAAAATATTTTTCCAAGTTCTTTGAGACAATCTTGATTAATTCCACAAAAACCAATTAGGTAGGGCGAATTGGGGCTCTAGGGCTACTAGGCCTAGAAAATAGGTGAAAGAGGGAGTGTAGACACCTAAAATTAATATTTAATTAATTTAAGATTATCAGCATAATTAATTGATTTAATTGTGTTATCCTTATTCCTCTTAGAATCAATTAAATCTAATTTAATTAATCCTGTCACTATTGTCCAATAATTAATTTATCAAATAAATTAATTATTCCCCTATTCTTCTAAAGTTCCCTCCAATAATTATTTCCTCTAAACCCACTCAATTAATTAATTCTAATTAATTAACCTAGTCATGTGATTCCTACAAATCACTTTTCCTAATCTCATTAGCTTAATTAATCCTTCTTGAATCTCTCATAATCATGCTTATCATTATTCCCTCAATTTTTAATTCCCACTCATGTCACATCAACATTGAGTCTCTCAAAGAAATTCAAATTTCTTTGAATCCCTCAATGCATCCTTATTTTGGAATTTTTAATTCCTCATATTTGAAATTCAAATTTGTCCCCCCTTTTTCCAAGGAATTTTATATTCTTGCTTATTTTCCCAAGGCACCCTTGATCCATGCCTTCTATCTCAAATCAATCTCAACCCTTCATAATCAAATCAATCTTGGCCCTCCATTGGCCTCATCCAATCTATAAATTGGAGCCTATTCTCCTCACAAATTATCTACTTCTCATGCATTGTCATGCTACCTATTTCTTCTCTCATCCTGTTCATAATCCTCTATCAAATCCATCCATCCTTAATCTTTCAATCCAAATCCAATCTATCAATCTATCTTGTTGAGCACAAAGGAGATCAATCCACATCCACATCAAGCAAGCAACACATCAAGTGGAGCATCAAGGGTGCATCCTCATCATCCACTTCATCAAGCTCAATCTGAAGGAGAAGGTAAAATAGCAAGGTAAAAATGATCTCTTGATGTTTTGGTGTGTTTTATGTTTATTTCATTGTGTTTTTGATAATTTTACCTTTCATCCCATTTTCCCCTCTTCAGGGAGCGATGGAGAAATGAATAAAACCCAATTGCAAAACCAGTTGATTGGCTTAGAAATACCTTAAAAACACCTGCTACAACCCCTGCATGCATATGTTAGAAGATTGATAGATTGAGGTTGGATTTACCCTTGTGAATCTCAACCATGCATGAGCAATCATTGAGCACAATTTTATTGGGAGCACTCCTAGAGAGTTTAAATGTTTTGATTTGTTGAAAGACCAGTGTAGAGTGAAGGGAGCCCACTAAGACATCACTCAACTTCTTCTTGAGAAAGGATTGACTCTCTTTGATTATCCCTCCCCATCAACCAAACACCTTTATATAAAACTCAGTAGATTTGAAACTCAAAACTTTCCAAATCTTCCCGCACTCTCTCTATGTGCTCTCCATCAATCTCGCCAATGATTCATCCTTAATTGCCTCTACAACTCATAATTTCACCAACCTCTGGTTCGTGTTTTGTTTTTTTAATGCAAACTGGAAACTCCACACAAATCTCACCTTAACTGATTGTTAACTGTAGTAGACTTCACTATCCGTTTGTTTGATGATATCTCATCATGACTGACTCACCTTTGGTCATCGCATCCATCTTACTGGTCACTACTTCGAGATTCCTGAAGGATATCATCCTTCAACCTGTATCATCAGTTCACTGGTGTAACTCTTCACCTTTTTCCACTGGTCACTGATCATCAATTAGACTGGGCACCTATCTGTCCAGAGTGTTCTGGTCATGCATAACACTACTAAACTGCAATTTGAGTTACCTCTTGTGACCGTATCATCATTTCATCTGCCAATTTGAAGATATTGATCTCAATACCTATCGGGTGCTTGACTGACCGACCAACTACTCTATTTTCCCTTCAACTGATTAGCCTTCTAATAACACACTACTTAAGTGTGTCAATGATGCATATTTGGGAAGCACTGAATCCTCCATGCTGTTTGCAGCCATGAGTAAACCATTGAGGTTTACCACATCTTCTTGCCTATGAGCTTGACCTTATTCAACGATAAGTGTTGGTCATCAATGACAATACTAACTGATGAGCCAGTTGTGCCAACACCATCAGTTATGCCAACAAAATGTAGAAAAATAGAAGTCTAATTACCAATTATATTTCACTTTTTTAGAGTGAAAATATAAAATATAATAAATTCAAATTTAAATTGTAAAACCAATTAAACTCCTAAAATAACCCAAAGGTAAAATCATGTAAATCTCATTAAATTATATACATGTTGTAAGACATAGTTGACATTTAATTATTAATTACCATTATAGGAGTAAAATATTATTAAAATATATATTATATTAGCAATAATTAACAACTTATCGACTATGCACATACAATCTTTATTGGCCATTCACAATGATGCATAAGGGTAATAAAATATTACTAGAATGGTAACCAAAGGTATAATCATATGAATTAAAGGGAAAATGTCCAAATTAGGAATGATGGCTATGGTTAGGTCACATATTTGGCCATTGCACTATTTCCTGTAACCACCATTAGGGATATGGGCATGCTAAAACCTATGGAGCCAGGTGGAGTCGATGCCCTATACCTATATCAACCAAAATATACAAACATATATGCATACACATACATATAATATAATATAACTAAGAGCATAATTAATCATTCCCCAATTGGGGTTACATAATAATCTTGGTTAGCAAGATCATATCTCATTGAATCAACATTACATTGGTAACACATCGTTAAATAACCACATCATAATCAGTATAACCAGAATATCCTCATAATATAATATAGACATCATCATATAAGATCATGTTACATCATCATAGAGTCATCATGCATATATGATCATCACTGAAACTAAAAGTATAACCTACAATCCACATTAGCAGTGATATTATATGAACAAAATAATATAACTATAGCTAGGATGCACCTCACGAATTCCAATACAAAAGAATAAAGAGTCAATCTTGGATCAAAGTAAGAAAATAACAAAATACAAACATGAGAGGCATTACTCGGTGTCGTGTCTAGACACATGATGATATTGATAGAATTTGGAACCATCATACCACTAAGGGTATGGTCTATTTTTAGGTACTGGTATGATGTCAAGATGGGTTACAAGATTATCCATTAAGAGTTTTTCCAATATACTTAAATAAGAATCTGAGAATTTGGTAAAGACTTGATTTCATTGTGGTTCTTACATAGATCTCTTAGTTTCCTAAGGCATAGTTATGAAATTCACCACAACTTTATTCCTTTTAGACCCTCTTGTAGAAGATGCACCTCCAAAAGTATGAGTACAAGGGTTGAAAGAGGATTTTCCAAACTGAGTTAGCGTGTGTTGATAGTTAGTAAGGATAAAACATAGATTGGTAAAGTTAGAATAACAATTAAGAGCCAACATCTCCCTAAGTGATACATACCAATTTTTGATAAACATAATTTGTAAATCAATATATGGTAGGGCAAATAGGATCTTAGTAGATACTGATTGATAGCAAGAGATAAAATCTGTAATCCTCTCATTAGGTTTTTGTTTTCAATGAACAAGGTTCGTTATATGACCTTGCTTCCAATGTTTGCCTGAAACCACATACGAAAGGCATCCATAAGCTGATCGAATGATTTTCTAAAATATCCAGCTAATGAATTGTACCACTCTAGCATAGTTCCCTTAAGGGACCAAGAGAATAGCTTCAATAGTACAAAGTCCAAATAATGATGATCGCTACAAATAGTCATGAAGGAATTGATATGAACATTAGGATCTCCCTCTCCATTATACTAGTCAAATTTAAAATATTCCACCCCTTGGGGGTGATGGTGTTTAAGATGCTTAAATCAAGAGGGCTACGATGATAGTAAGTAGGAAGTGAAGATTGATTAGTTGTCGATGAAAGGGTGGTATGTTGTTGTTTCAATTGTCCCATATTTTGCAAGATAGTGTTTAAAATGGGGTTATTATGTGGAAGCAACAAAGGCAGAGTAGTAGAGGCACAAGCATCAGAACCACTCCTAGCATTAGTGCTAGGACCAAAAACCACGTCAACATTAGTGAAAGTAGCTTGTGTAGTGAAATTATAGGTAGTAGAAGTATTAGCCATGCTAGTATTTCCCAAGGAAAGTGTTGCTTGATAACAAATTGTAGGTAGGTCTAGTATCCACGATGTGGAATGAAACTCTAGAGATAGTGAAACCAATCTTTGTGCCAATGGTATTAGACTTATCTTGGGTGCTAGCCTCAAAAAGTGTTACATGAGATCACACGATCATAGATAGAGCTCTTAACACCTCTAGACCCTGACTATCCAAGATAAGCATACCTCTCAAACTATTAACCATATATACAGCGTAAGGGAGGACCTTCTCTCATTTCAAGAACCCTTCAAAGTCCCCTAGGTTCTCTTCCAAGGAATGAATCTGATCAAATGGAACTATAAGAGAAAACTAATGATCAAAAATAGGGGGAGATGTGTTTGTTGGGGTATTGTTCTAAGAGTTTGTTTTCAATCTAGATGTAGAAGATCCTCTTATGACAATACACTTAAGAGGACATGAACCAAACAGATCATTAGGATCCTCGATACTTGAGAACATTAGGCCAGGTTGAGTGGGACTATAAGGATTTAGGAATACTCAATGTAGAAATTCTCCTCACAACAACCCTAGAGGTCATCTGGTTTGTAAAGTTCATAGACAAACTCTACAACACTTCAAAAACTTTGAAAGAGTGCAAGTGAGGAGCCCAACACAAGTAATAAAATTTTTGCTTTACTTGAGAAAAATGAAAGTATTTTGAAATGAATTGATTAAATAAAAGACAAGCATTCATGTCAGGTTCACCAGAATGTGGAGGGGGAAAAAGTAAACCACGCCAAAAGGCCTTTGACAATCTCTTAGGGACTCACTTAATATAGCTCTCCAATTAGGATAAGCACAAAGTGTGATAGTTGTCAAGTGCTAGTAGATCACAAAGTTTTGATAACAAAATCTTAAAGGGTAAGTCATATAAATCTTCTAGTGATGCTAACTCTTTGCCCAAGGATGCAAGAATGGGTCATGGGAAAAATCACAGTGCATTGACATCCCATACAGACAGAGTACACAGTGTCACACATAAATACAAACTGACAAGTTATATGTTCTAATGCATTTTAAGTGTAATAAATGTGTAACAAAAATTAAACTAGTCATAAGGAATAAAAGGACAAAGGAAAGGAAGAAGATGATACAACGAGTCCACAAAGGAAGTCTCTAGTAAAGACAACTCTTCTCAACAATCTGCACACAAAATAGAGAGACAAAAATGTTGGGGTTGTGTTTTAGAGGTCTGCCATAGTCAAACTCTCATTTTAATGTTTCCACCTCCATAAACAACCAAGATAGATAATAGATAAACTGATAAACAAGATACAAAGGAAACAAGATAATAGATATGCTATCCATAAATAAAATGATAAAAGAAATAGGGCAAAAGCCCCTCTTCACCAAAATAGTGGAGAGCTCACTGGAGAGAATAAGAAGCATGAAAACCCCTTGAAGCATGAAGTAATGAAGAGAAAGCTTCATAATGCAAGAGAAAAAATATGTGTAAGAAAACTTTCAAGATTGTTAAATATTTGCAAGAGAGAGCCAAATGAAGCCTAGAATGGCCAGAAAAGAAACCCAAAAATAAATCTGACATCACTGCGTGTTGTAGGAGGCATTACAACCTTTTCCAATCACAGGTGTAACTCTCCAACAACCATCGTTAGTTTGCATGTTCATAATACACTAGCATGGAAGACAAATGTCTCAATGAGTCAAACAGTCAACGAAGTTGGAAAAAGGCCAAAAGAAGGGTGACAAGGTAAAACAAGAAGAAAAGTACACAAAACTTAAATAAGTTCTCTAATTGGCTTGAAGTGAAGGCACTTATGTAGCATGAAACTGTACAAGATTCAATTTATGATGTTACAATTTGGGTGAGTGCACCAAGATGGGGAACCAAAAAGGTGCCAAATTTTTTTTGGCCCCCATCAAGCCCTTTGGCACATGCCAAATAAGGCATGCACCAAATAGGCTTGGCGTGCTAAACCTAAGGTTTGGGCATGCCAAATCTATTTGGCGCACGCCAAATAGGGTGCACGCCAAATAGGGTGCACGCCAAATAAGGAAAGTGCCAAATAAGGTGAGTCCCAAATAAGGTGAGTGCCAAATTTGGCATGCGCCAAATGCATTTGCATTTTGACAAGTGCATTTTCAATTTGGAAATTGCAATTTATCCTTCTCTTCCACCTTCTTTCTCTTCGAATATATACATAAAATACAACATTTAAGTATAAGTCACATTTCTATATTTCTTGAAAGGAAAAAGATAAATAGAAATGTGACTTATACTTGAAGTTATATTTTATGTATATATTGTTGGGATGTTCAGGATGTTTGAGAGTGCTTCCAGATCTCTAGGAGTTATAATGAAGATTCTAGTTCTTTAGAATATTC
The DNA here is from genome assembly GCF_030272615.1 of Cryptomeria japonica. NCBI lineage: Eukaryota > Viridiplantae > Streptophyta > Pinopsida > Cupressales > Cupressaceae > Cryptomeria > Cryptomeria japonica. The sequence goes on along the minus strand of NC_081415.1, from coordinate 723,876,722 downwards.
ATATAAATTTTAGACCTAGTCAAATTTCAGTAACCAACATGCTCGTATCAACATTCTCTCTCTCTTGTCTCTCCTTCTCTTTCCATGTATTCCTCCTCCCCCTCTCTTTCTCACACACACACTCAGGTATCTACCTCTCTTTCCCTCCCTCCCTCTCTCACACTTGGTCTTTCTCTCCCTCTAGTCTCTCTCTCAACCCCTACCTTCCTACCTCTCTCTCTTTATCACTCTCTCCCTCCATCCCTCTCTTCATCTCTCTCTTTCTATCTCCCTCTCTGTGGTTTATGGAAATAAAGGAAAATACTAGGGAAGGAGGGAGAGAGAGAGAGAGAGAGAGAGAGAGAGAGAGATCAATTGGGAGAGATGAAGGGAGGAAGGGAGGGGTTGATGGAAATAGGGATATATCAAGGAGAGAGGGAGGAAGGGATGGGAAGAGAGCGAGAGATCCAAGGGAGAGAGAGAGAGAGATTAAGTAAGAGAGGGAGGGAGGGGTTGAGGAAAATAGAGAGGCCAAGTGAGAGATATGGAGGGAGGGAGGTAAGGGTTGATTAAAAGAGAGGGAGAGATCTAAGAGAGAGAGAGAGAGAGAGAGAGAGAGAGAGAGAGAGAGAGAGAGAGAGAGAGAGAGAGAGAGAGAGAGAGAGAGAGGAAGGTAGTTTGATGAAAAGAGAGGGAGAGAGCCCAAGTAAGAGAGAGAGAGAGAGAGAGAGAGAGAGAGAGAGAGAGAGAGAGAGAGAGAGAGAGAGAGAGAGATTGGGAGGGAGAGAGAGGGATGGGGATGAGGAGGGGGAGAGGGAAAGAATGGGATAGAGACACCTGAGAGAGGGGGAGAGAGAAAGAGGGAATGGGGAAGATATAGAGAGACCTGAGAGGTGGATGGAGGAATTGTGAGAGAGAGAGAGACTTGAGAGAGAGAGAGAAAGGGGGGGAAGGGGAGGGAGAGAGAGAGAAAGAGAGACATAGGGAGAGACTCGAGAGGGAAAGAGAGAGGGAGAGAGGGAAGGAGAGAGATACTTTAGAGAGAAAGAGAGTTAGAGGCAAAGAGAGAGAGATGTGAGAGAGAAAGAGAAAGTGGTGCAAAAGAACCTATGCACCAGGAGGTTCCAAGAGGTTAAAATTTATAACATGAGAAATTTAATTACATTTGAGTCATTCATTATGTATTAAAGTCATTTGAGTCCAATTGAATCCAATGTAAGGCTATGCAAAGCCAAATTGTAAAAGTTGTTCACCTAGGTCATCATAAGGTCAATATTGGTCAATAGGGTCAAAGTATGAAAAAGTGTCCAAGGAAGGGTAAATTAAATGTAATATATCATATTTGGTCCATCTTGAAGTGTTAAAAGTGTCCATGTAAGGGTTAGAATCATTTATGTCAAAAATGCAAAAATTGACAAAAAGTTGCAAAGTGCAACATTGCAAAAAGTTGCAAAAATTGATGTAAAAGGTTTCCATTCAGTCCTAAAGGGGTAGTTAATTAGTTATAGGGGAAAAAATATCATATATTTCATGTAATGGTTGAATTTGAGTCATGGTGGCAAGTTTGGAGGAAGGGTTTGTGAGTAGAGCAATTGTTTGCCTCTACCTGTCACCCAAGCTGCAAGTTGGTGATGACAGTTGGTGTTTGACACCAAATTTGAATGTAATTCCTCCGAAATTGTTAAATGATGAACAGTGGAGGAAGAATAAACTAGGAGAAAACAATTTTATGTATTTGTTTGAGGAGTAAATTATTAAATAGGAAGTTTTGCTTTAAGGTTTTTGCCCTTTCTCTGTTACAGTCACACTACATTACTGATTTATGCATTTTTTACTTGAAAAATGAATTAGATATTCCCTCTAAACTATTGGAGTGTATAGAGTAGTGAGTTATAAAACCTATGGAACAAATTTGAACATCAGCTATTGAGTATAGTAATAGATCCACTTGGTTTTCTAAAATCTATTTTAAAACCTTCGTTAATGGAATCTCTGGTAAAGGTTTAATGATATCTTACGTTTCAACCAATGGAAATTTTTGTTTCTTGCCTCATTCTAAATTATATTAAGATAAATTTAAGATAAATTTTTTTGGGGATTGAATGGTTTGGTATTCTATGAGAAATTCGATGCCCTAGCAGGCTAATCAATAAAATTTTCTAAGTTCCTTTTGACAGTCAAATTTAGTCTTTGGACGGGGGGAATAAATTTTTATTGCACTGTTGGATCTCTACAATTTTTTGATATGTTAGAGAAATACTGGTTTTTCACATTCTCACTAGAGAGATTTTCTTAATATTTCCTGCTATGAAAATTATTAATGATAGAGTTTAGTACTATCAAGTTGTTGTCCTAAACAGTAACGGTCATAACACTAGTACATTTAAAGCTAATTTCCGACGGCCGATTGTCGGAATTGTGACTAATTTTCATCAGAGTGCTGACAAAAGTAGCCGTCAAAAAATCATCATCGGATTTGTCGACGATGCCCCTAACTGTCAGAAATACGACAATCCCATGGACTCTGCCGACGGTGGGCATGATCGCTCTTCCGGTCAAAAAAGTCATTGAACATGCAGCATTCTCGTCAGATGCTTCTATAGATTTCATCGGAAAGTCGACGGAAATTTGGAACTTCGCACTGATGGTGATGCTATTTGTCCAACGCTTGTGTCGTCAGTCCATTCAGAGGCATCGACAACCGTCCGACTATGAAGTGTCATCGCACGTACAACATCCTCGTCGAATGTTTGTGTAGTTTGAGTCGAAAATGCAACGACTCCAAAAACTTTTCACCAACGAGAACATTGTATGTCCAATGATTTCATCATCGGTGGAAAGCTTGGTATTCGTCGTAATTCCAATGATGATAATATTTTTATCAAAAAAAAATATTATTATCCAATCATTGATATGTACAACGAATGATATTCTATCCCCACCCTTACCAGTAGGGGGCATAGGTTTAAGGCTAATATGAGGTGCACTGGTTTCAAGCTAATATGATGAGGTGCACCATGGTTGAGATGGTCCAACTCCCTAGTCTCACTCTAGGACTAAGCTCATGCCATATCTAAATGAAAGACATCTCAAATACATCATTGGTCGAAAGCTGCAAAATGCCATTTTCATACATAAGCAAGACATACACAATTGGGCACAATCACCAAGAGAACGGTAAAAAGTGTGTTTGAGATCATTATCCTAATTGTGGTATGGTCACCAAGAGATCACCGTAAATTTGTCAACATTTCCTTCATTTAAACCAAGTAAACATTTATGTATATGCATATGGATATGCATATGGATATGCATACATATGCATATGTATATGCATGTGCATATGTATATGTATATGTATATTTATATTTATATGCATATGTATATAGTTTTGTGTATTCATTAAAGATCATTGTCCTAATTGTGGTGTGGTCACCAAGAGATCACCGTAAATTTGTCAACCTTTCCTTCATTTAAACCAAGTAAACCTTTATGTATATGCATATGCATATGCATATGGATATGCATACATATGCATATGTATATATTTATGTATATTTATATGCATATGTATATAGTTTTGTGTATTCATTAGTATATATAATAGTAAGCTTTCTATATTCATAAAAGATCATATACATATACATATACATATGCATATGCATATGCATATGCATATGCATATGCATATCCATATGCATATGCATATACATATCCATATGCATAAAGGTTTACTTGGTTTAAATGATTTGTATATCTACCCATTAGAGGGATATATCTTATGATTTGTATAGTTGTATGTTGGATATCTAAAGGTGAGACAACAACCAATTGATTCCAGAAGTGTGTGGAAGTGTGAGATTGGAGAAACCCTTTTTTTTAGGGGTTTGAGTGAATAATTTAGGGCTTTTGGGGTTGGGAACCTCATACCTTGAAATTGATATTGCCATCTTACCCTTATGAACCAAATAGGTGTCATCTTACCCTTATGAACCAAATAGGTGTTTGTGTAACCATCATGTATAATTCTTCAAGAATATTGCCAAGGTCTGCCCAAAATTAAATGACCACAACTCATATCCATGACATCACATAAAATGCTATCAACATACTTACCAATGGAGAAATTTATGACTACTTGATCCTTTACCAACATATTCTGACCTTCACTAACTCATGTAGCAAAATATGGCTTAGGATGTATAAGGGTTTGCAAATTCAACTTTTTGACTACTTCATAAGTAACCAAATTGTGACAAGCCCCCAAATCAACAATCAAATTGCATACTTTGCCATGGATTAGACAATTTGTCCTAAAGATCCTCTCTTGTTGTGATGGTTGTACTTTCCCCATGAGTAATAACTCTCCTTCCTCTGGAAATGCCAAGATAGGTTCTTGTTCTTCTCCTTTTGTGTCTTCTTGTGTCAAGTTTACCCTCCTATCATTCTTATCTTCACTACATTTAGGACATTTGAATGATGGGTGCCCTGGTTCATTACAATTATAACACCTAAATGTGCCTCTTCCTCTCTAACTCTTCAACCCCCATAAAACTTGTTTAAAAGAATCTAAGAATGAAATGGTCTCTAACTCTTGATACACTGTCTATATAGTATATACTCACCCAAAATCTGAATATTACAAAAAGACCAAAGCAAATCTAATCTAGTTCCAAATTAACCTATACAATGAGGACCCCTCCAAAGCAATAGTAGCATACAAACACTAGTAAAAATATCTCTTAGAAATACAATAAAGAAAACAACAAATGCCCTCTCATACAGTTCATATTCATTTCCTTAAGATTAAACAAACTTTTGTTCAAATAAGGAAGCAGTTGTGGTATCATAGTAAAGACATAGAATAAAGAATACATGTTTAGTATCTGAAAGAAACTTCAACATGCTTCCCCAAGCTTGAAATACAAATTCATAGAACTGCACAACTATTACATAAGTTTTCACTTTCTAGCTTTTCAACTTTCAAATATCTGAACGTAATAACTTATGCTTTTGAGGTTTTGCAGGAAACATACAGGTTGTGATTTTCACATTGCCATACTAGACTACAATGAAACTACACTACTTTGAAAGGTTACTTCTATGGATTTACTACTAAAACCAATTTGTGAACATTGTGATTACCAACACTTAATATTATTCAAAGAAAAAGAACATGTATATTGGTATTATCTTTCATTTTTTCATGCTTTGTAGGTCTCCAAGATTCATTGGCATGTGCAAATGGTGACTGTTGGTATGATATTGGTCATGTATCAGACCTAGTGCAACATCGAGGGCAGATTTGAAGTTGTAAGTGCAAGATATACCCCCTTGGTGTTTGGAGGAAGGTAGTGAGGGGTGCAGAGGGTTAGTGCAAACCCTTTACAAGCTATTGTGGCCCTTGGGTAGGGAAAATCATCAAGAACTTTATGACTATCCCTAGATAGTGTGTGGTTGTCCTAGTGAACAAATGAAGACTGAGTTTTTGGGAGTATGATGAAATGAATAATATTATTATGTGGTGGACAACTAAGATAGGGTTATAGTGATCCTTGGAAACTTTTAAAGGGGTTTGGAGGCCCTAATAAGTGGAAACAAATCATATCTTTCTGATTGTCCTAAGTGACTTGGCTATCACAATCATTGCAGTCAATCATCTGTCAATTCTCCCAACACTATTATACAACCTTCATGCACTACCATACATTCTCAAAATAATGTTACACAACCTTCACTATAATTTTTCACTTGAGAAGGTCTCTCACCAATGAATTTAGGGATTCTTGGACTATTAAGGTTTAATAATTTTTTGATAGTTTTTGAAAGCAATTCCTACAATCCTTTGTGTAGAAACAACAACGTTCTATATGTCCATGCATCAATGAGAGAGGTTTAGGATTTTCATTTAGCAACATGATTGATAGAGATACCAAGAATGAAATTGCAAATCAATCTAAGTTACATGTTTGATATCTTACTTATATCATGGCAACATAAAATGTATATATGCACTCAACATACCCATTTACTTTTTTATCCCTTGGTCAAGGCCACATACCCCCTTACACTTGAATATTGTTTCCACCCTCATGATTACTTGAAGTTCATTCTCAAATCACACTAAATGACAATAGTTAGTACAAAATAGTGACCATAGCCAAGGAAGCCCAAATTTACTCATACTCAACATAATAAGAAATATTTAAATCATTTGGACCATTATTCATAACATAACCTCTTTTTCGCATCATGGAAGGCCAAAATTACAAGGATCACGCTTCTTCAAAGAAGCCATTGTTCAGGGCCACCAAACTATCAAAAAGAGTATAAGCTATTAGGCTCATACAATTTTAGGACATATAAAGAGTTAAATCAGAAGCGAGATCATGAAGCATACAATAGAGAGGTATTCATGGAATAGACATCTGAAAACATCTCATTCATGAAGTAACAAAATGCTAAAGAAAATGACAAGTAATAAAAAATATTACAAGGATGAGGCATATTCATAACTTTTGTAGTCCCACCTTGGATATCAATAGTAGAAGTTGTATATGGTGAAAATGGATAACAATAATAACGATATTGAAAGGCTAAATGAATTCAACCACAAAACCCTAGCCTAACAACAACAAAGATCCACCATAACATATGAAGATTACCTAAGACAATGCAAATCAAATGAAATCACAAAGATTATACCATCACATGTCCAATAGGGTTTGGATATCCATTCTTCCTATCTCCATTGATCTTGCTTAATATATTTGCTCTCAGATTTTATGTGCACAAGAGCTCAACAAAGAATGGAATGTGGTTGCAAGTAGGATCGCATATGCCAAGTAGTCAATTGATCAAGTGATTAGCCAGTTAGGGTTTGATAATGAAGGAAGCATCTCCTTATATAGAAGACACTATATGAAATGGAGGGATAAGATTGAGAGGTGTAAAAGGAGGTCAGCTATGATTAGAGGGTAGGTAAAAGAAATAATAAAATAATGAAAGGGGTAGGTAGTGTATGAATTAAGAGATGAATGACATGTGTCATGAGTGGAAAAGGTTAATGAATTAATTAAATAAATAAAGATTTATTTAATTAATAGAAGAAGTGGGATCAATTAAATAAATAAAATATTTATTTAATTTAGGAAAAGGAATAATTTAAATAAATAAATGTATTTATTTAAATGAGAAATAAGGCTAGAAGAGGATAAATGAATTAATTAAATAAATAAAGATTTATTTAATTAATAGAAGAATTAAGCTCAAATAATTAAATAAATAAAATATTTATTTAATTAGACATGACAATTTTAGGTGTCTACATTTTGCCCCCCTTTGAGACAATGCGGCTTGTCACGTTGTTTCAAAGAAGATAATATGAACTGATACAAAGTTACCCCAATATGTGAATTATATGCCCCCTCGAGAGATTGGATGAATATGTTTGAAAAGATCGCAGACAATCTCTCGATAAGAAAGAAAGGCTAGAATGGACTGAGCGGATAAAGTGACAGAGTCACGGGATAATGAAGACTGACTTGGGAGACGAGGGATAGGGCTAAGGTAGTCTATAAGATAGGCCACAAGGGAAAATACATCCTCATTGTCATTCACACATCCATGAGAGCAGAGTGCAAAGAGAAAATAGAGCAGCAACAGTCAGCAGCGATGGCTTTGATTCACAGATTCGACCGTGTTTGCCGATTCCAGAGGCCAACAGAGGCAAGAGAGCCGGTAAGTACCACAAAACCTCCTCGTACTTTGTTGCATTTATTGTTGTCATTAATGCATGCTAGATAGGGTAATAAATGCGCTCTAGATTAGGGTCCAAAAAATGTCAAAAACGTCCAAGCGCGTCTGCGTTGGTGCCAGGCGCGTCTATGCTCGCTAGGTGTGTCTGTGTTTGTGCTAGGCACGTCTATGCTGGAAAATGCGTCTGTGCAGAATGCAGCCATGTCTGCATTGTGCAGGCGCATCTGTGCTAGGCAGACACATTTGTGTCATCCAGGCACGTCTATGTATTTCAGGCACGTCTATGTAGTCTATAAGCGTGTTTATGTCATGAAGGCGCGTTTATGTCCAAAAATGTGAATTTGTGTCTTCTAGGTCAAATTAGCAGTTCTATGATGAAGATACGCCATCGATTGGATAAGCTACTGAGAGGATACACTCAAGCAGGTCCTCTAGGGAAGACTAGGATAGCAAATAGGGCTAGGATTGACAATATTGGGATAGAACATACGTTGCCAATTAGGAAACTACTCAAGAGGATTCACTCAAGCAGAGGCCCTAGGATAGGATAGATCAAGGCACTTTGTGATGAATAGTGAGTACCAAGATATAGTACTTTGTGATGAATAGGGAATACTAAAATATGAGCAGCACTTTGTGATGAACAGTGAGTGCAAATGTGAGTAGCACTTTGTGATGAACAGGGAGTACCACTAGGATAGAAACAACACTTTGTGATGAACAGTGAGTGTCACTAGGGCTGAGATGATTGATTCATGTGACTGTAGGAGTATTTTCCTATGCTGGAGTCACGGGAGAGATTCCCATCGACTCAGAGGTTGTGACCTGAGTTGACAACCGAGGACCGAGCTATGATTGAGGCTATGGGATTGAGACATATTCTGTATGTGCCTGAGTTTCAAGCAAACATGGGATTGCTAATTGCGCTAGCTGAGAGATGGCACTCTAAGACTTGCACTTTTCATTTGCCGATGGGGGAGATGACAGTCACCCTGGAGGATGTATACAGGATTCTGTGGATACCGATCGATGGGGAGTTGATTCTATACAATCGAGACAGAGACAGGGATGCCCTTAGATGAGTGTTCTAGGACTTGGGATTGGAGATGAGGGTGGGACATGTGGCATGGGATACCATGACATGGACAGGATTAGCACTACCAACAGTGTTGGCAGGAGTTATCAGTGGGTTCCTCTGTCCGGATAGGGCGACACGAGGGGTGGCTACCGAGGACACAGGGGCCAGAAGAGATGATCTTGGGGCGGGTCCTTCTAGGGCTCAGACTGTTTCGAGGCCAGCCAGCTCTGAGGGAGGGAATTCATCATAGCCGTAGAGGGCTCCCTATGTATCAGTATTGTACCATTTTTGTATGATGATGTAGACACCTGTGGGTGATTGTAGCCATATGATTTTGACATCATTGTATCATGACACTTTATATATATATGAGATGATTCATCTTTGCGGCAGCTATATGCATGTGTACCTATGTGATGAGATGTTCTTATGTGATGCTTATGATATGGATGAAAATATGTATATGATGCAATGCCATATTTTTGTTCTTTTATGTTTTATATGTGTATGCATGATGCAAATGTGAATGTATGTAATGTAGATGAATATGATAATGCAAATGTAAATTATGCTAACAGGTGTTGTGTGTAGGATGTTATGCAATTGTGATATCTATATGTATGTATGAAATGCTAACATATGGTAATGCAGGTGCAACTACATGAAATGCAAATGTTTTTGGTGTGTCATTATACTCAGTCATGTGATAGCAGGCTACACGGACTCGAGAAGGACGATGGAAGTCAATCAAGAAAGGGGGATGGAAGATAGAAGATATGTAAGTGAAAGAGCTTCTTGTGAATTATCATCATTGAGCTTTATTATGGCAAAATAGGTTATGACAATCGAGGCATATGTTTGACCTAGAAAGTCATTGTACCCGTTTGCATGGAGATAAGACAGTCACAAACAAGGAATGCCCTAGTTCACACTAGACTCACAGTGTCTTCATATCCTTGGACAAGTCATAGCATTACTAAGAGTCAATCCATAGACAACAAAAGAAAAATAGGTGACGATACCCCATCCTCGCCTTTCTAGTCAAAGACATCCTGGAGATAAAATCTCTAGTCAGAGACATCGTGAAAAAGCTAAAAGACATGTCACCAAAAGATAAAATCAAAAGAAAACCAAGACTCAACACCAACATCCACTATAGTCCTCAAATTTAGTGTCTCTTGTCACTTGTATAAGTCTTATTTGATTGTGGTCACAATGTTTACTTTCACAGAAAGGATAGATAGCACTAAACCATATGTTGTCTAAGTCTGCTGAAAGATTTGATTTGTTGAAGCCCATTATTGCTGTTGTGTCTCATCTGAAACTGACTGAATCCATGAAACTGATACTTTATTGTGGAGAAGATGGAACTTTATTGTGGATTGGCAATGCAAGTGTTTCTTTGTTGTGGATTGTGCGTGGATAGACTGAAGAAGGCTAGAAGAAACTGTACTCCTCGAAACATGTGATGTTCTTAGTTCCACACCCATTACTAGACATAGTATTTGCCTTAGCCACAGATAGGAGCTGATTTATTATGAATGGCGAACCAATCTTGGGTAGATCAATAACAAGCCATGATGGGAATGTGTAATTTTATTATGAACAAATAGGTTGTGAGTGTGTGCAAAGTGAAGGATGAAAGTGAATCCTAAAGGTGGGAGGAGCAATGTCTCTACACATGGCGCTGGTGACCCAGTTTTCACCATGGTACTTGTCCAGGGCGCCACTGAAGTGGTTTTCATCATTGGATGAAATTATTTCTCTTTACTTTTTTCAAATTTTCAATGTTTTTTCGTGTCACAAGGCACCTGTTTGTCAGGTTTTCACCAAGTAACGATTTTTTTCCTTTATGATTTTTTTTTGTATTTTTGAATTTTTTGAATTTTTTGTATTTTTTTTTTGAATTAGGATACTCTGAAGAGCTATGTGTAAAACCTGTGAAGGTGCATGCTGTTGATAGGATCCTCCAAAGGTTCACCTTCTATAGTTGAGAGCTAATATGCACCAAATCCATAAGCTGTTGTGATGATGTAAGGACCAAGCCAATTTGGTTCGAACCTGCCCTTCTTCTCTCTGTCTTGCTGATTTTTAGGATTTTCTCTGAGAACCAAATCACCTACCTCAAATATGCAAGGCTTAACTCTATGATTGTAGCTATGACTCATTCGTTGTTGGTAAGCATTGAGATGATTAAAAGCAGTTTGTCTTCGTTCATCCAATAGTTCCAGTTCTTGTAAGTGAGAGACCTTGTAGTCTTCATCACTAATAATGTGTTGCAAAGAGACTCATAAAGAGGGTAGCTCGACCTCAATAGGCAAGATGGCTTCAGTGCCATAGACAAGTGAATAGGGTGTAGCTCCTGTAGGTGTGTGGACACTTGTGCGGTATGCCCAAAGTGCAGGATTAAGTTGGATATGCCAATTACTGCCAGCGTTGTCGACTGTCTTTTTTAGGATTTTAAGGATTGTCTTATTAGATGCCTCAACTTGACCATTACCTTGGGGGTAATATGGTGTGGAGAAACGATGGGAGATATGGAAGCGGTCATAGAGTTCACAAACATCCTGATTTTTGAAGGGACGCCCGTTATCAATGATAATGGAAATAGGAATACCATATCGGCAAATGATATAGTTGAGGATGAATGTAGCAATCTATTTTCCAGTGACTTGTGTAAGAGGCACGGCTTCAATCCATTTTGTGAAATACTCTGTAGCAATGATAATGAATTTATGACCATTGGAAGAAGGAGGGTGAATCTTGCCTATGAGATTGAGTCCCCACTGACAAAAGGGCCAAGGAGACGCAATTGGTTGAAGTTCTTGTGCTGGCGCATGTATGAGGTCTCCATGAATTTGACATTGCTTACATTTCTTGACAAACTGATATGAGTCTTTTTCCATATTGAGCCAGTAATATCCAGTCCTGACGAGTTTCTTGGCTAAGGTAGGACCACTAGCATGTGGACCACATATCCCTTCATGTACTTCACGTAACACAATCTGAGCTTTGTCACTTTCTAAACATCTAAGAAGAGTGCCATCTAGACCTCGCCGGTATAGGATATCAGCTAAAATGACATATCAAGAAGATTGGCGAATGAAAGTGCGACGTTGGTTATTGGATAGATCAGGAGGTAGGGTATTGTCACGAAGGTATGTGAAGATGGAACCATATAACTGGGACTCAGGACTGACGACACATATCATCTCAGTAGGAATTATTTCATATGAAGGAACCAAAAGGTTATCCACCAAGAACTCATAGCGGGTCTCATTCGGAGGTAGATCGATCAATGAAGCAATTGTAGCCATGGCATCTGTAGCTCGATTCTGCTCTCTTGGTATCTGCTCAAAGTCTATCTTTATGAAATGTTGTTTCAGGTCATCCACCATTTTTTTGTAAGGCATTAATTTTTCATCTTTTGTTTGGTAATCATCAGTTGCTTTACAGATTACAAGTTGAGAGTCCCCAAAAACACGAAGTTCCTGGATCTTCCACTGAACTGCAATCCGTAATCTAGTTGTTAATGCCTCATATTCTGCTATATTATTAGTGCAAGGAAATGATAAGCGGTATGATTTTGGTATAGAATCCCCTTGAGGAGTTATAAAGAGGATGCTAGCTCCTGCCCCATGCTGTGTGTATGAGCCGTCAAAGTACAGTTGCCATGGCTTTGCATGTGACATTGTTAATATGGATTCATCTGGAAATTTTGAACTTAGAGGAACATCATCTATCATGGGAGCATCTACTAATTGATCTGCGATGGCTTGTCCTTTTATTGCTTTTCTGTCCACATACTCAATGTCGAATTCACTCAGGATCATTACCCATTTGGCTAGTCGCCTAGTAAGTGTTGCTTTATTGAGAAGGTATTTCAATGGATCGATTTTTGCAACCAACTTAGTCTTATGAGTGAGCATGTAATGTCGTAATTTCTGTGAAGCAAAGACCACGGCGAGACATGCACGCTCAATTGGTGTGTAGTTTAGCTCATATCCCACCAATGTGCGACTGATATAGTATACTGCTTTTTCTTTGCCCTCAGCAATTTGTTGTGCTAAGAGTGCCCCCAGTGCTATTGGAGTTGCTGATATGTATAGTAACAGAGGCTGATCTGGAACTGGTGGCATCAGAACTGGTGGATTCAGAAGATAATCTTTGAGTATCTGGAAAGCCTATTGACAGTTATCATCCCATTTGAATTTGATGTTTTTATGTAGCAAGTGCTAAAAAGGATTACACTTATCTGCAAGTTGTGCTATGAATCTTCATATGGACTGGAGTCTCCCTTGTAAAGACCAGAGTTGACTAATATTTCTTGGTGGTTGCATCTCTAGGATGGCCTTGACTTTTGCTGGATTAGCTTCGATTCCTCTTTTTGATACAATGAATCCTAGGAGCTTCCCGAAGGTTACTCCAAAGACACATTTCTTGGGGTTTAATCTTACTTTGTATTTTCCAACCGATCAAAGACGACTGAAAGTATGTCCAAATGTGTATTTCTGTCTATTGATTTTCCCAAGAGGTCATCGACATAATCTTCCATAGTTACGTGCATGAGATCGTGAAAGATAGTAGTCATGGCTCTTTTATATGTAGCGCCTGCATTTTTTAGCCCAAAGGGCATGACATTCGAGTAGAAGGTTCCCCAAGGACAAGTGAATGATGTTTTATGTTGATCCTCAGACATGATCTTTATTTGATTATATCCAAAGAATCCATCCATCAACGATAACATTTCATGACCTGCTGTGAGATCAACAATCAAGTCAATATTTGGTAATGGGAAGTCATCCTTAGGACAAGCTTTGTTGATGTCTCTAAAATCTATGCATATTCTGATGCTGCAATCTGGTTTACTGACAGGCACTAAGTTGGAGATCCATTCGAGATAATCAATTGGGCATATGAATCCGACATCCAATAATTTCTCAAGCTCTGCTTTGACTAGTAATGCCACTTGTGGATGCATCTTTATTAATTTCTGTTTCACTGGTTTTGCCCCCAGTTTAACTGTCAAATGATGCATTACCAAATCCGGATCCAATCCAGGCATATCAACGTATGACCATGCAAAGTTGATTTGTCATTCTTTGAAGAAACTTATGAATTTTGACCTTTCTGACTCCGTCAATGATTGAGCCAAAAATATGTTGTGTGGAACCTCTTCTGTACCAATGTTTGTTTTGATAGTCTCCTCTACCAACATGGATGACTTTTCCTCATATGATGCTAGGAGAATGTTGAGCCTTCCATCTTCAGGTGCCTCAGAGAGGTTTTCACCCTCAGATACGTCCTTTCTTTTTACTTTTTTGGGGTCAGACAGCGCCACAGTGTGGTTTTCGCCATAAGACCCTTGGTTTGTTGTTATTTTCACATTTTTGCGACTGGAAGGTCCGACGCCCTCACCAAAATATGCCATGCTATTAAGTTCTATAGTGTATCCCGCTTTATGGTCCCTAGGGGGAAGATCATCTCATATGCCAAGATAGTCAATAAAAGCTTCATCATTTTGGAATGTGTCAAACTGTGCAGGTCCTTCATAATCCCAGTCAATGAGTTGGTGGTGAACGAGGGGAAGGCCTTTAATGTCTTTGAAGTTAGCGGGGCTAAGAGTGAAGATGTAGTTATATTCGGGTATGTCAAGGTAATTATCGAGGTCATCGATGGCACTCTCCTCATTAGTCTTGATCGCTAACGAATCCAAATTATCATCACTAGTAGCGCATTCTAGGACAGGTGTTCTCATCCTATGTGATTTCAACCTAGGACCTTGAGACAAGGACTGTGTGGAATCCTCATGGGTTGTTTCTTGACCAACTTTGAATCTTTTATAAAATTCCTCTTCTTCTGTGGGTTCATCTAGCTCTTTGAGTATCTCGGTGAGCTCGTAGTCACTAGAGGATTTGTCTGAACCCCATTCCCATTCATTGGAGTCTGTGGAATAGCGATCCTCTTGTTGAATTTTGGTAGCTTTGATTTGTAAGGCTTCTTCTGTCCTTTGAGTGTGGACCTTGGAAGTCAGGAAACCAAGTCCCTTCGAGCATTCCTTTTTGAATGTCAATTCAGGTTGTAAAGGTTCAATGATGCCTTCCTTTCATAACCTGAGAGGGATTTTTCCATCATACCCAAATTTCTGTAGAATCTTGAAGCCTTTGCCATATTTCTCACATGGTAGACTGATGTGATCTTGTGTATCATCTTCGATGTCTTTGTAAAGCATTTTGTATAAGTCTTCCTCTTCCAGTTCACCCCATCTTTGAAAGGTAGTAGGGTCCCATTTGAGTACAATGATGGATACTTGCTTGTTAGGATGTGGTCTTCCATATTCTTTTGGTGAACTCATGACTTGTTGTAAGTACATGGTCTGATTTAAAGTGTATTCCCCCATGCCCTTGTCCTAAAATTTGCCTTTAAGCTCACCTTGTTTTGATGTCGAAGGTTTTAATGACTCAGGATCAATGTATGCCGAAGAAGGGACAACTTTGCGATTACTGGGAATGATGGTCTCAGTTTTTGATCTCAGGTTATTGTAGTATATGAACGGATTAGGATCACTGTTAACTGTTACCTCCACTCCATTGTGAGGAAACTTAATTCATTGGTGATATGTAGATGGGACTGCCCTCATTTCATGAATCCAAGGATGCCCTAGCAATATGTTGTATGTGAGATCAAGGTCTAGGACTTGACAAACCACATCCTTCGTAACTGGCCCAACTCTGAGAGGCAATGTGACTGTGCCTTTGGATGAACACTCTTCATCATCATATGCCTTGATGGTGATTTTGTTTGTAGAATTCATAGCTTTATCAGAATATCCCAATTGTTTAATTGTGCTCAATGTACAATTTTTTAGACCAGCTCCTCCATCTATCAGGACTCATTTTATTCGATGTTTGTGTATGAAGGCTTTAATGTGTAATGGTGCATTATGTGGTTGGCTCACGGAGGCATCATCGGCTTCTGTGAATGTAAGGGAGTGTGGAATGGAAAGGTATCCCACCATGACTTGAAACTGGTCCACGTTCAGATCAGTAGGAATGGTAGTATCTCTCAATATTTTGTCAAGAATAGCTTTATGTGCAGGGGATATGCATAAGAGCGCAAGGATGGAGATGAGCGTGGGTGTCTTCCCTAACTCTTCTACAAGGTCGTACTCAGGCTTGGTTGATGAAGAAGGGGTGTTTTTGGCTGGAGCACCTTACAAAGTGAATTTACCTTGACGCGTTGTAACATGACATTCAGAGGTAGGTTCAGAAGAAGATCCAACACCTTTTAGGACAATCTTGGGTCTCCGGGTAGAATTCTCAGGGTTTTTGTCCTTGATGATAATGGTAGAGACATAATTGTCCATCGAAATGTGATTGATAGTTGAATCATAGTTATAGGTTGCTCTAGTATAGTTGGTTTAGTCATCTATGGCTTTATCTTTTCCCTTGTCATGCTTTGGGAATGGTTCCTTAAACATTTCATGTTCTTGATTGGATGAGTGTCCCTCGATCTCAATGTCACCTCTATCAATAAGATCTTGTATGATGTTCTTCAGTCGATGGAAATTTCTTTTCTTATGACCCTTGATCTTATGAAATTCACAATATTCATCATCATTCCACCAATTTGGTTTAACCTTTGGTTCATATGGAGGAAAATCTGGAATTGTGATTACTTTGTTTGCCACTAGCTTTTTGAAAACTGACTCAAGTGGTTCTCCCAATGGAGCATACTTCCTTCGTGATTTAGAAGTTGTTTGAGTATTCACCTGATTGTTTGTAGAGCTTGATCCGGAAAAAATGATTTTGGGTCGTACTGTATTGGCGTCTACAACACCATCATTGACTGTGTTCTTGTTTTTATTCCAAAATCTTGGCTTATCTTTTCCTTTAAAGTCATCTTTGTTTTCCTTGAATATCTTAATGACTCCTTGTTCAATTAGGACCTTTTCTGTCGCTAAGCCTTTTTCAATGACGTCCTTGAAGGTAGACAAACAAGCTTTCCTTAGATCATAGCCAATGTCTTTGTTAACATTCTTGGTGAACATTTCTACCATTTGTTTTTGTGGAATTTCACAAGAGTATCTGCTGGCTAGATTCCTCCATCTTTGTAAAAATGATGCAAAAGACTCTCCTTCTTTTTGCTTAGTGTTGCACAAAGTAGTGACTGATACGTCTGTCTCTATGTTGTAGAAAAATGTTGAATAAATGCCTCTGCTAAGTCACCCCATGACTTAATACCAGGTGGAAGTTGGGAGAACCATTCCATAGCTCGATCACCTAGGCTTTGTGGGAATAATCTCATCAAATATGTCTCTTCTGCTGCTATCTCAATGTAAGCTGTGAAAAACTGTCTTATGTGTGCCTTAGGATCCCCTTTTCCTCTATACTTATCAAATTTGGTCGTTACAAAGTGTGTAGGAAAAGGAGGCATTGGAATGCTCTTGTCAAATGGATAAGGACATATGTCTCTCATTGTGTATGTTGGCTTCGGTGTATTTATGTCCTCCATTTTCTTTTGTAAGTCCTTGATTTGTTGCTCCAAATTGCTCTTAGGTGGAGATCGACTTCTTGGACCATACCCCATGCTTGAGGCACCAATTGGAGGAGAAGCATGTTGCATATATGGATGATATTGATCATACACATGTTCATATGGAGGAGGTCTATATTGATGTTGCATATATGGACCACTTGGTATAGATTCATGTTGAGGAACGAAATATCTATTTTGTCCATGTATACCATACTCTACAGGCATGTCATGTTCTAATGTGTTGCCCCCAAATTTGACACGGGGTTTCCTTGTGTCCAAATTTTGAGCATGCCTTTGAATATCCAATTGCTTTGGTGGTTGATCCTTAGCCTTGATATGTGATTGAGCATATCTTTCTGCATAAGACTTCCATAATGGTCTACGAAGGTGAGTATCATATGCTTGACCATGTGTATGTGGGACCTCTGGTTTTTGAAACAAAGATGATGGTGATTCAGGCACCATATGTGGTCCTCTATTGCCTCCACTATTAGGCCTCCTTTGATCCATGTTGGAGTGAGTTTGTTGCAAAGGTCTATTTTCCATTATTTGAGACATGTCAAAATCATGAGGTATCTTGGCTCCACTTTGTGCCATCATTTATAAGAAGTATTGTCTATCTCTCCTCATTATTTCCTCAATCAATCGATTGAAGCAAGGGTCCATAATGGATTCTTCCACATCTACTGAATGTACGGAAAAGTTGTCCATATTGTCATTGTGTGTATCATTGTTGTTTGTAATGTCCATGTTCTCAACATTTGGAATGTTTCTATAGGCATCCATGTCAGGTAATGTGTTATGATCAGTATTGAAAAAGACATCATTGTCATACTCATAGACACTCATGTTTGTGGACTCTTGAGCCTCTTTAGTTTTTCTCCTAGATTTTTGAAGACGGGTTTCAACCATGAACTAGGTATTGACCAAGATGTGTGAGACTAGATGAAAACGGAAAAAGTATGGAAGACCAAGAGTTGGATGGAATGTAAATGAATCTGAGGTGTACTTGCAATGTCCAAAGTGTAAGACCAAGTATGTATGTAGTAGAGTAGGTGTGACTTCCAAAGAGAGGATAGTTTCTCTTGATGAGGTAAGTTGACCTTGACTCTAAGTAAGACCAAATGAGACCCAAAGGTGATAGACCTTGATGAGGGACCACTTAGAAAAGTGTTGTTGTATGTAGTGTGTTGACAAAGTAAGATGAGGACAAGAAAGTGACCTTTTGACACAAGTTTAGACTAATGTGAATGTAATGTAAGGTGTAAAGCAATGATGGACTTTGTGAGACCCAAAGACAGGTTGAATGCTAAATGAAACCCTGGAGAAATAACCTAGGAAGCTCAAGAATTCCGAAACTGACTGTGTTTGTTTGCTGGACTGTAAAAGTTTTTCAATTTTGAACATAGACGCGTCTGTATACTGCACAGATGCAATTTTCTGACACAGACGTGGTTCTGTTTAACACAGATGCGTTTCTGAGATTTTTGTAAAGTGCACTGTTGATTCTAGAAACACATACGCGTTTCTGCCCTTCACAGATGCGGTTATACAACACAGACGCTATTATGTCCGACCCAAACACATTTCTAAGATTTTTTATAAATTGCAATGTTGATTCTGGAAACATAGACGCGTTTCTACCCTTCACATACGCGGTTATACAACATAGACGCTATTATGTCCGACACAAATGCGTTTCTGCAAAATTTGTACAATTTTTTCCAATCTATGAAGTTATTTTGTTGTGACCAAATCTAACTGTTTGACTATTTTTCGTGACAAGAGGACACAATATTGATGAAAACTCAATGTTTGCAAGTGTCTAGATTCCAAAAAAATGACTCCAAGAAAATGTGTTGTTTGATGTAAAATTGTTTTGCATACACTTGAAGACACAAAAGACACAATGTTTTGCTGTTTGGTCTTGAATGTTTGAATGTTTAATATAAGTCAAGCACAATTCTTATGGCTGGCCAAGACAATAGTTGTTGATCCCACATGGGGTTTTACCCCCGAGGCTACACTATTCAGAGCGGATACTTAGATGCTTGACCTCACTGGCTCCACCCTCGGCACTCACTTCTCGGGTCAGCCAAGCATCAGTCCCCACGAAAACTCCCCATGGTGAACTTTGTATCTCTACTAAGAACCGTATGTGTGTGGGCCACTACCAGAGGTCCGACCTCTTGCCCCAACAACTAGAAGGATTTGGGCTTCTAAAACAAAAAGGTGCTAGTAAGGGCATCCACTCGTGTGGCCATACATGCGGCACTTTTAGCTCTATAAATATAGAAGGCTTCCAACCGGTAGGGGTTACACCCTACAATTGATCAAATAAATTTGATCAAACGGGTTTATGGGGAGACATAGTGTCGGTATGAACTAATCAACATTCATTATTCATAGTTTTCATCATGAATATAGTTATTTATAGTGGTTTGGAAGAAGATGGCTTTTCTTTTGCTACCACTTGGGTCGTTCTCTTCTCACTAGTAGTCCTAATGACCACACGGGAAGACAGGCCCTCTAAAGATTAAACAAAAAGAGCCTATTGCTCAAGACACAAAAGAAAATGATTCAATTTTAGTGCACCAATTGAAGTGTTTACTAGTCTATTGAAAACAAAGCACACAAATAAAAAAAATAAAAAACCCTTGCTAAGGTCCTACAACAAAGATTTGTTAGTAGTTTGGATTGTTTGAAATAATCACCCCTTCCTACAAGCACACAAGTTAGGTAAATTTTAGATCCAAAAGAATTTGTGAAAATAGGGGCTTTCAACCAAACGATTTTGCTTTCAAGACAAGTTGCACCAATTTTGTTAGCTAGATCTGAAGATGTTAGCTCAAAATAAACTGGATCTGAAATATTGAATGACCAAAAATTGAATCAATGAAGCTAAAAAAAGAAATCAACGCACACAAACACAGTTACCCCAAACACAGACGTGCCTATCTGACGTAGATGCACTTTTGTGAGACACAGATGCGGTTCCAGAACCCAGACGCAACTTTTTGGACACAGACGCATCTAAAAACACTGCAAACACGACTGAGGAACACAAACGTAGTTTTCAGAATCTACAAAAAAAATAAAAATGTTGTCAAAGATGCAGACGTGGTTCCAGATGTTACAGACGTGATTCGGGAACACAGACGCGATCTGAAAGTGCACAGACATGACAAAAAGCCAAAACCGTGATCCAAAAATACGCAGAAGCGGAAATATCAAAATGCTGTCGAAAAATGTCAGATCTGCAACTTCAAAACACAAAATCTGCAACAAAGATGTTAAATGCAAAAGGGACAAGGGTCCCACCGGGCGTGCCAAAATGTATATGGTGAAAATAGATAACAATAATAACGATATTGAAAGGCTAAATGAATTCAACCACAAAACCCTAGCCTAACAACAACAAAGATCCACAATAACATATGAAGATTACCTAAGACAATGCAAATCAAATGAAATCACAAAGATTATACCATCACATGTCCAATAGGGTTTGGATCTCCATTCTTCCTATCTCCATTGATCTTGCTTGATATATTTGCTCTCAGATTTTATGTGCACAAGAGCTCAACAAAGAACGGAATGTGGTTGCAAGTAGGATCGCATATGCCAAGTAGTCAATTGATCAAGTGATTAGCCAGTTAGGGTTTGATAATGAAGGAAGCATCTCTTTATATAGAAGACACTATATGAAATGGAGGGATGAGATTGAGAGGTGTAAAAGGAGGTCGGCTATGATTAGAGGGTAGGTAAAAGAAATAATAAAATAATGAAAGGGGTAGGTAGTGTATGAATTAAGAGATGAATGACATGTGTCATGAGTGGAAAAGGTTAATGAATTAATTAAATAAATAAAGATTTATTTAATTAATAGAAGAAGTGGGATCAATTAAATAAATAAAATATTTATTTAATTTAGGAAAAGGAATAATTTAAATAAATAAATGTATTTATTTAAATGAGAAATAAGGCTAGAAGAGGATAAATGAATTAATTAAATAAATAAAGATTTATTTAATTAATAGAAGAATTAAGCTCAAATAATTAAATAAATAATATTTATTTAATTAGACATGACAATTTTAGGTGTCTATAGAAGCAACTCATATTGTTCGTGTACAGACAAGACAATATGGGAGTTCATTATACCCAGCAAGTTGTGGTGTTGTTGTTCGTGTTGGCTCTGTTGGACCCTGCAATTAAGATTCAATATACATTATTCAATAAGGTTAACTGTGCAACATAATGAAATATTGAAAAGTGTGTTATCTTGTTGAGCTTTGCTTGGTTTCGAGAATAGTTTAATATTCTCTACTTAAGAGGGCCAATCACGTGAAGGTGGAAGCTCATTTGGCCCCTCCCCACCCCTAACATCACTCTAAATTCCCCATTAACATCTTATAACATTCATTCATTCATTCCTTCTACCATTAATAAAATATAGCATTCATTCATTAATATCACATAACGCTCAGTAACACATAACATTGATTAACATTAATTAACACACAACATTCATCAATATTAATTAACACATATCATCCATAACCATTAATTAGCACATAATTACATTCACTAACACATAAAAATCAGTCATTATCAAATAAGTTAGATTACAATCATTTCTTTTTTCTTTTTTCTTTGAAGCTATGAAAAGACTAAGTGGAACATCGGTTTCTTCATCATTTCCCCCCTTTGCAGATGTTCTGCCAACTGCTCGTGATCTCGATGTATGCCTAGTTCTATACTGAGTATGAGGACACTGAAGCGAAGGGGGGTCCTCTGCAATAACAAAGAAATGGGTTAAATTCAATAAAAAAAAATTATTGTTACAAGTATTTCATTAATTTAGAGAACATAACTGTTGCGCTCTTTACCTGATGGGGCCACATCATTTTGTGTAGCCTCAACCTCAACATGTTGAACACCCTCTAGATCATCTGGAGTTGAAATACTAAAGGTTACATTAATGCTGAACACCAATTGCAATTATATTTGTTTAAAGGAATAACAGTGGTCCTCTTTACCTAAGTGGGGAACATCATGTTCCTGATGTTGTGTACCTAGATCATGCTCCACTTGGTCACCACCGACTACATGCTCTAAAATATTAACAAAAAAGGTTACATTAATTACTACTCTAATTACAAATTAAGATGTTTAATTGTATTAATAGCTAAATAAATAAATTTGAATAGCAAATGAATACCTCCACTACTGGGATGCACATCCAAACCTTCATGTGCAGGTGGTGTTTCATGATTAGCAAGCTGCATTCCAATGTCATGCACATTGTTATCATTGCTTGCTTATTTAAAACAAATATAGTCACTTTATGTTGGAACTCAACATCAATTAGATTATTGGTAAAGTATTCAATTTGAAACAATTTCCATTTAGCATATTTACCTATGTGATAGATCTCTAATTTTGTGTATGCCCACTCAATTCTCCTAGCTGATCAGCCACGGCTGAATAGACTTGCTGGTAGGCAATTCTCTTATCATCTTCTGTGGGCGCTCTATTGAATTCAAAGCCTTGCATTTTTGCTTGGTACCGTGAATTTTGCTTGCATTGTTTGATAAAAAAAAACATTTGCAATTTATTAATATTTTCATGCATTATTTTGTTTACATGAGATACTTACAATTCGTGCAGCAAGTTTCATATAACCACCAAAGCCGAGTTTGTGTTGCCCATGTTTTTCTTGTCTTGCCTTGGTTGCCTTTGACGTGTCACTCATTCTATAAAAAGTTTGAAATATATTAGATTATATAAATATAAAGAGTAATTAATCAGTACATAATTACATTGTTAATAGTATCTCGTACCTTCTTTTGGCGTCTGGTGGTGTATTTCCTTTTTTCCTTTCAATTCTCTCCTTGGCATCCAAAATTAGGTCCTTCCACTACCTCTCTGGAATCATGGGGGATGCTCGTACTTTAGGTTCCTCTCTAAATGGGTCTTTTATTGGTCCCTCACATACTTTAGATATGTGCTAGCTTTTTCAAGGGGCTTGGTTTTGTCAAAGGTGTCATTTCCAAACCACTCAACCATTTGGTTTATCAATTTATCTTTTAAACTTTTTTCTTGGTCATTCCACCTTTTAAAGCAAAAAAAAACCTGTTAGATTTAGAAATGAACTGAAGCTACATTTATTACACTTCAAGAAATGGATCAAAGGAAAAATATTCTAGCAATGATATGAAATCAAAATAGTGGATTAGGGTTAGTTCACATATGATGTACCACCTTTTACGTATGGTGGGCCCAAATATCTGCAATGCAATGTCACTAAGATGTTTATAGAAAATATCATTGCCTGCAAAACATTCATGGGATCACTAGTCCAAAATGAGTGATCATAAAGTAAATTACAATTAGAGTAAATACAATAATAATTTTAAAGTACCTGAAACCTTTTGTATCTTTAAGGGAATCATTTCTTCGTCTCTCACCACCAATGTGGCCTACAACGTTCCCATACTAGAAATATGAGAAGATCCAAGAAATGATGGTATGTTATCAGCAGTAGTCACCTCTGGCACATCCTCATGTGCATCTCCTCCTGCAAAAAATGAATCCACTATGAAATGGCATTAGAATTCAAGAAAGAACGCTTGAAGGGAAATAAACACATGACAAAAGATAGAGAAAAAGAGGGATCTACCAACAGTGGGTGGACCAATATGATGTGTAGTAGAGGATGTCTACATACTACATGTTACCGACATTGTAGTCAGCAATACAGGTGAGGGTAACCTCTCATGAGGCAGCGACGACATTTGCACAGGAACATTGACAACACCTAAAGAATAATACATTAAATATATCAAACATTAAATATATGAAAAGTGCAAGAATTGTAAACATGGATGAACCTTTATTTTGAAAATTGACAGTATCAAGTATGATGTGTTTTGGGTACTCAAAGTTATAAGCCAAGTAAGCGATAATACAAGAAAATCATCATCACCTAAAGAACCTGCAACACCCTGATCATGGCAATGACTTTCATGAGGGCGGATAAATTGCTGTAAAACAATACGTACATATTTTAGTTAATGACATAAAAGAGAATAAAATATAAACCATTATTGAACTTTTGTTATAATTAAAGCTTTCATTACTGCTTACTTGCAAGTTTACTATTGTCTGAATCAATAATTCCACCCTCTCTTGTATCTCATCAGTAATAGGATTCACTCGTGCCAAAGCAACAATCTCTTTAGTAATTTTCTAAGAGGTTTTTTTATGAATTCCATAGGGTGTGTGGAATCTTCAGGGTCATCATCACTTAACCCTATTGATTCCACATCCCTACAGAGGTGCTCAGGTACTGCAACTCCCTTTCCCTTTCCCCGAACATCCGTCTGTGTCAAGAATATAATTAACAATTACAAAATTAGTCTAAATCACTAAAAAAAAGAACATAATAATGTAACAGTTTGCTTCTATCTAATTTGTACAATTACAATGAGGTTTACCTGCTTGGTAGAAGTGTCGCAACCTACATCCCTATTTGGGATATGTGATAGATCCATGTCGCCCTGTGACAAAGAAAAAATATAAAAAACGTTAGCGAAATTAAACCAATAAACCTATCAAAAAAACTTCATAATAAAATGGTATATTGGATTCATTAATTGGAGGTTGGTTAATTTAAATGGCATATAGTACATACCACCCCCATGATATTAACTTTGTTTGTATCTATATGATTCAAACTGTAATCGATTAGAATCTCTTCACTTGCATTTATTGATTTTATCGCACATACAAACACACGATTTCCCTCGCACGCCTCAAATATGCAATTGGGTTGTTTATTAGTTGATCCAGGTCACGTACTATTTATAAAACCTGCAATATTCCATGTTGCCTTTGGCCGACCATCAATGTATACAGCCACTCATTTACTTTGATCATTATCTTTCTATTGTATATAATTTGCTGACAGTGCATACCTACACATACTTTTTTTATATTTAACAATCTGCATCTAATTATTGTAATTGTAACAAGGTCCAACAAACTCCATCAATTCAACAACTTTATTGTAATAGACCTTTATGTCATCCATGGAAAATAAGCCTAAACCATGTAACGATGAAGGTGCTATGTGATATATCCTATCATTAACACAAAAAATCGGTGTTTATTGGAGGAAGTTCCTTGGGCACCCATTATTTTTGTAGATGTTTGTACCTTAGTGGCACCTCAATATCACCTTTGGTCTCATCATCATAAGAACATGACCCCCCTTGAGCAAGGAAAAATTTCATGCGTTTATTGAATTTTCTTCTAATCTTTTGACCTCTTGTTGATCTTCCTATTGTAGACCTACTACATGTGTCACTTTCATTTTCTATTCCTACATTTTCCTCACTTGATGAAGACATATCTGACAAATACCTATTTGGGGGTACTTGCACTCCATGAAATGAGAGAGAAATTTTGCAAATGAGGGTAATGTTGATGAAGAAGTCAGCCCTAAAGTTGATTTTGGGATTAAAATTGGATTAAGTCCAACTGGGGCCTCAAGTGTTGATAATTGTATTAGATTTGCTGCTAATGTCGAGGTTTGAAAAACTGAGGAAGTTTGTTTTCCAAGTAATTTAAAAAAAATAAACTGTTTCTATAGGGTGTATTGACTAGTTATACCTCTCCATCCATGAGACTGTGCTGGATCCTCGTCAAAGGGGTTCAAGGTCCTATACAATGTAATTCAATTATCTTATGTTAGCTAAAAATTACATAGTACACAACATGAACAACATGAACTTTGTAGACAAAAAGAGTATTAAATAATAAAAAGATGTTGTCATCAAAATCATTGTAAATTTTTTAATTCCTTACCTTTACTTTATGTAGACTATGCAAGATCCTCAACTAAATGGTTGACGATGTCTGTAGTCAACGACCTGTTCCCACCAAGGGTGATAACATCACATAGGGACTATACCTGAAATCAACACCATCAATTGAGCATCATAATAATTACTACATTTGTAAGTTGATAAACAATAAATACATACGTATCATAAGAATCACATGATGTGTCATCATATATGTAATTAAGTATCACAATTAGCATCACATATGTGTCATCATAAACATGCAATCCATCACATATGTATCATAAATCACCATCCATCACATAGGTAATAAACAATCCACATTCTATAAATAAACACAAAGTTCAAAAAATGTCACATGCATCATCATAAACATGTGATCCATCATATATGTATTTTAAATCAACATCCATCACATAGCTAATAAACAATCCAATTTCCATAAATAAACACAGTTTAAAAAATGTCACATAAATAGTCACTCTCCCTATCTCCATCTCCATATTAAAAAGTGCAGATCATGAATTAATTATGTAATGGCATTAGAATTCAAAACATAATGAATTAATTATGTAAACAAAATTCTATCAAGAAGTCAATATTAAATAGATAATATACTAATCGCATACCTCATACATTTCATTCATCATCATGAACATCATCATCATCATCATCATCATCATCATCATCATCATCATCATCGCCATCATCATCATCATCATCATCATCATCACCATCAATGTCTTCACCGTCATCATCACCATCATCACCATCACCATCACCACCACCACCACCACCACCACCACCACCACCACCACCACCACCACCACCACCACCACCACCACCACCACCACCATCATCATCATCATCATCATCATCATCATCATCTGATAGTTCTGATACTTAATATAAGTATAGATCCAATAGCCAACAAGATGAGAGTGGGCGGGGGTGAATCATACAAACTTAATCATCCATAAAAACATCAAATTCAACCTCGATAACATATATTTTAGTCATATAACCAAAACTATCAAACATGCAAACTCAAAAGCATATGAACAAATATAAACCTCATAACACCAAATTTAACATGGAAACCCAAATAGGGAAAAACCACTGTGGGATTTCGGACCCACTAAGAAATATACTCTTCTAGAGTATGCTCGGTTAAAAGCAAATCCTGTTAAAGATTACAAACACATTACTAGATGTGACCCGGTTAAGGGATTTCCCTCAGATTTGTTAGGATCTTCACTTTGTTAGAAGTGACCTTGTTAAAGGATTTCAAACACTCAATCAGAATGTCACCTTGCTAGAGGATTTACAAATAAGACTATTAGGTCCACTCAGTTAAGAGATTTTCTGCTACTTCTCAAAATAACAGTAATAAAAATATGTCTGCAACTTCACATCTAAAAATGCTAAAGCAGATTCTTATTTGCTCAATACAATCAATTCATAGGACTTATCTTGTCCCTCTACTGGGCTATATACTCTGTTATCAAAATAGGTCTTCAAGCTTCTATGCTCGGTAATCACTATGTAGCATTCCTGTGGATACACTTGCCCGCATAAATTGTTTATCAATAGTTTCCTATTTATAAACAATCTTCTAACCACTTAATCTCCTTGATCACATTTCCCATGATCAATCATAGCCATCAGATCTTCAATCTTGTCCAGGTTCAATGTATCCTTCGAGCTGAAAACATTTTACCCCACCTTGGAACTTGCATTTTCACCTTGGAACTTGTGTTAGGGTATTGCAGTTCAATCTGAGTTGTAGATCTTCCTATCGATCTTTCTTTACCATAGATTCTTTAACAATCTTCATACATGGCTTACCAATCATTTAATTCACTCTAGCTCATCAGCTTCCTTCATTAAATATCAGATGTAAACATTTAATGCATTCTATTATAGCCCGGTTGTAACTCGGTAAATACTAAACTTCACTCGGTAGACATTCTACCTTCATTAATCGATAGCGATAACCTTAGGGTTTATTGACTAGGTTCTTTGCTCGGTAACATAGTATAGTATTAACCTTTCAAACAATAGCATATGTAGGATATCAAAACAATCTAAACATCATGATCTCATCATTGTCTAACTCAGTAATAGTTGCCCATTGATTAACTTATCCCCTTATTCATCATATTCTTTCTGTGTCTTTTACCAACATCTTTATACTCATCAAATCATACTTCTTAAGATATGGAAACATCATACTGAATTAGAAAATCAATTTCTTGACATCAATGACAAAATAATAATATTAAGACAGTAATCATCCTTAATCAATTATATCCATAGTCATCAACAACCTTCTCAATATCCTTATTGAAATGCCAACAATCTCTCATTGTAATTGGAATGCCAACATTCTTCTTGTCTTTTATAATGCCAACAATCTCCCCCTTTGGCATTGATGGCAAAACCAATTGATTTAACTTTATTAAGATTCAGATTGTTGTGAAATTCTGAAATGCTGAAATGCTCTCCCCCATACATTAGACTTCTCCTGTTTTCTCAGTCTTCTTTCCAATCTGTAGTCTGCTCTTCTTATGTATTCTCCCCCTTTCATAGGTATTCTCCCCCTTTGACAACAATGCCAAAAAGAAAAGAACTAAAATCATAACTTCTTCCTCTAAGAAGTGAATTCTATGTTGTTATGTATCAATTCAGTCTCGGTCAGAGCATTTGTCTTCAATTCCTATTCCCTGTTTATTGTTTTCTGCACACCTTTAGAAAAACCTCCTAAAGTGTGTAAATCATCATCAACTCCTAAAGATATTCTGTAGAGTGATCGAATTGATGCTTTCACCGAACTCGGTTAGTGAATGGAAGATAGGGGTAGGACACCTAACTGACTTCTGAGATATTCAAAAGTGTCCTTTGGCAGTGGCTTGGTGAAGATATCTGCTATTTGCTCCTTTGTACTAACATATTCCAACACCACTTTCTTCTCTTGAACTTATTCTCTAAGATAATGATATTTGATAGAGATGTGCTTTGTCTTAGAGTACATAACAGGATTCTTTGAAATGTTAATGGCACTAGTGTTATCACAGAATATAGTTACTGGCTCAGTAACTTGCTCATTTATTCCTTCCAACAGTTGTTTAATCCATGCTATATTGGTGCAATTTAGTGTTGCAACAACATATTCAGCTTCTGCTGTTGAATGAGAAACACATCCTTGTTTCTTGCTAAGCCAACTCACTAGTCTTTCTCCTAAAAAGAAAGCTCCTCCACTTGTGCTTTTCCTATCATCAATGTTGCCTCCCCAATCAACATCAGTATAAACTTTTAAATCAAACTCATTTCCTTTCTGATATACTAAGACATAATATTCAGTGCCTTTTAAGTATTTGAAAATTCTTTTGATTGCCGTCATGTGTGTTTCCTTAGGATCTGCAGCAAATCTTGCAACAATACCTACTACATGTGCTATATTTGGCCTGCTGTGAACAACATATTGCAACTTTCCAATCATAGATCGATAAAGTGTCTCATCAATAGATGCAAATTCATCATTCTTTGATAGTTTACAGTTGGTAGTCATAGGAGTACTTACTGGTTTTGAATCCTCCATTCCAAATTTCTTCAAGATTTCCTTTATGTACTTGGATTGGGTAATGAAAATCTAATCTTTCATTTGCAGTATCTGCAGACCTATAAAATATTTTATCTCACCGATTAATAACATCTCAAATTCTTTACTCATTTCATTTCCAATGGTCTTGCATAGAGAGTCATTTCCACTAAAGATAATATCATCAACAAATATGGCTGAGATCAGTATTCCATTTTCATCATTCTTCATGTACATATTGTTGTTTTCACTTGTTCTTATAAAACCAATTTTGATCAAATATGAGTGCAATCTCTCATACCATGCTCTAGGTGCTTGTTTTAGACCATATAAAGCTTTGTTCAATTTACATACCTGATCATTATTTTCTCCTTCAACAAATCCTTCAGGTTGTTCAATGAAAACTTCTTCTTCTAATATACCATTCAGAAATGCAGATTTGACATCCATTTGATATACCTTGAAATTCTTGTAAGCAACATATGCCAACAATGTTCTTACTCCTTCAAGTCTTGCCACAGGTGCAAAAGTCTCACCACAATCAATTCCTTCTTCTTGGGCATAACCTTTGCAAACTAGTCTTGCTTTATTCCGAATGACTTCACCCTTTTCATTTAGCTTGTTTCTGAAGATCCACTTTGTACCAATTACATTTTTGTCCTTCGGTCTTGGGACCAGTGTCCATGTATCATTCTTCTTGATTTGATCAATCTCTTCTATCATAGCATTTATCCAATCTTCACTGTTAAATGCCTCTTTCACTATTCTCGGTTCAAATTCAGATATCAAACATGTGTTCTGTCTCAGTTTGTTCCTTGTCATCACTGGTTCATCCTTATCTCCTATAATCTGACTTGGTGCATGATAGCTTCTAACATACTTGGCTAATATAGGCTCGGTAGGCTCTGTATGATCTTCTTCATCACTCGATAACTGGATATTTTCTTCATTTTCTTCAACAGTTATCTCGGTAGGACTTCTCGGTTGCACATAGACAAATCCTTCATAATCTTCTGGTTCTTTGGAGTTTCCTTCATCATTTCTTTCTACAAATTCATCAATTTTCACATTTGCACTTTCTACTATTTTGTTAGATGATTTGATCAGACATTTAAATGCTTTGCTTCTAGAAGAATAACCTAGAAACATTCCTTCTTCACTTTTCTGATCAAACTTGCCATTTCTATCATCTTTATGAACATAGCATCTACTCCCAAAGATTTTAAAATAACTCACATTAGGTTTCTTGTCATACCAGATTTCATAAGGTGTCTTCAAAGTACCTTTCTTCAATTGAACTCGGTTCAAGGTGTAAACAGTTGAGCTTATTGCTTCTCTCCAAAATGTTTGTGAAACTTTCTTTTCAATCATCAAGGTTCTGGCACAATCCACAATAGATATGTTCCTTCTCTCAGCTATCCCATTATGTTGTGGAGTTCTTGGTGCAGAGACTTGTCTTTTTATACCATGATCATTCGCAAAATAAGTTGAACTCATCAGATGTAAACTCTCCTCCTCTATCTGATCTGAGACATTTCAGTTGTCTTCCTGTTTCATTTTCAACTCTAGCCTTGTACCATTTAAACATTTGAAAAGCTTTTGATTTTTCTTTTAAAAACATTACTAACATCATCCTTGAGTAATCATCCACAAATAATATGAAATATTTATCACCATAATAACTCTGAACTTTCATAGGACCACAAAGATCAGTATGCACAAGATCTAAAATTCCCTTAGAAGTGTAGGACTAACTTGTAAAGCTTGATCTTGTCATCTTACCCATCTGGCATCCTCGGCACATAGCATTCTCAGGTTTTTCAAGACTCGGTAGACCTCTTACTCGGTGCTTCTTATAGATTATCAAAATTAACATGACAAAACCTTTTATGCCATAACCAAGTATCATCTATTCTTGCATATAGACATTTATTCCGAGTTGAGTCAAGATGAAATGTATTACCTCTTGTTTGTGTCTCGGTAGCAGCTAACTTTCCATGCTTGTCATGAACTTTGACAATTCCTTTTCAAACTCTATTCGGTAACCTGCGTTGTTTAGCTATGCTACACTCAACAAATTGTATTTCAAACCTTCAACCCAATAAACATCATTACATTTAGCATCTTCAAGAAGTGTTATGGATCCTTTACCTCTTACCGGACATGGTGCATCATTACCAAATCTTACATAGCCTCCATCATAATCATCTAATTTAATAAACTTATGTTTATCACCTGTCATGTGATGTGAGCAACCACTATCTATGATCCAAGAATCATTAGTATTTATATGAGATATTAAATGTTTTTCTTCATACCTTTCTTCATTTGATCCATCTTTAATAGCCACATAAACAACTTCCTCTATATCAGTTTCATCTGATTTATCATCATTAGATTCCTCATTAGCTATTAGGCATGTCCTTTTGTCTCTTCTCCTGAAGTCTCGATGTCCTCTGTAATGATTATCTTTTTGTCTGTCATCTCGGTAATCTCTCTTTTCACTAGATTCTTTGTTAGGACAGTTAGAAGCCATATGTCCTATCTTATCACAATTGAAACATTTTAAAGGTAGCTTTCCTTTATACTTACCTTTTCCTCTCGGTAGCCTTCTGGCTAATAGTGCTTCAAACTCTTCTTGCTTTCTGATTTCCTCATACAGTTTGTGTACCTCCTCCATGTTTTTGTGAAATCTTTCACTTGCTCCACTGTGATTCCCTTTAGTGTACTTATACTTTCTATCATTGTAATCATTAGTTTCATCAATATGAAAAGAACTGAATGCAGATTCAACTTTATTTACCGATGACGCACTGTTATCAAAATTACTTAACTCAAATGCATGTAGCTTACCAATAGTAGCATCTAAAGAAACTGGCATATTGGGTACAGACCTCAACTCATTGATTGCAGAGACTCGGATTGCATAGGTAGGTAGAAGGGTTCTTAACAACTTACTTGTTACATCCTTTTCTTCAATAGTTCCTCCTGCTCCTTTGATTTGATTGAAAATCTCCTTTAGTCTTGTACTGTACTGAGTTATGTTCTCACCTTCATTCATCCTCATAGATTCAAGTTGTCCTCTTAAACTATCCACTTTTTCTCTTTGAACATGTTCATCTCCTCCATATACAGATATGAGCTTAGTCCACATTGCCTTTGCATAAGTACATCCTTCTAGATCATTAAACTCTGAATCAGTTAATGTAGATGTTATTTCAATCATTGCTTGAATATGTTCTTGCTTTGCCCTTATTTCTTCCAAAGTCAATGGATAGGTGCTCAATGCAACAAAGTCATTTTCCAGATAGTATACAACATATTCTCCAACTCCTGATAGATGTAGCTTCATCCTTTTCTGCCATGTAGAGAAACTTGACTTATTCAGCTTTGGTGCATCCCTCTTATACATCTTTGGATCTTTAACTCAAGTGCCTTTAAACTTTTCTTCCAGAGTCCAATGTTCTAATACCAATTGATAGTTTTGATACTTAATATAAGTACAGATCCAATAGCCAACAAGATGAGAGGAGGGGGGGGTTGAATTATACAAACTTAATCATCCATAAAAACATCAGATTCAACCTTGGTAACATATATCTCAGTCATATAACCAAAATTGTCAAACATGCAAACTCAAAAGCATATGAACAATATAAACCTCATAACACCAGATTTAACGTGGAAACCCAAATAGGGAAAAACCACTGTGGGATTTTGGACTCACTAAGAAATATACTCTTCTAGAGTATGCTCGGTTAAAAGCAAATCCTGTTAAAGATTACAAACACATTGCTAGATGTGACCCGGTTAAGGGATTTCCCTCGGATCTGTTAGGATCTTCACTTTGTTAGAAGTGACCTTGTTAAAGGATTTCAAACACTCAATCAGAATATCACCTTGCTAGATGATTTACAAATAAGACTGTTAAGTCCACTCGGTTAAGAGATTTTCTACTACTTCTCAAAATAACAGTAATAAAAATATGTCTACAACTTCACATCTAAAAATGCTAAAGCAGATTCTTATTTGCTCAATACAATCAAATCATAGGACTTATCTTGTCCCTCTATTGGGCTATATACTCTGTTATCAAATCAGGTCTTCAAGCTTCTGTGCTCGGTAATCACTATGTAGCATTCTTGTGCATACACTTGCTTGCATACATTGTTTATTAACAGTTTCCTATTTATAAACAATCTTCTAACCACTTAATCTCCTTGTTCACATTTGCCATGATCAATGATAGCCATCAGATCTTCAATCTTGTCCAAGTTCAATGTATCCTTCGATCTGAAAACATTTTACCCCGCCTTGGAACTTGGATTTTCACCTTGGAACTTGTGTTAGGGTATTGCAGTTCAATCTGATTTGTAGATCTTCCTGCCGATCTTTCTTTACCATAGATTCTTTAACAATCTTCATACATGGCTTACCAATCATTTTATTCACTCCATCTCATCAGCTTCCTTCATTAAATATCACATGTAAACATTTAATGCATTCTGTTATAGCTCAGTTGTAACTCAATAAATACTAAACTTCACTCGGTAGACATTCTGCCTTCATTAACCGATAGCAATAACCTTAGGGTTTACCGACTAGGTTCCTTAGGGTTTACCGACTAGCTTCTTTGCTCGATAACATAGTATAGTATTAACCTTTCAAACAATAGCATATGTAGGATATCAAAACAATCTAAACATCATGATCTCAGCATTGTCTAACTCGGTAATAGTTGCCCATTGAATAACTTATCCCCTTATTCATCATATTCTTTTTGTGTCTTTTACCGACATCTTTATACTCATCAAATCATACTTCTTAAGATATGGCAACATCATACTGAATTAGAAAATCAATTTCTTGACATCAATGACAAAATAATAATATTAAGACAGTAGTCATCCTTAATCAGTTATATCCATAGTCATCAACAACCTTCTCAATATCCTTATTGAAATGCCAACAATCTCTCATTGTAATTGGAATGCCAACCTTCTTCTTATCTGTTATAATGCCAACATCATCGTCATCATCATCATCATCATCATCATCATCATCATCATCATCATCATCTTCTTCTTCATTATCATTGAGAAACTGTTGATCACGATCATCATCCACTTCATCTTCTACATCTTCGGTATCTTCTTCTTCCATCACATTATACTTTATCGGCCTTCCTCTTGGATCATGTCTAACAACAAATGACCAACCCGGTTTATGTGGAACCTCTGAATAAAATACTTGCTCGCATTGGCTTTGAAGAACATAGGGCTCATCCCCAACTGGTTCAGATGACCTTGTATTTAGCATTGTAAAACCATTATCATGTTCAATAACAGTTCTATCAGGATCATTTTTATTCAATCGTAGCCTGTACCATTTGACGATGAACAAAAATAATTCGAAGGAATTAAAGTCACACTCAATTATATCATCCAAAATGTCATAGTATCGATTTTGAGACTGTTGAGGATGTATGTCATTTCTTGATGAAATATTTGTCACCTCAAATACTGCAGTGATGCCAGAATCACAAGTTTTCTTCGTGTCATGCAACTTTTTTATGCAAAATTTATGACCATTGTAGCACATAGCGTTGTGGTGTTTGACCTGCGACATGTCAAACATGTAAAATTTATTGCATTATGAGTTGATAAACATATGGGATTAATAAATTTATACGTACCTATTTATCTCTTAAACCATATGCTAAATCAATTTCCCTTTGCATAACATTGGAATCTCCATTACGATGAGCTTCTTTAACCAATGAAGCCACACCTTCCCATGTTAACGTGCATCCAGAATGTTGACAACGTTTAATCCATACCATCATCCAATCAAGATTATTTGCAATATATAGATGTAGTGCATCCCACTCTCGACCAACTGTACAAAAAATAAATAGACGTCTTACAATCAATTTATTTTGAAGATTAAGAATTAATTAACTACAATAACATCTTATAATTACCTCTCACTTTCCTCAATCTACCTTTCCCCGTCAAGTACTCCCCTTCAAATTTGTTAATGGGGTTGGGATCCCAAATGCGATCCACGTGGATCTTTGCTGCAAACTTAGGAAGATATTTAGAAATGTACACCATAGTCTAGTATACCCTATACCCCTCCACCATAGAACCCTCAAGATGTGCTCTTTGTCGAACCAAAGCCTTCAAAAATTTCAAGTGCCTCTCAACCATCCACATTGACCTAGTGTGTACAGGTCCACACAATTCAATCTCTTCAAGTTGGTGTATGAGGTAGTGTTCTTGTGCATTGAAAAAAGCTGGAGGTAGACACTTTTGCATTTCACACATTAAATGAGGAATTTTTCTCTTCCAATATTTTATATCGTCTTTATGGATTTCTTTACATGACAACCACCTACAAGATATTCAAGACACAAAAATATATATTACATAACAAGTAAAACAAATAGAAAATATAATATCTATACAACGAACTGAACAAATATCACTACTTACCTCATGTATTTTCCAAGATCATATATGACTTGCTTGACATTATTGTTGAAGTCATCTGGGAGAGATTGAGGTAGAACGTACTGCAACAATTATAAAATTATCTTTTCATTTTTTTGTAACATAATACAATGAAAAGTACACGTACGTGCAGTACTTAAATACGTACTAAAAACATAAGAACATGAATTACCTTAATGAAGGTATGCCAATCATGTGTTTTCATCCCTAGCCCAAATTCACTTTTCTTTGATATGAGATTGTTTATGTTCGCAACAAATCCTGTGGGAAATTGAATTTTTTGTATGACTTCTTTTATAGCATTGCTTTGCTAGTCCATTATTAACCAAGGAAGCTCACTTATATTAATTTGGTCTCCATGGCTATTTGATTGAATGACATTTATCATTGCATGATTGCAATCCTAAATGTCACTACATATTTTGACAATTTTTTCTTTGTCACGCCTTCCATCCAATATTTTCCATAATGTCTCTATTATATTCTTTCCAATAGGCATACTATCAAACAAATGAACAATTTGTAACTACTCGTAGTAGGGCAACCTACCAACTTGTTGAGGATAAAATTTTAGTCCCTTAGGAAGGTGGTCATTTATGCCTTCATGACCTTCATGATCATCAATCACATCATCAGTAAACAAAACAAAATAGAAAAGATGTTTTATGACAAACCAATAGATGGAATGGCATTACCTTGACGATTAATTCTATTATATTCCAACTTCCACAGGTGAGGTGTTATTCTTCATGGCTTTGATGTATTCTCTTCTTTCCCATTGAAAAGATGTTTTCCAGTATTTCGATACTTATGATTTTTGTGGAGAAAGTGCCTATACTCATCAAACACCTGCTTTCCTAAACTTTTTGAATGACGAAATTTCATCTTTGGACCACAAACAGGACATGCAAATGTTCCCTTTGTTTGAAGACCTACAAGATAATGTATAATTGGATTAAATATGATAATTTTTTGAATTATAATGTTCATGCACAACTTAAACACTATAACATCCCACACAAAT
Source organism: Cryptomeria japonica (assembly GCF_030272615.1). NCBI lineage: Eukaryota > Viridiplantae > Streptophyta > Pinopsida > Cupressales > Cupressaceae > Cryptomeria > Cryptomeria japonica. Next base: position 723,839,356 of record NC_081415.1, on the reverse strand, counting down.
GTGTTAGCCTTGGGGCATCGTGTATTGTCCATAGAAGCATTGCATGGAATTGAAATTGTCTTTGTCCTATTAGTCTACAGATGTCATACATAGTGACACCATTCCATAACTCCAACAACTCGTCGATAAGAGGCTCGATATACATTCATATCTTTAACTTGGTACTTACCTAATCGAATGAACAAAAACATTACATAATTATTATGACCATTTTACTGCAATATTTATAATTAAATTTAGACGACTATATTTAAATGATAAAATAGGTGGAACAATCATTGCCAAAATTATGTGCTCCCTCTTTATTGACATCCATGGAGGACTGTTATTGTTGATAACAAATACAGGCCACATTGAGTAATTAGATCTCATCTCTCCAAATGGATTGACACCGTCAACTGCCAATGAAAGCCTGAGATTACGAGGTTCTTCTTTCAAGTGTGACCAATTTTCCTCTATGTCCATAAATGCTAAAAAATCCATAGGCATTCGAATAATGTCATCTCGACTTCTATTTCATGCATGGTAATCCATAAATTGTGCCAAGCTAGTGCACTTGAATAATCATTGCATACGTGGAATAATGGGAGTATAGCGAAGAACCTTGTGAGGAACCCTTTTTTTTATTTGATCTGTTCGATATCTACTGATATGACATTTAGGGCATTCCGTTCTAAATTCATGTTGTTTGTGATATATAATATGATCATTGGGACAAGCATCTATTGCTTGATACTCCATTCTAATATCTTTCATAACAGCAAATAATTCTCGGTATGAGCGAGGTAGAATATTTGATGGTGGTAACAAAAACTCACCTATCAATCTACAACAAAAAAATATAATTTGTTAATATAAAGAATATTAATGGTACAACATGATTCATAGTTTATTATGACATATATGACATACCTTAGCATACGTGACATTTTTATGTTAGATAAACCATTCATAACCTTCAAGTTCACCAACAACAATACAATAGAGAGAAGAGTTGTCTGCAAGCCTTCGTAAAGGGCCTTAGATGCCTTCTCAAGTAGAGGGACATCATGAACAACATCAAGGTCATCTTCATCATCATGATCAGCTGTGCGAGTACTAAATGTGTCATGGATCTATGTATTTGTACCATCATCTTCAATTGTGTTTTCTGGCTCATGATTGTCATCTTCCATGGGATCATTATCTTTAGCTTTGATATTCACACCTTGGTGTAGGAGCACCCTTTCAAGCGCTCCCTCCTTCTTGTTTTGTTGGTTTTATGCTTCTTATGAAGCCATTGTACATAAAATAATGAGCCATGTGCTCATAGGTCCTAGGTAGGGTCCTAGTGGAGATCTTAGGGGTCATAAGTCAAGATTGTGATTTTCTTGAAAATGGAGGGTATGTGTGCCTTTGAGGTGTTTAGGGGTCCTTTATAAGATGGTGGTGTCCTTAGGTTGGCCCGATGTGGATTTAGGAGTCATGAAAAGCAACATTGAGAAAGTTGCTCAAAAGTTGCAAAAGTTGCATGACAACTTTTAAAAGTTGTCAAGCAACTTTTTCACCAAGAGGTCAAAATCCTTAGTTTGGCATGGACAACCCTAAAATTTGGCACATTGACTAAGGTATGGGTGGTATAAGATGTTGCAAACCCTAATTGGATTGGTTGGATGTCAGACATTGTACGACCCTAGCAAAAAGACAAGACTGAGACTGTAAAACTATTACCAGCTAGTTTGAATGAAGCAACCAAGCAAGTTAATGGATTGAGATACGTCAAAAACTATGTGGAATGTCTTTTATGGTGTAAATAATTTCATTTCAATCAATTAGTTTAGGTGTTTATTTGCAGTTTGAGTGTGTTTGTAAATAGTTTGTAAATTGTCTTCTTACTGTCCAGTTTTGGACAAGATTGTGTAAATGGTTGCATAACTCCATTCCTCATTATGGAACCACCATGAAACCATGGGGAATGAGAGTGCAGACCTTGTACCATACTGCAAAACAAGCAGGGCCCTTAAAAATGTAGGAAGGTCAAGGAAAGACCCACTCCTAGGTGAGACTGGACAGTGCCCGACTAGGAGAGGTTAAGTTGCAGAGGTCTTGGAGAGCAAGGTTGGATAGAGGAAAGTACACCCTTTGGAGGAGGTGTAGAGGAGTGTTTGAAGCATCATTGGTGTGAAGGAGGAGCCTCCACAAATCTAGAGAAGGTGGCTAAAATAAAAAACACTCACTGTGACCTAGGCAGACCACAAAACCCTCACAAAACCCTTAAAAACCCCAAAATTCACCCAAGGCACTCTACGGCCACTTGGAGGCCCAAAACCTAGATAATCCTTGAGCCCTTGCCAATTGAATGCTAGTCTATTTTGGGAGTTTGGGTTGTGTATGCATTGTTTGTGAGAGAAAGCCCTAAAGGACCAGGTAGGAGGCCTAATTGGTCCTAATCCTTGTAGCCCTATTTTGTAAGCAAAAACACAAAACAGTGAAATTGGTAGAAAGGATGAAGGTAGAAACTTCTTGGGGGCACATGGAGGGATGTTAAACATGGTTTAAGACCTGATTTAACCTTGCTAAGACCCTAGAAGGTGTAGAACAAGCATAGCCCTTATTAGCCAAAGTAAGGGGTTTTGAGTCTCATGAGTAGGTGAGACCTTAGGAGCAGCAAAGCAACTCATTGGTGGGTGGATTGGGCAAGGTCAGGGGATTCCTCAAGCAAAGGAAGTCCTAGAGACCCTAGGGTGTGAGGAGAACACCAGGTGATCCAAGGAAAGGATCCAAGAGCATAGACTAGGCTAGTCTATCCCAAGCACCAACCCATCAGATTGGTATCAGAGCAAGTAACAGACTTGTTGGACTGTGTATGTCTCTATATACTGGTGAATCAGTAGGGGAGAGCCGAATGGTCACTAATGCAGAGCTGGCTAGAGAGGTGGAAGAATAGAAGGAGAAGAATAGACTCCTTGAAGAAGCTCTGAGTGAGATAAGGGATAAACTACAGGAAGTGGTGGATCAGAGGACACAAGGACCTTGGGATGAAGACACCAAGGGTAAAGGAAAGAAGACTATAGACATAGATGACATTATCCTTGAACCAGATCCCTTGTTCAATGAAGAACCTTTTGTGAAGGCTATTAAGGCCTTGAACACCAAAGCCTTTGAAGGATTGCCACATTTTAGTGGAAGAATGGACATAGACACTGTTATGGAATGGATTGAGGGCATGGAAAACCACTTTGAGTGTGAAGGAGTGACAGAGGCTCAAAAGGTTAAAGTTGCCAAATCAAGATTAAGGGGAGCAACTTTGACATGGTGGAAGTACCTGTAAGAAGAAAGAGTTAGTATGGGAAAGCTACCTATTGCAAATTGGAAAGCTATGGTGAGTAAGATTAAGGAGAACTACTTACCAGAGGATTATGAAGTCCAACTTCATAAGAAGAGACAAGGATTGAAGCAGAAGGATCTTGATGTGACCTCCTACACAGAGGAGTTTCAAAAGCTATGTCTTAGATCCAAAGTCCAAGAAGATGAATCTATTAAGGTGGCTAGGTATCTAAGCGGCCTAAAGTGGAACATTCAAGAGGAGATAAGCCTATGGACTCCTACTACTGTTCAAAAATGTCATCAGCTTGCTACCAAGGTAGAAGAGAGGAACAAAAGGAAAGGAGACTCCAATAACAGGGGTAGAGGCAGAGGTAGAGATCAAGTGAATCACTGAGGTGTTTACCAAAGCAAGGCAAATGAGCCAAGGAACCAAGGAGAAATGAGGTTGACTGAGCATGGAAATGAAGCCAATCTCAGAGGAGGACATTCTAGAGGAAGAGGTGCACAAGGTGGTCCAAATAGGGGTAGAGGTACTGGCAGAGGTAACTCCTATTTTGCAATAATGAAGTGTTACAATTGTGGACAATTGGGACACCCGGCATATAGATGCCCTGACAAGCCTACATCATCAAACAGTGGAAAGAGGGTTGCATATGCACATGAAGACTCTTCAAGTAGCAAGACACCTGAGGTGGACCATATTGAATCAGAGATTGGAGAAAATCTGATGTTCAATAGGGTCATGATAAGACAGCCAGAGAAGAATGAACCCAAGCATAGGAGAGCGTTGTTTAGGGTGAGGTGCAAGATTCTTGGTAAAGTTTGCAAGGTGATAGTTGATTAAGGCTCAACTGACAATATCATATCAGAAGAGGTAGTCAAGAAATTGAAACTCACAAGGATAGCCCACACTAACCCATACAAGGTGACATGGTTGAATCATGAGCAGAGTGTGCTAGTCAATGAGTAGACTTGGGTAGAGTTTTCTATTGGAGGATATAAGGATAAGATCCTTTGTGATGTGTTTCCTATGGATGCATGTCACTTATTGCTAGGAAGAACCTAGCAATTTGATAGGAAGGTGATCTATGATGGAGAGGAGAACTCCATTTCCTTTAAGAAGGATAGCAAGACCTTCAAGATTTAGTCTTTGATAGAGAATGAAGAGGGAACTTCAAGAACACCTAGCGTTTTATTGGCTACTGGTAAAGAGTTTTTAAACTTGCTACATGAGGAGGAGATAGTGAAGTGTGCCATCTTTGTGAAGCCAAAGGAGGAAGAAGACAAGTTGCAGGCAGAGATACCCAAGGAGGTGAACAAATGTTGCAAGAGTATAAGGACATAGTGAGTGATGGAGCACCTGCAACACTCCCATCAAGAAGGTCTATAAGTCATCAAATAGACTTTGTTCCCAGTGCATCCTTACCTAACAAGGCTGCATATAAGCTCACACCTGATCAGAATAAGGAGGTAGGAAGGCAAGTGCAGGAGTTATTGGAACAAGGACTGATTAAGAAGAGCATCAGCCCATGTGCAGTTCCGATAGTGCTAGCATCAAAAAAAGGAGGTAAGTGGAGACTTTGCACTGACTCAAGAGCAATCAATAGGATTACCATAAGGTATAGGTTTCCTATTCCTAGAATACAGGATCTAATGGACTATTTAGGAGGGGCTATGTATTTCACCAAGCTAGACCTTAAAAGTGGTTATCACCAGATAAGAATTAAGGAGGGTGATGAGTGGAAGACTGCTTTTAAAACCATAGAAGGATTGTATGAATGGCTTGTGATGCCATTTGGACTCACCAATGCTCCAAGCACCTTCATGAGGTTGATGAATGAAGTGTTGAAGGATTTCACAGGCAGATTTTTGGTAGTGTACCTAGATGACATTCTCATCTATAGCAGAACCAAAGAGGAGCACCTTGAGCATTTGAGGTTAGTCTTAGAGAGGTTGCATGAGGAGAAGCTATACATCAACCTAGAGAAGTGTGAATTCATGAAGCAAGAGCTGGTATACTTAGGATTTGTGGTGTCTAAAGGAACCTTGAAGATGGATGCAAGCAAAGTGGAGGCAATCTTGAATTGGCCTACACCTAAAACAGGGACTGAGGTTAGAAGTTTCCATGGATTAGCTCAATTCTATAGGAAGTTTGTGAGGAACTTCAGTGGAATATGTGCACCAGTCCTTGACACCATCAAAGGAGGCCTTAAAACTAAGTTTAAATGGACTGAGCAGGCTGACAAAGCATTTCAATTGTTGAAACAGGAAGTAGCCACAAAACCTATCCTTCTCTTACCTACGTTTGATAAGCTATTCACTTTGGATTGTGATGCAAGTGGAATTGCAGTAGGTGGTGTGTTGAGTCAAGAGGGAAGACCTATGGAATTTTTCAGTGAGAAGCCTAATGAAGCAAAGAAGAAGTACTTAGCCTATGACCTAGAGTTGTATGCATTAGTGCAATCACTAAAGAAATGGAGGCATTACCTACTCCCAAAGGGATTTGTAGTGTTCACAGACAACCAGGCATTGAGTTACATTAACACTCAAGAGAATCTAAGCAATAGACATATGAAATGAATGGAATACCTCCAATCCTTCACCTTCACCATCAAGCATAAGAAGTGGCAACTTAATAAGGTGGCAGATGCATTAAGCAGGAAGTTGTTGACAGTGCAAGAACTATAGTTGCAGAGCATAGGCATAGAAGTTTTCAAAGACCTCTATGAAGGACATGAAGACTTCTCATCAGCTTACAAGGTTTGCAAAGAGTTTGAGAACCATTTCCATGGTGAGTATGCAGATTACACTCTCCAAAATGGTCTCTTGTTCAAGGGTAAACAGTTGTGTGTACCTAGAGGATCCATGAGGGAGAACCTCATCCAAGAAAAACATAATGGCAGTTTAAGTGGAGACTTTGGAGTCAAAAAAACCTTGGATTTAGTACAGAGGTACTACTATTGGCCAAAGTTGCCAAGAGATGTAAAGAGGTATGTAGAGCAATGTGGAGTGTATCAAAGAGAAAAAGGAGGATCAAGCAATGCTGGTCTTTATCAACCATTACCAGTCCCTAACAGACCTTGGGAATGTATAAGCATGGACTTTGTAGTAGGACTTCCCAAGACTAAAACAGGTATGGACAACATCTATGTAGTAGTAAATAGATTTTCCAAGATGTGTCATTTCATACCATGTAAGACTACACATGATGCTAGCTATGTTGCACATCTCTTCTTCAAAGAGATTGTTAGGATTCATGGACTCCCTTTAAGCATTGTTTCAGATAGGGACAACAAGTTCATGGGTCATTTTTGGCAAACATTATAGAGGAGACTAGGAACTAACTTGTCATTTAGCTCAGCTTACCATCCACAAATAGATGGTCAAACTAAAGTCATCAATAGAGTGTTAGGCAATTTGTTGAGGTGTCTAACTAAGGAATATGGTCAGACATGGGACCTAATCATTCCTCAAGTAGAGTATGCATATAATGATAGTGTGAATAGAACCACTAGTAGAAGCCCTTTTCAGGTTGTGTATGGAAAACATCCAAGGGGAGTATGTGAGTTGAGAGACCTTAGTACTTTGGAGATGAAGAGCGGGCAAGTATAGGACTTCAGTCAAACCATCAAGGAGGTTCAAGAGAAAGTTAAGAAGGCCATCCTTGAGTCCACTCAAAAAATGAAGGCCAAAGTGGATGAGAGAAGGAGAGAAGTTCAGTTCAAGGTGGGTGACTATGTGATGGTACATTTGAGCAAAGCTAGGATGCAAAGTGGTAAGCCTACCAAATTGCAAATGAAGAGAGTAGGACCTTGTCAAATTATGGAAAAATATGGTGAGAACACCTATAAGGCTGATTTACCTTCAAACTTAGCCATTTCACCAGTCTTTAATGTTGTTGATCTGGTAATGTACAAGGGAGAGATAGCAGGGCAGATTGAGAACCAAGCTAAGGTATTACAAGACTTGGATGTAAATACCTTACCTCAAGTGAAGAAGCCTAAAGTAGAGGAGATCTTGGAATCAAGGGTGAAGAAGTCTACTAGGCACCAGGTCTACATGGAGCACTTAGTAAAATGGGTAGATCAACCAGTATCTAAAGCTGCATGGGTGGAGGAGAGCAAGTTCAAGACACTTAGAATAGACCCAGCTCTCATTTCTTCTTCTTTTTCTTAGTTATGTGCAGAGGGGGAGTATGGTGCAGGAGCACCCTTTCAATCTCTCCCTCCTTCTTGTTTTGTTGGTGTTATGCTTCTTATGAAGCCATTGTACATAAAATAATGAGCCATGTGCTCATAGGTCCTAGATAGGGTCCTAGTGGAGATCTTAGGGGTCATAAGTCAAGATTATGATTTTCTTGAAAATGGAGGGTATGTGTGTCTTTGAGGTGTTTAGGGGTCATTTATAACATGGTGGTGTCCTTAGGTTGGCCCAATGTGGGTTTAGGAATCATGAAAAGCAACATTGAGGAAGTTGCTCAAAAGTTGCATGACAACTTTTAAAAGTTGTCAAGCAACTTTTTCACCAGGAGGTCAAAATCCTTAGTTTGGCGTGGACAACCCTAAAATTTGGCACACTGACTGAGGTATGGGTGGTATAAGATGTTGCAAACCCTAATTGGATTGGTTGGCTATCAGACATTGTATGGCCCTAGCAAAAAGACCAGACTGAGACTGTAAAACTGTTACCAGTCAGTTTGAATGAAGCAACCAAGCAAGTTAATGGATTGATATACATCCAAAACTATGTGGAATGTCTTTTATAATGTAATTAATTTCATTTCAAGAAATTAGTTTAGGTGTTTATTTGCAGTTTGAGTGTGTTTGTAAATAGTTTGTAAATTGTCTTCTTACTGTCCAGTTTTGGACAGGATTGTGTAAATGGCTGCATAACTCCATTCCCCGTTGTGGAACCACCATGAAACCATGGGGAATGAGAGTGTAGACCTTGTACCATACTGAAAAACAAGCAGGGCCCTTAAAAATGCAGGAAGGCCAAGCAAATACCCACTCCTAGGCGAGACTGGACAGTGTCCGGCTAGGAGAGGTTAAGTTGCAGAGGTCTTGGAGAGCAAGGTTGGATAGAGGAAAGTACACACTTTGGAGGAGGTGTAGAGGAGTGTTTGAAGCATCATTGGTGTGAAGGAGGAGCCTCCACAAATCCAGACAAGGTGGCCAAAACACAAAACACTCACTGTGACCCAGGCAGACCACAAAACCCTCACAAAACCCTTAAAAACCCCAAAATTCACCCAAGGCACTGTATGACCACTTGGAGGCCCAAAACCTAGAAAATACTTGAGCCCTTTACAATTGAATGGTAGTCTATTTTGGGAGTTTGGGTTTTGTATGCATCATTTGTGAGAGAAAGCCCTAAAGGACCGGGTAGGAGGCCTAATTGGTCCTAATCCTTGTAGCCCTGTTTTGTAAGCCAAAACACAAAATAGTGAAATCGGTAGAAAGGATGAAGGTAGAAACTTCTTGGGGGAACATGGAGGGATGTAAAACATATTTTAAGACCTGATTTAACCTTGCTAAGACCTTGGAAGATGTAGAACAAGCATAGCCCTTATTAGCCATAGTAAGGGGTTTTGAGTCTCATGAGTAGGTGAGACCTTAGGAGCAGCAAAGCAACTCATTGGTGGGTGGATTGGGAAAGGTCAAGGGATTCCTCAAGAAAAGGAAGTCCTAGAGACCCTAGGGTGTGAGGAGAACACCAGGTGATCCAAGGAAAGGATCCACGAGCATAAACTAGGCTAGTCTATCCCAAGCACCAACCCATCACACCTCCATGTTCGTCCACTTCGAAAACCATATTCTTCAGGTTGTGTTGATCCATACCATGTGCTCTGAGGTGCTCAACCTATATAAAATTGATAAACATAAATTAACCATGATCATGATCTCATCATCACGTGATTTATTATGTATATAAATTGTTAAAACGATATAATTAAAAACTTACCAATGGATGATAATCATGTCCACCTTCAATGTGACCATGTAGCCTACAATGTTTCTTCATTGTTTTGATTAGAAGTATTCTAGTCTTTAACCCCTTACAAATTTTGTAGGGACAGTAACATTTTCCATCACCTTTTCTTTTCAAGTTAGACCACAATCTAGCAATTGTCTCCTTATTTTGTTGTTCGTTGATATTGTCTGACATGGTCTTTCTTCACAGGCAAGAAAATCAGGCTATAGAACTAGTTATATAGAAGTTGAAATTTTAGTTATGAAATCACGTTTCAGTATAATATACCAAATTAAATTACTTGAAAATAGAAATTATCATCATTGAACCAAAACCATTTAACTATTCTTTTTCATCTCAAAACATATCTAATGGATTTGTGGTATGCAATCCTTGTATAATATATTAAGTTGATTAATGTCTAATTGGGGTAATCCATGAGTGTCTAATGTGAATTCAGTATCCTAAGCATTGGAGAGACCTTATCTGACTTGCCTAATCAATGTGGTTGTTGTCCTAATACAAAATATTGAGTTCTACCCTTGCCTCTGCATCAAACTTCTCACATCATTTTTCTTCAACAAAACACACTAATATGAATTGAGCCAACACCATGAGGATAGGGTCAAGTATCATGGCAACTAATCATAATACGTGAAGACAGCGTTCACACATAAGTGTTGGCTCTCAACAATGCCACACTTCCAAAATTGTCAATCTCAAGACTTGTCCTATTGGGTGAGCACTCATTGATGGCCACAAGGCCAAATCAATGTATGTAGGCTTCGAACTCCTAACTCTAGGCTAGGAGGACCCTACAGAAGGTCTATGAACACTCACTTGGTATTACAATAGAAAGAGCCTTCCTCTAGAACTTTTTTTGCAATGCACACATCAATATTGGTAATAATTGTTATGATGGATGGTCTATTAGGATGGTAAATAAAATGCTTATTCTTTTTCCACCCTTTGAAACTACAACAAGGTATTTGACTTGGCAGGGTCCCCACACATCACTTCAACAACAAACATTAGGCAATTCAACCTTTTGCCTTCTCAATGCATTTTTTTTCGTCTTTCATTGGTTTTCTCAGTCCAATACATAGGGATATTAGACCTTTCATTACATCATCACATGTGCCTTCCAATATGTAGTCCTTTCATATTTTAGGTGCCTACACACTATATTGTTGTTAAGTATTGATGTAGTCTTAAGACATCTCATGACTCCATTACATGTCCACACTTGGGTTTACAAACATAACTCTGTCAAAACAAAAACAATATCAGTAGTAAATGATTGCTGCAAAAGGTAATCCGAGCCCCACGGGATGTGGAACTATTCTTAGAGATGATAAAGGTATATGTAAGGAAATGATTGCTATTCCAATAGGAAGCCAAACAAACCACAAGGCAGAAGCAATGGCAGCTCTCCAAGGCATTCTCCTTGCTAAAATATGGAATTGCCCCTACCTATGGATTGAAGGGGACTCTAACAACATCATTAAATGCCTCAAGGGGACCTCTAAGCCCTCATGGTCTATCAATAACAGTATAAAGGCTGCTAGAGACCTCATTAACACTTTTGAGAAAAGTTTCATATCTCATATTTACCGTGAAGCTAATGGTTCTGCTGACTGGGCAGCCAATGTGGCGGTCAATCAAGATGAAATGATTACTTGGAAAGGAGAACAGGGCCTCCAAGATGATGTCAAATTAATCATTTTTAAGGATCGATACAATAGCACCCCAAAGATCATTAATGGACAAAATAATAATGAAACAGATTAAATGGAGTGCTTCGAGCTATTCTAATATTGTCAGTACCAGTATCCAGATTCTAGAAACTTTCAGTAGAATCCAGATTCTGGAAACTATCAGTAGAATCCAGATTCTGGAAACTATCAGTAGAATCCAAATTCTGGAAACTATCAGTAGAATCCAGATTCTAGAAACTATCAGCAGAATTCAGATTCTAGAAACTATCAGCGAAGGGAAGTCAACAGTAGATTATGTGGAGGATTCGACCAAAACTATTGCTAGAGCTGAAAATATGAGAGACTCCTTCAACCCCAGATTTGAGAAAATTAAGAAAGACCTTATTGAGAGGAAAGAAAATGCCAATGCTATGGATCAAACAATGGCGGAAACTGTCAATAAAGTCAGCAAAATTGAGGAATGGCTTAAAATTATCGCAGAGAAAAGCTTAAACATTCTAAAGGCCTCTGCTGGAAAAAACAAAACCCTCATCAGCAATTTGGAGGAGGAGAAGGATACAAGGAAATTGACCTTGACACTGAAGGAACAAGAGATTTTCAAGGACTCAGAACAAGAACCAGAGGTAAAAAGAAGGAGAAGAAGCCAAATAAGGACTTGGATGAACTTAAAGTTGCTCTGGCCAATTACGACCAACTAATGATTAAGGCGGAGGACCTCCTGAAGGCCTTATAATTGTGTAGTGTTTTCTCTGGTTTCTTCATTTTGTTGTTTCTTTCCTCTGCTGTCCTTTCTATTTACTGGCTTTATTACCAGTTGTTTTGTTAGTTGTTCATTCTTGGTCTGGATTCTCTTTGATGATCCTTTTTAAACTCCTTTGTTAAAGGTTTCGGGTCCTTTAAACTTGTTTTTCCTATTAATCAGAACAATATCAGTAGTAAAACCATGACTCTGAAAATCAATACCCTTAGGATAGTCATAGAAATTTAATCTATTTCATTTGGTTTTGAACGACAAACCCTTCCGAAGGTTGCATAGGGTCCCCTCACCCCTCTCTCTATCATCAACCACTTCAAAATACCAATCGCTTGGTCTTCCCACCAAATTATTCCCTAATATGATACATAGCATGAAAAAAGGTCTTCCCACACATTTGGGTGAATTTATATGCATGGGAGACCAAACTATACATTATTTACTCCTCTCGGTAAACACTGGCTAAGCAGGGTTTTGACATTTTTTGGAAAAACTATGATATTTAATATAAAACACAATGAAATTCAATGCCACAAAAAGAAAAAATGAAGTTAAATCACTGCTCTACCACATCCAATCTACTTCCCATCAAATTATGATGATTTTTATAATGAAAAATGAAGAGAATCAGACCGAAATGTCAAAAAATACACATAAAACCCCAATCTCATTAAGCAAAACTCTTGGATGGCATGCCAAAGGCCTATTTATTCCCATCCAAGTGGATTACAACCTCAAACCACCATAAACTAACCTTCCCACCATATTTTTAAGAATTTTATACAAGAAATGCAAAAGTTGTCATGGCAATATGACAACTTTTTTCCCAATGGACCTCAAACTTTCACAATTAGGTCTCTATTTGTTGTTAGAATGCGATCTATGACTAAGTATTAGAGGATCTTACTAACTTGGGTATCATACTTTTATGTGTCTCTGACATGAATCCTAGTAACTATATAAGGATCTTACTAGTCCTAGATCTATGCCTTGTCTTTTTGATATGGTTCCTAGTGAGAATATATGAATCTTACTAGTTCTAAATGTCATAACTTTGTGTTTTTCATGCTCCGTGTGTGTTACCAATGTTACTCATATTACTCACTTTGTACTTCCCTTTTATCTCTGTATTGTAGATTGACAATATCATAAGTCTTGGGAGCTACCACCTTTCCAAACTTGTAGTCATCTTGACTCTTCAATATCTTGGTGAAATAATATTTGGTTTCTCCATATTTTCCCAATAGTACATGAGCATAATTTCATACTCTTGCTAAGAGGGGGCTAAATATTGCATCATAAGTTGTATCACTTTAAAAATATACACTAAGTTTGGACTCAATTTAAGTGGTTGTGCATTATTTATGCCTAATTGTACTTAGGTTTGACAATGTTTCCATAAATTTGGTTCATTCCCTTATTCATGATGTTCCTCATGGCTCATTTCTATAGGACTAGGGTCTTGGGAACCCTTATTCATGGAAATTGGACCTAAAATTTGAAAGATGAATGTTGGATTCGCAAATAGTAGGAATTTCCTCTCCAAATTTGGACTTTTGCAAGAGTTCAATTTGAAAAGGTGCAAGGACCATCCATATAAGGTCCATCTTCAAAATTAAATGATAATACCATCCATGCATATTAAATGATATAGTCAAGTAATAAAGAAGGAAAACCATTTCCTGAAGTTGTCAAATGATTTTAAAGATGCACAACAGTCCACTAAATGCAATTCACTAAAAAAGAAAACAAAGTATGCTACAAGATAGTGCGTAAGATGCAAGGAATGAAGTTAAATAGACAAAGAAAAACCATGAATATTACCAAGTCAAAAGGAGTAGCTATGACCTCTTAGGTGTTTTTTCACTTGCATAAATTAGACTTCTTAAGGATAGAAACACATGTAGATAGTAGTATGAAGTCTTTTTGATGATTTTTGAAGTAGTTGAAGGAATGGCTTATTTTAGTTATATATAACCCAAGACAACTTCAACTCAAAGTAAGGAATAAAACCATATGTCCTATAAGTTTGGGAAGCTAATTAAGTAGCTGGATAAGGTAGAGCATGACTATAGGGTAGTCTTGAGACTCTTTTAACTCGATTAGAACATGTACCAAGTATCTAGGAGCTTACAAAGCCAATTCAACCATATTTCAAGTGAAAATGCAACAAAAGGAGTAAAATATTTAAATAGACCTCAAAAACCACTCCTAGGTGGCCAAGTAGGTGGAAATAGTCTTTTCCAACATTTTTTTTCTTCATAGATGCAACCCTATATTCTCTTTATTATTTGAGATAAGAAATACATTGTTGGCGGTTTCGTTATTACCCAGTCCAGTATTGATCTGATCTTGATAATATCATAAAAGGAGTGACTATCCTAAGTGCTTGATACTGTCACAAAAACTGAGTGTTGCAGCAGTGAATCTTCCTTTGACCTTTGGGTGGTTGGGAGGGTAAAGACCCATGGTGGTATATGTTCAGTGGTTCTTGCAAGAGTATCCAAAACTACATTGGTTTTTGGATATCTAGTATATTTTGTGAGTTGAGTACCAGGGGGGATTAGAAGACTCAATTGAAGGAGGATTTGTGTGAATAAGGGTTGAGGGTGTTGGTGGTGATTGAATGTTGGAGAGTTGGATTGTGACTTAGACATGTTTATTTGTCCTATTTGAGTGTGATTCAATGGTTGGGTGAGGGTTGGTGAGTATGGGTGTGTATTGGGGTATTGAATCCTTTTGAGTAACTTGTGGCCTTGTGAGGGGTCTTATGAGTAAGTGAAGGGTTGACACCTAACTGAATAGGTGAGTGGGGAGAAATATCTCCCTTGTTGGTTGAGTTTATTGGATTCTCTGCATCAGCATTCCTTTTTGCTATCAATCCATTCAAACTTCCACCCAAAGATTCAATCTTGTAAAAGTTCAAAATAAATTTCCTTGTTGTCCTTACTATCTTGCATCAACTTTCATATCACTAGGTAGTCTTTTGCTTAGAACTATCATCTTTCATGGTAGGATACCATCTCAGTTCCTTGAGTTAAATTAGCTTACCTTTAGAATTTATCATTTCCTAATCAAGTTGTTCAAGGGGAAAATGCCACTAATCAAGTTGAAATGCCGATTTCTCAATCTTCCTAAGCTAAAAGGTTAAAATAAATTGCAAAAGATAGAACAAGGATATGAGAAAATGAATCATCAGTATTACCTAAACCCACATTATCAGCAAAATCTAGAAATAACCTTGTATGTAAATAATTTATCATGCCAAAATTGTCAATTCTAACATGAAAATGAGACCAAGGAAAGCTCTAGAACAACTACTACTATTCATTCACATGTTCCTTATTAACCTCAATCACCACGAAAGATGCACAAATTGATTATAACAAAGAAGATGTTTCATAAATGTAAATATTAATTCAGGACAAAGGAAAATGAAAGAAATAAAAGAATACCAAGCAATCAAAAAAGACTACAAATACCATTGCAAACTATGAACTTCATTTCCATTAATTCTTCAAAATATACTAGCAAAGCACAAGTATTCAATTTACAACCTATTTCTAAATGTCTTTTGAAAGAAAACACACTAATGATTGTTACTAAACTTGGACCTTAAATAATCAATTATTAGACCCTCAAAATAAATTTTAAAATTACATTTATAGGGAAACTTTTTTGTCAAAATTGGGGATTAAATTCCACCCAAAACCTTATCAAACTAAGAGGTACAATCAACACACAAGATACTAGCCTATAACTGAATTAAGAACGATAAGTTAACTCATGAAAATGAAATATAATTCAGAAGGAACTTAGAATATGGAGTCAAAGAAGCATGGAGAACAAGAAAAAGAGGATCTATCTAGGCCCCCATCCCCAAGATGATTCCTCCAAAATTTTAAACATAGGTGCATAAGCAACAAGATGAAGAACAAAGGCCAAAGTAGGTTGTAACTACCATGAACCCATCCATCCAAAGTGATGAGAATCTAGATGTTCCTAAGTCGCTACAATTCAACTTTGAAAGGATAAAGAAGAGAGTATTGAAGAAAGTAAGTTTGCAAAAGATGATCGTTGAGGTTGAGGCCACAAGAAAGCCAAAGAAGGCAATGACTTTGTATGCCACCTAAAACTATGCAAAAGGAGAGATAGTTGCCAATACCCTAAAATAGAGAAGATTTAGTAAAAACTACCAATACCCTAAACTAGGGTAACCCGAGATAGTAAGAAAATGGTTTGGGGGTCATATAGACTAGCTTTATACTATATGTTAATTACAAAGTGATAAGTTGTGTGGTTGGAGATTTTTCAGTCCACCCCTTCTAGGTTAGGATTGTGCTGAACCGAACACAATTGTATCTCCTTAGGGCTTCCGGGTCGGGTGTGTTAGGCTGGCTGACAAAAGAAAGAAAGGCTTGCCCGAACAACACTGAATGAAGGTTGAAAATCACTTGAATAATATTCATTCCCATTGTTTTCTTGTGTGTTGGTTTGATCTCCATCGATTCAGCAGCTAGAGGCAGACACCGCCCTATATATTAGCTCGTACAATAATGATCAATCAACACGTATACGGGAGGAAGGGATTGCTCTGAAAAAATTGAATTCTCACTCCTCAATCACAGTTCTATGGTTTTATGAGGACTGGATTATGCATTCAGGGAACCACACCTTTGACTAGGAGCCATCCGGCCTGAGATTGGATAATCAATATGAATACGAGATTGACCAATTTGCATCTAAAACTTGGGCAATTAACCACCACATGTCTCATTTCCTAACATCTTTTGCATAAAAAAGGAATCTATCATACTCCAAGAGTTGCTTCCACAATCGGTCAATATCCCACAAGAATGCAGGCATAGTTAGCATGTATAAAAGCAAAAGTTGTAGAATCTCTTGAATGGTGTAACTTTTTGCAACATGAAATTAAGGTGAAGAATCTACCTCCTGCGTGGGATTGCAATGCACAAATGCCTTCGACGTGGGTTTGATCTTGTTGGGGGTTGAAGTCGCCACGGACGCCTATGCGGGATTGCAATGCACAAATGACTTGCCCTCTTCTTTTTTTTAAGTAATGGTCATTGTCATCGGAATTACGATGAACTTGAGCACTTTTTTGAAAAAAACCAATTTTCATTACTAATACCTTCTTCATCAAAACCAAATGGCAAATTATCATCAAAATTCTGATGAATTCGGGCATTTTAAAAAAAAAAATCAAATTTGGTCACAATATACCTTCTCCATCGGAAACCTCCGTCGAAAATCTACTTCAAATGTATTAGTGTAAAGATGAAAGATTTTATTTGTTGTGTTTGTATTTTGGACTCACAGAGAACTTAAAGGATTAGTGATAAGGTTTACATGGATGGGAAAACTTACCAATTGGAAGGATTTGGATGTTTGTTGTTGGTTGATTGTTGATTGCTTGTTGATCACACATATGGATAATGACAGTCATATTGTAAGAACAAGTTGTTGGGTTAGGTGATCTTTGTTTCAATTAACCCCAATGATATTGAAGATGGATTATCTTTGTTGAAAGGATGTTGAAGACTCCTTGAGGTTTTATTGTCTTATTATTGTTATGTCTTATCACATTGATTAAAGTTGTCATAATGAGACATATTGCAGGATTTGACATTGATGGGCAGATTGGAAGTTGCTTTGGAGCATGAATGGATGGAATGAATGGACTCTTTAAGGATAAGTGATTTCTATGGTAAGATGTGAAGGTAATGGTTTATCATTGGATGGATCTTATGTTGAGTTTGGATCTTGTGTTGAGTTGATGATTGAGAATTGGACTGGTTAAGTGTGAGTAAGTTGGAATTGTAGAAATTAATATTGTTAGATGCCTCAAACCCATAAGATTGAGAAATTAGAATGATGTTTGGGTTAATGAATACCATAAGAAAAGTGTTGTCGTAATATTCTCTACATCAGAAAGGGAGGGGGAGGAGAGAATGGACAAAATGGGATAGAGACACCTAAGAGAGAGAGAGAGAGAGAGAGAGAGAGAGAGAGACTTGAGAGGGAAAAAGAGAGGGAGAGAGGGGCAAAGGGAGGGAGAAGGGGAGTGAGAGAGAGATAGAGAGAAAGAGAGAGATAGAGAGAGACTTGAGAGGGAAAGAGAGATGGTGAGAGGGAGAGAGGGAAAGAGGGAAAGAGGGGGAGAGAGATGTGGAGGAAAATAGAGAGAGACTTGAGAGATAAAGAGAAAGGGATGGGGAGGGAGAGAGGGAAAGAATGGGATAGAGACACATGAGAGAGGGGGATATATATATATATAGAGAGAGAGAGAGAGGGGAGATATAGAGAGACCTAAGAGGTCAATGGATGGATTGTGTGTGTGTGTGTGTGAGAGAGACAGAGAGAGAGATAGAGAGAGAGAGAGAGAGAGAGAGAGAGAGAGAGAGAGAGAGAGAGAGAGAGGGATGGAAGGATAGTAAGAGACTAGAGAGAGAGGTGAAGAGAGGGAGAGAGGGAGAAAGAGAGATGATGATGAGAAAGGGAGGGGGAGGAGAGAGGGAGAGAATGGTATAGAGATACACCTAAGAGAGGAGGAGAGTGAGATAGAGAGATAGAAGTTGAGAGGGAGAGATACACGAGATAAAGAATGGGAGAGAAAGAGAGATGGAAAGAGAGTTAGAGAGAGGGAGAGAGGGAAAGAGAGTTAGAAGGAAAGAGAGAAAGACTTAGAGAAAAATAGAAAGTTAGGGGGAAAGAGAGTTAGAAGGAAAGAGAGAAAGACTTAGGGAAAGAGGGAGGGAGGGAGAGGTACACTTGAGAGAGGAGGAGAGTGAGATAGAGAGATAGAGGCTGAGAGGGAAGGAAACTTAAAAGAGAAAGAATGAGAGAGAAAGAGAGAGGGAAAGAGAGTTAGAGAGAGAGGGGAGATGGAATGAGACGACTAGAGGGAATTTAAAGTTAGAGGGAAAGAGAGAAAGAATGGAAGAGAGAGACACTTGAGAGAGGAGAGAGAGATAGAGAGATAAAGGCTAAGGGAGAGAGACTTGAGAGAAAGATAAAGGGAGCGGGAGGGAGAGAGAGAAAGAGAAAGAGAGATAGAGGAAAAGAAAGAGAAACTTGAGAGAGGAATAGAAAGGGAGGGGGAGGGAGAGGGAGATAATGGGAGAGAGAGATACCTAAGAGAGGGGGAGAGAGTGAGAGATAGAGATAGAGAGAGGGAGAGAAAGAGAGATATCAAGTGAGAGGGAAAGAGAGGGATAGGCCAAAGAGAGAGAGTGGGTGAGGGAGATGAGAAAGAGAGGGAGAGATACATGAGAGGGAAGGAAGTAGAGAGGGGGAAACCTGAGAGAGAGAGAGAGAGAGAGAGAGAGAGAGAGAGAGAGAGAGAGAGAGGGAATTTAGGGAAGAGACTTGAGAGATAATGCTGATATGAGTATGCTGATTATTGAAATTTGACTAAGTCTGAAATTCATAAGTCTGAAATTTATATGAATACTCTAAAAACTAGAATCTGCATTATAGCTCCTAGAGATCTGGAACCACTCTCAAACATCCTGACAATATATGTACATAAACTATAACTTAAAGTATAAGAAAGGAAAAAGATAAATAGAAATGTTATATTTTATGTATATATTCGGAGAGAGAAAACTTTGTGCTATCAAAGATGAAAAAATTTCATGAAATACATTTGTCGTGCACCAAATATGGCGCACGCCAAATAAGGCTTGCACCAAATGATTTTTTTTTTTTTCATTTGGCACACACCAAATTTGGCGCGCGCCAAATGTGTTGCCTTGGAAAACACCAAGCCAAAGGCTTGGATTTTCCTTGGGCATCCAACCCAAAGGCTTGGATGCCCTTCTCAGGCCTGAGACATGTTTTCTAGCGAACATTGATTTTTTTTTCTTCGTGCTCTCCATCAGGTTTGCACGTGTTTCAATACAATTAAAAAAACACCATACAATCATCAAGCTCTCTCCTAGCTATCCAACTATATAATTATTTTCAAATTTTGATAATGTTAAGGTCTTCATCCATAATTTCTTTTGTTAGTGTGTCAGATTTTTGTCAAAAACCAACATGTCATATTTTGGCCATAGATTTTTACTCATTTATCAAATTTTAAAAAAAATTACATTTATAGAAACTAGACTCCATTCTACACAATTAAAAAAAAAAAAATCTAATTTTTGATTAGTTTTCACAAATTTTGGGGGGGAGCATGCTCAAATTTCTATGTTTTAGGATGTGTCCACTTCATAAATTCATAAAAATTCAAATATTCATAAAAAAATTAACCAAAAAATCCAGCATAAACTTCAATGTGTTAGCTACTTTTTAACACTTGAGCAATTTGCAAAATTCTAAAAAAAAATTGACATTTTAGGGGCACCACATTTCGTGCTATGTTATTTTTTTCTGAAAAAATAGGACCAATAAATGTGGTGCCCCTTTTTGAAACCCTTAATCTCCTCTATTTTCAAAACCAATTAGTAGTTTAGAAAGTAGATTGAGAGCATTTCAACTTTTTTTCTTGTTGCATCTTCAAATTTTGAGTGTACCTATGTTCAATTTTTTGTCAAAGTTCAAATTTTGCTGATTTTAGGAAAAAAGTGGCATATTAAGACCCTTTTTTGGTCCCCCATCTTTGTGCACTTACCCATTTCCTACTTCACTGCCCTTATTGATCATTTTTTTTTTTGTGCATGTGAGTTGAATATATGGTCATATAGTTGAGTTTTATAGTTTTTTGGGATAATATTACATGAGTTATATGGTAACATATAATGAATATGTTTATGCAGTGTATTTAAGTTTTAAATAGTGGGTTCCATCTTCTATATTCAGATCCCATTTTTTAAATTATTTTATCAATTATACATTCTATTTTTACAATGAATAATTTTAATAAACTTGGTTCTCTCTCCCTAAATAATTTTCATAAACTTAGTGCTCTCTCTAAATAATTTTCATAAACTTGTGCTCTCTCTAAATAATTTTCATAAACTTGTGCTCTCTCTAAATAATTTTCATAAACTTAGCTCTCTCTCTCTCTCTCTCTCTCTCTCTCTCTCTCTCTCTCTCTCTCTCTCTCTCTCTCTCTCACACACACACACACACACACACACACACACACATCTTAAGTAGGAAGAAAAATTCCTCATATGAAAGATTTCATTTAAATTTTTATACCAAGTAAATAAAATCATTTCATTTCATGTAATCTTGTCTAGATAGTGTAAATAATGAACTACTTGTCAACCTCAATACAACTAGGAAAGTAAAACTACTTTTTCTCCTCTACAATTAGTCTCACACAAATACCATAAATGATTAATAATTAAAATTTGTGGTTTTATAAAACCAAAAGAAAAGAATATTAAATTTAAAACTGTATTTTTATTGATATGACTTCCCATCCATTAGACCAAACTCCCATCCCCTTCTATATTTTATCCCAAATAATTGAGAAAGAAATATTAATAAAATTACTCTCTTTACCTCCTAATATCTAGATCTATATAATAATATATTTTTTCTAATATTAAATGCCTCATTATGAGCTGATGTGCTACATATGATATTGAAATTCATTGATACCTCTTTGCCTAGATTAGACCTCCCACTTAGTTTTTTACCCTCAATATAACTACACTATTATTTAGTCTTCTAATTTTAAAATTAACAACTCTCAATTGTCACATGTGTTGAATTTCTAGGAATATGACTATTACATGTTAACATTTGCACAAAAGGTTTCAACATGTGTGTCCAAGAATATAGTTAAGACATCATCCTATGTCATCTTAATCATCAATAATCCAAAGAGAGAATCTTTCACTCTTATTCAAAATATTAGTCGTACTCTTAGTTGCATTAGCAATTGCATTCTATGTTTACAATATTTTTAACCATGTTACATCACCCATAAGGGCTTAATTGTTATAAAGGAGGGAAATGGTGTTCCATTTTGTGTCTACTAACAACACCTTAAATGTGTTTTTGATATTTATATGGCATATGTTTGTTCAACCTTGATATGAATGTGTTGTGTTTATTGACCTCACTGTAGTGGATGATGCATATTACCCTCAAGTGTTTGCTAAAACATGGTGATGGGCAACATCTCAATTTTTTCTATTATATAGCTTTGTCCCCTATTATGCTCTAAATGTCCTTCCCGCTTGTATATAACTCATTCCTCTTCATAATTATTTGGTAGTAATACAATCCATAAAAAATGGTGACATCTTTTTCATGTTGACCAAAATATATTAAGTAACATGTTTTTTCCATTTACATTATATGTTGTCCTACTTTTATGTAATCTTATGTATGCTTATTTATAATATTTGTGTGTTTAGGGACATTGTGGAATATTGGAGCTTAGCATCTCTTTCATGTTGACCCAAAATATAACTTACTAATTCACCTTTTTTTATTACCCAGGCGTGTTCGCCTGTCTCGACCCAATGATTCCCACCAAACCTTTCCTTGCTCTTACTTTTATGCCAAGTTTTGGGGTCACCGTGGGTCAAGTTGAGGTGACTAGTCCCTTGAGGGCTATGAGCTAGTCCCAAACAAGTCTAATAGTTGGGTAATTTGAGGTGAAGAGAATTGACCTCAAGACCTATATGTGATGAACCCAAAGTCCTTAGCCAACTACGTCACTTCTTTGAGCTAACTCACTAATTGACCTTAACCATGTTATTGGTTCTTGTCTTTAAATTTATACTTCTTCCTACATGCATTTGATGGTCTATGAGATATGGGGAGTATGATCTTACTACTCATAATTATTCTATCCTAATAGAATTGAATCCAATCTCATAGTTCCCTTTGTGCTATGTTGTGTGTTTGCTTTAAACTTGGACTCCTTTTGATTTATTGCTATTGGTTTTTCTAATTTTCTTTATCTCTATTTTTTGTTGTTGCATTCTACTATATTTATATTAATGTGTTTCTCAATGATTATTGTGTATGCTTCCATCTTCGACGTTCTTGATGATTACTTCACATATTTCCTATCTTTCTACATATTACATGTACACATTTTATTATTATTTATATATACATGCAATACCATTATTAATATATATACACATCTACATCAATGCTAATTTTCCACGTTAGTATACTTCTCTCTCTGATATTTTAACTCTACCCTCTCAAGCGTTATAACCCTTTGTTATTACACACATACTCTAATGATGTAAGTCAAACTTACAAACCAACAAAGCACAACAACCTTTCTCTGTCTTAAAAGTGACAAGAACCCATAATAATCATGGTAATGTATTTAATCTGAAAGGAACTAAAATAGAGCAACATAACTTAACAATTTATGATTTGCTGAAAAGCCAAATCAACAAACTAGAACAACTATTTCTTGCATTATGAAAACCATTGATTACAACACTAATACGACTACACCCCTTTTAATATTTTACAATATTTGGGTATTTAGGGACAATGTAGAACATTGGATCTTAACATCTCTTCCATGTTGACCCAAAATATAACTTAGTAATTCACCTTTTTTATTGTTACCTCGAGTATCCCCATGTCTCAACCTAGCGATTCCCACCAAACCTTACATTGGTCTTACTTTTATGCCAAGTTTTGGGGTCACAATAGGGTGAGTTGAGGCGAATAGTCCCCTGAGGGTTGTAGGCTAGGCCCAAACAAGTCTAATAGTTATGTAAATCGAGGTGGAGAGAATTGACCTTAGGACCTATATGGGACGAACCCAAAGCCCTTAGCCAACTATGTTACCCCTTCAGGCTAACTTACTAATTCACCTTAACCAGTATTGGTTCTTTCCTTTAAATTTATACTTCTTTCTACATGCATTTGATGGTATATAAGATATGAGGAGTGTGATCTTAGTGTAAATGATATAAGTATTCTATCCTAATAGGTCTGACTCCAATCTCATAGTTCCCTTTGTGCTACGTTGCGTTTTTCTTCAAACTTGCACTTCTTTTGACTTATTAGTTTTTCTAATTTTCTTTATATCTATTTTTTAGTTGCATTCTACTATATTTATATATTGTGCTTCTTAATTATTGTTGTGTATGCTTCCATTTTCGACATTGTTGATGATTACTTCACATATTTTCTATCTTTCTACATATTTCATGTACACATATTTTTTATTAGTTATAGATACATGCAACACCATTATCGGTATACATACACATCTACATTGATACTAATAAACTACTTTAGTGTACAGTTCTCTCTCATATTTTAACTCTACTCTCTCAAGTGTAATAACCCTTTGTTACTACACACATACTCCAATCATAGAATTCTCCTTTCTCGTAATTTATTTCTCATATGTATTTTTCTTTCCTTATATGATGAAGAGCATTTCAAGCTTACATTTCTTCCCCTTTTTGAGTCAATTTATATTTTCTTATTAAAGCTACTCTATTTGTTTAATGTGATTATCAGTTCTTATATTGATCATTGCACATTTTCTTATTCCTTAAGGAAAATATTCTTATTATTGTCCTTATATATCTCCCTATTTTGCTAAATATATCACTTTACCTTGATATAATTTCATTTCTTCGCTATCTTAGTTTACTATATACATTGATTAGCTTTCCTCCTTACTAATTAACATAAGAAGGGGTCTAAATTGCAATACAATTGTCATTTTTAAGCTCCATTTGGCCTAACCCAACCTCTTTTACCTTTGGAGTGAAAACTAGACCACCATTATTATACAATTTTTACCAAGTTTTAGATTTGGATTGATCCTTCGGGTGGAAACCACATCACTATTTTGAAATGTAATCCATTCCTTATTCCTTCCACATTCTCCATATAGAAAAGGGTGTTCCTTATTTCCATCAGTAGAATTGATGGATGAGAAGCAGAAGCTATCATCTGATTACAGGGATGGAGAATATATATATAAGCCTTGAAAACAGAGCCAGCTGACGCCATTGATGGAGTCTATTGTACTCAGAATCTTTCATTCGACAGATTTTCCACAATAGTTGTGATACAGGAAAGCAAATATAACATTAGAATCGGCTAACATCCAATAGCAAACTTGAAGGTTTGTACCAAGACAACAGTAAAAGCATTAAATTTTACAGTCAATCATAATCCATAAACTACCATTGCCTTTGATTCATCAAGGTCTACTCCATGTGATTGATTTAGCACCATTGTCATTAATATATAGAAGGATCTAGAAAAGCTTGAGTGTGGACAAAGTCCAACACATCAATTTCTATACAGCCAGTCGCGAATCTTTTTAATTTTCTCGAGCTTCATTTAATAATTTTGAACGATTCTTTTTCAATTCTGTGTTTGATTTGAATAGTTTGTTTAGAGTGGGCCAGCCGCCATGTGCACTATCCTTTCTGCCAACACACAGTTTCAAAACGTCGTGCGAGTTATGAAGATCCATCAATCATTTAATCATTTATTATTATTAACGTTTTCTTATTATTAATGGCGGCCGCCGGCTCAAAAGCCAAAGCAGTGTACTACGTGTACACATGTATCTGTTTTTTCTTTTTAATTCACCAATAATTGAACATTTTTCATTAAAGAAATCCACCAATATGTGAGACAATTTGATCAATAGTTCTTTTAAATGAATGACAGGATTGTCCATACCAGAGTTGTTAGATGTGGATGTGGCTAATCTGGTTTCAAAATGGTTGACTAACTTTCAGTGGAAAAATAAAAGAAGCAGATAGTTCTGTCGAGCACGGTCAAGATCTGTAATTTTCGACTTAACCTCATGGTACGAGAAAATCGTGGTGTATTTGGAACCAGATTAGCTACAGCCTGTTAGATGTAGTTAGGTGTGTAAAAAATTGGGTTGTTCATAAACATTGTTTAGTTTAATAGAAAAAATGTTTACCATTTCTTGTATGGCTGAAGCGAACCATAATTTTTCATTGTTAGATCATTGAATGAAATGCTGTTTAATTTTTCATTGTTAGATCATTGAATGAAATGTTGTTTATTTAAGTAAGAGTGATTTTACCCACATAAAAAGTTGTATCACACATGTTTGAGTTGATAGATTAGTGGATGTGTTCAATATTGTATGAAAACATATATACAATTTTTATTAAGAGGGTAAACTAATTAACTAGTATTGGTAAATAAATAATATAAGAATGAGTGTTAAATTGTGCAGTGAAGTTATGTTGATAATTTTATGCATCTAAATAAATAGATGGAAGTGGATAACAAAATAAATGCAAACCATAACTCAAGAATTATGTGGAGAAACCCTTTTGGGAAAAAGACTCCACACCCAAAAAGATCCAAGACTTGTATTAATTCTTGAGTTACATCAATACAACTTCTCTCTCTTGTTTCAACAACCTTGAATAACATATGTTTTCTTTAACTCAAGCACTAAATATATAGGCGTGAGAAAAATAATAACTCACAAATGGTTTCTAAAACCATTTAGGCACAAATCACAAAAAATACAAAACTTCCTCTTTCAACTTATAATATTATCCATCTTTTTAAAGGTATTCCTTATCTTCTCCAAGCTCTTTCTATTTTGACAATTAAAAAACATCTTACAAGTTGTCATAATTGAATTTAGTAACTTTGATAACAACTAAAAGATAATTATGAATTGCCAATTAATAATTAAATTCAAATATAGTAAGAGAAAAGTTAAGATATTTTCTCAACATTCTCTCACTTGTCAAACACCTTGCAAATTGCATAAAGGGAAATTGAATAAAATTAAGCTTCAAAAGAATTAAGGCTCATGGCCTCTCTTACCAACTAAATTTTTAAGTTCTTACTAGTTTAGTAAGAGAATTTAAAACATTCTCTAAAGTGTCTACTTTTTGTAACATGACTCTACCACCCTCAACCATTTCCCGAACAAATTGATGCTGAACATCTATGTGCTTTGTGTGAGCATGATATGTTGGGTTTTCAGCCAAACAAATGGCACTTTGACTATTACATCTAATTATTACTTGTTTACTTTAAAAGCCAATTCCTAAACACAATCTCTCTAACAACACTACCTTATATTACATTGGACTAAAACCATGCACCTAACATAAGAACTCCAGTCTATAGTCCAAAAAGCTAGTGTTTCTCCATTTTAGTAATATGTCAATACCCATCCAACATGAACACCTTCTCATTGCACATGTCAAAAAGGTAAAGAAACAAAAACATCAAATAAGAGGATACACACATATTATCAAATAAGAGCCCCAAGTTATAAATTTATAACTAACTCCATAAAGATCCATAATATCGAGCTCCTAATGCCCACCATAGATCACATTGACAAAATCCATAGTTTCCAATCTCACAAATCCGGAAAATAAAGCTAACTTATAGAACATTCATTACATCCCTGAAAGACTTTTAACAACTTTTAATTTCTTCTAATAGATTCCCACAAGCTTGCCAAGATAAAAAGCCAAAAATAGAAGAATACCTAGAACTGATAACATTTAGCTCTGATACCAAATATCGAGAAATAGAGAGGTTCAATACAAAAGATTGTGAAGATCAATCTATATCCAAAAAAATAATCAAAGCTTGGATAGCTAAAACATGAAAATATGAAACTCATATATGCAAATCTGAAAATTAGGGTTCCTTAATGTGGAAAACTATGATTAGATCCTTCTATGTGATGCCAAAAGTTAGGTTGTAAATCATGCTTAATAAACCTATCTTATCTAAACTTATAACAGCAATAAAATATGATTAACATAAGCACAAAATAACATTGATAAGGCATAGATCAACATAAGATCACCACTTAATGCATGATTTATATGGAAAAACCCTTGCAAAAAAGACTCCACCAAGAAGAAAGATAAAGTATGCATTATCGACAATAAATGTGCTTACAATACAAATTTCACTTTTATTATCCTTTTTTCCTTCAATATAGTAGCACCTATGTACATGTGAACAACCTCCTTATGCCTCCCACATGTCCTTGTTCCTAAAGAGAGACTCTTCATTTAACTATTTCACCTTAAATTCTACGTCCAAAAGCAAAAATTTATGGATTAGCAAGAGCTCGAAAATTGCCAATAAAGATTGTCGGAAACTTGAGTTGTGTTGTTATTGATGTCAAACTTGTTTGGTGTTGTCATTGATGACAGTTTTTGTTGTTTGTGACTGGGTGTTGAGATAGAAAAAGAGAAGAAGAAGTTGCAATTTTTCAATTATGTGGATGTTGTATATGGTCTGGAAATTAGTGTTAAGATGGTGTGATGTTGTCTTGTGATGATATTGAGTAAGTATGAGGTGTTTTCAGAAGGCTATAATAGTGGAAGTTACAATATGCAGGAAATAGTATTTAACATGTCTTTATGGAAGAATAACTTGCATTCCTCTATTTCTTGATAATGATGGCTTGTGGTTCTAGATATAATGTCTATGTTATGTAGATGTTGCACTGTCATTTTTTCAAGTCCTTAATTGCTCAGATGATGAAGTTGGTTGTGGTAGTTTGTTGATAGTGAGTTTGTCTATCAAGACTGGTCTAAAGAATCCTTAGCATTTCTCTATTGTTTTAGGTTGCAGCTTGGTAGACATGATCATATGGTTCATGTAGTGTTCTAGTTCAGATTTCTAGTGTTGGTTTGATCAACAAGTGAAGTTATGTTGCTTTGTGTTCAACACTGTCAACTAGGTTAGTCTTTGGTCAAGACTCAGTTGGTTTATTTTATTTGGATCGTACTCTTTTGGTCTAGATATGTGCATTGGAGGTTAATTTAGAATGTTGGTATTTGTCCTACCATGGCTTGTGTAGATCTACATTCAATAATTTGCATTCGGTGTTGTTTTTAAGGCAGTTGATTAACATACTTCATTGTTTTTCTACATGTTACGTTTGATGTCAACTTTAGAGGATGTGCTAGTGAGTGTGATTCACTAGAACTACCTTAGGAAGATATGATGTGATGTATTTGGGTCCCCTTTATCTCCTAGAGTGGACTACATTGTATGTTTTTGGTCTGGGTGGCTGAACTTATGCAATTCATGTATATTTTGTATATGGTTGACCTAGTTGAGGGTTTTAATGTATAACCTTAACATAAATGGATATGCGATTGTGTGAATTGGGTGTGGATTTTTGTGAAATGTATATGAATAATATAAAAACATTTTTGAAGAAACAAAAGTGTGAATTTTAGTTTTTGGTGAGAGTTAGTGATCATTTCTTTAGGGTGACAATGTTTTGAGATAGTAAATGAAGTGAGATATGTTTGCCATGATATTGTTCACTTGATGGCGATTCAAGGAAAATTTCATGGATCAAAAGATCTTGTTCATTTCAATCCATCATTTCCCTATAGTTCTTGAAAGATAATGTGTCAAGTTTTGGCAACTCGTATTGTCCTTGTATCTTGCCTTGAGATTGTGTGTCTCAATAATGCAAGTCTTTTGTATCTTGTCATAAGGTTGTGCACCTTATTCTTGAAAGTCCAATTAGATGGTGTGATCTTCCTTGGCCTTGACCCTAAAACATTGTAATAAGTTATTCATATTGTAAGTGTGACTATCACCATGATTTTTCCCTTATTGGGGTTTCCATGTAAATTTGGTGCTCTTGTGTGTGTTGTGCTTTGTGGTTTCATGTTTTATAATTGCAAAAATAAGTTAATTGTGGTTTGAAGTTTACAAGATTATAAGCAAGTTATTTTAAGGTTTAGACTGATTCACCCCCCTCTCAGTCCTATGGTGTATTCAACAAATATGTCCAAAGAAGTCGAGCTTCATTTATCATGACCACAACCCTTTCAATACCTCATAGAATTCAAAAATACATTGGTTTTGGCTCCAATAATTTCCCTCCAACTTGGATACCCGTTCTTACTAGATAAACATTGCATTAAATGCAATAAATGATGAAATACCAAGAGACACCTAGTGCCTCTTGTTGAAATGTGGCGACTAATCAGCAAAGTACTGTACACTCTGCACGTATCCTCGCCGAGGTCCGGGGCCAGGCCGGGCCCCGGGTAGGGGTTCGGGGGCGGTAGCCCCCGAGAAATTTTTTTTTGCCATTTTTCGTTGATGAAAACTGACATTGTAATAAAACCCTAAAAAGGCCGACTTTGTTTGTTGCCCTAAAAACGCATGTTATAAGTGGCTGAGATGCTTAAGGCATTGTAAGGTTGATGTACTATTTTTCTTGGATAATAAGAAAGATTGGACGGCTGTGTATGGTGGATGTAACCCATTCTGGGTGAACCACGTTAAATCTTTGTGTTATATGTGTCCTGTTTTATTTCTTTATCTTTTGTATTTAAATCTACATATAATTGTTAGTTCATATTTGCTTCGGATCTGCTTGAAACCCTAACAATTGGTATCAGAGCGAGGTTTTCTGTAAATTGGCAGGACTTTCAGATTTGAGTGGGAGCAATGGAGGATTCCAAATTCAAGGTCGAAAAGTTTAATGGCCAGAATTATCAATTATGGAAAATGCAGGTGGAGGATTACCTGTATCAAAAGGATTCGTGGCGGCCATTGGAAGGAAAGGCAAAGAAAATGACCACAATATTAGATGAAGAGTGGGACATTTTAGATAGAAAGGCACTGGGATCCATTCGATTGTGCCTTGCGTCGTCTGTAGCATTCAATATAACAGAAGCAAAAACGACTGTAGATTTGATGGGAACATTGGCTAAGTTGTATGAGAAACCCTCAGCTCCGAATAAGGTATTTCTTATGAAGCGTTTGTTTAATTTGAAAATGAGTGAGGGAGGATCTATAGCGGAGCACTTAAATGAATTTAATACAATTACCAGTCAATTGTCTTCAGTAAAAATTACCTTTGTAGAAGAGGTTAGGGCTCTCTTGATTTTATGTTCTTTGCCAGAAAACTGGAATAGCTTGGTTATGGCTGTAAGTAACTCTGTCTCTGGTAAAAATACTTTGGTATTTGATGATATTGTTGGTGTTATCCTAAGCGAGGAAATGTGAAGGAAAAGCACAGGTGAGACTTCAACATCATCAGGTAGTGTTTTGAATGTGGAGAACAGAGGAAGATCAAAGAAAAGAGGAAAAGGCCCTGGGAATGAGAAGTCACGAGGGAAGTCAAAGAAAGGACGCTCTCAATCTAGAGGAAAGAAAGATTGATGGTACTGCGGAAAGCCTGGTCATCTAAAGAAAGACTGTTGGTCTCAAAAAAACAAAGAAGGAGACAAAAATGAAAATGATAGTAAGGAAGCTAATATTGCAAGTAATACTTTACAAGATGCTTTAATCTTATGTTTGGATAATGTTAATGATTCTTGGGTAATAGATTCTAGGGCTTCATTTCATGCTACACCCTATAGAAAATATTTTTTAGATTATGTTCAAGGTGTTTTGGACAGGTATATTTGGGTGATGATGAGCCCTATCAAATTGTTGGAAAAGAAAAGATAAAGATCAAGTTGCAGAATGGTAATGACCGGTTTCTACAGGAGGTAAGACATGTTCCTAATTTAAGAAGAAATTTAATTTCTGCAGGGCAACTAGGTAGTGAAGGTTGCATAGTTACCTTCTCAGACAGTATGTGGAAGGTCACTAAAGGATCATTAGTAGTAGCTAAAGGTGCGAAGGTAGGCACATTATATCTGTGTACTGGTAACACTTACTCTACCTTAGCTGCTACAGATAAAGTTACTGCAGGGACAACAACAATAAATGTTGCAAGAACAGATTCGATAATGTGGCACCATAGGCTTGGGCACATGAGTGAGAAAGGGATGAAAATCCTTCACTCCAAAAATCTATTGCCAGAACTAAAGAAGATTAATTTAGAGTTTTGTGAAAACTGTGTTTATGGTAAACAGAAAAGAGTCATATTTCTCAAGGTTGGGAAAGAGAAGAAGAGTGAGAAGTTAGAGCTTTTACATTCAGATGTATGGGGACC
Organism: Cryptomeria japonica; assembly: GCF_030272615.1. Lineage (NCBI taxonomy): Eukaryota > Viridiplantae > Streptophyta > Pinopsida > Cupressales > Cupressaceae > Cryptomeria > Cryptomeria japonica. The sequence continues at coordinate 723,807,708 of NC_081415.1, read as the reverse complement.
GACTCAGGTATCATCTCTTGGTGGCTCTTGTTATTATGTTATTTTTATTAATGACTCAACCAGAAAAACATGGGTATATTTCCTAAAGCAAAAATCAGATGTTTTTGAAACTTTTAAGAAATGGAAAGCTTTGGTTGAGAATGAGACAGGAAAAAAGTTGAAGTGTCTCAGATCGGATAATGGAGGTGAGTATTGTAGCAAAACATTTGAAGATTACTGTTCCTTAAATGGGATTCGAAAGCAGAAGACAGTTCTAGGAACTCCATAAGAAAATGGTGTGTCAGAGAGAATGAATAGGACTATCATGGAACGTGCGAGGAGCATGAGATTGCATGCTGGATTGCCCTTACATTTTTGGGCAGATGCTGTACATACTGTTGTCTATTTGATAAATAGAGGACCTTCAACCCCTTTGGATGGTGGTATTCCAAAGGAGGCATGGACTGGTAAAAAGGTAAATTATTCTTTTCTAAAAACTTTTGGTTGCGAAGCTTTTGTCCATGTTGATAAAGAAAACAGAACCAAGCTTGATGCTAAATCCAGAAATGTACCTTCATTGGATATGGGATAGATGAATATGGCTATTGGTTATGGGATTTTGAAAATAAGAAAATAATTAAAAGTAGAGATGTTATATTCAATGAGAAGGTTATGTATAAAGAACAGATGCAGGAAAAGAAGCATGAACAGGAAAAACAAGAATATGTGGTGTTGGATGAGATTCCTGAAAATGAAATGCCACAAGTACCTGATGCTCAGCAACAATAGATTGTCCCACAAACTCCTGCAAGTGTTAGATGTTCTACGAGGACAAGTAGACCCCCTGAAAGATTTTCTCCTTCTTTGTATTCTATTTTATTAATGGATTCTGGTGAACCAGAAGAATATGAAGAAGCAATGCAAGTAGATGCCAAACAACAGTGGGAGCTAGGCATGAAAGAGGAGATGGACTCCTTGATGAAAAATAAGACTTGGGACTTAGTCCCTTTACCTACAGAAAAAAGAGCCTTGCCTAACAAATGGGTTTATCGGCTGAAGGAGGAGGAAGGAGGTCAGAAAAGATATAAGGCCAGACTTGTGGTAAAAGGTTTTGCACAAAAAAAGGGTATAGATTATGATGAAATATTTTCTCCAGTTGTAAAAATGACTTCAATTAGAACTGTACTTAGTCTTGTGGCTGTAGATGATTTACATCTTGAACAATTAGATGTCAAAACAACTTTTCTCCATGGAGACTTGGAGGAGAAAATTTACATGTTGCAAACACAAGGATATGAGGTCAAAGGTAAGGAGAACTTCATGTGCAGGTTGAAGAAAAGTCTGTATGGCCTAAAGCAAGCACCCCGACAATGGTATTTAAAATTTGATAGTTTCATGGCTGAACATGGTTATCATAGATGTCATTCTGATCATTGTGTATATTTTAAGAGATTTGATAATGGCAGTTATATTATCCTATTGCTTTATGTTGATGACATGCTTGTTGTTGGGTCTAACATGCAACATATAAATGATCTTAAACAAAAATTAGCCAAGTCATTTGCTATGAAGGATTTGGGTGTAGCTAAGAAAATTCTCGGTATGAGGATTACACGGGACAAGAAAAATAGAACCTTGAATTTGTCCCAAAGTGAGTATATAAAGAAGGTGTTGAAAAGATTTAACATGCAGGATGCAAAAGCAGTTAGTACACCTTTGGCTAGTCATTTCAAATTGACCAAGGAGATGTGCCCAAAGGCATAGGAAGAGGTTAATAAAATGTCTAACATCCCATATTCATGAGTTGTTGGCAGTCTGATGTATGCAATGGTATGCACAAGGCCAGATATTGCACATGCAGTGGGAGTTGTGAGCAGGTTTATGAGTAATCCGGGTATGGAACATTGGAATGCTATGAAATGGATTCTTTGGTATTTGAAAGGAACTACTACGAAGACATTATGTTTCCAAGGATCTAATGCTGCTTTGAGTGGATTTGTTGACTCTGATTTGGCAGGTGATATTGATTCACGGAGGAGTACTACAGGGTATGTTTTTACTATAGGGGGAACTGCAGTCAGTTGGAATTCTAGGCTGCAAAAGGTTGTTGCACTTTCAACCACTGAAGCTAAGTATGTTGCTGCTACAAAAGCCAGCAAAGATAATAAGAAAGATTGGATGGCTGTGTATGGTGGATGTAACCCATTCTGGGTGAACCACATTAAATCTCTGTGTTATCTATGTCTTGTTTTATTTCTTTATCTTTTGTATTTAAATCTGCATATAATTGTTAGTTCATATTTGTTTCGGATTTGCTTGAAACCCTAACACCTCTTCCAAGTGCCCACTTGGAGAAGCCCAAAATTCACTCCTCTATCAACTTCCCAAGTCATTATTTATCTTATTCTATATGTTCATAAGTGTAGAAAACAATATTAAATAATTGTGTTCACAACCCACTTTTAAAACTCCTAGTGGAACCCATCACCCTTTACGAATGTATTACAAACAATAGTGAGATTTAATTACAAATTATTTTTCCAATACATCCTAAGCACCTTCAAGCACTTTCCAAGGATGTTTGAACCATGTCATATAAATTACAAGGTAAATGGTACCTTAATCCTAATAAGTATCACCAATAGAGATCCAAAGAAAACTCAATAGCTATTGGAATCTTATAATACATTACAATACATAGTTGTAATACAATTTCCTCATAAAATAGGGTTCCCTTCTAGGGAAAGCAAAACAAACAAAATATCCACCATTAGATATATTATCTAGTGATAAATAGTGAAGATTTACAATGCTAAATTATATATAAAATGTGTCCTTTTGCGGTGTTGCCCAAAAACCCTTGCAAGGGTGCATGGCCCTCAAATCTCAAAATGGGGTGCCCCTCCTTGAAATGCCCCACTCTCATTTATCAATAGTAATCTTTTATTATTGTAATTTCTTAACAGATCCAACCTATGCCCTTGAAATGGCATGAAACCATGTTCAAAAGATGCCCAAAAGGTACCATTTTCATTCAAAAATTTTCAAGAACATTTCAAAAACATTAACTACACAAAATCCATAAATTAATATTTTTCATTTTTATATATACTTGGAACATTTTATGTAATCATAATTAAATGATTGAACATCATATATAATATTTATTAGGAAACAACAAGAGTTTTTAGGGTTTCACGAGGCTCAAGTATGCATCTATATTGATTTGCATATAGATCTACATTATCATCCCATGAGTGGCTTGATATGATGTAAATATATCCATGATGGTATGATGAAAGAATAAGTATCCAATAGATTACTGAGAGGGGGGGGTGAATCAGTAATTAAAAAACTGATACAAACTTTCGCAATCTCAATCTCAATCACACAAAGTAAACTTATCAATAAAATTTCTCTGTCAAGATATAATCTCATAAGAAAAATCAATATCAACCGGTTTAACTGTTATACCAAATTAACAGTAAACAACATTAAACGTGTAAACATCCAAATGCTTTATCATATGTCAACTGACTTCATTTTTCAATGTTTCTGGTTATCATACCTTATTAGAATAATTAAGTAGTTAATCAAATCAACCATAAGATCATAACCACAAAAACATTCACCACATGACAAAAATATTTTTTTGATGTGGAAACCCAAATTAGGTAAAAACCACGGTGAGATGGGACTCACAAGATAACTATCTAAACTCTTCAGAAGTTCACCCTGTTAGGAGCCAAGCCTGTTAAAGCTTTTACAAAAGTCTTGTTAAGAACTGATCCTATTAAGAATCACCTGGTTAAGGGATTGACTACAAATGCCTTTTTAGAAGCAAGTACCCTATTAGGAGTAACCTCGGTACAAGATTTGAGAATCCAAGCTAATGGGTCACCTTGTTAGAGTATTTAAGAAGTAACCAAGCTTGTTAGATCTTACCCGGTTAGGGGATTTCAGTTCTGCTGTAATTGTTAGAAAACAACAAGGTTTTTCTTGATCTGCCTGAATAGCACTACACTTGCTTGATTAGATCCTATTTAAGTTTCCATCTGCCTTTACTCAAATTGCAGATTCATTATTTAGTTCAACAACCACACACTTAACTGATTTCTGCCAACACCTTTACAAAACAACTTCATCGACCTTATAACAAATCAATTAGGTCGGTAACACAATAAAAACCTAATTCTCTCATAGAGATTATAAACAAATCGGTTCAAGTATGACCGTTGGATTTACATAGCAATCTGTACACATTAATCAATAAAACTCCAACCACTCCTTGATCACCACTTCTTCAGACTTAGTAACTCATCACACGCTTTAGATTAGATGCAATACACTTTGTTCATTCCCTAGACAAAAATGCGTCAAAACAATTTTGAACTTATCTTCATATAATAATCATACATGTCATCATCATTACTGCTCATCAACATAGCCAATTCAACAACTTTTCATCGATTAGGGTTTAACAACTGGTAGGGTTTAAACTTTTTATACCCTTTCAACCTTTTAACCTATTACTGGTTACCGGTTCAACTTACAAACTTACATACCAGTTTCAATATCTTCCAAAAAGCTCTTCCTACTGGTTACAAGACAATATCAATAATATCAACAATATCATCAATATCATTATCAGTTAATTGACATCAATGACAACATAACATTTCATTAATGCAATCTTCATGCAAATGCCAACAATCTCCCCCTTTGGCATTGATGACAATACAAATATCAACGCCTATGATTGTTGTTGAGATTGTGAATAGGAATCCTAGTTTACATTACCAAGTATTCACAATTCTCTCCATGTCTTCATCTTGTTACTGGTTCTGTTCCTCATAATCACATAATACTTCTCCCCCTTCGATAGCAATACCAAATTGAAAGTAAATTATGTAATTGCAAATTTCACTATACAACAATAATAATCTGCAACATAATACTCCCCATGTGGAATAGCTTCCACTACTACATCAATCCTTTTGTAAAATTCTGCAAGTGGTTCAAGGACTGATGCAATCAACATCATTATCAACTAACCTCATGAAGGGGTACAACCCCTAGTTAAATTCTAAGATACTCAAATGTAGTCTTAGGTAGAGGTTTGGTAAAAATATCTGCAAGCTACTCCTTGGTAGAAACATGCTCTAAGATAACATCTTTTCTCTACACTTTTTCCCTCATGAAATGATACTTCAATTCAATGTGATTGGTTCATGCATGCAAAACAGGATTCTTTGAAATATTTATGGCACTTGTATTATCACATAAAATCTTTATGGGTTCTGAAATCATCACCTTAAAACCTTCCAATATATGCCTCATCCAAATAGCCTGTGTGCAATTCATATAAGCTACAACATACTCAGTTGCAGCAGTAGATTGTGAAGTGCAACTCTGCTTCTTACTACTCCATGAAACAAGTCTTCCTCCAAGAAAGAATGATCCACTGGTAGTGTTTTTCCGGTCATCAGCATTTCCTACCCAATCAGCATCTGTGCACACCTTCAAATCAAAGTTTCCTCCATATGGATACCATAATCCATAGTCAACAGTACATTTCAGATATCTAAAGATTCTTTTGGTTGCTATCAGGTGTGTTTCCTTATGATTCTTCTGGAATTTAGCAACTATGCCAACCGCATGGGCAATATCTGGTCTGCTATGAACAACATAGTGCAATTTGCCAATCATTGACCTGCATTCCTTCTCATCAATAGACTTAGATTCATCTTCCTTAGACAGCTTACAACCTGTAACCATTGGTGTCCCAACTAGTTTATAGTCACTCATGCCAAATGTCTTCAAAACCTCTTTCACATACTTAGATTGTGTAATAAAAATACCATTCTTCATTTGTTGTATCTGCAAGCCTATGAAATTTTTTATTTCCCCTACTAAAGACATTTCGAACTCATTTTTTATTTCATCTACAAAACTATTGCTCATGACATCATTACCTCCAAATATGATATCAACAAATACTTCACTGACTAGTATTTCATCTCCTTCAGACTTGAGATATATGTTACTATCATCACTGGTTCTCAGAAATCCTTGTGTATGAAGTCTTTCATACCATGCTCTGGGTGCCTGCTTTAATCCATATAAAGCCTTATGCAATCTGCATACCATTCCTTTCTCATCAGTCAAAGCATAACCATCTGGTTGCTTTATGTATACTTCTTCTTCCAATATCCTATTAAAAAATGCTAACTTAACATCCATCTGGTATACCTTGAACTTCTTATGAGCTGCAAATGCAAGTAAAGTTCGAACACCTTCCAATCTTGCTACTGGTGCAAAAGTTTCACCATAATCTTCTCCTTCTTCTTGTGCATAGCCCTTGAAAACCAACCTAGCCTTATTGCGAACTACAACACCATCTTCATTCAGCTTGTTCCTGAATACCCATTTAGCACCTATGACATTCTTATTTACCAGTCGAGGTACTAGGGTCCAAGTGTTGTTTTTCTCAATTTGATCTGATTTCTCCTCCATAGATTTAACCCAATGATCATCACCAAATGCCTCCTTAGAAACTCGTGGTTCAATGGTGGAGATCATGCAAGAGTTCTATCTTATTCTCCTTCTAGTTAGTACTCCAACATCCTTATCCCCAATTATTTGTTTAGGATTGTGATTCAGTCTCACATATCTAGGAATAACATGATCATTATATTCAGGTTCAGCTTCATCATTATCATCATCTTCAGAATTTATCTGTTTCGGTTGAACAAGTGCATCAGCATTTGCTTTGCTAGTTTTAGATTTCATAGTTTTTGGTTCCAAAAACAAAATACAAGGATCTTCATCCTTCTTCTCCAAACTTTTTTCCTTTGAATTTTCAGGGCATTCATCCACTCAAACATCAGCACTCTCAACAATTCTCTGTGTCCGGTTGTTAAAACACTTGTAGGCCTTACTCTTGGTGGAATAGCCAAGAAATATGCCTTCATCACTCTCAGCTTCAAATTTGCTAATGTAATCACCTCTCTTAATAAAACATTTGCTTCCAAATATCTTAAAATAGCTAACATCAAGTGATCTTCCATACCAATATTCATAAGGGGTCTTGTCCTTACCTCTTTTCACCAGAACTCGGTTCATAGTGTACACAATTGTACTGACAACTTCTCTCCAAAATGTTTTCGCTACACCTCCTTGTATCAACATTGTCCTAGCAACTTCAACCACTGACCGGTTGTTCCCCTCTGCAATACCATTCCGTTGTGGTGTCCTTGGTGCAAAAAGTTGTCGTTTGAGGTCGTTCCCATCATAGTACCTAGTGAATTCCTCAAAAGTAAATTCACCGCCTTGATTTGTTATAAGAAATTTTATCTTTTTTCTGCTCTCTTTCTCAACTAAGGCCTTGAATGCCTTGAATTTACCAAAAGATTCATTTTTATCCTTCAAGAATGTGACCCACATCATCCTTGAGCAATCATTAGTGACGATCATGAAATACTTGTCACCTTGAATGTTTTTTGTTCTTATTGGTCCACAAAACTTTGTATGAACCAATTCTAACAAATTCTCCGCTGAGAAGGATTTTCTCTTGAAAGTTGAAGAATTCATCTTGCCTAACTGACATTCTTTGCAAAGAGCATTAACCAGTTTGTCTAACAGAGGAAAACCTCTCATTGTCTTGGACTTACTCACTTTAACAATGTTGTCAAAGTTTATATGACAAAATCTCATATACCAAAGCCAAATATCATCTATTTTTGCAATCAAACAATTGCTAACTTTAGGATTAACGTGAAACAGGTTACCTTTAATTTGCTTCCCGATTGCAATTAATTCACCTTTGTTGTCAAAGATTTTTCACATGCCATTTTTGAACTCCAATGGGTATCCTCTGTCATTAAGTTGTGCTACACTCAAAAGATTATGCTTTAGACCTTCAACCCAGTAGACATCATCAGCACTGCTCTTCCCATTAATAGAAACAACTCCCTTACCTTTAACCATGCAGGGTGAGTCATTGCCAACTATTACACCGCCATAAAATTCCTTCAAGGAAATAAATTTGCTCCGATCACTGGTCATATGACGTGAACAACCACTATCAATGATCCATTCATTAGGGTTATCCATCCTGGACACTAATGTCTTCTAGTCTGATATATCTTCCTTAATAGCTACAAACACAATATCTTCACTAGCATCACTATCAGACTCTTCATCAGTGATACCACTATCAACAGAAATAAGACAATCTCTCTTGCCTTTACCCTTATACTTCTGGAATTTCTCTCTCTTGTGTTCATTTTCACCATTAGGATAGCTAGCAGCTATGTGGCCAATCTTGTTGCATGCAAAACATTTTAAAGGTAATTTACCTCTGTATTTGCTAGTGCCTCTAGGTAGCCGTTTTGCCAAAAATGCTTCAAGCTCCACTAAACTATCTTCATCATCAACATCTCTGCTGGATATAGATTCATAACCATGACTAGTATTTCTAATTTTTCTCACAGATGGGTTAGAGACAGAAGCTCTGAATGCGGACTTTGATTTTTGTACACTACCATCATAACTATTTAATTCAAAAGCAGTAAGTTTGCCAATGATGGAGTCAAGAGTTACCTTAGTTTTGTCTATGGACTTCAACTCCTGAATAGCTGCAACTCGGATAGCATAGACTGGTAGCAGGGTTCTCAGTACCTTACTGATCACTATGGCATCTTCCACTTTCCCTCCCGCACTCTTAATTTCACCGACTATCTCTTCTATCCTTTGACCACTCTGTTGGATATTCTCACCTTCGGTCATCTGCATGTCATCAAAATTTCCTCTTAGACTCTCCTCTTTAGCAATCTTAACATGTTCATAACCACTATAAATCTCTTCATGTTTTTGCCATACCTCATGTGCAGTTTCTAGACCATGAACATCAACATATTCGGCATCAAATAGGGAAATGATAATGGCCTCTAATGCTTGATGATTTTCTTGTTGTTCTTTCTTTTGATCATCATTCAGAATCCCAGTGGGTGCAAAATATTTAGTATTGATATGTTCCCAATACTGACTTCCTAGACTCTTGATGTAAATTTTCTTTCTTTCCCTCCATATCCTATAGTTCTCTTTGTTAAACTTTGGACCTTCCTTCTTCATCATGATTTGCAAGATCTTTACCTCAAGTTGTTAGTCTTAGATCTTAGAGGACCTGAGACTGCTCCAATACCAATTGATGGTATGATGAAAGAATAACTATCTAGTAGATTACTAAGAGCGGGGGGTGAATCAGTAATTGAAAAATTGATACAAACTTTCCCAATCTCAGTCTCAATCACACAAAGTACAAACTTATCAATAAAATTTCTCTGTCAAGATATAATCTCATAAGAAAAATCAATATCAACTGGTTTAACTGTTATACCAACTTAACAGTAAACAACATTAAATATGTAAACATCCAAATGCTTTATCATGTCAATTGACTTCATTTCTCAATGTTTCTAGTTATCATGCCTTTTCAGAATATTTAAGTAGTTAATCAAATCAACCATAAGCTCATAACCAAAAAAACATTCATCACATGGCACAAATATTTTTTTTGACGTGGAAACCCAAATTAGGTAAAAACCATGGTGAGATGGGACTCACAAGATAACTATGTAAACTCTTGTGAAGTTTGCCCTGTTAGGAGCCAAGCCTGTTAAAGATTTTACAAAATTCCTGTTAAGAACTGATACTGTTAAGAATCACCTGGTTAAGGGAATGACTACAAATGCCTTGTTAGAAGCAAGTACCCTGTTAGGAGTAACCTCGGTAGAGGATTTGAGAATCCAAGCTAATGGATCACCTTGTTAGAGGATTTAAAAAGTAACCAAACTTGTTAGAGCTTACCCGGTTAGGGGATTTCAATTCTATTGTAATTGTTAGAAAACAACAGGGTTTTGCTTGATCAAATCCTTTTTAAGTTTCCATTTGCCTTTACTCAAACTGCAGATTCATTATCCGGTTCGGCAACCATGGACTCAACTGATTTCTGCCAACACCTTTACAAAAAAAATTCATCAACCTTATAACAAATCAATTAGGTCGGTAATACAATAAAAACCTAATTCTCTCATAGAGATTACAAACAAATCGGTTCAAGTATGACCATTGGATTTACATAGCCAATATGTACATATTAATCAATAAAACTCCAACCGCTCCTTGATCACCGCTTCCTCGAACTCAATAACTCATCACATGCTTTACATTAGATACAATACACTTTGCTCATTCCCTAGACAAAAATGTGTCAAAACAATCTTGAACTTATCTTCATACAATAATCAAATGTGTCATCATCATTACCGCTCATCAACATAACCAATTAAAAAACTTTTCATTGGTTAGGGTTCAACAACTAGTAGGGTTACTTCTTATACCCTTTCAACCTTTTAACCTATTACCAGTTACCAATTCAACTCACAAACTTACATACCGGTTTCAATATCTTCCGTAAAGCTCTTCCTACCAGTTACAAGACAATATCAATAATATCAGCAATATCAACAATATCATTACCAGTTAATTGACATTGATGACAACATAGCATATTATCATTAATGCAATCTTCATGCAAATGCCAACAATCCATATTAGTCTCTTTGAATTGACTCTTGTTGATCTATTCATGTTTCAATAATAGCACAAGAGCAACAAAAAATATGTAGCCAATAGAGAATACACACATACAGAACCATGCATATTATATCTCTAGTCTACTATTGTGCATACAAACCTATCTCAATAGAATTCATTTCATAAATCAAATGATAGTCATGTTTTCTCACATCCTTACAATAAATAGTACATGATGAAGTCATATAATATCAAAAATGATAATATGACATATCAAATGATGATTTAGGATACAATATTCTGAAATTGATTTCTTTATGAATAGTTAAAAACAAAATGAAAACACTCAAATTGAAAATTGTGTTAAGAGACAATTGGTGGAGAAAAAGGGTACTAGTTTCATTGCATGTATATAGTTTCAAATGAGTCAGTTGTAGTTCATTTTATTTGAATATATGACATACTTACATTAATCTTTATGAGTTTTCCGTACACACCTATTATGAAGTATTATAGTTGTCATTCCACAATACTAGTTTGAGTTTAGAGGAGTTACACTTACACAAAAAGAAAGAGATTGGATAGTCATTCACAAAATTGGACCCGCATCCTTGTTCATAAGCTTTGCAAATGAATTTCCTTTGTAATTGATAACAAAAGGCTCTAGTAATGCATGTAAAATATTCCTTAAGGCATTAACATCAAGTCCAATGAAAAATTAACCTTTGAACTATCCTTCGTCTAAATCATTTTAGAACTATACAAAAGCCTCATGGATGTTATGGAGGCAAAGACTTGTAAAGGTAAATAAACCCATATTATGAGAGATGATACCACACAAGCTACCAATAACAATGACAAGGAGCTCAATATTTGTTCTTTTTTATGTTAGGGATTAAAGTGTTACTCGATCAAGCAAGAAAGTCATAATAATAGTAGCAATTGCTATACTCCTACAACTAGACTTGTTAGATTTGGTAGGGTCACTATTTGACATGGAATTTGAAGTCGAGATAAGAGTATTATGAGTTTAATTGGTGCCATTGAGTAGTTGTAACAAGTTGAACAAAGAAATTGCCTAAACACTATGTGACATAAGTTGATCACCAAACATGAACTCTTAATACATTATGACCGACATATCAATCATATAATTTTTTTTGTAATTTAACTCAATTTAAACCATCTCCTATATCATATAATGTTTCTTAAATTGAACTAATACTTAAATAAAAAATTAAATAATCAATAACTTTGAAATATCAACATTATATTATTAAAAGATATTTTTAAGACCAATTATATTTAATAATTGATATAAATATGGAAAACAAACTTAAATGAAAAATTTAAGTGGCCATGTAGAAAAAAAGTAGAAGAAACAATAGTTAGTAAATAGGTCCATCAATTTCAAAGATTAGGTGTGACAAATCCCTCGCATATACCATGGGTCTTAAAAGCAAGCCTTTCTTGACAACTTGTGAAGACAAAGATTGATTGAATTTTAGGGCAAGATGCCCAAATATGGCCATCAAATGTAGGCCCTCGATGTGATGTTATACAGAAGTCATCATGAAATGACAGAGAACTCAGGAAAATTCATTAAACAAAGCTTTACCATAGTTCACCTGGAGTAATGTAGAGACAAATTATTTGTTTATGTTCCATGAAAAGATGTATTTAGTTCCGGAAAGACTTCATTTACAGAAATGAAGCAGTTTATTGAAAAACTGTCACTTGTTCTATCACGATTAGTTTTAAATCATACATAATATATTAAGTTTAGAGAATCTCAATCAATTCTGAATATTTAACACTTTTAAACGTATGATTTAAACCATCAATTCCATTGCCATTGAAAACATCAACTCAACAAAGGCCATACCTTCTCTTTTGGTAAATCTGGAACCACGTTTTAAAAGCTTTAGGACCACTTTTTTAATAGCAGAAAGTATGAGTGTTCTAACTTGAACACAGTCGTCTCTCGTGCCCACCGACAGTTTGCAGTAATGACGACGAACCAGTCCAACTTTTTTCCACGTGTTTCTACTCTGAAAATGAAATGGGTTGGGATTTCTGCATTCATGTAAGTGTAACGGAACTATTCTATACTGCATGACGGTAGTAAGCGCATAATTGTGATGTAGAATACTGCAAAAACAAACAAAAAAATAATTATACTACGACAAGAACAAAAGAAAAAAGGACTTGAGAATTGAGTACGAAGCATCCATGGCCGAACCCTAGAAACCCCACAAGCCTTTTGAAATGAAAGGCCAGAATTTAAGGAGACACGCCTAAAGTCAATACAGGAAGATCTACAATGTCGATCATTCATAATGTAGATATAATTAGTCCAAATATAATTAATGGAAGGGAAGAGGACATTTGAAAGAACATTCGGGAGTTTAGGGTTAATGAAGTTTGATATAAGGAACTATCATGTCTTTTTTATTTTGATGATAGATCATGAAATATTTATAAGAAGTAAGAGGTATTATTGAGCATTGTCATATACCTAAAATCAATATAGGAAGATTTGTCGGTCCAACCATTCATAAAGTAGACATAATTAGTGCAAATATACTTAATGAAAGGGAAGAGGACATTGGAAAGAAGATTGGAAAGAACATTTGGTGAGTTTAGGGTTAATGCAGTTTGATATAAGGAATTATCATGTCTTTGTCATCTTGATGATAGATCATGAAGTATTTATAAGAGGTATTATTAAACAGTGCCATATACCTAAAACCAATATAGGAAGATCTACTGTTCCGATCATTCATAAAGGAGATATAACTAGTGCAAACATATTTAACAAGGGAAAAGGAGATTAGGAAGAATATTTTCATGAGATTCCATTTGAAGTTAATGAAGTTTGATATAAGGAATTGTCATGTTTTTTTCATCTTGATGATAGATCATGAAATGTTTTAAGAGGTATTATTAAGCATTGCGACACACCTAAAGTCCATATAGGAAGATCAATAGTCCCAATCATTGATAATGTAGATATTGTAAGTATGGAAAACACTGAGGGGGAGGGGGGGGTGAATCAGTGTTTTACAATTGATTAAAAAAATAATTGCAAACTTTTAAACTGCGAGAAACTCAAATTGCACAGTGAAATAAGAGAGCAAACATCATACAAATTTGACACAAGATATTCTAAGTGGAAACCCTCTAGGGTAGAAAACCACTCGTAAAAATAGCCTCACTGGCCTTATAAAATGATTTCCAATTACAATGCCCCACTGGCATAAATTTTGCTACCTCACTAAGAGTTTGTTCTTGCCTCACTGGCTATAACTTTCACAATGTACTCATTTTACAAATTTGCAGAGCTATGTCTTCTACCAAATAATATCTTCCTCTTGTTCAAATATCAGAGGTGTATATACAGAAAACAAAAACTTAATAGTGGTGCAACAAAGTATTAGAGTGTTCAGTATTTTTGCAAAACTCAAATCCTTTTTCACATTCTCTCGAATACACACCCTTCATATATCTATGTATACATATATGAGAAGCAAGAAAGATTGAATCTTTAAAACTCAAGTTCACAATGCAACCAATTTGCAACCTAGAGTCTTTTTTTTTCTTCAATCACATATGTATACAGACATATATCAAGATTGTATATAGGAGTACTTTTTGTGTATTACTGTCATCAAATCTATTTTTCTGATCACACATAACTGCCTTTGTATTTATGTATACCGTCCTTAAAGAAATACTGGCCAATCCAAAGAACTAACTTATGTACATGCCTTGTATCAATATTGTCATGTTTCCATTTACATGTCACAAATACCTAAAGAAATTGACAATGCAACCAATATACAAAACAAAATACTGTATATGCCTTGACAAAAATATGGATGATAAACAAAAAAATGATGCCACCAGTTGGAAAAAGGACCATTGATTTTCAGAGGATCCATGAGTGCCACCAAAGAATACCAACGTTTGTCAAAGATCTTGCCTGTAATTGTTAGGAACCAGGAAGGACAACTTAGAGGGGGAGGGGGGGGTGGATCAGTTGTCAATAAATTACAAATCAAAACCAATTAATCCAACTTGAAACTTACTGTTGATAAACCAAACTTAAATATCAGTGAGACAGATTAACAGTTATTGTGGTACCGGTACAACTTAATACATGAAACAGAAAGAGAAACAACATCCACAACACATGACACATATATTTTGACGTGAAAACCCTGTAAGGGGAAAAACCATGGTGGGAAACCTTACCCACAATCAGATGATACTACTGCAGATAGTAAGTGTATACAAATGGGGTCTGCACATGTAGAAAGGCCAACCGCCTAAAGCTCACTGCTCAATCACAAAATAGGAGTCACACTGACTACAATTGGATGGTTAAATATAATACAATGCACTGCTTCGGAATAGCATCTCCAATGCTAGATTCAGTATCGGTTTAAGCTCTGAACATGAGTGTCAAACACCTTCATAACCTTTCCTTCAACCTTTAGATAATGTTTGCGTGATTCACACAAGGATCTGCTTATTTTCGCTCTTCAATATTCGCACACACTCATCATGATCGATCTTCAATAAGATCTTATAATCATATATACAAAACCTAAGACCAAATGTTAAGGTCAGCTCACTAAAGATATTACAATTAAATCAATTACAAGTAAGTCTTGATGCAATACAATATGTCGGCTCAATGCATTTACCACATTTTCCAATTAATAAATCATTTCCAAGACATGTCGTGTTGATGTGGAATAGATATCATGTACCGGTCCATAACCTAGACTTATCTGCCGGTAAAGGCAAATCTGTCAACCCGATTAGACCAATAAGCAAAACACCAGATCCAAACATCTAATCCATGTCTTCGACATAACCAAATGATCTCCAAATGATAACAAGTTATCATCACTACCGGTGAACAATATAACCTACTGGTGAACATATACCGATGATTGTGCATAAGCCACTAACCATGTCGATGAACACAATATGTCAGTTCAACAATAAACCAATATAACCATAGTGCCAAATCAACAATGTAAACCTCCAAGAAGATAAGTGTTTACATCAATGACAAAACCAATGCAACACATGGCGAAGTCATCCATAATGCCAACAGTAATTGCATTCACTGTCAGAAAGATGAATACAACTACCATTGCCACCATCGAAACCCTTGTCGGAAACCCTAGCCCGCATTCGAGCTTATGAGAAACAAAATGAAGGATATACTCTATGAAATGACTTAGGTTATCTTTTCTATGCCACCGCCAATGCATTTTATGGGATGCATTTTATATATGTCGACAACAAAAATTTGATCTTTCTTTTCAATATTGTGACTTATATAAACCTTTTACAATGCCAACTAAATGATATTATAAACTTTGCAACATAGAACCCTTGTTAACCTTTTTCAATGTATCCATCTTGTCACTAAAATGTGCCATATATATGACTTGGGTGATATAAGCCATTTGAACCATCAAGTGTAAACATGTAAAGATATTAAGTTTATGATGCCTTTTATTCTACCTTGTCATCACAAAGATAAACTTGATCTGACATAATGCCAAACCAAATACCAAAGGGGTTAACAAATATAATTTATGTAAATATACCCAATGGGAGGGGAAGAGGAGATTGGAAGGGACATTCTTATTAGGTTACATTGAGAGGCAATGAAGTTTGATATTATAAAGAATTATCATGTTTCTATCATCTTGTTGATATATATTTTAAGAGGAATTATTAAACACTATCGCACACCTAAATTCAATACAAGAAGATCCACAGTTTCAATCATTCATTATGTTGATACAATTAGTACAAATATACCTAAATGGAGGGAGAGAGGAGATTGTGAGGAAAATTCTTTTGAGCTTACATTCGACTTGTTAATGAAGTTTGAATTCAATAATTCTCATGCTTTTGTCATCCTAATGATAGATCATGAAATATTTTAAGAAGTGTTACTAAATACTATCACACACCTAAAGTTAATATAAGAAGATCCACAATTTCAATCATTCATAATGTAGATGCAATTAGTGCAAATATACCTAAGGGAGAGGGAGAAGAGATTGGGAGGAACATTCTTGTGATATTACATTAAAAGTTAATGAAATTTGATATAAGGATTTGTCATTTTTTTTCTCATCTTGATGGGAGATCTGAAGTATATCCCAAAAATATTGATGTAAAAAATATTATTCATAACTATAATAAAAATATTTTTGATCAATAATATGACTTATGAAAATAAAGTCACATATAGATAGAATAAAGTCAATAAATATTTAAAAGAATTTGAAATATTTAAGTGGTTTCTTTCTTTCTTTATTTTAATAATTTAAGGAAAAAATGTGTATATTTTGTATTTTTCTCTTTTGATTTGATAAAAACTATTAAACAATTCCCTTTACAAATTCTCTCAATCATTGTTGTCGACTATAGAGATATTTAAAGTTAATGAAGTTTATTATTAAGAATTACAATTGGAAGGAACATTCTTATTGTTGATATGTGGCGATTGATCATGCAAGTATTGTACACTCGTTATGTATCATCACCCCGCTCCGAGTGGGGGTTCGAGGGTGCAGCGCTCGAGAAAGCAGGGTTTTGGGGGCATAGCCCCTGAGGAAAAAAAATTGTCATTTTTTGTTGAAAAAAAATCGACTTTGAAAAAACCCTAAAAATAACTGACTTTGAGTGTTGCCCTCAAAAATGCTTGTTATAAGTGGTTGGAATGTAAAAAGGCAATGTAATGGTGTTGTATTGATTTACTGGATAATAAGAAAATATTGGATAGTTGAGTTTTGTGGATGTAGCCCATCTTGGGTGAACCACGTTAAATATTTGTCTTATGCATTTTTCTTCATCTTTTGTGTTTGTATCTACATATAATTGTTAATTTGTATTTTTTGGCAATTAGAGGAATTGATTATGTGTTGCATTGATGTGTTTTCATTGATGGCAACACCGGTTGTTTTGGTTGTTTACCGACTTCCGGTAGAATGGCTGGTTTATGATATTGACCTAGTATGCTCTGTTATGCATTGGTTTATGGATTTGGTTTGGATTTTTCATTCATGCTATTCAAATGGGTATCACAATCAATTGATTTAGGATTTGATGACTTGGGGGCTATCATTTGTTCTAGTAAGCCTTTTGGTCACCGGTAAGCTAGGGTTCTATCGATAGAGCTTTGTTGAAGATCTTTTGATGCACATGATAAGTGGTGTTGGTGCGACTTTTAGATGGTTTTTGGGATGCTGTTGGTTATCTTGTTCGTGTTCCTGTTGACCGATGGAGTTAGATTTGGGTCCAGACCTAATGTTATCTTATTCGGATAGGTTATGGACCGATTTATGTAACATGTTGGTGGATGATCCCGATGCATTATCGGTTGGGTTTATTGATTGGATTATATTGTTTCGGTATTAGGCCGACTTGGTTGATCATTGGATTGCAAGTTTATGTTATAAGTTTATTGTATTATCTTTTAGGTGGTCAACCTAATTGTTTAAGTTCTGAGTTGGTATAAATATGATGTAAGATCTCTTTGTAGATCATGGGCATATGGGCATATTCATGGGGTTTATGGATATGCGATTATCTATGTACAAATAAATTTGTAATCATATGCAGAGATTTTAGTCGATCATAGGTGATCGAATTGGGTTGGTGAAAGAGGTTTAAGACCTCTGGTACTGAGCTTAACCAGAACTGTACTTAGGCATAGGAGATGCTATTCTTGCAGTTCATTCTTCTTCTGGATTGTAGTCTGGATTTATTTTGTAGTCAGTGAGACTCCTTTTGTCATTAGTTATACGCTCTAGGTTGTTGGCCTTCCTGCATGTGCAGGCCCCTCTTATTGTAATCACATACTTACTGCAGAAATATTATCTGACTGTGGGTAGGCTTCTCACCATGTTTTTTCCTTCTTACCGGGTTTTCCATGTACAAATCTTGGTGTTATCTTTTGTGGATGGTTGGTAAATGTTCTATGATTTATATTTGTGCTTAAGTTCTATTTTATCTGTTATTTAGGTATTTGGTTTATGTATTCCAGTAATAAGGTTTTAATGTTTAAAGTTCTATAATCTCTTAACAACTGATTCAACCCCCCCCCCCCCCCTCTCAGTTGTCCTCTAGTTATCTAATTTGTCTAACAATTGGTATCAGAGCCTAGTCCTCTCTATAGAAGCTTAACCTCTTGAGGAAGATCCTATGTAATCTAATAGTGCAAGTTCATCAAGTTCATCTGCACTTGTTTTTCGGAGAGAAATTCCTAGGCTTGATGGAACAAATTACAGAGTATGGAAGATTCAGATGGAGAATCATTTGAGATGTCTCGGCAAGGAGATTCGGGAGATCACTGAGAATGGATATGCACCTCATAATTTGACATCTAGCAATCCTCCTCTGGCAGGCTTGGATAAGGACATTGAAAATGATTATAGAGATAGAGAAGCCCTTTCATGTGCACTTTCTAATCAAAAATTTATGGGACTAACTAACAAATCAACTGCGAAGGCTGATGGTATGATGAAATAATAAGTATCCGGTCAACTACTGAGAGGGGGGGTGAATTAGTAGATAGAAAAACTGATAATAACTTCACCAATCTCAAAAATCAATCTCTCAAAGTAAACTTAGAACTATTAATGTAATACCACTGTCAAGATAAAAACTCATAAGATAAACCGGTTGACTGTTACAACAAATTAACAGTAAACAACTACTTCATTTCTCAATGCTTCTGGTTATCATGACTTATCAAAGTAGTTAAGTAGTTAAGTAAATCAACTATAAGAAACATAACGACAAAAACATTCACCACTTGACACAAATATTTTTGACGTGGAAACCCAAATAAGTAAAAACCACGGTGAGATGAGACTCATAAGATAACTATCTAAACTCTTCTGAAGTTTTCCCTGTTAGGAACCTATCCTATTAAAGCTTTACAAAAGTCCTGTTAAGAATTGATCCTGTTAGGAATCACCTAGTTAAGGGATTGACTACAATGCCTTGTTAAAAGAAATACCCTATAAGGAGTAACCTCGGTAGAGGATTTGAAAATCCAAGCTAATGGATCACCTTGTTAGAGGATTTGAATAACACCAATCTTGTTAGAGCTTACCTAGTTAAGGGATTTCAATTTTATTGTAATTGTTAGAAAACAACAGGAGTTTGTTGATCTGTCTGAATAGAACTACAGTTGCTTGATCAGATCCATTTCATGCTCCTATCTGCCTTTACTCAAACTACAGATACATCATCTAGTTCGGTAACCACACACTCAACTGATCTTTGCTAACTCATTTCCAACTCATTAAACTAAACAACTTCATCGACCTTATAAACAAATCAATTAGGTCGGTAACACAACAAAAACCTGATTCTCCTAGAGATTACAAAAAAATCGGTTCAAGTATGACCATTGGATTACATAGCAATTTCTGCACATCAATCAAGAAAACCTTGAATTCTCCTTGATCACTGCTTCATCGAACTCAGTAACTCATCACGCACTTTGCATTAGATGCAATACATTTTCTCATTCCCTAGACAAAAATCGTTACATCAACTCGCCAAAATCTCTTCAAATTGTCTTCATACAATAATCATACGTGTCATAATCATTATCACTCATCATTAGATCATAAACCAATATAACCAATTCACCAAACTCAATCGGTTAGGGTTTATCAAAACCAACACGTAGGGTTTATTGGTTACATCAATAGATAGGGTTTACATCGGTTACTAGTTCTCCTCACAAATTCTTCCTACCAGTTACAGTATCAATATTACAACAATATCATTACCGGTTAATTGACATAAATGACAACATAACATATCATTAATGCAATCTTCATGCAAATGCCAACAATATTCCCCTTTGGCATTGATGGCAATACAAATATCAATACCATTGATTGTTGTAGTGATTGTGAATAGGAATCCTGGTTTACATTACCAAGTATTCACTATGCTCTCCATGTCTTCACCTTGTCGTTGGTTCTTCTTCCCATAATCACATAATTCTTCTCCCCCTTTGACAGCAATGCCAAATTGAAAGTAAAACATGTAATGTCAAATTTCACTGTGCATCATCAACAATCTGCAACTTGATGCTCCCCATGTGGAATAAATCCACTTCTACACCAATCCTTCTGTAAAATTCTACAAGTAGCTCTGGGACTGATGTAATCTACATCATACTTAATTGACTTCATGATGAGGGACAACCCCTAGCTAACTTCTAAGATACTCAAAAGTAGTCTTAGGCAGAGGTTTAGTAAAAATATCTGCAAGCTTCTCCTTGGTAGAAACATTCTCTAAGATCACATCTTTACTATGTACTTTTTCCCTCAATAAATGATACTTTAATTCGATATGCTTGGTTTGTGCATGCAAAATAGGGTTCTTGGAAATATTTATGACACTTGTATTATCACATAAAATCTTTATAGGTTCTGAAATCTTCATCTCAAAACCTTCCAAAATGTGCCTCATCCATATAGCCTGAGTACAATTCATGTAAGCTGCAACATACTCAGCTTCAACATTAGATTGTGAAGTACAACTCTGCTTCTTACTACTCCATGAAACAAGTCTTCCTCCAAGAAAAAATGCTCCACTAGTTGTGCTTTTCCGGTCATCAACATTTCCTGCCCAATCTGCATCTGTGTACACCTTCAAGTCAAAATTTCCTCCATATGGATACCATAATCCATAATCAACAGTACCTTTCAGATATCTAAAAATTATTTTGGTGGCTATCATATGTGTTTCCTTAGGATTCTTCTGGAATCTAGCAACTATGCCAACTGCATGAGCTATGTTTGGTCTATTGTGAACAACATAGTGCAATTTTCCAACCATTGACCTGCATTCCTTCTCATCAACATATTTGGATTCATCTTCCTTAGACAACTTACAACCTATAACCATTGGTGTCCCAACTGGTTTAGAGTCACTCATGCCAAATGGCTTCAAGACCCCTTTCACATACTTAGACTATGTGATGAAAATACCATTCTTCATTTGTTGTATTTGCAAGCCTACGAAAAATTGTATTTCTTCCACTAAAGACATTTTAAACTCATTTTTTTCATTTCATCTATAAAACTGTTGCTCATGTCACATTACTTGCAAATATGATATCATCAACAAATACTTCATTGACTAGTATTTTATCTCCTTCAGATTTGAGATATATGTTACTATCATCACTGGTTCTCATAAATCCTATCTTCAGCAGATGTGTATGAAGCGTTTCATACCATGCTCTCAGTGCTTTCTTTAATCTATATAAATCCTTATGCAATCTGCATACCATGTCTTTCTTATTAGTCAAAGCATAACCATCTCGTTGCTCAATGTATACTTCTTCTTCTAGTATCCCATTCAAAAATTATGAATTAATATCCATCTGGTATACTTTGAATTTCTTATGTGCTGCAAATGCAAGTAAAGTTTCGACACCTTCTAGTCTTGCCACTGGTACAAAAGTCTCACCATAGTCTTCTCCTTCCTCTTGTTCATAACCCTTTGCAAACCAGCCTAGCTTTGTTGCAAACTACAACACCATCTTAATTCAACTTGTTCCTAAATACCCACTTAGTACCTATCACATTTTTATTTACTGGTCAAGATACTAGGGTCCATGTGTTGTTCTTCTCAATTTGATCTGATTCATCCTCCATAGCTTTAACCCAATGATCATCACCAAATGCTTCCTTACCAGTTCTTGGTTCAATAGTGGAGATCATGCAAGAATTCTCTCTGAGTCTTCTTCTGTTTAGTACTCTAGAATCCTTATCCCCAATAATTTGTTCAGGATTGTGATTCAGTCTCACATATCTCGGAATAACATGATCGTTATCTTTAGGTTCATCTTCTTTATTATCATCATCTTCTTCTAAATTTATATGTTCTGGTTGAACTGGTACATCAATATTTGCTTTGCCGGTTTCAGATTTTACAAATTCTGATTCCAAAAATAGAATGAAAGGATCTTCATCCTTTTTCTACAAACTGGTTTCCTCTGAGACTTCAGGATATTCATCCACTTGAACATCAGCACTCTCAATAATTCTCTGTGTCTGATTTTTAAAACACTTGTAGGCCTTACTCTTGGTGGAATAGCCAAGAAATATACCTTCACCACTTTTAGCCTCAAATTTTCTAATATAATCACCTCTCTTAATAAAACATTTGCTTCCAAATATTTTGAAATAACTAACATCACATGATCTACCATACCAATATTCATAAGGAGTCTTGTCCTTACCTCTCTTTACCAAAATTTGGTTCATAGTGTAGATAGTTGTGGTGATAGCTTCTCTCCAAAATGTTTTCGCTACACCTCCTTGTATCAACATTGTCCTAGCAGCTTCAACAACTGGTCAGTTGTTTCTCTCTACAATACCATTCTATTGTTGTCTCCTTGGTGCAAAAAGTTGTCGTTTGATACCATTTTCTTCACAATACCTAGTGAATTCCTCAGAAGTAAATTCACCGCCTTGATCTATCCTCAGACACTTTATCTTCTTACTGCTCTCCTTCTCAGCTAAGGCCCTTAATGCCTTGAACTTACCAAAAGCTTTAGTCTTATCCTTCAAGAATGTGACCCACATCATCCTTGATCAATCATCAGTGAAGATCATAAAATATCTGTCACCTTGAATACTTTTTGTCCTTATTGGTCCACAAAGATTTGTAAGAACCAAATCCAACAAATGTTCCACTGAAAAAAATTCACTCTTGAAAGTTGAGGATGTCATCTTTACCAACTGACATTCTTTGCATAGAGCATTAACTGGTTTGTCCAACTAAGGCAAACCTCTCACTGTTTTGGACTTACTCACTTTAACAATGTTGTCAAAGTTTATATGACAAAATCTCCTATGCCAAAGCCAACTATCATCTATCTTTGCGACTAAACAGTTGCCGACTTTAAGATTAAGGTGAAACAAGTTACCTTTAGTTTGCTTCCCAGTTGCAATCAGTTCACCTTTGTTGGTATAGATTTTTCACATACCATTTTTAAACTCCAATGGGTATCCTCTATCATTGAGTTGTGCCACACTCAAAAGATTGTTCTTTAGACCTTCAACCCAGTAGACATCATCTACACTACTCTTTTCATTAAGAGAAATAGTTCCCTTACCTTTAACCATGCAGGGTGAGACATTACCAAATCTTACAACTCCGCCATCAAATTCCTTCAAAGAAAGAAATTTGCTCTGATCACCAGTCATGTGATGTGAACAACCACTATCAATGATCCAATCATCAAATTTATCCATCCTATATACCAATTCCTTCTGGTCGGATATATCTTCTTTAATAGCTACAAACACAATGTCTTCATTAGCATCACCATTAGATTCCTCATTAGTAATACCAGCATCAACAGCGATAAGACAATCTCTTTTGCCTTTACCCTTGTACTTCTTGAATTTTTCTTGTTTGTGCTCATTATCACCATTAGGATAGTTAGTAGCAATGTGTCCAATCTTGTTGCATGTAAAACATTTCAAAGGTAATTTACCTCTATATTTACCTGTACCTCTAGGCAACCGCTTGGCCAATAATGCTTCAAGCTCAACTAAACCATCTTCATCATCAGCTTCTCTGCTAGATCTAGATTCATAATTGTGACTGGCATCTGTAAATTTTCCTCACAGATGGGTTAGAAATAGAAGCTCTAAATGAAAACTTAGATTTCTATACACTACCATCATAACCATTTAATTCAAAGCAATAAGCATGCCAATGATGGAGTCAAGAGTTACCATAGTTTTGTCAATGGAATTCAGCTCCTGAATAGCTACAACTCGGATAGCGTAGACCGGTAGCAAGGTTCTCAGTACCTTACTGATCACTATGGAATCTTCCACTTTACCTCCTGCACTCTTAATTTTGCCGACTATCTCCTTTATCCTTTGATCATACTATTGGATATTCTCACCTTTGGCCATCTGCATGTCATCAAACTTGCCTCTTAGACTCTCTTCTTTAGCAATCTTAACATGTTCATCTCTGCTATAAATCTCTTAAAGTTTTTTCAATACCTCATATGCAGTCTCAGGACCATGAACGTCTACATACTCTGCATCAAATAAAGAACTGATAATAGCCTCTAATGCTTGATGATTTTCTTGTTTCTCTTTCTTCTGATCATCAGTCAACATCCCAATAGATGAAACATATTTAGTATCGACATG
This sequence comes from Cryptomeria japonica, assembly GCF_030272615.1. Classification (NCBI taxonomy): domain Eukaryota; kingdom Viridiplantae; phylum Streptophyta; class Pinopsida; order Cupressales; family Cupressaceae; genus Cryptomeria; species Cryptomeria japonica. Next base: position 723,782,872 of record NC_081415.1, on the reverse strand, counting down.
TTCCCAATACTAGATTCCCAAACTCTTGATATAAATTTTCATTTTGTCACTCCATATCTTGGAGTTCTCTCTATTAAACTTCGAACCTTCCTTATTCATCATGATCTACAAGATCTTTACCTCAAGCTGCTAGGCTAAGACCTTAGAGGACCTAGATAGCTCTAATACCAATTGATGGCATGATGAAGAATAAGTATCCGGTCAACTATTGAGAGGGGGGGGGTGAATCAGTAGATATAAAAATTGACAATAACTTCACCAATCTCAAAAATCAATCTCTCAAAGTAAACTTAGAACTATCAATGCAATACCACTGTCAAGATAAAAACTCATAAGATAAACTGGTTGACTGTTACAACAAATTAACAGTAAACAACTACTTAATTTCTCAATGCTTCTAGTTATCATGACTTATCAAAGTAGTTAAGTAGTTAAGTAAATCAACTATAAGAAACATAACCACAAAAACATTCACCACTTGACACAAATATTTTTGACGTGGAAACCCAAATAGGTAAAAACCATGGTGAGATGAGACTCACAAGATAACTATCTGAACTCTTCTGAAGTTCGCCCTATTAGGAGCCTAGCCTGTTAAAGCTTTACAAAAGTCTTGTTAAGAACTGATCCTGTTAGGAATCACCCAGTTAAGGGATTGACTATAATGCCTTGTTAGAAGAAATAACCTGTAAGGAGTAACCTTGGTAGAGGATTTGAAAATCCAAGCTAAAGGATCACCTTGTTAGAGGATTTGAATAACACCAATCTTGTTTAAGCTTACCGAGTTATGGGATTTCAATTCTACAGTAATTGTTGGAAAACAATAGGAGTTTGTTAATATGTCTGAATAACACTACACTTGCTTGATCAGATCCATTTCATGCTCCTATCTTCCTTTACTCAAACTGCAAATACATCATCTGGTTCAAAAACCACACACTCAACTGATCTTTGCTAGCTCTTTGCCAACTCATTAAACTAAACAACTTCATCGACCTTATCGACAAATAAATTAGGTCGGTAACACAACAAAAACCTAATTCTCATAGAGATTACAAACAAATTAGTTCAAGTATGACCATTGGATTACATAGCAATCTCTACACATCAATCAAGAAAACCTTGAACGCTCCTTGATCACCGCTTCACCGAACTTAGTAACTCATCATGTGCTTTGCATTAGATGCAATACATTTGTGCATTCCCTAGACAAAAACCTTTACATCAACTCGCTAAATCTCTTCAAATTGTCTTCATACAATAATCATACGTGTCATAATCATTACCACTCATCATCAGATCATAAACCAATATAACCAATTCACCAAACTTAATCGATTAGGATTTATCAAAAACAACAAGTGGGGTTTACCAATTACATCAATAGATATGGTTTATACCAGTTACCAGTTCTCCTCATAAATTCTTCCTACCGGTTGTACAGTAACAATATTACAACAATTTCAACAATATCATTACCGGTTAATTGACATCAATGACAACATAACATATCATTAATGCAATCTTCATGCAAATGCCAACATTGGAGACTCTAAATGAAGGTGACCCTACTGTCAAAATTGCTAAACTTGATGGTTACCGGGTGAGATATGAGAACGTGAAGATGGAAGAAGATGAAAGGATTACTGCTTTTATGGAGAGAGTTAATGAAATTGTCATGGGAATTCAATGTTGTGGTGGATCTCTGAGCGAAGATGAAATAGTTTCTAAATTATTGAGAGATTTTCCACCAGCTTATAAGATGAAGGTTGCTACAATTAATGAGTTGAGAACAATGGAAAACACTTATGTTAATAGGGATACCTTGGTTGGGAAGTTATCTGCTTTTGAGCTTGAGGAATTCGGTCCTTCTCGAGTTGCAAAATTTGAACCTTCTTTTCATGCATCTACATCATCTACTCGAAAGAGTGATTGGAAAGCCTTATATGCTAAGGAATTGGAGGAAATGAAGAAAGAAGATGAAGAGTTTGAGAAACTTGAAGCCCTATTTGCTAGAAGAGTACCCAAAGGTCCTATAGGAAGTAAGTATGAAGGAAAATCACCTTTTAAATGTTTTGCATGTAATAAGATATGTCATTTTGCATCTAGATGTCCTGAAAGGAATTCAAGATTTGAGTTAAGAGTTAGAAGATCTTTTAGGCCTAACCATGATTATTAGAACAAGCATAAGTATAGGAGAAACAAAGACAAATCATGCTACTATGCTGGTGAGGAAAGTGTGACTGATTCTGATGATGAACTGGCACAAGATTCAGCTAGTGGATCCGTTAATAGAAAGGAATGGGTATTTTTAGCTATCAAGGAAGATGATCTGATACCTGAAGAAAAGTCCCTTGCTGCTAAAATTGAAGGCAAGGATGAATGGGTGATAGACAGTGGATGTTCACATCATATGACTGGAGATAAAAGGAATTTTCTATCTTTGCAAGAATTTGATGGCGATCTGGTTAGATTTGGAGATGACAAAACATGCATGATCAAGGGATGAGGAACTATATCACTGGATGGTAAGCACAATACTGATAATGTTTATTATGTTGAAGGTTTAAGGCATATTCTTTTGGGTGTAGGATAGTTGGTGGATAAGGGATTTCAGTTACAATTCAAGGATGGAAAATGCAAGATTATCAACAGATTTGGATTGGAGATCGCAGCCAGTACTCAGACTAAAGGTAACATATTTTATTTGAACTCTAGTGAGAAGATGATGCAGAGCATGCACACAATCTCAACTACTTAGGGGGGACATTTTTCCCAAATCACCTATCCAATAGGTGTATCTCTTCCATAACTTCACAAATATACTCACAAGGCTAGGTTTTACTCACAAGGTCTTCATACCCTCAATACACAATATTCACTTATAGACTCTCTACCAACCATATACCAACATGGAATACATTAGAAAACTCTTTCCCAATAAAAAAACAATCTTCTTGATCCACCCTACTACCCTACAAACACCATACCTCTTTGTTGCCCCAATCATTGTTCATAAGGACCCAAATTGTCCATAGGACAATCTCTACAAAAGGAAATATTAATCATTGTTTAGAGTGCAAAAAATGGTGACAAACATTGAATTCAGACCCACACTACATACCCCAACTTCAAATAACCTACAATCAACACCAACTCATCCAACATTGGAAATAAAACTCAGTCCACTGTTGATTAGGACTGTCAAACACACAGAGTTTAGGATAGTCAAATTCATTTACATGTGTTTTGCTACTTGGACTCCAAAATGACATGGAACATATGTTTCTTCCTTCCCTACACCACACCAAACCCTCGACACTCCTTTGGAATTGGTTTCTTCCTCACCATGCATCCAAACCCTCACATTACATTGTCTCTGTTAGACTGAGACACTTTACCAACAAATTTTCTTATCTTCCACACATATGAAACATGTCATGAAGCCCTGCACACATGAGAGGATGAATATATACATATTTACAGTCATTTCATCAATTTGGATGGTTTTTTAGGCATGAAAAATATTTTTTTTACATTTTATGATGCTTGTTGGAAACCCTTGTTTGGTTCTCGACGGTTTTAACAAAAAACTATTATAATTTATTCAAATCAAAGCCAAATTCAATTAGACCACTTCCAAATTAAAGTGAATTCATCCCTCTTTGATCTCCAATCAATAAGGAATGATAAACAACACATTTGATAAGAGATAAATACATAAAATAGACTGTTACGTCTGAAAATCAGAATTTTAGTACAGAAAACTTCAAGTTTCTATTGCTTGGTCACAAAAATACCTTGAACCCTATGATCGACCATCCAAGGCCCATTTAAGACTTGAGGAAGTAGTTAGAACCTCTTACAACCACTTTCAAAACTCTATTTGACCGTTGGAGACATAAACTACCCTTTACAAAGAAAAGTTGCTCATGACAACATTTGTCAATAATGACAACTTTCAATATTTTATTAAACCATGACCTTAAACACATTGAAATAGGTCCAAATAGACATGAAAGGACCTTTTGGACCAACTTTAACATTATTACATCAATTTGACCCATTTTGACCCATTTGCACAGTATTAGCAAAATCGAGACCTTCTTAAGACCAACTAGACAACGTGATTACATGAATGATCAAATGACCTTATTACAATGTTGTTGGTCTCATTAGACCTTATTTCACACAAGAAACCATCTATAACTCAAAATGTTCATATTTGACCCCATATAGGTCATTGGAATCAAGAGGTACACTTGGTTCACTTGGTGCTCCTGCACCAGAAGACATGTTTGATTGTACAAATTGATGAGAGTTGGCTATGGCATAAGGTTGTGTCATGTGAATTTTGATTACATTGTAAAGATCGGTTCTATTAAGGTAGTTAGAGATATACCTAAGATTGTGAAGCCCTATAATCTGGTATGTAAGGAATGTCAAATGGGAAGGCAAGTCAGAACTTTTTTTAAGAGTATACAAGACAAATCTAATGATGTTCTTGATCTTATTCATACTGATTTGTGTGGTCTTGCTAGAATCAAAAGTTCTCAGGGTGATAGATATTTTATGCTAATCATTGATGACTATACTAGAATGACATGGGTTACTTTTCTAAGGGAGAAATCTAAAGCATTTGAAAAAAGCTAAAGTTGAGATAGAGATAGGATTGAAGATTAAATGCTTAAGATCAGATTGGAGTGGAGAATTCACATCCGGTGAATTTAACAATTATTGTGAAAAGAATGGGATAAGGAGATGGTTATCTGCACCTGAGACACCTCAGCAGAATGGAGTTGTAGAAAGGAAAAACAAAACTATCTTGGATGCAGCTAGAACTATGATGATGGAAGCTAATCTGACTTATATCTACTGGAGAGAAGTTATGAGTATGATGGTATACACATTCAATAGAGTTCATATCAAAGGAGACACTGGTAAGACACCTTATGAGTTATGGTTTGGTCATACACCTACAGTTAAGTATTTTAGAATCTTTGGTAGTAAATGCTATATCAAAAGAGATGATTCCATTGGAAAGTTTGATCCTAGATGTGATGAAGGGATATTTCTTGGTTATTCTAATGAAAGAAAAGCATATAGATGTTATACCAAAAGATTGCAGAGAATTGTGGAGAGCACTAATGTCAAGGTGGATGAGCATAACAAAAATCAAATCAGAACTTATGAGAGAGAACTGGCAGTGGAGATGATCATAACTAAACTGGTAACACCTACACAGAAACATAATGTTGAACCAGTTACTTTGACAATATCAGAAAATTCAACAGTAACTGAAGATCAGAGTAGAGGAACAAAAAGTCAGAAGACTCCTTGGTATGTAAGGTTAAATCAATCAGAAGATCAGATCATTGGAGATAAGAACAAAGGAGTGATGCCAAGAAGAAGGTTGGTAGCTGATGAGGTATGTTTAATTTCTTAAATTGAACCGGCATCAGTAATTGAAGCATGTAAAGATGAATGTTGGATGAAATCTATGGAAGATGAATTAGATCAGATAGAAAAGAATAATACATGGACTTTACTTCCCCAGCCTAAAAATAATAATGTTATTGGAACTAAATTGGTTTTTAGGAATAAATTGAATGAAGATGGACAAGTTGTGAGGAATAAAGATAGATTATTTTGTAAAGGATATTCTCGGAAGGAAGGAATTGATTATGATGAAACTTTTTCTTCGGTAGCTAAGATTGAAGCTATGACATTATTTCTTGCTTATGTTGCCCATAAGAACTACAAGGTTTATTAGGTGGATGTTAAGTGGGCATTTCTGAATGGAGATCTTGAAGAGGAATTTTACATTGAGCAGCTTGATGGATTTTCACTTTCAGATGACAAAAACATGGTTTGCAGGTTAAGGAAAGCTTTATATGGATTGAAACAAGCCCCTAGAGCTTGGTATGCAAGATTGGATAAATGTCTTTTGAAGCTTGGTTTCACTAAAGGTAATGCTGACACTAATTTATATTATAAGATCACTGATGATGACATATTGATTGTTGAAGTCTTTGTTGATGATATTATTTTTGGAGGTGAGGATAAGTTATGTATGGAATTCTCTGAAAATATGAAGAATGAATTTTAGATGTCTTTGATTGGGAAGATGAAATTTTTCTTAGATTCGCAGATTACTCAGATTGATAAAGGTATTTTCATTTGTCAAACTAAGTATGCTAGAGAGTTGTTGAAGAAATTTGGTATGGAAAATTCTAAACCGATTGGTACACCTATGGTTACAAGTAAAAAATTGACTAAGAAAGATGCATCAGCACCGGTAAATCCTACAAGGTACAAGTCTATGATTGGGGGTTTGTTATATCTGACTCAAACTAGACCAAATATAATGAATGTAGTTTGTATTGTATCAAAATATTAGAGTGATCCTAGAGAGAATCGTGATAGTGCGGTGAAAAGGATTTTCAAGCATTTGTAGGGAACAACTGAATTTGGTTTGTGATATCCTAAAAATGATGACTTTACACTATGTGCATATACAGATGTTGATTGGGTCAGAGATGTTGATGACCGAAAGAGAACATCTGGTAGAGCTTTCTTTCTTGGAAACAAACTTGTTTCATGGATCAACAAGAAGCAATTATGTACATCTTTATCTATTGTTGAAGTTGAATATGTTGTTGCTGCTACTAACTGTACATAAGTTCTATAGATGAAGCAAATGTTGAAGGATATAAGGGTGGATTGTAATGAATTGGTAGTTATTCATTGTGATAACTCTACTGCTATTGATATATAAAAGAATCTAGTATTTCATTCTAAGACAAAGCACATATCTATCAAGTATAATTTTTTGAAGGAGAAGGTGGAAGCAAATGAAGTCAGATTGGTTTATGTGAATACTATAAAGTAGATTGCAGATATGTTCACTAAACCTTTCCCTAAAGAATCATTTGAGTACTTCAGAGATAGATTGTGGGTTTCTGTCCCTCCGGTAGAGGCCTCAATGATGTTGATTGGCATTAGTTTGACATACATTTATAGAGCTACTATTCATTTCGGATTGATGTATTGGTGCTACTACTCTGGGGGAGAAGTCAGTTGTGTGGTTCAGTAGATTTATGATTTTTCTTTAATGTTCATGTCATATTTTTGGCATTGATGTCAAAGGGGGAGATATATATGTGAAAAATAGATCTTAATAGAATATCAGTCAAGGGGAGAGATCAGAGCTTAACAGAGATATCATTCATAGTGATAGTTTGTTAACTTCATTGTTATATCGTCTTTTGGGAGATTGTTGGTTGTCTTCCTTTCGGGGAGACTTGTTTGGCATTTCTTGGCACTTGGATGTTTTTCACCCAGTGTTGCAATCAATGCCAAAGGGGGAAATTATTGGCAATTGGAGGAATTTATTATGTGTTGCATTGATGTTTTGTCATTGATGGAAACACCGGTTGTTTTGGTTGTTTACCAGCTTTCGGTAGGTTCCAGTAGAATGGTTGGTTTATGATATTGATTCGGTATGCTCCTGTATGCTTTGGTTTGTGGATTTGGTTTGGATTTATCATTCATTCTATTCAGATGGGTATCACGATCAGTTGGTTTGGGATTTGATGACTCAGAAGCTATCATTTGTTCTAGTAAGCCTTTTGGTCACCGGTAAGGGTTCTACTGACAGAGCTTTGTTGAAGATATTTTTATGGACATGATAAGTGGTGTTGGCACGGCTTCTAAATGATTTTCTGGATGATGTTGGTTATCTTGTTTATGTTCCTATCGATCAGTGGTGTTGGATTTGGGTCCGAACCTAATGCAGTGAGTAGACCGATATGCAGGAGGAAACCAGTTAAGAAGAATTGGATCAATACATAGGCGACAACAGACAATACAAGAGTCTCAACCGAAAGACCCAGATAACATCCAGTTGAACCGACAATCTTCTCTTTTCAACCGACAAACTTATTGGCGTGAACGATTGTCTTGACCAATATTCCTAGAATTATTATTGGAGAGTAATTTAAGGTGCGATAACGCAAATTTGAATCTAATGTTTTGGAGGGAAAGTTGGCGCCAGAAATAAAGGCTAATATAGTCACACAATTCATTCTGTGAAGGTTGTTGTCCATGTGAAAAATATGTGTGAATGTAAATAGGGCAAGCAAAATAGAGTATAGCAGATACAGGCATGAATCGATGAAGACGGCATCGATCTATTTAACAGAGCATGCAAAGCAGATCTATGAGATAGAGGTAGTGTCATCAGATAGATCATTCATCTTTGTTGCCTTCTATTGCAGCATTGTAAATCCCTTAACAGGGTGGACCTTAAGCGATTATTTATGTAAAATCTCTTAACCGAGTCACTTCAGATATGAAGTTGTAAAATCCTCTAGCAAGGTGATCTTTAACAGGTTCTAAGGTATTCTTAACCAGATACCAATCACTTCTAACAGGGTAATATTCTTAGAAAGAACTAGTTGTAAGCTCTTAACATGACACTCTTTTTCACAATAGTAAAAGAGTTGTGGGTTATCCCCAATGTGGTTTTCTCCCTCTAACCGAGGGTTTCCACGTATAATTGCTAGTGTTATGTGATGCTTAATTGTGCATGCAAATCTCTTTTCTTTTATGTTCTTTGCTTTCACATTTTATGCAATGCTTAAGTTAATTTTGAAGGATATTTGAATAGTGTATAAACTGTTTGTACTGATTCATCGCCCCCCTCTCAGTCACTAGTTAATCCTAACAATTGGTATTAGAGACTTGGTCCTCTGAAGAAAAGCTTGATAGCTTCAGGAAAATATCATGGAGGAATACCGATATCAGAAGAAGATTGATGAATCCAATGAATTTATTGCTCAACTAAAAGAGAGACTAAGAAATCTCTTGCTAAAATAAAGGAACTAGCTCTACAACTAAATGAGAGTTGGGATATCATAGATCAACTCTCAGAATAGAGTCAATCTGAAGAAGCAATCTCAAAACTGATGGAAAAGAACAAGAAGCTGACTGAAGAAATCACATGTCTAAAGAGAGAACTGATGAATACTAAGAGGGGGGGGTGAATTAGTATACCAAAAAATATTGTACTTAAACACTTTAATAGTCTAGCAGTAAACCGGTAAAATAGTTTAGCAAACAAACCGATTAACACACATGCAAACAAAATAGCAAATAATGCATTCACCCACAGAAGAACAATCACCATAACATGAGAGATTTTGACATGGAAACCTCAATGGGAAAAACCACGGTGAGATGAAACTCACAAGTAACTATCTGCAGAATAGTGACCAGACCGGTTAAGGTCAGACCGATTAAGGTCATACAATGTTCTTTACCAGAACAGATCCTATTAGGAATCTCAATCTCTATTAGGAGATAAGTTCGATTAAAGACTACCTTGTGAGAGGATTTCAGATCCACAGATGTGAACCACCTTGATAGAGGATTTACAAAGGCTTTTCTGGGCCTACCCGGTTAAGGGTTTCTAACTTGTCAAAGATGTGAGTAATCAACAAGTGAATGATCTAGCAAATGGCACAGTCTGCTTGATTAGATCCATTGTAGCTCATAGCTAATGCATTTCAGCATTACTTCAATCTTCAATAACTCCTTACTCTATTACAACTCATGGACTTGATCTTCTCACTTAAGATCGCACATTCAAGAGGTTTTGCAACCACTACAAAACCTAACATCTATACTCGCATACTCTCTTTTTTTTAAAAACCCTAGACATGATGTCCTTAAAAGGAATTTGATTTCATGTCGATCCAATAGGATTTCATTACAAGTTCCTAGGTTCATTGTATCTAGACACATTTGATAACACGGCACAAAAAACACCATCAAAGTGTCGGTGGATGGTAACTCATCACAAAAATATACTGGTTGGTAACTCATCATAGAGTATTACCGGTTTGTCCAACTTTTTGGTTATCGGTTGGTGACTCAGAGTAATACCAGTTTAACGGATTACCGATTGACAAAAAATGAAGACTGGAAAAAGATAACTGTTCCTTCTGGCTCCTTTGCTCCACTCCGCTTGAGATCCTTAAACCGCTTGATCTCTCTATGCCACTTGGGTCTTTATACTACTTGATATCGGTAAACACTTTTTGCATAACAACAGTAGTCTAAAGACTACAACATGATACCAGTTTGGAACAATTAACGGTTGAGCATAATTCATACATTCTCAAAGTGATCTCATAGCAAGTGTGTGTCCATCAATGACAATCACAACATAATCATCAAAATGCCAACAAGAACATGAAAGTCAGGCCCTAAGAATGACTGAAATACTAGAAGCTAGCAAAAATGCAGATGAAGGAAAAAGAGATGCAAAAGAAGCTTTGTCAAAAGCTGAAAAAGCCAAAAGGCTTGTTGAAGAAGCCCTAAGAGAAAATGATGCAATCATCATTGAAAAAGATGAAATCCGAATTCTCACTCAGGAGAATGTATACATACATAATCATCTACATGACAATGCAGAGGAAAAGGAGAAAATGATGAAATAAATTGAACAACTCAAAAATGAGTTCAAAGTTGCAAATGAGAGAAATGCAAATCTAAGGAAATTTAATGAAAGCTCTGAGAAGTTAGATGAGCAATTAAAAGCTCAGAGGAGAACAAAGGAGACAATTGGTCTTGCTTACCCTGGTACAAGTCCTATGGAAACTGGAGAATCATCTAAATCCAAAAGGATAAAGGATGATAAAAGGAACAATTCAGGAATGAAAGGTGTGAAGTCTTCTAAATCTTCTTGCAAATATTGTGGTAAACCAGGTCATAAGTCTGATGTCAGTAGAAATCGACCGGTTAGTCAAAAGAAGTCTTTCACCTTTGATGGTTACTGCCATAATCATCACAAGTATGGTCACACTTCTTATGAGTGTAGATCTCAATCTAGCTGCATGTCAAATAGAAGAAGATTTAATGGATATTGCTTTACATGCAATAAATATGGACACAAAGTTGAAGAATGCATGTTCAAGTCAAATGTATTAAGAGCACCATTCAAACCGGTTAGCCCAAATAAAAGGATTAATTAGTTCAATGCCACCTATTCCGCTTGTGGTAATTTTAGTCATGTTATGGAAAATTGAAGAATGAGAATGGGTCAGATAAATAATGCAGGGCCATGGAGGACAATTGGTATGGCATGTTTCAATTGCCATAAGATTAGTCACATAGTCCGAGAGTGTAGGAACCATTCCTATAACCAATCTGAAGATAGGAACCGGTTTGGCAAGAAGAAAGGGCAAAATGACTTGAGAGGAAAGAAGACAATAGAAGAAGTGAGAAATGAAATGAAAAAGGCATGGATTAAGAAGGAAGAAAGAAAAGAAGGAGAAATTAATTCTGAAACTTAGTCATCATCCATCGGTGATGACAGTTCCTCTTCAAACTAGGCATATCGATGCTTCGGGGGAGCACATATGGTAAGATCGTTATTGAATCCCCTTGACCGATATGAGGTTATGTCTATCTGCAAGGTTAGATGCATAAAATTTTGTTTAAAGCTCTTGTTTGGTAAATGTTTTGAGGGTTAGTGTAAACATTGTTTGTGTACCGATATTGATAACAAGCAACTGGTAAAAATTAAATCAGTGTACCTTAAGTTGTAAATGGTCAAATGTACACTAACTAGTCGTTGCATTGAAGCACCGATAAATCTTAATGGATAAATAAATAAATATCAATACATTTCATTTACCTTGCTTTCTTGTGATCATTCTTGAGCTCTCGTGCGACCTAAGGTGATCAAAATCTTGCTAGTGCTATTTGTGCGAAGTGATCAAGCAGCATTATAGTGGTGATTGGAAATGAAAGAGGAGAAGGTATTATAGATATTCAAACCTTGTTTTGAATAATTTGTTTGAAGTTCATCATGGCAGCTTCTGTATCGACTCATGTATTGGTTGAAGCACTTAAGGAATCACAACCCAAGTTCAAACTTCATCCTATGAAGGCTAGAGAGATCAACATGACCGGTGCCCTATCATTTGTGCCCTCCGGTGTGTTACTGGTCAAATATATTCGCTCCTTCATCCATTGCAAGCTTGAAGAACTTGGAGATAAATATATTTGAAGTGAATTCAAAGGGTTATGTGATCATGATCTATTGAAGGCAGAATATTTGCATCTGAAGACCAAGGGTTTGTCGAATGTTGTTGACTTTCCAGATCAATTTCATGTCGATTGGGTTAGGTATGTATTAAGCAGAGTGCATGATCAATTTCTATGGCTGGAAGCTAGAGCACTGATCAAGATTACAAAGGATGTAATTTAGAGAGTAACAGGGTTTAGAGCAACCGGTAAAGCACTAACCCTAAGAACAATATCATCTACTGAAGTCACCCGATTGACCAAATCCTGATGTGACAGTAGAGCAATGACAATCGCTCATATTGAGGATCCAGAAGTGAGGTTTGCTTCCGCAGTGTTGGGTTATAGGGTCTATTAATCAAGCCGCATGAATAGTGTGTCGAGTGGTTCTATACATGCATCCTATCGAATCATCAAGGAGGATGCAACATATGATATTTGTGAGATGATCAGAAGCCAATCTCTGGTAAACATGGAGAGAATCAAGAAGGACAAGAAGCAATCTTTCAAATATGGCTCATTACTAGTATGTATATTTTTCTATGTGCAAAACTTCTTTCCTGGTAAGGGTAATATAGTATGGTCTAAAGAAAAACCTATCATGGTTCAGATAGGTGAAATGATTAGGGATTTAGGAGATAGGTTTGGAGAAACAATGTGGGGATATTTTAAGGAATTTCAAATCAGGATGCATAAAAGGGAAAGAATACCAACCGGTATAGTGCAGAAGTTCAAAGACAACATTTTCTTTCCTGTAGACACAGATTGTTACATCATTCAAGTGGTTCAACCCAGAACCTTTTGGGTTCCACCTATGGGTTATGAGGTCACAACAGACATTGTTAAAATTCATGCAAACATGCTACTGTCTAAACCGGTAGACAAGAAGGCAAAGAGATTTGGAACTTGTGAGGAGACAAGCTCCAAAATAAAACAAGAACTTAAGTAGCCAATCATACAAAGGAAACTAACAAAAATGATTGATACCCTAGACGAAAAATATGGAGGAGAAGCATCCGGTGCCACTACTTCCACTGGTACTAGTAAACAAACAGGGGCCAAATCAACCAAAGTTAAAGAACAATCAAGAGAAAAGAAGAAAATGTCAAAGGCAAAAGCCAAGGAGACTGCAACCAGCAAGCCGACATCATACACAAAAGAACAGGAAATAGATACGCCTGCATCTTCACCTGGTAAAGATAGACCTGTAGGAGTAACATATGCTAGGAAGAAAAAGCGTGAAGGGACAGTTGACACAAAGGCTAATAAGAAGCCAAAGAGAGATGAAAAGGAGGGTGATAGCACTGACACCCAATCTAATGTGGAAATAAAAGAAGTTTGAAGAAGTGGTAGAAATATACTTCCAAGTGTTGATGAATTGGTCCATGGGATCAAAGAATTTGGAGGTCTATCTAGTGTTGGGAGAAAATATCCCCTCTGCAACGAGGAGGACAAAAGAAAAATTGAAGACACACTTATGTGGAACATACATAAGTTTTGCAGAACTCCCAGTGAAATATATGGAATAGTTCCATCATATTTGCAAGATCAAATTGAAGGGAGATGGAAAACAACTTTAGCTATTGAGAAAGAGCACAGGATTAAAGCACTCATGGAAGTGCAACATGAGCTTGATTATAATCAAGCATCTATACTAGCAGAAGCATGTATTCAACACTTTAAGATAAGGAATAGGACAGGGAGAGTGGCAATAGGAGATGTCCAAGGTGTGCATGATGAGGGTGTTGCCTTGTGGAAGAAAATATTGAGCCAGCAAAAGGAAGTTGAACAAGAAATAACAAAGGGAACAAAACAGGAACAAGGTGGAGCTGCTCTTGGCAAAGTGAAAGGTAAAGATAAAGACTCTAGTGAAGGTTTTGATGTTTTCTCAGTTGATGATGTCATCAGTAATGTTGTGTCAGATATTCCTAATCTGACTAAGGATGTAGCGCAATTGGTTGAACACAAATCAATCGTTGAAACTATTGATATTGGTGTTTCACTGGTAAAGGAAACCACTCAAACTAAACATCCCAGTGTAGATGAAGTTATAGTTGAATATATACCTTATGAAGATACACCTCACAGAACTTTAGTAACAATAAATCCTACTGGCAATGAACCCCTTTTATCAGAGAAAAAGGAAATAGAGGAGAAGGAAGAAAAATAGAAGGAAGTAGAAAAGAAGCAAGAAGAGATGATAGAAAAAGAGGAGACCAAGAAAACAGTGGTGGACACTCTTCCCATAAAGAGGAAGTTAGATTTAGAAAAGGAGAGTGAAAAGAAGAAAGTAAAATTCACCACCACATCCAGCTCCGAGGTTAAGGATGAAGAAACAGGGGAGGAAGAAGAGGAAGACTTTTTAATAGACATAAAGAAGATGACCCCTAAACAATTAATGAAAGTTTCTGAAAAATTGAAACTTCAAGATAAAAAGGCAAAACTTAGAGCAAAGAGAAAGAAGACCAAAATTCTTAATACTGCAAAAACCATTTTGTCTGATCTCATTCCTGACATTGTTGTTGATAACAATGCACCCATCATTGATCAGTTGGGAAGTCTTGTCAAAGCAATCAGTTCAGAGGCAACCAATCTGGAGAAGGTTGCAGTTAGACAGTGTGAAACAAAGAGAGGTGAAAATTTAATGGAACACATATCAAATGGTAATGTTTCTCTCTCCACCAGCACTGAAGAGGTCAAATCCATTCTACTGGAAGTTGGCCAATTATTGGTCAATTAATCAAACTTCACCTATTTAATCCAAGATCTTGAAGATAAAAGAGCTCAAACTCAAAGGGAAATCCAAGATCTGATAGGTTCTTTTGATCCTCTAACTAGCTCTGCAACGACCTTTAGTGGAAAGGCCAAATAGTTAACTCATGAAATCAAAGAGTTAAAAGAGGAAGAGGATAAACAAGCTCTTAGTCTACTAGAGCTACAGTGCTATCTTGCACCGATCATTTATTTCATGCAAAGAAATACTAAAGAAGAAGAAGGCATTATAAGTGCACCTGACTGTAAGTCAATAGATGAAATGGAGGATTTTGTTACATTTTTGCTTGGACACTGCAAGAACATGAAATAGGTGAAGTCTTCAAGGCAATCCTCTTTGAAAGCTAAAAAAGAAAATTTCAAAGATATTTTTCTTTACTTTCATAAATCCTTTTGTATATTCTTTGCCATTGATGTCAAAAGGGGGAGTTTGTATATGTACATGAGGTAGATAAAATAGGGGTTAGAACCAGCACATACATAACTAATTTGTACTATTTTCCACCAATACCAAAGGGGGAGTTTGTTGGCATTATAATGCATTTTGTATGACCGGTGAAATGGTTGTCATTCTTGGCAACATCATCTTCTAATTCTCCACAATCCATCGATAAAGCAGTAAAGGGTAACCGGTGAAGAACAAGAGTCCTTATTTTTATCAACAGTGAGTATACTAGTATACAGGGGTTAACTGGGTAATCAGTAAGTAGACCGGTATACAGTTGGTAACTGGCTAAGCAATGAGTAGACCAGCATACAGGAGGAAACCAGCTAAGTAGTGATTAGACCGGTATACAAGAGGAAATTGGTTAAGCAGAATTGGACCGGTACATAGGCGACAACCGGCAATACAGGAGTCTCAACTGATAGACCCAGATAACATCCAGTTGAACTGGCAGTCTTCTCTTTTCAATCAGTGGACTTATCGGCATGAACGACTGTCTTGACCGATATTCCTGGAATGATTTTTGGAGAGTAATTTAAGGCGTGGTAACAAAATTTTGAATCTGATGTTTTGGAGGGAAAGTTTGCACCAGAACTAAAGGCTAATATATTAACACAATTCATTCTATGAAGGGTGTTGTCCATGTGAAAAAGATATTGGTGAATGTAAACAAGGCAAGCAGAACAAAGTATAGCAGATACAGGTATGAATCGGTGAAGCTGACACCGATCAGTTGAACAAAGCATGTAAAGTGAATCTATGAGATACAGGTAGTGTCATTAGATAGATCATTCATCTTTGTTGCCTTTAACAATTATAGCATTGTAAATCCTTTAACAGGGTGGACCTTAACCAGTTCTTTATATAAAATCTCTTAATCGAGTCACTATAGATATGAAGTTGTAAAATCCTCTAGCAAGGTGAACTTTAACAAGTTCTATGGTATTCTTAACCGGATACCAGTCACTTCTAACAGGGTGATGTTCTCAGAAAGAACTGGTTGTAAGCTCTTAATAGGGCACTCTTTTTCACAGCAGTAAAAGAGATTGTGGGATATCCCCACCATGGTTTTCTCCCTCTAACCAAGGGTTTCCACGTATAATTGCTAGTGTTATGTGATTCTTAATTGTGCATTCAAATATCTTTTCTTTGATGTTCTCTTCTTTCATGTTTTATGCAATGCTTAAGTTAATTTTGAAGGATAGTTGCAGACCAGTTAGCTTGAATGTTTGAATAGAGTATAAATTGTTTGTACAAATTCAGCCCCCCCTCTTAGTCACCGGTTAATCCTAATAGTCACTATAGTGGTCATTGCGATCACTTTGCAAAATGATCCAAATTCCATAATTAGCCAACCTCTCTAGCATGCCCATCACCTTTTAGTTGCAACGAAGAAGATGTGAGGAGGACAAAACCCGAGGAAAAATAATTTATTGAAAAATGTGATAAAGATAAGGTCACCAAATTCACAAAACTACAATAAAAAATCACCTACAAAGGCACATGTGAGCCTTAAATGAAGATCTTTCTCCCAACTGACCTAACTTCCTCACTAGGTCTCTTGGACATAGACCGGTTTGGGAACAAACTTAGTGTACACTTCCAGCTGACTCAATACCTCAAAGAAAGACTTCTAAAACATCTTAGGGGATAAAAAAAAGCACCTTCCATGCATTGGTAAGGGTCTCTAACAACTTTCATGGGTGGTTGCTTCACAACTAGACCACACTCCTATTAGCTCTGCCCAAAGAGTTTTTCCCACTTATATTTTTTGTATGAATGGTTTGAGGATAGAACAAGGGAATTTATGAATACCCTTTTTAATCATATAAAACATATAAACTTGGACCTAGGGGTTGT
This sequence comes from Cryptomeria japonica, assembly GCF_030272615.1. Lineage (NCBI taxonomy): Eukaryota > Viridiplantae > Streptophyta > Pinopsida > Cupressales > Cupressaceae > Cryptomeria > Cryptomeria japonica. Next base: position 723,765,699 of record NC_081415.1, on the reverse strand, counting down.
TACAAAAAATACCCCTCTATTTTTTACGGGTAATCTACCAACTAGGCCTAATTAGGCCACATTTCCAAAACAAGTACCAACAATTCAAATGCCAAACTTGAAAAGTCAACTCCACAGGTTCAGACACATCACATAGGGTCAAAAATTATAGGTTACAATATATACTTTCTCTATCCAAGTATTAAACACCAAACACTCAACTCTACCTATAATCACTCGGCCTAATGCATAGAGACGTTAAGCTAATTTTGCCTCAAAAGTGCTCCAAACTCCACATCTTGCAACAATGCCTGAAAACCCATTTGGATTACCCCTAGCCCTTCAATTCCACCAATTTTTGGAAATTCACAAAGGTGCAATGGAGGTTTTGTTCACATTTTTCTCTTCAAACCCTTGGGACTAAGGTTTCTGGACAGTTTTCAGAAGAAGAAAAAATGTCTACAAAATGCTCAAAACTTTATTAAATTGGATGAAACTAGTGCCAAATAAAAGAAGACTCAGATTAATTATGCATCTAGTTTGAGAGTTCAACTCGTTCGTACAGGAATGTGATTCACATTGTAATAGAGCATAAAATAGAACAAATGTAGGAAAATTCTGAATTTTATTGTCTTTTTGTTCAATACATCCATCAACCAACCCCATGGTCAATGAAACAAGGATATTTATATGTCTTCTCAACCCTCCAATGTCCATAGATGGTATTTTAACATTAACTAACCCAAACTTAACAATTTTTTTCAATATGACAGTTTTGTAAGAAAGTTGCAATGACAACCTTTGACAAGACTTGTTAAAGGACCCTAAAAGGACCTCCTATGACACTAAACCATTACAACCAATCTTAAAGAGGTCAAATATACCTTATTACTTGATGAATATTTAATAAAAACAATATTGATAACTTTTATGCTCATATGACAACTTTTTGCATCAACATGACAATATGCCAATTTTGAATCAACCTACTTCCTAATGTAATAATGTGACTCAAGTCCATTGAGTATCATGATGCAACACAAAAGTGTGGTGGTGGAAAAAGCGAGATCCGATGAATAAGACCTAATCCCACTTTTTCCAACACATTGGGAATACGAAAGAGCCTAGGGAGGTAGATCACTTTGGCTACTTCTTGTGAGAAAGAGAGAGCCAAGGATTACCACTTAGGGTTTCTATTCCTCTTGTTGCAAATGATAAGAAAAGATAGGGTTTGAATGATCAACTAGACTAGGAGATAAAGAATGAAGCATAAATGACCTTGAAATTGGACAAACTTACAGATCTGAAATTGATATATTGAAAGCGTGAAAGGGGGAGTAGTCTGGATGTGCACCTGATGCTGCAAATTGAATAAAACTGACCTAGACCAAGGTGTCATGCCACTGTGTTGTTTCTGCAAACACAAGGCTGCAACTAAGACACTGCAAATTGGAGGTCCTGAGTCTGCAACCTGTCAAATTTCATTGTAAAGTGGAGAGACCACGGCGCCATGCCACTGTCCTAGATAGAACTAGGGTGCCATGCCCTCATCCTTGACAAATTTGTGCACTTCTGAGACTTCTGAGTGGTTCTGATGCCTTTTCGAGATCTAAAACTACCTCTGGATGCCTATTTTTGTACCTACAACTGAAAAGGGAAGGTTTGGATGGCTATATAGGGCTTTTACTTAGTCAAACCCTTGTGTTAGTGATTTACACCTCCACAAATAGTCAATAATGTACTGAAAAATGTGTGCTAGAACCTTGTGTGTATGCAAGATCCTAAATGATAAAAAAACTAGAGCTACCCTATGCATGAGAGTAAACCCTAAATGAAAATGTGAATGTAAATAACAATGTTTAAAACCAAATATTCTAAATGATCTAAATCCTGAATGTAAATATACAAATTGATGTAAAAAATCTCATACAAAGACATTAAAATAACATGAAATCATACCAATCCCCAAGGGAGAGATATTGCCACTAGATCTCCTATTACTCTTCAATGTCTTCAAGGCTCCTAATTGATGATGAATGCTTGATGAAATATTGTTGAATTTTTTTGAATGTTGTTGAAGACTCCACATAGGCTTCTCTTTCACTACATAGAAGGCTCCTTATGCTTGCTTTGCTGAAAACTCCCTTATATTAGATAGATCTTTGTTCTTCGTCCTTTCGAATGAAGAAAGAGAGCTCTTATCTATGAAACCCTAGATCTTAATTTTGACTTGATTTTGTCTTTAGGCCAACCTAGGAATTTAATTTCCCATCAATATTTTGGGTTTAAGCATTATAATATCATATAATTGTGCTCCCAAAAATTTGGGAAAAAAGTCGAGGACCATGTGCATTCCCGCCACAGTTCGACCAACTTTTTACCAAATTTTCAGGGTCATTAGATATGATGATATTAGAGTGAATCCCAAAGTTACATCTGATTTCGAGGTGTTTTGATATGCAAAATTGGGCCTTAAAGGTCGAAATAGGACATAATTACGGTTTATGATTAAATGATTTATTGGAGGAATAAAATAAAAAGGGGCACACTTAGGGTAAAGGGCCCAATTTTATAATGTGGTGAGTGATGAAATATGGCTTTAGATTTAATTTAATTAATTAATTAAATGCTTAAAGGGAAATAATAATGCAAGATGAAAACACACTAAGGCAGGTGCTAAACTAAGTATGAAATTGTACCACCCTAGCAAGGGTGTACAATTTACGACACTACAAAAAGTATGCTTGATCACACCTTTGCGTTGTTCTCCAAGTTTCTTTTCATCTGGTGACCCTTTCTATTCGATGAGATATTGAAAATTGGTGTCCTCCTTTTCACACTTGAACTATTTAACCTCTAAATCTTACTCCACCTTTTACAAGCTAAACTATTGCAGACTCCCTGACCTTTCCCCCCTTTATAACTGATGATGAATCTATTTTCATACCTAGAAACATACTCTATCCACCTTTGTCATGGACTATTCTCTTCTTTAGTCTTGAATCACACCCAAACTCCCTCACTTGTTCTTTCCTTTTACCTTGGCTCACTCCACCTTTTGTTTTCATGACCTCTCTCAGGTTCCCTGGCTCAAAGATCATTGTATCATCAAACTTGCAAACCTCTTTACCATGAGATCTAGATACCACTGTATTGGAAAAACTAAATTGCCTACTAGTCCTTGGTGGGTTCCAAAGACAAAACACTATCCCTACCATGATGCCCTCATGCCAACCTTGAGCCTTCAAAACCAATTCACTCTTGAGCTTCTCCTTATCAGGCCTTGACACCAAACCATCATCCTTTCCCTTAAATACTGAACCATTTTCTAAATTCAATATCTTGACACTGTCTTCCTTTATAATGGTTGCACCTTCTTCATCCTTCCTTTCCTCAAACTTTACAAATTCTTTCTTGCCAAACATGATCACTTTGGTTGCCTTGGATTTCTCCTTGGTATCTCCATGCAATGGAGTCAGAGTAAAAGTGGTTCCATCCTTCTCGATAGCATAGGCATTGTCTCTACCATTATATATGGCACGTCTATAAAACTGCCATGGTCTTCCAAGTAATAAATGACAAAAATCCATGGGTAGTACATCACAAAGAACCTTATCTCTATATCCACCAATATTAAACTCAACTAAGGCTTGTTCATTAACCAAAATGGACTGATCATCTTTCAACCAAGACACTCTATATGGTGTTTCATGAGGACTTTTCTCTAGCTTTAATTTGTCTACCATTCCATTAGGCGCCATATTATCAGTAGAACCTAAATCTACCACTACCTTACATACCTTGCCTTTGCATTTGTAGGTGGTCTTGAACAATGTTCTTCTTTGGGTCATCTCCTTCTCCTTAGATACTTTTAGGAGTTATCTTCTCACCATCAATGACTCTCCCACTTCAGGAGAAGCATATAGCATTGGAGAGTTTACACTCTCATCTTCTTCTTCTTGCACCAATTGCACTCTCTTTTCACTTCTCCTTTTGCCTCCACTTGAAGTAGAACCTTGTTTTTCAAGGCACTTGAATTCTAGATTACCAAACTTATTACAATGATAACACCTACCTGAAAATGTATTTGAAATTCTGCCACCACCAAATCTACCTCTGAATCTTGCTTTTCTTTGTCTCTTCTTGGTCTTCAAAGGATTTGTGATCCTCTTCCTCTACTAGTGCTACCTCTGTCTATTCCTTGTCTTTATTTCCTTCTTCTTATCTTCTCCTCTACCTTGGATGCCATTTGGAAACACTCCTCAACTATCCTAGGAGTAACAATGTGTATCTCATCTTGGATATTAAATCTTAGGCCAGTCAAATACTTGGCCACCTTCTCCCTCTCATTCTCCATATGACCAAACCTTATACTAAGTTTATGAAATTCCTCAATATAGGTTGCAACATCCTAATCCATTTTCTTCAAATTTTGTAATCTCCTAAACACTTGGATTTTATCATCTGTAGGTAAGAATTATGATTTCACCTTGTCCACCATTTGATGCCATGAAGTGATCTTGGGCTTGTTTTTCTTTACCCTCTCTTCCTGGGTGTAGTTCCACCATGTCAAAGTTGGTCCCTTCAACTTAGTTTTTGAAAACTTAACTTTCTTGTCCTCTGCTACCTCTTTTTACTCAAAGTAATTCTTTATAGCATCCACAAATTTGATCACCTCCTCACCATCCATTTTTCCCCCATACATAGGCAGGTCAATCTTCACATCATCAGTCTCTCCTCTTATAGTCCTTAATGAATTTAGAAACCTTTTCTCTTCATGAGCCATCTCCTCTTCTTGAGGTCTTTCCAGAAGGTTCCTACTTTCACCCTCTTTCTCTTCTTCAGGATCACTATCTTCTATAGTCCCCTTACTCTTTATTTCTCTAGCTTCTAATGCTTCCACCTTCTCTCCTAGGTCTCTCAACTCCCTAGCAATCACTGACCCACCTTTTGGAGGCATTTCATCCTCAAAACTTCAAATGTTTCCACTTCACACTTACAATCTATTTCCTCTTCCAAAAAAAAGAACCTGTGCCATGATACCACTTGGATGCAAAGCAGGTCACCAAATTCACAAAAATACAGGAGACATTCACCTACAAAGGCACATGTGACCCATAAATGGAGATATTTCTCCCAACTCACCTAACTTTCTCAGTAGGTCTCTTGGACATAGACCAGTTTGGGCAAAAAATTAGTGTGGGATTCCAACTAACTCAATACCTTAAGGGAAGAATTTTTAAACATCTTAGGGAATCAAATCAAACACCTTCCATGTATTGGTAAGGGTCTCTAACAAGTTTCATGGGTGGTTGCTTCACAACTAGACCACACTTCTTGTAGCCCTACCTAGAGATTTTTTCCCACTTATCTTTTTGTATGAATGGTTTCAAGATAGAAAAAGGGAATTTATGAATACCCTTTTGTCTCATCTACAAAATATAAACTTGGACCTAGGGGTTGTTTCAGAAAGTACCCCTCTATTTTTTACTAGTAATTTGTCAACTAGGCCTAATTAGAACACATTTCCAAAGCAAGTGCCAACAATTCAAATGCCAAACTTCAAAACTAAACTCCATAGGTTGAGACACATCACATTGGGTCAAAAATTGAATGTTACAACATCTTCTTTCCCTATCCAAGTATTAAACACCAAACCCTCAACTCTACCTATGATCACTCGGCCTAACACATAGAGATGTTAGGCTAATTTTGCCTTAAAAGTGCTTCAAACTCCAATTCTTGCAAAATTATTGAAAACCCATCTGGAGTACCCCTATCCCTTCCATTCCACCAATTTTTGGAAATTCACAAAGGTGGAATAGAGGTTTTATTCACATTTTTCTCTTCAAACCCTTAGGACTAGGGTTTCTTGACAGTTTTCACAAAAACGTCTATAAAATGCTCAAAACTTTATGAAATTGGATGAAAATAGTCCCAAATAAAAGAATACTTAGAGGAATTTCAAATGCATCTAGTCTGATAGTGCAACTCATCTGTACAAGCACGTGATTCACATTGCAACAGAACAGAAAATAGAACAAATGCAGGAAAATTCAGAATTTTTTTTGTCTTTTTGTTCAATACATCTATCAACCGACCCCATGTTCGATGGAAAAAGGATATTTATATGTCTTCTCAACCCTCCAATGTCCATAACTGATATTTGAACATTAACTAACCCAAACCTAACAATTTTACTCAATATGGCAGTTTTGTAGGAAAGTTGCAATAACAACTTTTGATAAGACTTGTTAAAGGACCCTAAAAAGATCTCCTATGACTCTAAACCATTAAAACAAATCTTAAAGAGGTTAAATAGACTTTGTTACATGATTAAGAGATGATAAAAATAATACTGACAACTTTTGGCATCAACATGACAATATGCCAATTTTGCATCAACCTACTTCCTAATGTACTAATGTGACTCAAACCATTACCAAATGGTCCAAAAGACCTTATTCAGTGCTCAAAAATAAAAACCATCTATTTTTAAAATAGTGCCTCATGGAGGCATGCGTACTTTAGGTGCTCCTGCACCAAAATGGCACTATTTGATTTCTTTGAGAAAACTTCTTTAGCTTGTTGCAAAATAAACATTTTCGTGAGTCTAAACACTCGATATCAAAATGTAGAATCCACTCTAGACATGTGGTAGGACAGCGAGGCTTCCTGTATTCTCTTCCCTTTGAGAAAATCAAGATCCATGAGAGGGTGGCACGTGGTGGTATCTCAAAAAGACTTTTAGAAATTGGGTTGTTGCAAAAAATTGACACACCGCTTTGACAAGTGGTAGCTTTGTGTGCTATTGAGAAAAGCTTAGACCAAGGGCTTTTCAAAACTTCCAACACGGGGCGTCAACATGTGAGCATAAAAAGATAGGTGTTCTACAACAAAACAAAGGGAAAGAAAATGTGAAATAAGGAGGTGAAATAAAAGAGAAGCTCAAGGACCCATTTAGATTAGTATAGAATCATTGGTTACCTAATTATTATCTTTTATATATCAATCAGATCTACAATATAGTCTATTAGGTCGACCAATAAAAGATATGGCGTGTATGTGCACTGTTGACCTCAAATGATATATAAACCACATGTGGAAGGTAAAATATATGTGTGAAGATTCACACCATGTCAGAACACCTTCCAAATATCTCCAAAAGGATTCTATACTCACCACTCGAACCGAAACACATAAGTCGGCTTTACAAGATAAATCATTTTTCTCATATCAATGTCTTTTGCTCAAAAAATTAATCTGAACCATAAATAAGACTTGTGAATCATCACAAAAAAAAACATAAAGTGTCAGGAATAATCCACGACACCTTATTAGTACTAAAAAGTCAAAGAATGCAACGCATCCCTGAACACAAACACAAATAACTCCTACAATAGAACATTTGTCTACTTGAGAAATAAAATATGAACAGATCAATCTATCATAACCATTCCTCTCTAATCCACACATCCATCTAATGCATGTCTGGTATAACCAAAAATAATTAGACAAAGATGTTGTTCATCGGAATAGTCACTTGAAGCAGTTATATAGGTTTTGGACCAAGCATAAAGTCACCAAACTTCCAGAAACATAGCATACAATAAATATTTACCATCCATAACAACTTTAGATATTTTCCATATATCCACACAACATTTATACATACTTACACCATCTGCACACAACTGAACCGAATTGAAAAGACAAGTTGTTCATGAGAATAGTTAGAAACTGAGATACCACTATATCAAAACTCAAACAGATCACTCTTAAACCAACATCCAAACCACCAATAACTTTGACATCGATCACAACGTAAACTTATATGTGCAAAAATCTCCCCCTTTGTCATTGATGGCAACACTTATGCATAAACAAAATAATTCTCCCCCTTTCACATCAAAGACAAATGGCAAATCTACTTACCATGTTATCTATGTGCATTTGTAACTCCCCCTATCAATAATAATCCCTTATAATAGAGATCTCAAAAATAGACCATTCAATAGTTATCCATAAGATCTATTGGAATCAATGAACACTGAGAGGGGGAGGGGGGTGAATTAGTGTTTTGCAAGTTTCTAACTTATTTAGCTGATTCTTAATCCACCCAATGCATAGGAATGAAAAAAAAATACCAAAACATAAAGTAATTATCCACAAAACCATAACACCAAGATTTTTATGTGGAAACCCGAAAAGGGGAAAACCACGGTGGGATTTGAACCCACAATATTATTATACTATGGCTAGAAGTATGATAATATTACATAAGGGGAATGCACTTGCATTAAGGCACACTACCTAGAGATCACTGCTCAATTACAAAAAGGGCTACAACCCAAAGGAAGACTCACTGCCTTACAGGCTATTGCAATTGATTATAATAAAGAATGAACTAAACTATAGCATCTAACTATGCCAAAATGCAGTTTCGGTTAGGCTCATATTATCTTCTGCAACTTATCTATTTTTTTGTTCTGTCACACACCAGAACACCAAAGTCTTCAATTACATTCACCAACCTTGCAAATTTTCTTAAATACTTTCCTCACATCTGGAATTCACCATAATGCTCATCCATATTGATCTTATATATCAACACCAACAAAAAGGGATCATTTATCATGTCGGCTTCCAAAAACCACATAACACACAACATGAAACATGTATCACCAAGTCGGCTCAATCCAACCACAGATCCAAATGGAAATCAAAACATGAAGATAATAAGATTTCCATAAGTTGGCTCAATCACCATGAACACAAAACTGATCACCGAAATCAACCCAACAAATCCACAACACACGTTACACCAAAATAGCTCCAATCTAACTGAATTACTGGATACCACACCTCTAAAACTGCTCATGAATCAACACTAGATACTAGGATCACGAAATAAGATACCTCAAACCTTGAATCAAAATTACATCACCAATGTCAAGATGTGCACCATGATCTCATGCTCTACCGGTTACTGTATTCCACCTTCCAGACTTATGCCTTATGAACAATATGACTTCTGGTAAGTCAAATCTATATACACCGGATGTGATTACCAAACTGAGTTTCCATAAATGACAACCCCTAAGCATCTATCATGCACCAATCTTCACTGGAATAGTGTCTTTTTCTAACAATATCCCCCTTTGGCATTGATGGCAACACTGTGAAAAATGAACTATACACTCAAGATTGCAGAACTTGAAAATTTAAAAATCACCAAGAATATACAAACTCCACCTGAGAATTAGCACCATTTTTCACCTTTCCCTCTCCCCCTTTGATAGCAATGACAAAGATAGGAATCTGCCAAAATTGATAGACAAAGATATGTACAGTTGCTCACAAAAATTTGAATATGTCTACAAAAAAAAAAATTTAAGGGACAGCGAATGGTTATCCCATGTCTTCTTCAAACTATCCAAAATATTGATCATGTCGCTGAAAAGGTAAGCATGCATTTTTGCTCCCTGTCTATCTATCAGAACATGCTTATTCAATGCATCCTTAGCATCTTGCATGCTACTCATCAAAGAATCTATGTGTGGAGTGATAAGACTCCTTACTTTTGCTACTCTACCCAAAATTCTATCCTTTTCTTGGTTTAGACTCTTAATCTTATTCAATTCACTCAAAACTTGGGGTTCAAAATTGCTAGCCAAGACTAATTGTGGTGCATATGACTGAGATATGTTCGCTAGCTAACCTTCACATTCCCTTATTTTCTTGTCAATGTCTATAGTGAACTTCAGCAAAATCAAACATGACTTGTATATAGTACCACCTTCATCAAGTGCATCCTAAATAATTTTCATGGCAGTCACTAAACTGACTCTATCATCCTCAGTCATCTTCAAAAAAAACTTTAATCTCATAGCATTGAATTGATTCAAAAATTTAATATTATTGCCTTCTCCAAAGACTCAAAATGAGAACCTACAACATTCAGCATACTCTTTAGCTTAGCGGAGGGATCAGATGAGTACACTTTGAAAGATGGCATAACTTTCTCCAAAATGTTTCCTACCAATGATATCAACTCTTTGTCAGCAGAATGGGAATTAAACAAGTCCTCACTGGCATTAGCTTGAGCGATATTTGCCAACTTTAATTCTTGAATCAGAGATAATGAGCTCAGATCAATAGGTCCTTGGCCAAACTCATCTGAATCAATAGCAATTTGTTTCCCTTTAGTAGAACCAGTTTGTATTGCCACTATTATAAGAGCCTGATCTACCTGCATCTCTCCTTTTTCCTTTTCAGCAACTTCTTCACTCCCATTTTTACCAGTATCCTCACCCTTTTCCGCATCATTTTTCTCCTTAGCTGCCTTTTCTGACACGATTTTAATCACCGAAGGATCCTATATAGCTTCATTGGAGATATCAACATTGGCATTATCATCATCAACTGTGGTAAGCACCTTGGGCTTCTCTTTCAGAATAGCTTTTTTAGATGATTAGTTTTTCTGCTTGTCAAGAACAACTACATGTACTGGAACAGATGTGTCCTGAGATGGCTCTTCTGAATTCACATCAATTATGTGATCTATCAAAAACTATTCCAAACTTATCTTTGTCTCTTTGGTTACCTCATCTATCTTGTCGAGCATGAGCTTATTAACTCTCTTCTTGCTTTGAAATATCTCCTTTGCAAGATGTAATAGTCTAATAACTTCATCTTTAGAGATGATAGAGGATAAGTTTAATAGTTCATACTCCTTTATTCTCTCATCCTCACGACTTGCAATATGCCTTCTTGAATCCAAAATATCATACAGGCTTTTGGGGATCATGGATGATAGTTCTATCCATGCCTTACTATAGATATCCATGTATTCAATGACCACTTCCTCAATTACTCTCTGATGTTTATCATCAAAATTTTTATAATATATAGGCACATTTTTCAAATTCCCATCCTTAAGTACCTCATCAATTATTTGTTTCAAATTCATTGGAGGCACAAATTCATATGTACCTTGTCATCTAAATCATGGGCCCCTAATCTCGACAACGTCACCAAGGTCCTAATCAAAGCCGATTAAATCAATCTTGAGCACACAATTAATTTCTTAAATCATCAATGTCACATGGCAAAATTAATCAATCAATCAATTAAATAAATATTTAATTAATTGACCATTCCAAGTAAATCATTTTAAACAATTATCTTATTTATTTAATTAAATATCCTTGCATATTTAATTAAATAAATCAATTTTCCATTAAATCATCAAAAAGAGGAATTAATTTGAAAAATAAATAAAAATTGCCATAAATCTTCAAAAAAGGAAACAAATCAAGAAAGAGGAATTGGAAATTATGAGCACAAATCTTCAAAAAAAGAATTAATTGACAAAAAAGAATTAAAATTTGAGAAAAGAAATCAATTGGAGATAATCTTGAAAATCAAATTAAAAATTGATAAATAATATCAAAGAAAGCAATTAAAACAATTAAATATTAAAATTGAATGAAATAGAGAAAAGCATCCAATCACATCAATTCACCTTGATTGTGCTTCCTCTTGGAAAATCTTGACCGCTCATCATCATTTGATCTCAGCCTTTGGTTTCTTTCTGAATTTTCTATAAATTTAGGCTCTCATCTCTCATTCAAAGATCCTGGAGAATATATTGTTATCATGTTGTTTTTGCTCTAGGTTCAATAATATTTGTGAATTTAGATATTCACATATTAGTTATTGCATACATATTTAGATCATTTATCTCATTTATCTCATTTATTGCTTAAATCTTGTTAGATTAATCTTGCATCCATCTAGCATTAATATCATGCTCATGTAGATTAAAATCCTTCATCTTGGTGTAGTCTAGTCACTGGATTGCTTATACAAATCTGAGAGCAATCTTATACTCACATCTTTTAGAAGGCAATGGGCCGATTTGTTATGGTTTTCATATTCATGCTTATATCTATCTAACCATACATGTAATGACTTAATTGAAGTGTTGTGTATTTTAGATACAGATAAAGGTCCACTTTTCACACACACATTTTTGGCACCCACCGTGGGGAGGACTACTTTTTCAGCCTCAAAATCATTTTTTTTTATCCTGCAAGTTTCTTCCGTACAAACTCTGCGAAATATCGTACAAGTAGTTTCACTACATCATACGACATTATATTGAAGCCTATTATTTGTCATTAGAATTAGAAAATGGTGTCATACAACATTTTGTTCTAAATATTTGATTTTGTCTTCTATCGTCCTATGCTTATTTCTAACTCGTATGACAAAGTTCTTTTGTCATTTCATTCTATGAGAATTGTCGTACGATTCTGTTTTCTTTTGGATTAAAGCAAGTTTCACTTTTCAGGGTTTTCCTTGAATTAAATTTTGATTAAGCTAACGCTAACCCTGAATTGTCTTATGTCTGCCTAGTATTTTCACAGCCTAACCAGTTTCTTGCAGGACGCTTGTCAAAGAATTTATCAATCAAACATACGCCTATCAAAGAATAAAAACAACATGACTACTGATACGTTGTTTTTGCAGGTTGCCTAAATAGAATCAATCAAACATTGTGTATTCTTTAATCTTTTTTAGGTACCTAACTTGCTATCTAGTTAATGAACAAATCTGTCTTTTGTGTTTTTAGAAAATTATAAGAGGTAGGAGAGTATGCTCTTGTCTTTTTTTAGACAATCAGAAATCTAGACCCTTGAGGCATTTTCTTTGTTTAATATTTGTACATCTTTAGCAGGCCTGCCCTCCCGAGGGGTTGAAAAAATCTTAAAGCTGTTACGGCCGGTGTGAGGGGAACGACCTAAGTGGGAATGGCTAAATGCCAAATACTCCAACCCACTATAAAATAAACGTGATTTGATGAAAATCAAGTCAACAGCAGTGCTCAGGAATAGCTCTCCTCAGTACCTTCGGGTATATTGAACCTTGGTTTTCAAGGCTGGGAGACCTCTTAATTGATTTTATACCTCGACGCACTGAATGAAACCCTTAGTAGATCCAATTAAAATTAGAAGCTACCCGATTCACCTCCAAAAGGTTGATAATCTTTGTGCAAGAGAGATAATAACTCTCACAAGACACTTGCCATATCATGCCCCCATTAACGTTTGGAGTCGGATAATACGACATTGAGAATCCATTGCGTAAGAATCAGCGGCCGTATTCTAATTAGCTATTGGGTGTGTACCTAAGTTAGCAAACAAAGGTTTTCTTCTCTAAGCCAACTTCCATAGGGTTTGCATGTTGTGATTGGAGTTACTATTTATACTACGTGTTTTCTGTGTTTTCATCTCTGAAACTGAAACTAAAATACTGAAACTAGAGAAAACAAATCAACAACCCAGTGATAAAACTCTATCTGTGTCAAAACTAGTCTATCCCGGTCAAAAATTAGTCCACCTCGGAATTGGTCATACTCAGTTGTCATACTCGGTTATTGAAAAAATCAGAATCTTTGTCTCTATCCTATTAACAGTCATACGAACCTGATCATTTTTTATCTTGTACCATATCCTGTGTCGTACGAGTCTTCTAAATTATCGTCCGAGCTCAATCCTCTATCCTACGAGACCCAGCAGTCTATCATTTAAACTAAATCCTATGTCGTACGAGACAGAACTGCACTGAATCCTTTGTCGTTCGGGACCTCCCCATTTGTCATACGGTACTAGGCAGCAACTCCTACAAAACAAAACTGTTGTCGTCTTGAAGTTGTTATACTGTAGTACGGTCTCATAAATCCTATCATACGAGTCTCTGATTTTGTCAGTCCAGAACAGTCAAACCTGTCTAAAATAGTCTACAGCAAGCCTAAAACTAGTTATCATCCTCCTAAGCATAAACAACCTTGATAGTGTGCCCCTGTCGTTGCGTTGCATGATTTTTTTGATCATCTCTCAGCTAGTTCAAACAACATCTTATCAAACCTAAGTTAACTTAAATAAAGTCTTACACAAGATAGATCATTCCTGAAACCAGACCAGATCTTAGTTACTTCTCTTAAATCACTACGTTAAACAAACTACTAGCTACAATTTGATCTTGACTTCTGCAACACATTTAGCTCCCGGTCCTGTCGGTTACAAATGCCTATTCAAACCAGAAACTCTCACAGCAAAACAGATAAAGAAAAAGAAATACCCTTTTCATCAAATGACAATCCATTCTTTGAAGGAAACCTCTTTCAAAATAAATCGTTCTCGTCACAAATACTAGTTTACGATCTACCAATATTTGGTCAGCCCCTATCTCCCACCATGTCTAGGGAAAGACAAGAAAGAGAAGCTAGTAAACGAGACACTCACGACGACTTCAGCAATCATGCCATTGACAGTGACTCCTCATCAACTGAATCTGAGCTTCCTGAACCTCCCAAGGCTGAAGTACATAGATGTCAGAATGATAAAGAGTTTTGAAAAATGATGAAGGTCATCATAGCTAGGGAAAAAGAAGACTATTTCCTAGAATTAGCAAAACAAGGCACCAAACTACCTACTGGTCATAATATGGAGGCCCTCGTCACTAAAGAGGAAGAGACACCATGGGGAAAGATAAGAAAACAAATGCAAACATTTGAAACTGAGGTCACAAAACTAAAAAACAAAGATAAAACACCAAAACAACATTCTCTAGACACAATATGCCCATTCCCATTTGACAAAAACCTTTACATGCCTCCATTTCCCTCAATAGTAGAAATGCCTAAGTTTGACAAATATGACGGGAATACGGACCCCCAAGATCATATCAGAGAATTATGTGCTTTATGTATGGAGTTCATGCATAACCAAACGTATCTCATGCGCCTTTTCTCGAGAAGTTTAGGGGGGCAAGCTATGGAATGGTTCTCAAGTCTACCCATGGGAATAAAAACTTTCGAAGAATTAATCCAACTATTCCTACAACAATACTCCTACAACATTCATCACCCGGTCACCATGATAGAACTTTGCAATACCAGACAAAAGACAGGAGAACCCTTTCTCACTTTTCTCCAACGATGGAGAAAGATGTTTTCTAGGTATTCACGAACTATCCCAGACCTTGAGAAAATGGATATCTTTGTCAACAACTTAATCCTTGAATTAAAGTACAGTGTCTAGATGCAAGTACACCCTTCATTCAACAAAATGGTAGATAACGCCTTCAGAATGGAAGAAGTACTTATAAAAAAGGGAGATATATCACTTTGGAAAGAAACATCGCAAGGTTCTAGCTCTAAAGAAAAGAGCAAGTACTGGAAATACGACAAAGATAAAAATAGGAACATTGTTAGTGATGGAGTGGTAGATACTGTCCAAGCAAAAACAAAATCCACAATATTTAACTTGGCCAGTGGCACGCAAGCACTCAAGGCAGTTGAAACTGTGGCAGAAAACTCTCTAAAGAAAGAAAGAGAATGGTTTAAAGAAAAACCTTTGCTTTCAAAGCCTAAGCATGATTTTACTCCTCTAGATGAGTCATATGAATCAGCTTTTAAAACTTTATTGGCAAATAATCTAATAACATTGCCAGACAATTCTAGACCATATGATCCAGAAATTAGACCCAAATTGGTGGAGAGAAAATGAATACTGTGACTACCATCAGAACAAGGGACATAACATAAACAACTGCATGAAACTCCAACATGAAATCCAAGATCTCATTGACGCGGGCAAGATCATTGTTGGAAATCACACGACAAATGCTGATCATAAGGCCTTTAAAGATCCCTTACCGACTTATGAACAAGGAGATTCCTCAAAATCCAAGGGAGGAGCTAGAATAAATTATACCTACACTAACAACAATAATGTGATCAAAATGAATATTGCAATGTGATCATAGTCTAGGATCACCAAAGTCAAGCACAAACTGCTAATGTCACGACTCGCGCTCAAAGGAAGATTACTCTCCCAAGAGCTAGTTTCTCAACTTACGATCAAACAACATCAAATCTACCAAATAGACAAATAGACACAATCATGTCCAAATCAAAATAGTTGGCTTCATCATCTTCTCCTGGTTATAGTATTGTCGAATAATTAAAGAGAACCAATTCTCAAATCTCCATTTTGGAACTACTTAAGATCTCTTCTGCTCATAGAGAGGTCCTGGACAAGGCTCTACTTACCACCAATGTCCCTAAAGATTTAGACGTAGATCGGTTTCAATCTATGGTGGGTCACCTGACCTCACGTCATTACCTCACTTTCTCAGAAGAAGATGATAACTCACTGAGTCACCCACATAACTAGACATTACACATTGAAGCAATGATCCATAAACACCTAGTTAAATGTGTTTTGATAGATGGAGGTGCTAAGTTGAATATTTGTACCTACAATCTACTGACACAGCTGGGATTTTCTGAAAACGTTATTGACCCAACAAAGAAAATAACAATCAAAGCTTATGATGAAGAAGAAATAACTTCTAAGGGTCTGGTACTATTACCAATCAGGGTAGGACCTATAGAAAGAGATGTCATTTTTCAAGTCCTGGATCTACATCTTTCATACAACATCTTACTAGGCAGGCCATGGATTCATGCAATGAAAGTAGTACCATCTACGTATCATCAATTCCTGAAATTTCCTTATAATGGAGTTGAAGTCAGTGTTCCTACCGATACAAGCTATACCTGCAATGCATTAACGCAGAGTGCTAATGCTTTTGTTCCTCATAATAGAGTAGCCTCTATAGCTGAAAGTTCAGAATCTTTGCTGAAAGATTTAGAAAAGAAATTGAAAATCACAAACACTGGCATCGATGGCTACAAAATAGAGCCTATACTCTCACTAATGTCTCTCCCTCCGTCACCAAGACAGTCGAGAAAACCATCAGAGGTTATGAAGCCACAAACATCAACTCCAAAAGTCATTTATGATGGTCTCTTCATACAGTCCTCTACTTCTCTTGTAGACAAAATAGAAGAGGATGATGTTCTCAAATCGCTTTTCAAAGAAGATAGTGCAAATAAAGAAATATGACATTGTGAGATTTCCCCGACACAATATGGTACAGGCTATAAGATGCTTCAACGCATGGGATATTCAAGTACTGGTCCTCTAGGCAAATGTCAAAAAGGTATTATTGAACCTATTCAGTTACAAACTAAATCTACCAATGATAAAGCTGGACTGGGATATAATCCAAGAAAGACATTAGATCAGAAGCACATGTCCCACCATCAATTTAAGTGGAAGAAAAAGGTACTACCTTTAACAACACAAGAAATTAATACTCAACAAACTCAGGAAGAGTATGACGATGAACAAAAAGAATTTCCCACCCAGAGAGAGGAAATGGATGGTAATCAAATTCCAATTATATCGGCTATAATACCACAGAAAGTAGAAGTCCCGGCCCACCCAGAGAGAGGAAACAAATGGTAATCAAAGTCCAATTATATTGGCTATAATACCACAGGAAGTAGAAGTCCTTGAGGATATGAGAGATGAAGTATATAGAATCAAAGAATTGTTTGCACCGTTGAACATTCTGGTCACATATACTGGCAGACAACAAGTAGATGAGTCAAATGAGTATAAATGGGGTGCAAACCATCTCTTAGATATATCTACTACAGAAACCCCTAAAGAATCCAGTGATATCACAGATGATGCACAAGAGATAATATGCCTAAGAATACAAAGGGAAATGGAAGATATCAGACTAAAAAGACAAGAAGACTATGAACAACAGCTGGAGGAAGAAAGCACACAAGCAATTTCTTCACCTACTAACTCTCTCTCTAATGAGATAGGACAAATCAAGTATGGAGCTACAAAATAAGAATTAGAAGCTACAGAAACAGAACCAGTTATCAGTCCAGAGGAAGCTGAATGGAATAGACGAGAGGGATTAATAGAACCATCAAGGTTATGTCCACAAGTGTGTCAAATACGAGCGATCAATGAACTAAATCATGAAGGAACTTGCAACATCAAAGATGTGGGTATTGATACTATATATACTTTTACTAAGCCACTTGAAGATGAGTCAGAAACTTTATCTTATGACTCTGATAACTTAGATAGGAGCTCTATTTATAACAACAATTATTCAACAACACATTATGACTACTCTGTCATGAATGTTGAGATGTTGTCCGTTGACCCTGTTACTGTCACACCATGATATGTAGTCCAGTCTTAAGTAGGTGACAATGCTAGAAGTAGGTCGGTTGAGTTAGGTCCACTAAATACTAACATGAATTTTGATAATCGTGTCATGACTCTTCCTGGTCTCGAGACACATACGCAAGGTAGTCTTCTGGAACTCGACTAGTCGGTCTGAAGCCATGATGATAGTACCGTGAACTCCCTTGAGCTTGTTCCAACCTTATCCTTAATACATCTTGAACTAATTGATTCTACTCTTTATAACTGTTGGCCCACTTGTGGTCCGCCCAATTGAAAAGAAATTTAAGTCGGGCCCCTCTAGTTGTGTATCATGTCTCCATAGACTTTTTCCCTTTAAAGTTATGTGTTAAATTCCAGTTAAGTGAAAAAGAACATCTTTAAAACTCTATGACCCATTGAACCTCCTTGAACTAGTTCAATCGGGTTCATTCAGTTCAATCAGGTTCATTCAGTTCAGTCGGGTTCAAAATAGTTCAAAGTAGCTCAACGGGTTCCAAAAGTTCAAACAGTTCAAGGATGTTCAACATGTTCAATGAAGTTCAAAAGTTCAATGCACAACCAAAATGGAGAGGCAAAGCAATCAGTGGACAAATTTGGTCAACCAACAAAAGTTTGGAAGAGGAATATTGATTCACCATTTACTCACGCAGCAATTGATTATTTTTTTTAGAGGATTGTGAAAGAGTTAGCATGAAGAATGTTTATAAATTTCAATGCAGCCTGTAAATACAAATTTTCTAAGATAGCAAAATCAGTCTTTGTGCAGGGGGTATATCTCTCACTTCAATCATTGGATCAAGCTGGATTTTGGCTATGTTTTATGAAACCTATTTTTACAATTTCTCACCAAAGGAATTATGGAAATTCAATCTGGTTTGCAAGATACACTTAATAGAATACAAGTCTAGAACAAAGAACATTTTCTGATTTTTGTGATAGAAAAATTGTCATGTTGCGGGGAGCATATCTTTTTATGCCATCATTGGATTTTTCCCATTTTTTGATATGTCGTGCATAGACAAGTTGCACATGTTTCCACTTGAGAGATTAATTGAACTATGTCTCCTTCAAAAGATATGGATGACTGAGTGTGGGTCTGTCCAAAATGACCAACAACAACCAAGTTTCTTGTTTTCAAACATAAAAAAGGCACGACTTATATTTGTAACAATGGAGCCCATAATTAATTCATAAATCTTATGTATTTTAAGTTATAATATTTTCATATTAAAATGTTATGATTAAAGATTACATTGAAGCCAAGAAAGTGTTGAAAGAATGAAGACGGTTATTTATATCCAGTTGTCAGCATATGATATGCCAGGATTCAGTTTTTGGAACTGAAAGTGTCTCACCAAGAGGAAAAGAAGGATAAATATGCAAAGAAAGAGATGGAAAGGGGGTGAGAATAGTGGACTGAGTTTCTGGTTTTTAAAAGTTCTGTTTTGTTGAAGGAAGTCATCAGACTTTGAAAATCTGAAATTGGAAGAGATTTATACATGTATCGCTGTGTCTTTGTTGCATAAAATACATATATATAAAAAGATCATATGTGTTTGGGAGAAGGAAAACCTTTGAGTTTTGAATCTATGTAGTGATATTTCTTTGCATATATTAATCTAATCAAATGACAGTGATTGCCTTTTGATGGAAAATATTGTTTGAGACTCCTTTCTGTGTGATTTTAAAAGATAAAAGTTTGAAAAGAGATTTTATTTCTTTTACCTGTTTTTATGAGCTGTTGAGTCGGAGTTGTTGAACTTTGTTTCAATTATTTCTGATTCTCATGATGAAACATCTTGAAGATTGTAAACTATTAGCCTCTCATCTAATAATGAAGTAGGTAGCCTTACTTGCTTTCCGGTTAAAAGCAAATGTGTGGTTTAAAACTAATTAATTTATTGAACATCTGATCGGGGAGCTGTACCCTGTAAAATTCAGAGGAAGATTATCAATCCCATGATAATTGATCCAACTATTAGTGCTTTTTGTCCTTCATTCTAGGCATTGGGAGTTAATTTGCATATTCATTTTTGAAGGACAAAATTTGTTCACTAACAATAACCAACCCTTGAATGTACCTACTTTTGCCAATGACTATACGTTAGCTTATTATCTCAATGTAGTTGAACCCATGAACTCTTCCACCAATGAATAGAGTGAAAATAGGACTGAAATAGATATCAAGTATCTTAGTCGCAAAAATAAGAAAAATAAAAATAAAAGACCCGATGGCGAAAACCACATTGTGGCTGTATCAGAATCTAAAAAAGAGAAAATAAAGGACGTACCTGGAGGTGGAAACCTCTGTGAGGCACCTGAAGGTGAGATACTTGATATACTACCAAGTCATTTCCAGGAAAGATCTTCCATATTGATCGATCCAACTCAACCAGTGAACATTGGGAGTCAAGAAACACCACACATCATTCATTTATCCCAATCACTATCAGCAGAAGAGTTAAAAGATTTCAGCAACCTTTTTTTAGAAAAGAAGATCAACTTTGCATGGACATACTCAGATATGCTAGGACTAGATCCTGATCTCATCATGCATCACCTCTCTATTACACCAGGAGTTAAACTAGTCAAGCAAAAACTTCGTAAGATGCATCCTCATGTGGCACTACTAGTCAAGGCTGAACTAGAAAAATTGCTAAAAGCTAGATTTATCATAGCTATAGACTACGCATAATGGATATCAAATATAGTACCTGTATCAAAGGCAGACAAATCTATTAGAGTTTGCACAGATTTTAGGGATCTCAACAAATCATGTCCGAAAGACGATTTTCCATTGCCCAACATTGACATGATAGTAGATATGACCGCTGGATATGAGATGTATTGATTAATGGATGGATTATCTGGTTACAATTAGATCAAGATAGCACCTAAAGATCAAGAAAAGATAGCTTTCACATGTGCATGGGGAACCTTCTGCTAGAATGTTATGTCATTTGGGCTAAAGAACGTAGGAGCAACTTACCAAAGAGCGGTAACCACTATCTTCCATGATATGATGTATAAAAACATGAAATATTATGTCGATGACACCCTCATAAAAACCATGAAGAGATCTACGCATATTCAAGAACTAGGCCTCATACTAGATAGAATGGAAAGATTCAAGCTCTAGTTAAATCCTAAAAAATGCGCATTCGGGGTAACATCAGGAAAATTGCTTGGTTACATAATTTCAAAAAAAGGAATCGAGGTTGACCCTGAAAAGGTCCAAGCTATAATGGAAATGCCTCCACCCAAGAATATCAGTCAAATGAGAAGTTTGCAAAGTCGTCTTCAATCAATAAGGCATTTTATATCCTAGCTAGCAAACAAGGCTCAACCCTTTACAAAGGTATTAAGGAAAGGAGTTCAATACAACTGGGATAAAGATTGTGAACAACATTTACAACAAATCAAATAATATATTTCTAATCCACACATATTAATGCCACCGATTCAAGGTAAGCCACTGATCCTATACATATTAGCTACATATACTTCACTGGGGGCACTTCTGCCACAATAGGATGACAATAAAAAGGAACGAGCTATCTATTACATTAGCAGAACATTGGTGTCATATGAAATGAATTACACTATAATAGAGAAAGCATGTTTGGCATTGGTCTTTGCATCACAAAAATTAAGGCAATATATGTTGGCACACTCTATTAAGCTGGTAGCTAAGATTGATCTGCTCAAATATCTTCTCAGTAAAGCAATGCTTACAAGGAGACTGGCCAAATATGATGAATCAATGATGAACAATTAGTACCAAACCGGTACTGAGAGGGGGGGTGAATCAGTACTGATAAAAACACTTTTCCTTGAACCAGTTTGACTGAGAACCCTACACTTTGACTGGCAAGCAATAACACCGGTCTGAACTAGATTACTACCGGTTAAACACAGTGAAAGACATAAACCGGTAACTCAGCTTTCCACACAATCTAACATCTTATTTCCACTTCACCCATATGCATACACTAGTAATACTTTAAAAAAAATGTAAAGACTTACAGGTTCAATATGCTTCACCACTTAACGGAGAATAACAAAGCATCATATGAAAAGCATCACACATAACACACATATTTTTCACGTGGAAACCCAACAGGGAAAAACCACGGTGGGGATGAATACCCACAAGCTGTTCTTTGAACCCTTTTGAAGTCCGCTCTATTAGGAGCCTAATCTGGTTAAAGACTTTACAATAGGTTCTATTAGGAACATATCCTTCTAGGGATCACCCGGTTAAGGGATGGCTAACATACCCGGTTAAGGGTTAAACCCTGTTAAAGGTTACCTTGTTAGAGGATTTTTAGAACTCAATGATTTTGAGTCACCCTGTTAAGGGATTTGTAGCAAGCCAGTTAAAGCTACCCTGTTAAGGGATTTTCCAACTGTTGAAGTGGTTAGAGGTCTATAGGTATTACAATGATCTAGTAACAGCACTCAATTCCAATGCAGATCCGCTTCAGTTCCTTCCTTTTGCACTCAACACTCTGCAGGTATCTATTCACATATCTGGTCTGGCAAGAATCACGTATCTTTGCACTTAGATACACACACAACATTTTCCAACAACCTTAACATGAAAAACAACATCGACCTTATAGGAAACAAATAGGTCAGTAGCATAAACCCTAAACCCTAAACATTTAGGTTAAGCAATTCAGTCGGTTCAATCCTAACCGTTGATCATATTGCATTGATTACAACAATCTTGAAAAAATCTTAAGACGTTCTCCATCATTCATTCTTCACCGCTTCTTGGAGGTTGATAACCCATCACGCGTTCTCCACCATTTATAGAGACTTCACATATTCCCGAGGTAGATAGGATCAATCTCCTTCATGCAAGATCCTTCACGTGCATAGGGCTAATGCGGCAACACAATCTGTTCTTCATCACAATGCTAACACATCACACAATGTCATCAGTTGAATCACATAGGCATAGAACACTTCAACCGGAAACCCTGAGGCTAAGACTACCAACTGGTAGTCATACCATATGAAACCTTGATACAAAACATTCCATATACCGGTTCACATTTCAACATACCGGTTCACTTGGACAAACATACCGCTTCACTTTTTCACATATACCGGTTCACATTTCAACATACCGGTTCACTTTTTCACATATACAGATTCTCTTGCAAGTGCTTACTTCAATATACTGGTTCACTCTTCATCATATTGACATCAATGACAACATACAATATCATCATGTCAACATACTTTGCACATATACCAACAAAATAGGTTATGGTTCTTACGGAATTTGATATCGAATATGTGGAACATAAAGCCATCAAAGGACAGGTTATTGCAGACCAACTTGTTGATGCTCCACTTGAAGACAATCAACCTTTGCATATAGAATTCTCATATGAATCAATCATGCACCTTACTGAACAATCATGGAAGATGTTCTTTGATGGGTCTTTCACTCAACATGGTTCTGGTGCCAGAATACTTTTTATTACTCCTCAAAAATATTCAATCCCAAAAGCTTACAATTCTCTTCCCTTGTACAAACAACATTGCAGAATATGAATCTTTGGTAAATGGGATCAAACTGGCCATCGAGTGGAAGATTGTTGAATTACACATCTATGGAGATTCTCAACTCATTATCAACCAAATCAATAACCTATATCAAACAAGAGATGAGAAATTGATGCCTTATAAGAGAATGATGGATGATCTCAAGAAATACTTTACCTTCGTATCATTTCAGCAGATCCCCAGAACAGCAAATAGAGTAGTGGATGCAATGGCCACCTTGGCATCTATACCACAGCTACAGGAATCTAATTTTCACTTTGAATTCCTGGTGGAAGAGTTACATTATCCTGCCTATGATTCCCCCAAGTCCCAAATGGTTTGTTCTATTATTGGACATGACTCATCTCGTTATAGACACATTTACTATTACCTGTGTGACCAAGTTGTCCCTGCTAATCTTTCCCAAAATGAAAAAAGGAACCTGATCCGAAATGTGTCACAGTACGTCATCATTGCTAATGACCTATTCAGGCAAGATTTCGATAATACTTTCCTTAGATGTCTAGAAATTGAGGAGTCCCAACGCATATTATCTGAGGTTCATGAAGGTGTTTGTGGATCCCATTCAAACGGTCTAAATTTAGCATGAAAACTACTAAGGGTTGGCTACTACTGGCCAGACATGGAGAAAGAAGCTATAAAATTTGTTAAAACTTGTGAAAAGTGCCAACTGAATGGGTACCTTATCCATGCTCCAGCACGGGATCTCATACCCTTTGTGACACACTGGCCCTTTCAACAGTGAGCATTTGATCTAATTGGCCAAATATATCATTCATCATCTAACGGACACAAATTTATTATCGTTGTCACTGAGTACTTCACTAAGTGGGTAGAAGTGGTTCCGCTCATCAAAGCAACCGGCAAACAAGTAGCTCTATTTATTCTTAATTATATCATCTACGGGTATGGTATACCTTCATCCATTATAACTGACAATAGAGGATAGTTCAAGAACAAAGATCTAAAAGAACTCTGTGAGAAATTCAAAATAAAACAACACTAGTCATCAGAATATTACCCTCAAGGTAATGGACAAGCAGAGGCATCTAACAAAAACCTATTGACTAACTTACACAGAATAGTGAACAAATCTAGGAAGGATTAGCATCTGCAACTCAATCCTACACTGTGGGCTTATAGAACAAGCATCAGAACACCTACTGGGGCTACACCTTTTTCTTTGGTGTATGGGTCTGAAGCAGTATTACCTATTGAGGTGGAAATACCATCTCTAAGAGTTTCTTTGCAAGGTCTTGTTATTGATGAAGAATATAGAATATCTAGATTGCAGGAGCTCGAATTGTTGGGTGAGCGTCAGCAAGTGGCATTTGATCATCTCATAGCGTATCAAAAGAGAATGTCCAGAGGATATAACAAGAAGGTTCGACAAAGAGAATTTCAGGTTGGTGACCTAGTTCTAAGAGAAAATCCTAAAAATCAACAGTTTCGAGACAACAAAGGGAAGTTTGAACCTAGTTGGTTGGGTCCCTATATCGTTACTGCAGCTTTTGGCTCTGGTGCCTATCAACTCTCAACATCGGAAGGAGAATAGCTCTGAGAATCGATCAACACCATCCATCTGAAGAAATTCTTCACTTAAATATTCTCTACTCCAGCAGCCTATATAGCTAAAAAGTCCTGAAAAAAAACATAAAAATCAGAAGGAGTCCTGAAAAAATCATAAAAATCAGAAAAAAGTCCTGAAAAAATCATAAAAATCAGAAAAAGTCCTAAAAAAATCCTTCAAAAAAAAAAAAAGTCCTGAAAAAAAAAAAAAGAAAAAGACAAAAAAAAAGGGGGGGGGAAGGGGGGGGGGGGGGGGGAAGAGAGAGAAAATGCCTTGGTAAAAACTTGTTAAATAGGCACCTTGGTAAAAAAAAGAAAAAAATGCATCTTTGCCAAGCAGGTGAAAACCTGGCAAATAGGCGCCTCTTGTACTCAAGCGCTCCATCTATCAACGCAACGTTGGCATTCCCGCTTTCATGCATCTTTGCTTTCGCTTGTACATATTTCAGTCACTTTTGTGACATCCTGGTTCGTTGGAAACTTCATGGCTTGAAACAGATCAATGTCCTAGTCTTAGATAATCGACAAGAGCACATTACATGTCCTAAGCAGTATCAACCAAGTCAACCCTACATCAGTGAAACTTGGTCGTCCACTCCGAGTCAGTTACATGTCTCCTGACTACTGAAGAGTTTTATCACTGAGTTAACAATCAAAACAACATAATGGAAAACAATCACTAAACAGTTTGTGCTATGCATAAAAATTTTCTTTGTGTGTTGTCTTTTATATTGGTTTTTGATTATTATTCCCTCTAAGTAACTCGAAGAAATCTATCTTGACTAAGAGGAGCAAGGATTGGGGGCATAATATCTTCTTTGTTTTCTGCTTGAAGAAATGATCCCAATGATCCGGAAACATCTAAATTAGCTGGGTGTCTGTGCTAAGAGCCTTCACATCAAGGTGAAATCACCACACATACCTCGACTCCGCTTATTTGAATGCTACAGGAAGGTCCATAACATTTCTTTGTCTATTTTGAGAGAATTTCTTTATGATGCAATTCGAGTCCCTGTGAAATCTGTCCAAGGGTATGAACGAAAAAAGGGTCATTACAGACAAAATAATTAATATTGCACATGAAAAACAAGGAACTCTAATCTGCCTGCTATAATTGTTAAACTCTCAATGATGAAAATTAAGCTTTTCAAAATCCAGTGACTATGTTTAGGTCACATTTTGCATATCATTTTGCATTTCATTCTACATCTTGTGAATTTAGAGTGATTTCGGTATGGTAACAATGATCTCTTTGTCTTCTGCACGAGAGTTGGAAACATCATCATTTCTTCACTAAGTGGTCTCTTTTCATCATTTCTTTGATCGAGTACTTGTGTTTTGAGATGATTAGCTGCATACATAAGCATCTTATATAGATTCATACATTTCACTATTACTCATTTGCATTCATCTTATTGCATAGAAAAATGAAAAAAATTGCAATACTCATTCACATTCATCTATTTGCATATGAAAAGAAAGAAAAATAGACATCCATGATCATTTGCATTACATACATTCATGCTAAATCAGAAATGCATACATGTAGAATACAACATATAGAAAGCATCTCAAAAATTGAATCAACACAAGTACAATGAAGTCAAATCGATCTCATATATATATATATATATATATATATATATATATATATATATATATATATATATATATATATATATATATATATATATATATATATATCGTATCAAGTCTAAGAGTACAAAATGATGTCCAATGACATGTGCAAAATCCCATCGGAGCAAGAATCGTATAGGCTACAAAAAATGGGTGTGTCTACAAAAAAATATCATTGCTACAAAAAGAAATATCTAGCTGGTGCCCTCTCCCTCATCGCCAGGTGGAGGAGGAGGAGCCTGATGACCAGGATCCTAACGAGGTGCCCACGCTCCCTTAGACCGTGCCATATACTACGAATAAGGGACAACCTGATGTGTAACAGGATCTACCATGTTGTATGATGCAACATAGTAGGTTGTCCTGCTAGTCTGATGCAAAACCTCCTGCTGAAGGGTGTCCCGCTTTTCTCTCATTGCCGTGACCTATCGATCGCACTTTGCTCTCAGCTCAGCCAACTGATGATCTCACTCAGCCCTCACCTCTGCAAGCTACTGGTCTCGCTCCACCAGCTGAGTCTAAGCCACTGTCAACTATGACTACAGCTCTGCTAAACGTGCCCTCATCGATCATCCATTGTCTGTCCCCTGCTCTCTCGCAGGCTCTCCACCTCCATCTCCACCTCCAGCTCCACCCTACTCCTCTCACCACTGACGGACCTGTCTTGGAGCTACTCACTCCTCCTCAGCTCCATCTAATCTCATGCCTATCCCCCCAAGAGATCCACCCTCACCCCTCTGTTGTCCCACATCAGCTGGAACCCTGCTACTACTAGCACCAGGATCACCACCTGTCCGCCTCGGAGCCTCATCTCTCTATCCCTATCTCTGACCCTACCTTTGACCCTATCTCTATACCTGCACAAGGGCATCATCCTCAACCTCCTCAATGCGAGGAGCCTACTCAGCTGGATCCGTCAAACGAGGGAATGGATGCTGCTGAAAAATAATCTCTATACTAGGGCAATACCCTTGCATCTGCAATATCCCCTAAGTAATCCCATCTTAGTCTTTGTAGACCAGTTAGCTCCTACATGACCAAGGCATAGGACAACCTTGGTGACCATCCCTTCCTCTCCTCATCAGCATATTAGGCATATGTTGTGAACTCCTATGATATCCCCTAAGGCCGACCATACTAACTCATCACCGGTGATACTACAAACCGCTCCACTATCTTCTATGATCTGCCAATAAGAAGGCGTGTAACAAAAAGGTCCCTGTGTACGAGCCTCCAGTCATCCCATGGCTCTAATCCCATGTAAGGCCTCCATACCACGGCTATCAGGTCATCCAGCTATCACCGCCAAAAATTCATCTTCCCTAGATGGGGCTGTGTAACGTAACTAGCATACCTATATACAACCGGCTGCCCAGGCTCTCTACTATCATCAACAATAGGCTGACAAACTGGGAGGTGCTCCCAATCCCAAACCTATAAGATAAAAACACCAACAACCATGCTCTTTCCCTCCCTGTAGACTATCTCATGCATCTCATGATACATATGGGCCAAAATGCAAGAATCCCAGCCAAGCCTCTGGGGGGTCTCCATCAATCTCTCCAACATCCAACCCCATCCACACTGAAATCGTTGCTGACCTCTATCCGGCATCAAAAATCAGCTGATAAAACCTGCTAGGACGCAAGCCAAAGGAAACTTATCACTGTACCTACTCATCATGATGTCCCAACTGATGGACCATGTCAGGATATCAGGATCCCTGAAGACATGCCTCACTGCCTGTAATCCGGGAAGGTGTCCTGAATCATAGTCCACCTTATCCCCAGCAAAAGTGATATGGAGGATCCTATATGCATCCTCGGGAGTGATAGTCATTTCCCCAACTAGTAAATGAAATGTGTTAAGCTCAGAATGGTATCTCTCTACCAATGTTATGAGCATATCGTGATTCACACGGATATCAGGTAATCTCAACAGATGTGTCAAGCCGCACAAGTCAATATGAGCCTACTCAACCTCTGATAGTTGTCGAACTAAAGTCATGGTAGGTGGATAAACACACCTAAAGAGCACATGAGGCAATCGAACCTGCAAAATCAAACAATGGAGCATCAGAATACATTCCAAATAAGCCTACAAGAGGAGTAAAACCTCATGCAAATCCAACTACATCAATTGCAAAAACAAAATTTCAAATTTAGTCCTTTAAAAATGCTCACTATTTTCCAAACGACAATACACAGAAGAGCAGAAACTCGTACGAGTCAAGATTGAGCCCCGTAGGACAAAAGACTCCCAAATGAAAAAAGATTAGACCCCAGACGACAAAATGGTCTTTCAAAAAGGTTGTTGTACAACACAAAGGTGGCCCTAGAACAACAAATCTAATGGGCTGAAATGATAAAATCAAATTTAGCAGTTTGTCGTACGAGATGGGATCCTGTCTCGCACGACAAAACAAGAAAACCCGACTCAACATGCCAAAAAACTTGAAAAATCAACAAAAAAATTCAAATTTGGAATGAATAACAAGCTTAAGATAGATCACTTACTGGTGGCTCATAGTCTTGGGGTCGATTATGCCATCTCTGGCGCTCGAATCAATGCTCACGAGTAGGGACCACCATTTTTCTCACAGAAGGCTTTTTGAATTTTTAAACTTTGGGGGGTTAAAATGAATTGAAATTGACACTTTTGTCCTATATATAGCCAAAAACCTAATTTTTCAACTTGCTTTAATGGTCATGAAAATTGTACCCTTAGCTAATTTGCTCATTCTGACTCCATTTTCGGGATCGAAATCAAAATTCAAGACCATTTTGCTATTCAATTTCACAAAGTATGGACCAATTAGTGTTTTTCATCAAAGGCTCCTTCTCTCTTCTTTAATTGCGCTCAATTTCTCATGACTCAATGCTGAATCTCAATTTAATTTCTACAAATCAACTTTGCGCTCAATTTCTTATCAATCAACGCAAAATTTTTGAAAATTCCTCTGAACCAATTTGTACTCAAAATAACTTATCATCACTCAATATTGCCTATAATCATTATGTACCCTCACTACCTTTCGATTTCGCTCTCGAGGGGGCATACTCATGACCTTATGACCTTACATCTTCAAATGTCAAGAAAATTTTCAAATCTTCATCGAAATTCGAGCAAAACATCTTTTTCAACTAAAGAAAATCAATCAAATCCTTATTGCTAAGGGGCATCTCATCTTCATCGCTTTATATCAAGTTCAAATCTCTCAATCATCTGAATTAAATCAATCTCTAGGTGCATATCAGTTTCATCGCTTCATAACAAGCTTATATTTGTCTTTTATCTGAATCAATCTCTTAATGTTAATCAGTTTCATCGCTTTTCATCAAGCTGATTATTCATTTAAACTCAATCAAGGGTTTAAAGAGTATCTTTGATCACACTCAATCTAAGCAGGTGTTTAGTTTCGTCGCTTTGGATCAAGCTCGACAGTTTATCTTTGCTCATCGTATCTTGATCAATCAAGTTCAAGATCGATTTTTGTTATCACTTGCTATGTCTAGATCAATTAAGTTCTAGATTAGTAAGATCCGCTTCTTGATCAATCAAGTTCAAGTGTGGTATCTTTGTTTTCTATCGTTCCTAAGTTCAATCAAGTTTGGGAATGGTATCACTTTAATCAGACTTCATTCAGCTTCATCGCCTCGAAACAAGCTAAACACCTCGCTTTTCATCTAGTTCATGATCAATCAAGTTCAGAACTGGTATCTCCTAGACATCAAATTTTCTTTGAACCAACCGGCTTCTCGCACATTAATTCAAAAAGGGGAAAATGTAATACCCTAAAAATGGTCATCTAAACCATGGGCCCCTAATCTCGACAACGTCACCAAGGTCCTAACCAAAGACAATTAAATCAATCTTGAGCACATAATTAATTTCTTAAATCATCAATGTCACATGGAAAAATTAATCAATCAATATTAATTAAATATTTATTTAATTAATTGATCATTCCAAGTAAATCATTTTAAACAATTATCTTATTTATTTTATTAAATATCCTTGCATATTTAATTAAATAAATCAATTTGTCATTAAATCATCAAAAAGAGGAATTAATTTGAAAAATAAATAAAAATTTCCATAAATCTTCAAAAAAGGAAACAAATCAAGAAAGAGGAATTGGAAATTATGAGCACAAATCTTCAAAAAAGGAATTAATTGACAAAAAAGAATTAAAATTTGAGAAAAGAAATCAATTGGAGATAATCTTGAAAATCAAATTAAAAATTGATAAATAATCTCAAAGAAAGCAATTAAAACAATTAAATATTAAAATTGAATGAAATAGAGAATAAATCAGTTTTTTCTTGATTTTATCTTAACTTTAGTTCAATTTCCTTTAAAACTGAGAAAAGCATCCAATCACACCAATTCACCTGGATTGTGCTTCCTCTTGGAAAATCTTGACCGCTCATCATCATTTGATCTCAGCCTTTGGTTTCTTTCTGAATTTTCTATAAATTCAAGCTCTCATCTCTCATTCAAAGATCCTGGAGAATATATTGTTATCATGTTGTTTTTGATCTAGGTTCAATAATATTTGTGCATTTAGATATTCACATATTAGTTATTGCATACATATTTAGATCATTTATCTCATTTATTGCTTAAATCTTGTTAGATTAATCTTCCATCCATCTAGCATTAATATCATGCTCATATAGATTAAAATCCTTCATCTTGGTGTAGTCTAGTCATTGGATTGCTTATACAAATCTGAGAGTAATCTTATACTCGCATCTTTTAGAAGGCAATGGGTCGATTTGTTATGGTTTTCATATTCATGCTTATATCCGTCTAACCATACATGTAATGACTTAATTGAAGTGTTGTATATTTTAGATACAGATACAAGTCCACTTTTCACACACACACACACACACACACATATGTACCTTGTACTTTGTTAGATTTGAGAGTTGCATCCAATTCTAAATTTTTCTTCTTGCTTGCTTTGTCTTTTCTAGATGACACAGGTTCTGTTCTAGGCTTCTTTGATTGTTGGGCTCCATTGAATTGGGGCTTCTTCACCACTCTAGCATAAGTGGTTGTCTTCTTCACCTCTTTTACTGCTTCATCAGATTCATTCTCTATATCCTCAACAGTGGCAACAACATACACTCTTTGGGGCTTCTCCTTCTTCCTCTTCTCTGCTCCACCAATTGATGTTGTTTGTGACTTGGGTGGAGGAATAGGCTTTTGAGCATCGGAGGTAGGTGCAGACTTACTTTATCTTGGCTTGGCCTGCTTGGGAGGAGTGGAGACCTGTTTAGTTTTGGGCTTCACCATGTCTTCCTCCTTTAGTAAGTTTTGTTCTCTATCCCTTTGCACTGCCTCCTTAGATATATCCATTTTCTCTACTATCTCCTCAACCTCCTTTCTTACTTTCCTCTTCCTTGTGGGTCCTACAAATTTCTTGTGTAAATCAAGATCTTTTTCTTTACAGGTACCAAACCTTTCCTCCTTATCATCCACCAGTTGACTCAATAGGTGTTGAGCATATGCGTCAAGTATGTTTGCATCCACCTCAAACCCCATGGGCATGATCCAAATAATTCTCGACTCAAATACCTCCATGTGACATTGGCCTTTATTGACTATTAAGCAAAAAAAAATCTCATATTTCACAACAATATCCTTAGGGATCCTTTCTCTACTCTGCATTGTTTCTTGAAATGATTTAAAATAGCCCCATACAGAAGATTTATGTGCAATAGTGTCACCCAAACCCTGCAAACCTTCCTTTATTTGAACCGCTACTGGTTTATCATATGCCCATTGAATTTTTCCAATTCTAAGCATCTCAATCAAGACATATAGTGCTATACAGACAACCAGGGAACAAAATTTGAAAACATGTTTCTTGTCTTGTTTTATCTTCTTTAGATTGCTCAATAGCTCACTAAGAAGTACTCCATAGAGATCATACCGTTTTTCCTCCTTAAGCATCTCATAGGTTGCAAATATAGCAATACCAATTACAGATCTTTTCCTAATAGATTGGTACACCTTGGATCTCATCACCATCAAGGTAAGTCTCACATCATGCTCTATGATATCGCTAATTATCTTTGATCACCTATCATGTTGGGATCTAGTAACCTTTGTTACCATTGTGTTCTGACCTTTCCTTAGACCGAGGATCTCACCAATTGCATTTAAACAAGTAACTGCTTGAATGGCTTGCTTGGTAATCTTGTGAGGTCGATCCAGCCATATGAACTCATCGTGGATTTGGCTTAGGATATATCGGACCCATTCGGGTTCATCGAACATTGGAAAATGAATAAACTAGATGAAACCCTCGTCCTACAATGACTTGAATTTTGGATTTAAATTTCCCATTCCATCCATCATATGCTTGGTATATAGTGATATCATATCCACATTTCCAAGCTCCTTGATGTTGCAGTGGATATATGCCCTACTATCTTCGTTATGCAATACGCCATGTGGGACAAAGGAAAATGCACCTTCCAGATCATCTTCAATAGATTTGAATGGATGCCTCTTGAATACAGGACTTACTCTCTCAGTAATATCTACCACCAATAAAGTCGCAACACCAAATGCAGATGTCATTTCAAAATTAGCATATGTAAAAATAGATCGCAAATGGATAAATACCTTTTGATTCTCAACCGGATGCAAGGATTCCTTGACTGGTCGGTTCACCCTCTGTTATGACTTGCACAATCTCATTTGCAATGGGAAGAATGAATTAGTGAAATTCCTTTTTATCCATTGAAAACCTAACTTTAAGTTGTAATAAATGCATAACCCTAAAGGCTTTCCGATACCCTGGATTCATCACCAGATACTCAAACCGCCATGAAATATTTCGGATATCAAATGCACAACTAATCTCCATCATCTGCAACCATCCTTGACCAGTTACAAATATCCGAAAGGGGGTTTCTAAAGATCTGCATGAAAATCTTCCCCCTAAGGCCAAAATGCCTTAGTTACCAAATGAGGTTCCTACACTGGAATCAGGTGTGGAGCCATTTTGAACATTTGAATCTTCCTTCTTAACCCACATATTCTTATGCTAATCTCTGATCTCTTCCACTTTAGCTTTTCCCTTTTTATTTGATATGTTCTCTACCAGAGTATTGTTCTTCATGTTCTTTCTTCTGCAATACTTTGCAATGTGACCAGGTTTATTGCATGCATAGCAAACAATATTTCTTTGCAAATGTGCCCAAACATTCCACAAGCATAGCATCTCTTATTCTAAAAATTGTTCATCATTCTGCACATATTTGACTTATGACCAAAATTGTTGCATATGAAACATTGACCGATAAAGGTAGAGCCATTTTTCATCATACTATTCATCATCCCATTATTCATCCTACTTCTG
The DNA here is from genome assembly GCF_030272615.1 of Cryptomeria japonica. Taxonomy (NCBI): domain Eukaryota; kingdom Viridiplantae; phylum Streptophyta; class Pinopsida; order Cupressales; family Cupressaceae; genus Cryptomeria; species Cryptomeria japonica. The sequence continues at coordinate 723,731,409 of NC_081415.1, read as the reverse complement.
CATTAACTTTCCATATGACCAAATTCACCACAAACAAAACATTTACCACTAAATTTATAGGCATTAGGTTGTCTTACCGAAGGTTTCTTGTTCTTTTGATGACTGCTCTGACCAGAACCAGAGGATTCTCATTTCTCAAATCCAATTCCTCACATGTCTTTCCCATGTGTTTGACTTTCCAGCAACTCATCCAACTAGGTTGAACAGGCTTTGAAATTTTCTTTGTACTCATTAGTTGTAGAAATCTCATCTCTAAGAATTACGATCTACCTTTCAAGTTATTGCCCATCATTCTTTGTTTGCACCAACTCAAGTTTCAACCGATCATTCTCATATGTCGATCTATGGCATTCATCTAATCTATCCTTCAATGACTAAGTTAAGGTTTCTTCATTCTTCTTTTGGTCTTCAATCTCCTTTGGTAGCTTCATCACAATGGATTGCATTTCATTCTTCAAGACTACATTCTCCCTAGCTAGCTTCTCACTTTCATCTATCTTGTCTTGTAGGGCTTGATTACCAATTCTTTTCTCTTCTTTCACCTTCAGTTTGTCCATCAGCTCCTTTCTCTTTTGTCTAGAAGTTCTCACTTGATCTTTCAAGGTTTCAATGAATTCTTCAGTTGCATTCAAGTTTCTTTTTCAGGGAACTTACTTCTTTTCTTGTTGCATCAAGATCTTCAAGTGCCACACTAAGTTGTCTCTGCAAACTAGAGTCCATTCATTCAAACTTCCCAAACTTCCTCAAGGTTTTAGGTGTCTTCCAAGGAACTAGGCTCCGATACCAATTGTTGGAATCAATGAACACTGAGACAGTGAATCAATGTTTTCCAAGTTTCTAACTTATTTAGCTGATTTTTAATCCACTGGATGCATTGGAATGAAAACAAAATCTAGAACCATAAAGTAATTATCCACACAACCATAACACCAATATTTTTACATGGAAACCTGGAAAGGGAAAAACCGTGGTGGGTTTTTAACCCACAATATTATTGTACTATGACCAGAAGTATGATAATATTACATAATGGGAATGAACTTGCATTCAGCACACTGCCTAGAGCTCATTGCTCAATTACAAAAAGGGCTACAACCCAGAGGAAGACTCACTACCTTACAGGATATTACAATTGATTACAATAAAGAATGAACTGAAGTATAGCATCTAACTATGTCAAAATACAGTTCTGATTATGCTCATATTATCTTTTGCAGCTTATCTGTTATTCTTCTCTCTCACCCACTAGAGCACCAAAGTCTTCAATTAAATTCACCAACCTTTCAAATTCACTCATACATACTTTCCTCATATCTGGCATTCACCAAAATGCTCATCCGTATTGATCTTATATATTCATACCAACAAAAAGGGATCATTTATCATGTCGGCTTCCAAAAGCCACATAACACGCAACATAAAACATGTTTCACTAAGTCAGCTCAATCCGACCACAAATATGAATACGAATCAAAACACAAAGATAATAAGCTTCCCATAAGTCGGCCTAATCACCTTGAACATGAAACTAATCACTGAAATCAACCCAACAAATCCGCAACACATGATACACCAAAATAGCTCTGCTCTAACTGAATTACTGGATACTAGGCCTCTAAACTTGATCGTGAATCAACACCAGATACTGGGATCATGAAATAAGATACCTCAAACCTCGAATCATCTGTCTTAATCACCGCAACCATAATTTCATCATGAATGTAAAGATGTGCACCATGACCTCATGCTCTACCAGTTACTGTGTTTCACCTTTCAGACTTATGCGTTATTAATAATATGACTTTTGGTAAGTCAAATCTATATACACTAGATGTGATTACTGAATTGAGTTTGTTGGCATGATTGGAATAACTGATACAGATGGAGAATTATGACTGAACCAATAAAAGACTATTCGTGATGACATTGTGATGAAGAGATTGAGATTGCATGATGGATGACTTTGATTAGTTATTTGTGTTGTCATTGATGGCAACTAATGTTTATTCATGTCTATTGATGTTTACTTATGTTGTATTGTGTCAACTAAATCTTTTTGGTCTACCGGAAAGAGCTTACTGGTAAAGAATTAAGCAACTGGGAATTAGGACCTTAACCGGTAAACAGAGGAAATATTATGATTGTATTCAGTGATTGGTGATGGTTGAGGCTTTGTGGTTTTTAATGTGATTTTTTATCATTGTAACATGTATCTGACTAGAACCACATCATGTTGTGGCAACTAGAAGTTATTTTTATAATTTCTGTGGAGTTTTTGCTAGGGTTTAAGAAGGGTTTAAGGATCGGTAAATAATTCTCTTAACCGGTAATGATTTTTGGTTTGGCAGTGATCTACATCAAGTTCACATGTTGGTGATGATGTGGCACAACCCGCATGAAGTTTCATGAATTATGTTTTGACATGATCAAGATGGAATCTCTTGGGAATATACAAAGTGCTTAGAAGAATGTGCTAAGGGTTTGACTTTGTATCAGATCGAGTTGTTGTGATGAGTTATGATAACTCAATGGTTGATATTGATTTGTAATTGATTGTAATGATCAATATGATAATGAGTTGTAAATATTTGTGATGATCTATGTTGTAATTCTTAGGGTTTTGTTGCTGAAATAGTTGTAAAAGTTATTTATGTTGGTACAGTTGATGTTTGTTGTGTCGGTGATTTTGAGAAGTGTGTGAAGTTGAACCAGAGTGTGAGAAGATATCCCAGAGTGTTGCAGACTTAGAGCTTAATTGGATCTTATCAAGCAAGAAGTTGAGTGCTATACACAAATCATTCACTGTTGTTCCCTAACAATTGCAGTAGATAAAAATCCCTTAACTGGGTAGGTCCTAACAAGCCTCACATTGTAAATCCCCTAATAGGGTGACTCAACATCTGAGTTCTAAATCCTCTTGTGAGGTTGATCCTAACAAATCAAAGCTCCTAATAGGGATGAGATAAATCCCTTAACCAAGTGACTCCTAACAGGGTCTGCTCCTAACAGGCCATCTTTGTAAGCTCTTAACCGGGTTAGGCTCCTAACAGGGCGCATTCTGGAAGAGTGCAAAATTCTTATGGGTACCAATTCCCATCGTGGTTTTTCCCTATTTGCGTTTTCACGTGAAAAAAATGGTGTTCATGTGGTGAATGTTTTTGATGTGATATTATGCTTTACTTTCAGTTTATGCATGGTTAATGAACACTTAATGTGTGGCATTCATATATCAATTTAGCATTTTTTTATCAACAGATACCGATATTGTTAAATGACTCTAGTGTTGGTCTATGTTTGATTTGGTGAAAGTTTTATGAGTCTAAGTTTCTAATTTCAATTTTTTGTTAATACTGATTCACCCCCCCTCTCAGTATCAACCGGAACCTCTAAGATTAACAATTGGTATCAGAGCATTGGTCCTCTGTGTGCAGAAAACCTAACAGCTTGAGGGAACGATCCTATGAAAGATGATGAAGAATGAGGGTCTCAATTTTACCAAGGACAACTATCAGATATGGAGTGATCGGATAAAGATCTACATTAAAGGAATGGGTTCACAGTATTGGAATCATGTGGTAACCAAGTATGTTTCTCCTACTACCAACCCCTTGACACCAAATGAACTTAAAGAACAGCAAGAAAACATTCGGGCCCTTGAAGCAATTGTAAGGACTTTGTATGACTCTGAGTATATAGATGTTCATGGATTAGAGACTACAAATGAGGTATGGGAGAAATTAAAATTAATTTATGGAAGAGATGAACATGTACAAATGGAAAAGGAAGAAATTATAAAAGGCAAATTTTATGATATGAAAATAGTTGATGGTGAGAACATAGCACAATATGGTTGAAGGATTAAGGAAGTTGTAGGTGGTATAAAGAGTGTCGAAGGTAAGATTGAAGATGATACTGTTGTTAGTAAAATTCTTAGAACTCTTTTACTGCAATATTCTATCAGAGTTTCAACTATTCAAGAATTGAGATCTATTTCTAAAGATAAAGTCATTGTTGACTCTCTAATTGGAAAGTTAACTGTTAGATACTTGATCAGTCCCAAAGACATTGAGAGGGGGGGTGAATCAGTGTCTAACCGGTAACCAAAGTATTTAAACTTGTTTGCAACTTTATAACCCAAATTAATATACCGGTAAGCAAATAATAATGCAATAAAGAAAAACCAAAGTATAAGAATCAATGCACACCATAACACAGATATTTTTGGTGAGGAAACCCAGTAGGGGAAAAACCTCGGTGGGATTTGTGACCCAAAATATTTACTCACTGGCCAATATGAATAAATATTACTTATACAATAGGGGTCTGCACATGTAGGAAGGCCAATAACCTAGAGCTCACTGCTCAATCACAAAAAGGAGTCCCACTGACTACAAAATTGGATGATTAAATCTAATGACAACGTACTGCTCAAAATAGCATTTGCAATGCTAGATTCAGTACCGATTTAAGCTTTGTCAGATACCTCTGCCATAAACATTTCTTCTCTCTGCTCTACTCTTATTCGCTCATAAAATAATTACATCATAATGCATATACAGTTATTTTCTCTCATATACTGCTTACATTCATTACCTAATTACATTTTCTTACTTACAAAATGACCTACAAGATCTCATACATATAGTCTTTACAATACATCATGTCGGCTATACAATATAATTAAAATAGAAAACAATATATCAATAGTGACTATCATCGATATAGACTGGATGTCGGTGCGAATAAACTTGTAGTGCCTGTCAGTGTCGGTAGATGATCTATGTTTCCGGTGTAACCTGTGAACCATATTACCAGTTGGTTGCCATCAATGACAATACCAACTATTCTCATCTGAGTGTGTAATGCCAACATTAACTGCATTTGAGCTAAACAGTTTTGATAATAGTGTTTATAAACCTTCTGAATCTGCTTTTAAGGCTTTTGTAACCAGTACATCTATGAGGAAAGGAAAGGACATTTGTCATAATCATGACTATAGATCTAGTCATGGCAGTAGCAGAGGTGATGGTGATGAAGAAGATCATCTGATGGAACTGGAAGCATTATTGGCCAAAATATTCCCTAGAGGTACTGGCAAGAATCACGGTAAATTACCCTTGAAGTGTTTCTCCTGTAGTAAAATTGGACACATAGCTACTAACTACCCTAACACTGATAAGAAAGAGAAGTTTAGGAAATTTAAAGGAAAAGGCAAGAAACATTGTTATGTTGTAGTGGATGAAGGTGTCACCGATGATGAATTGGAAGAAGATGACAATGAGGAGATAGTGTTTGTTGTTGTGAAGGAGGATCTGACTGATGAGAAGGCATTGGTGTCTCATATGGATAACATCGATGAATGGATAATAGATAGTGGTTTCTCACACCACATGACCGGTGAAAAAAGTAAGTTCTTATCCCTTGAAGAGTTTGATGGAGGTGTTGTAAGGTTTGGTAATAACTCTCCCTGTATGGTTAAAGGTAGATGATCAATTTCATTAAATGGGAAGAGTAATAAAAATGATGTCTTTTGGGTTGATGGACTAAAACATAACCTCTTGAGTGTTGGATAGCTTAATAATAAGGGATATCTACTTGAATTCAAAAGTGGAGTGTGCAAGATTCTTGGAAACAATGGAGAATTGAATATTGCTACTGGAAAGAAGACTAGAGGTAATCTATTTCATCTGAATACTAATGTAAATGATTGTTTGGTGGCAAATATTGAAGACAGCTGGTTGTGGCACAAGAGATTTTGTCATGTGAATTTTGACAATTTGATTAAAGTTAGTAAGTCAAGTATTATGAGAGGTTTGTCCCAGCTTGTGAAACTAGACAATGTGTTATGCAAGGACTATCAAATGGGTAAGATGACCTCTGTAGCTTTTAAGAGTAAGTCTTTCTCTTCAGAGAATATTCTTGATTTGGTTTATACTGATCTTTGTGGTCCTATGAGGACTAAGAGTTATTTTGGTGATAAGTATTTTATAATCTTTACTGATGATTTTTCCAAGATGATGTGGGTAACTTTTCTGAGAGAAAAGTCTGAGGCATTCAATAAATTTAAAGCATTTAAAGCTTTAGTTGAGAAAGATACTGAGAAGAATCTAAAATGTTTGAGATCTAACTGGGGAGGTGAATTTACTTCTGATGAATTTGTGAAGTTCTATGATGAATAGGGAATTAAAAGGCAGATGTCAGCTTCTAGAACTCCACAACAGAATGGGATAGGAGAGAGAATGAATAGAACAGTTATTGAAGCTGCTAGAACCATGATGATTCAAGGTGAAGTATCGAAGATGTTTTGGAGAGAATAAATTAGCACTGTTGTTTATACTTTGAACTAGGTACTTGTCAAAAAAGGTAACAACAAAACACCTTATCAATTATGGCATGGAAAGACTCCTAGTGTGAGTTATTTCAAAAAAATTGGGAGTAAATGTTTTATTAATAGAGATGATTACACTGAAAAGTTTGATGCTAAGTATGATGAAGGTATTTTTCTTGGTTACTCTACAAAGGGTAAGGCATTTAAATGTTATAAAAAGAGAACTAAGAAGATCATTGAGAGTGCCAATGTGAAGATGGATGAACTCTCAGAGAAATTTGGTGAGACCAACAAATCTGAGCCTGAGAAAGATGATGCAAGACCTGTGTTTATAGAACCAAAGGTGCAGAAGGATGATGAGAGAAATGCTATAGAAATAGGTACTCAATCAATAAAGCCAGAGAGTGATGAAGAAGATGAAGAACATGAAGCAGGAAGCACAGCACCGGAACCAGTTATTCCAAGGTATGTTAGGCTAAATCACTCCGAAGAACAAGTAATTGGAGATAAAAATGTTGGTGTGCAAAGAAGGAGGAAAATCCGAGAAAATTCTTGTCTGATTTCTACTATTTAGCCTAAAACAGTAAGGGAGGCATTAAAGGATGATGACTGGATTAATGCAATGAATGAGGAATTAGATCAGATAGAGAAGAAAAAAACATGGACACTTGTTCCTAGATCGGAAGACAACAATGTGATTGGCACTAAATGGGTCTTTAGAAATAAGTTAAATGAAGAAGGCAAGGTTGTGAGAAATAAAGCAAGGTTGGTTTGCAAAGGCTATGTACAAGAAGAAGGAGAAGATTATGGTGAAACCTTTGCACCGGTGGTGAGATTGGAAGGAGTACGAATGTTAATTGCTTATGTTGCATTTAACGGATTTAAAGTCTATTAGATGGATGTTAAATTAGTTTTTCTTAATGGAATCCTTGAAGAATAAGTGAACATAGAACAACCGGATGGATTTTCTTTGTCTAAGGATAAAGATATGGTTTGAAAATTACATAAGGCACTATATGGATTGAAGCAGGCACCGAGAGCATGGTTTGAAAGATTGCATGCACACCTGATCAAGATACGATTCATGCGTACCAGTGAGGATAGCAACATATATCTAAAGACTGATGGAGACAAAGTATTGATAGGTGAAGTATTTGTGGATGACATATTTTTTGCTGGTAATGATGATTTATGCATGGATTTTGCTAAGGAGATGAAGAAAGAATTTGAGATGTCTCTTATTGGTCAAATTAAATTTTTTATTGGGTTGCAAGTCGAACAATTGGATGGTGGAATATTTATCAGTCAAAGTATGTTAAAGAGGTGTTGAAAAAATTTGGCATGGAGGATTGTAAATCGGTTGGTACTCCAATGGTGATGGGCTGCAAGTTGTCTAAACAAGATGATTCACCACTTGTTGATGAAAAATAATATAGGTCTATGATTGGTAAGTTGCATTATGTTGTTCATAGCAAACCTGATATTGCACATGTTGTTGGATTGGTTGGTAGATTTAAAAAGGATCCGAAGGAGACTCACTTGGTAGCGATGACAAGGATATTCTGGTACTTGAAAGGTGCAGTGGATTATGGTTTATGGTATCCTTATAAAGGAGATTTTTCTTTGAATGTGTTTACTGATGCAGATTGGGTAGGAAATGTTCATGACCAAAAAAGCACTACCGGTGGATCTTTTCTTCTTGGAGGTAGATTGGTTGCTTGGACAAGTAAGAAGCAAACTTGTGTTTCTCAGTCAACAACAGAGGCAGAGTATGTTGCAGCATCAATGAATTGCACATAGGAAATCTGGATGAGACATGTGTTTGAAGGATTTAAATTTGATATGTCTGAACCAGTAGCTATTTACTGTGACAATACTAGTGCAATTAATATTTCAAAAATTATGTGTTACATGCAAGAACAAAGCACATAGAATTGAAATATCATTTTCTAAGGGAAAGAGTACAGGAAAAAAAAGTCAGAGTGGAGTATGTGACAAGCAAAGAGCAACTAGCAGAAATTTTTACTAAACCATTGCCTAAGAAAACCTTTGAGTATCTCAGAGGTAAATTAGGGGTCAGACCCCTACATAAGAAGAACTACGATGTAGGAGATGCATCAATCCAATGGGCTTAATGACTATTTTTCACTTTGGATTGATGAGATGCAGGCTACTCCATAGGGGGAGCAGCTTATATGAGTTTTCATACATGTTGAAGACAATAGCAGTAGATTTGACAATCAGTGATTCTTATGCACCTTTGGCATTGCTATCAAAGGGGGAGAAGAAATATGATTAGTCATGGTAGAAGGAATGAAGATAAAGTGTAATCGGCAGATGACCGATAGATGAGGTGTAGTAGAGAAGAGAAGAGTTACAGAGGAGATCGAGAATAGAGCAGAGGAGTATGAGTTGAGTACGTTGATGGTTAGTGTTGCATGATTGGCATAACTGATACAAATGGAGAATGATGACTGAACCGGTAAAAGACTGTTTGTGATGACATTGTGATGAAGAGATTGAGATTGCATGATGGATGAATTTGATCAGTTATTTGTGTTGCCATTGATGGAAACTAATGTTTATTCATGTCTACTGATGTTTACCTATGTTGTATTTTTATCATCTAAATCTTTTTGGTCTACCGAAAAGAGCTTACCGGTAAAGAATTAAGAAACTAGGAATTAGGACCTTAACTGGTAAACGAGGAAATATTTTGATTGTATCTGACAGTTGGTGATGATTGAGGCTTTGTGGTTTTTAATGTGATTTTTTATTATTGTAACATGTATCTGACTAGAACCGCATCATGTCGTGACAACCGAAAGTTATGTTTATAATTTTTGTTGAGTTTTTGCTAGGGTTTAAGAAGGTTTTAAGGACCGGTAAAGAATTCTCTTAACCGGTAATGATTTTTGGTTTGGCGGTGATCTACATCAAGTTCACATTTTGGTGATGACATGGCACAACCCACGTGAAGTGTTTCAATTATGTTTTGGTGCGATTAAGATGGAATTTCTTGGGAATATGAAAAGTGCTTAGCAAAATGTGTTGAGGGTTTGACTTTGTAACAGATCGAGTTGTTGTGATGAGTTACGATCACTCAATAGTTGATATTTATTTTTAATTGATTGTAATGATCCATATGATGATTTGTAATGAGTTTTAAAGATTTGTGATGATATATGTTGTAAGTCTTAGGGTTTTGTTGCTGACCTAGTTGTAAAAGTTATTTAAGTTTGTACAGTTGATGTTTGTTCTGTCGGTGATTTTAAGAAGTGTGTAAAGCCAAACCAGAGTGTGAGAAGATCTTCCAGAGTTTTGCAGACTTAGAGCTTAATTGGATCTGATCATGCAAGCAATTGAGTGCTATACACAGATCATTCATTATTGTTCCCTAACAGTTGCAACAAATAAAATCCCTTAACCAAGTAGGTCCTAATAGGCTTCACATTGTAAATCCCCTAATAGGGTGACTCAACATTTGAGTTCTAAATCCTCTTGCGAGGTTGATCCTAACATATCAAAGCTCCTAAGAGGGCTGAGGTAGATCCCTTAACTGGGTGACTCCTAACAGGGTCTTCTCCCAATAGGTCATCTTTGTAAGCTCTTAACCGAGCTAGGCTCCTAACAGGGCACATTCCGAAAGAGTGCAAAATTCTTGTGAGTACCAATTCCCACCGTGGTTTTTCCTTATTTGGGTTTCCACATGAAAAACATGGTATTCATGTGGTGAATATTTTTAATGTGATGTTATGCTTTACTTTCAGTTTATGCATGGTTAATAAACACTTAATGTGCATCATTGATATATCAGTTTAGCAAATGTTTATTAGCGGATATTGGTACTGTTAAATGACTCCAGTGTTGATCTATGTTTGATTTGGTGAAATTTTTATGAGTCTAAGTTTCTGATTTCAATTTTTTGTTAATACTGATTCACCCCCCCACCCCCCTCCATAGTATTAACTGGATCCTCTAATATTAACAAAGTTTCCATCAATGACAACCCTTAAGCATCTATCTTGAACCAATATTCATCGGAACAATGTCTCTTGCCAACAAGATCAACATACCTTGTGTAAAGCCAAATATCCTTTTATTGTTTCTTAAGTCCCACAAGAGAAGAATCCCATGAACAAATAGTGGCAGAAATAATTCTAGTATGACACTCACATTGAAGATACAAATCTACTACAACATCAAAAATATTAGAATCATGCACACTCTATTTTACCTTTTTAGTATTTTCTAGCAACTTGATAAAAGAAGCCATCTGCAGCTCCACTGCATCTTTAAGACTACAAAACTATCTCTTGTATTCATCTCTTTTTCTTTGTCATAGACATAACTAGGAATAAAGTTCTCAAATCTTAAATATCACAACATAATTATCAACTTTATAGATATCAAAAGAGTAGGCCAACTCACTGAGTTGAAACTCAATTGAGTCTATCTCATCCTTAAACTTCTTGGTGGCAGTTGGCCATCTCGAACAGTAGCGATATAAACACACAACATCATCAACAATAATTTTGAAATTCTCCAAATTGAGTTTGAGTTTCTTATGTGCTCTTAAAAATTTATTTGTCATCTTATCATCTAGGTTCACTTCTATACAAATTTCCTCTAAATCACTACTATTAGTACCTTCTGAAGCCATATGTTTAATAAGAATCTCCACTAACACTTCCAGAAGTAGGTTAGCAATGTCATTAGGAACAAGGTTGCTCTATAAAAGATATATAACCAATGCTTTTTTAATAACCTCCTGATCATATGAAGATAGCGAAAATTACATACTAACTATGTTCATCAAATCATTAGTTATCCCAATCATGTCAAGTACTTTTTCAATCTCAAGTGGATTATCCCAAGAGGATGTAGGGGAAGTCACTAATCTTTCTTCTATCTCAACATCCTCTTGCACATTAACCTTCTCTATTTCACCCTCATCACTCTCTACAACTATATTTTATTGATTTAGAGGTGAGGTTCCAATCAACACTTCACTACCATGCTTCACAAACTTCGAATTACCCTTCACCATAACACTATGCTTCATAGGCTACAAACACCAATTTTTGGTTCAAGGATTCAAATGATTGAACAGACCATGGAGACATATCAGACCAATTAAAAACAACATTAATGGACTAACAAAACCCTCTAATACTTCTATTCACTCGAAATTGTATGTTTTTTACATAAACTTTCTTAATACTAGTAGCCCTCACAAATGACAAAACAACGCATAACCTTTAATGCTGATAATATATTGACAAATTATTTACATATTAAAATACCATTTTGGGGGTTACAAAACATATCAAAAACTTGTCTATGATTTTTTTTAGACGCATCAATAAAAAATGGACTGGTAATTTATAGCCTAGGCCTAAAAAGTGCAGAAAATGGGGTATTTTAACATAATTTCCCAAAAAGAATTCAAAACCACAAAATAAAACATATTTTGGATACCCATTTGGAAGTTATAAAACATATTTAAAATAGAGATATGGTTGTTTTGTAACATGTGTCTCAAAATAGCATTGTTGCACTGGAAAAACCTAGTTTATGAACAGGGTGACTGGAAAGGTTTGACCATTAGACAGCTTAAACGACATTTTATTTTGACCTGGTAACAATTAAAAAGTTATTTAATTCAATTATATTTCCAACCATATATGGATCAACCCATCATAATTTCCTTACAGGTTGTACCAAACAAAAGAGAAGCAAATTTATGGAAAAAAACAAAGAAAAATGAGGTTTCTTATTCATTTCATCTTCAAACCATCCTCACACCTTCCTCCACACTTAACCACATACAAATGATTAAAAAGGGCCTAATTATAAATTCCTACAAACTTCCTAACTTCTCCAACTACCCCTTTACAACTTTGTCTCTTCATCTTCCCACTTTGTGCTTTTGCAACTTTACATTTTTTTCATGACAACGTTTTTTTACAATATTTCAAAATATGAAAATATGAACTAAAATGACTCCTCTTACATTATAAATGGTCTATTGTGACCTTATTACAATTCAACAATGTCTCAAAATATCAAAACTCATTAATTGACCATTTTTTACAAGCATGGCTAGGTGCCCCTGCACCATGTATGCACTTTCTTTCTCAACCAGACTCACATGTTCAGATTTCAATATCTTAGGAGCAGAGGAACAAACCTCTATATATGTAGTAGATAATTTCTTGGTTCTTTTAACTTTTTAATTCATGCCAAAATCACCTTCTATCTTTCCAACACAATTTCTCATTATTTCATCAAATGTTTAAAATCTATTTTCACTCAAATCCTTAGACAGATTGAGAAGAATTTATGCAATAACCATACTTTCATCCTCAAAGACTTCATAGGGAAGATTTGATACCCATGAATTTCATGGTACTACCACCTTCATGAAACAATTATCCTTATCCACCATGAAGGTAATCTCATTTATGTACCAGTCCACAACATTTAGAGAAATTCTATTTTTGATAATCATCTCCTTCTAGAGATCCATGAAGAACTTACAATAAGATTTATTATTGTAATCAAACTTATCTAAATATTCTTTTATTTGGGTATTAATAGTTATGTCTTTTCTCTAAATAACACTTTTCTTTCAGGGAAATATATTTAATACATCAAATACCAAATAAACAATAACATGAGATGTGACTGAAGATGAAGGAGAAGAAGCCCCAACAGAACAATTAAACCTAGTGGTAGTTGATCCAGATGAGGGAAGGTTTTTGAGGGTTTTGATTAGGGTGAATAATAAACCTCATTTTACCCCACCAAAATATGATGGGAATTTAGATTCAGATGAATTGATGGATTGGATCTCAGAGATGGAGAAGTATTTTGATTTTGAAAACACTGCAAAAGAGAGGAAGGTGAAATATACCTGTACTCGGTTGAAAGGTCATGCATCTCTTTGGTGGGAGAATTTGCAAGTTGATAGATAGAGAAGAGGTAAATAGAAGATAAATACATGAGATCAGATGATTTCTAAGTTGAAATCAAATTTTGTGCTCGTGAATTATCAAGTGGATTTGTTCCGAAAATTGCGGAATTTGAGATAGAAGGAATCTAGTGTGAAGGAGTACACTGAAGCATTTTACAAGTTGAACATCAAATCTGGACATGTTGATGATGAATTTGAACAAGTTGCAAGATATTTGAATGGATTGTGGATATCTATACAAGATGAACTCAGTATGATCAAATTGGAGAGTGTTGAAGAGGCTTACCGGTATGCCCTAAAGGCAGAAGAGAAGTTGAACAAAAGACATGAGCAAAGACAGAGAGGTAGAGGTGGAAGGTTTATCGGAGGAATATTTCAAGGAGGAAGAGGATATACCGAAGGAAGAGGAACTAGTACCAATCAGAACAAGGATAAGGAAGTGAGAAAATAAGGTAATTCATACCAGAAGGATGATAGAAATCCCTACCAGAGGAGAGAACCAGATGGTTATCAGAATCGGAACTTTGGTAGACAGGACAAGAGGACATTTAGAGGAACTTTCTATAAGTGTGGAGGAGAAGGACATCATGCATTCAAGTGTAATAATATAGAGAATACCAGAAGAGAAGCAGTGGTGGAAGAAAACCCCATCAGATCTGACAATAAATTGGAAGATTGAGAACTGTTGATGATGAGGAGAGCTTTGTGTCATATCAGAGGAGATGAAGAGCCCTTGCAGAGGAAGAATCTTTTCAAGACCAGATGTAAGGTATCTGGTAAGTGTTGTAAAGTTGTTATTGGAAGTGGTAGTTCAGATAATCTTGTTTCAAAAGAGATGGTGAATAAGTTGAAATTGGAAAGATTGAAACACCTTAAGCCTTATCCGATAGCATGGATTTAGGATGAACATAAGTTGTTAGTGAGTGAACAATGTCTGGTGAAATTGAAAATTGGGAATTATCATGATGAAGTCCTGTGTGATATTATGCCTATGGATATTTGTCGTCTTTTTTGGGGTAGACCTTGCCAATTTGACAGACAGGCAGTGCATGAAGGGAGAAATAATACAAAGGAAATTCATGGATGGACTGAGACATGAGAATGTGTGTTTTGCCTTAATTCCTAAGAAGATTGAGAGACTGGAACCAGAAGGAGAGCACCTGGAAGAGATAAAAGACTTGCCAATAGGATATGAGGACATCATTTTAGATAATGTACCTAATGGATTGCCACCTGTGAGAAGTATTAGTCATTGCATGGACTTGATTCCCAGAGCTATTTTTCCTAACAAAGTTTTACACAAGTTGACACTGGTAGAGAATGAACAACTAAATAGACAAGTGCAGGAGCTATTGAAGAGAGGTTTGATTAGGCAGAGTATGAGCCCTTGTGCAGTACCAGTAGTATTAGCACCTAAGAAGAATGGAGAATAAAGAATGTGTACCGATTTAAGAGCAATAAACAAGATCACAGTGAAATACCCATTTCCTTTGCCTAGGATGGATGACATAATGGATTGTTTAAGTGGAGAAAAATACTTTACAAAGATAGATTTGAAGAGTGGATATCATCATATCAAGATTAGAGAAGGTGATGAGTGGAAGACAACATTTATGACAAATGAAGGACTGTATGAATGGTTGTTGATGCCTTTTGGATTGACTTATGCACCGAGTACTTTCATGAGGTTGAAGAATGAGGTATTGAATAAATTCTTAGGTAAGTTTGTTATTGTGTATTTGGATGACATTCTGATTTTCAGTAAGACAAAAGAGGAGCATTTGTTGCAGTTAAGACAAGTTTTGCAGAGATTGAGAGAAGAGAAGTTGTTTATCAATATCAAGAAGTGTACTTTCATGAAGGATAAGTTAGTCTATTTGGGATTTGTGATATCTAAAGATGGTTTGAAGATAGACCCTAAAAAATGAAAGAAATTGTTGAATGGCCTACACCGAAAAGCATTGGAGAGGTAAGATCATTTCATGGATTGGATAGTTTTTACCAGAAGTTTATAAGAAATTTCAAATCAGTTTGTAACCTTATGATTGATACCATGAGAGGGGATCAGAAGGAATTCAAGTGGACCACTAGAGCAAACAAAATTTTTAAATTGTTCAAGCAGAAAGTGACTGAGCATCCTGTGTTAGCTTTACCGGATTTCAATAAAGTATTTCAAGTGGATTGTGATGCAAGTGGAACAGCAATAGGAGTAGTCTTGAGT
The DNA here is from genome assembly GCF_030272615.1 of Cryptomeria japonica. Classification (NCBI taxonomy): domain Eukaryota; kingdom Viridiplantae; phylum Streptophyta; class Pinopsida; order Cupressales; family Cupressaceae; genus Cryptomeria; species Cryptomeria japonica. Next base: position 723,715,881 of record NC_081415.1, on the reverse strand, counting down.
CAAGAAGGAAAAGAAGTAGCCTATTTCAATGAGAAATTGAATGATGCTCAGAGGAGATATTCAGTGTATGATCAAGAATTTTATGCCATAGTTCAAGCCCTAAAGAAATGGAGACATTACTTATTGCCTAAGGATTTTGTGTTGTATAAAGATCATCAAGCTTTGCAGTATTTGAACAGTCAGAGTAAGTTGAATCAAAGACATATGATATGGGTATAATTCTTACAGAGTTACACATGTGTGTTGAAGAATAGAAGTGGGAAATCTAACAAATTTGATGATGCATTGAGTAGGAGAAGGAATTTGCCGACAGAGATGAGAGTGACAGTATTAGGATTTGAAGATTTGAAGACCTTGTATGATGAAGACCCGGATTTTTTAGAACCTTAGAAAGCATGTAAAGAATCGGTTATGGTTGATAGAAGAAAATTGTTGGATTATTTCATTCATGACAAGATGTTATTTATAGCAGTTCAGTTGTGCATACCTAAGAGTTCTATGAGAGAGAACCTGATAAAGGAGAAACATAGTGGAGGACTAGCTGGATATTTTGGCATTGACAAAATAGTAGCATGGTGAGTGAGAAGTAATTTTGGCCCTAGATTCATAAGGATGTTAAGAGATATGTGAAGAGTTGTAGAGTTTGTCAAGTTGCAAAAGGTAGTAGTCAGAATGTAGGATTGTATAAACCTTTAACAGTATCAATAAGACCTTGGGAGGATATAAGGATGGATTTTGTACTTGGATTACCTAAGACACTGAGAGGGAATGATTCTATATGTATGGTAGTGGATATATTTTCAAAGATGGCTCATTTAATATCTTATAAGAAGACATCAGATGCATTGCATGTAGCAGAACTATTTTTCAAGGAAGTGGTGAGATTGCATGGATTACCTAAGAGCATAGCTTTACACAGAGACACTAAGTTTGTTGGCTATTTTTGGAGAACACTTTGGAAGAAGACGAAGACAAATTTGAAGTTCCCTTCTACTTTTCATCCACAAAATGATCGACAAATAGAAGTTGTTAACTGGAGTTTGGGAAACTTGGTGAGATGTTTAGTGGGAGATAAAACCGGAAGTTGGGATTTCATCCTTGCACAAGCAGAGTTTGCCTACAACAATTTAGTGAATAGAAGTACCGAAAAAATACCTTTTGAGATAGTTACCGGAGTGCATCCTAGAGGTATATCAAAATTGAGAGACATTAGCAGTGAAGACTGGAGAAGTTCAGAAGCAGAAAACTTTGCAAATCACATGGCAGCATTTCATATTAAGGTTAAACAGTATTTGGAAGACATGAACAAAAAATATAAGGAGAAGGCAGATGAGAAGAGGAGACATAAGGAAATTGAAGTTGGCAATGAAGTGATGGTATATCTGAGAAAAGAGAGATTCCCGGTTGGAACTTATAATAAGTTGCAGATGAAGAAGTTTGGACCCTGTAAGATTTTGAGGAAGTTCAATTATGGAAATGCATATGAATTGGAGTTACCAGATAGTCTAAGTATTTCACCTATTTTCAACATTGAAGATCTTCATGAGTATCATAAACCAAAATTTAGTGAGAACGATGTTGTAAACTTGGAGAAACAGTTGCCCCAGAAGGAATCAGATCAGATTGAAGAGATCATGGACAATAGGATTGGGCATAGTACCCAGAGTAGTTAGTATAAATAATATCTTGTGAAGTGGAAGGACAAACCAATTGAATATTCATCTTGGATTTCTCAAGCAGAGGCAGACCACCTTGGTTTTCCTCTGACCCAAGCAAAGTGAGAGGCTCAATTTTTCAATAACCTCGGATTTCTGATGCAGAAGCATCCTTGGTTCATAGCAATATTGCATCAACCAAAAACGTTTTCCTTTATGTTTTGTTTTTTGTTTGCAATTTCAGTTTTCCTTTCTATGTGTCCCATTTTTAGCTCACCGGACTTTGTGGAGTTGGATTCTACTTGAAGACTTGATCATCTTTCTTGTTTCCTAACCGCATCCCATTTAGATCATTTTCTAGGAAGATATCACTATCGGTTTCCATGACAGTTTCTTATTACCGGATTGATAGTTCTTTGTTACCGGTTGCTGGTACCTATTCTGGTGATCTATCAGAACCCCTTCTGAAGCTTGTGGAGCCTTGGGCATTGATTCAAATGTTCCTTGGCATGTGGCCAACCTTTTCCCATGATCTACATTTCATCCTTTGGATTTTCCGGAGGAATCTCTTGGTAGAGGCCGACCTTGTTATTTTCATGTTAGGTCTTGTTCTTCGGGTTTTGATCCCTTTTGAGCCGACTAGATCCTTTGGATCGATATATATTTTTAATTAGGCATTAGAATGTAACAGAACAAAGAATCAAGTAGCTAGACTATGCGTAGAAGATAGATCTCTTGACTCAAGGTCCCGATTGTGACCTATTCTACCAGGCCTATGACCCAGTATGTTGTAACCCAGTTGTTACTAGTTAGATGTAATCAAATTTCATTCATTAAAACTATATGTTCTTCATTTCCTCCATCATATCTATGTGCTTCCTTTGTGTTAACTATTGTTGACCGGTCCGAATTGATCTCTTTGAGGTCCCTCCTCACTGTGACTGCTTCAATTTTGCAATGTGCCCCATTTTGTTATAGTTATAGCAAACTGGACCTTTTTGTGGATCATTTTCATTCATTCTGATGTTTCCACTATTGGAAATTGCATGATGATTTCATTAATGAAATGTTATGTTGTCATTGATGTCAATTAACCGGTAATGATGTTGTTATAATTTTGTTTTGTAATCGGTAGGAAGGGCTAGTGAAGGGAACTGCAACTAGTAGGTGAGTTTGTGGAGTGAACCGGTATTTCAAAGAAGAAGTGAGTTGAACTGGTAACCCTACATGTTGATATGATAAACCCTAACCGATTAAGTATGGTGAATTGGTTATATTGGTTTATGATCTGATGATGAGCGATAGTGATTATGACACGTATGCATGTTGTATGAGAAGAGTTTCAAAGTGTTTTTGGCACGTTGAGATAACGGTTTTTATCTTGGGAATGAGAAAATATATTGCATGTAATGCAAACCGCGTGATGAGTTACAGAGTTTGATGAAGCGGTGATCAAGGAGCGGTCGAGGCTATCTTGAATGATGTGCAAAGATTTTTATGTAATCCAACGATCATACTTGAACCAACTTGTTTGTAATATCTATGAGAGAGTTAGGTTTTTGTTGTTTTACCAACCTATTGATTTGTTTATAAGGTCTATGAGTTTTTTTGTTGAAGTGTTGGCAAATTTGTAGTTGAGAGTGAGAGTGTGGTTGCCAAACTGGATGATGTATCTGCAGTTTGTGTAAAGGAAGATAGGAGCATGAAAAGGATCTGAACAAGCAAGTGTAGTGTTATTCAAACAGATCAGCAAACCCTTGTTGTTTTCTAACAATTACAACACTAAAATCCCCTAACCGGGTAATCTCTAACAAGCTTAGTGTTTTTCAAATCCTTTAACTAGGTGGTCCATTAGCTTGGATTTCAAATCCTCCACCGAGGTTACTCCTCATACGGTATTGCTTTTAATAGGGCATTATAGTCAATCCCTTAACCAGGTGGTCCCTAACAGGATTTGTTCTTAACAGGACTTTTTGTAAAGCTTTAATAGACTTGGCTCCTAACAGGGTGAACTTCAGAAGAGTTCAAAATACTTGTGGGTAATCATCCCCTCCATGGTTTTTCCCATTTGGGTTTCCACGTCAAAAATATTGTGTCAAGTGGTGAATTTTTTTGTGGTTATGTTTACTATGTTTGAATTGCTTAACTTCTTAATCTATTTTGATAAGTTATGTTAACCGATAGCAATCTAAAATGAGGTTTTACTTATGTCAGTAAATTATTTGGATGTTAATGAGTTTCAAGTTGTTTTTACTGTTGATCTGTTATAACAGTCAACCGGTTTATCATGACAATGATATTGCATTTGTAGTTCAGTGATTTAACTTGTCAGTTTAGAGTTTGCTTTGAGAGATTGATTTTGAGATTGGTAAAAGTTTCTATTACACCCCCCCCCCCTCTTAGTAGTTTACCAGATCCTTATTCTTTCATCATACCATCATCCACTTCTAATATTATAACTATAATCAATTGCATTATGCCCAAATTTTTGGAAGCATAACAACCATCCATCAAAAGACTAAACATCCTTGCCAAAAATTGAATTTCCTAATCTATTCCAATTCATCCTACTTTTGCATTCACTTTCTTTGTGTCCAAACTTTATGCAATAGTAACATTTCCCATTAAAAGATTGATTTTTGATCTATTTTTTGCATTCACTTTCTCTATGTCCAAATTTATTGCATGCAAAACAATTACCATTAAAAGATGAGGAATACCTAGATTGAGCAAGAGGAGGTCTCCTGAAGTTCTTCAAATTTTAGATCATAATAAAATCTTTCTTATCTTTATTAGGGTCCTTCAATTCATCCTTGACCTTTTTCTTTCCTTTTTTTTTGGTCAAAAGTCTTAAGGCATTCAAGACCAAGTCCACCTTTGTCTTTATTTTATTTTTTAGAATTGAGAATTACATCAAGCACTTCACAACTACCTCTGAGTTTCAAACCTCTATCGATCTGATCTTTTGTATCTTTTAGTTCCTTCTTAAAACTAATCACTTCTTCTCCAAGCTTGGTGCATTCTTTGGTTTTATCATCAATCATTGTTTCAAAATCATCTATGACCTTCCTTCCCTTATCAAGCAAGCTTCTCAAATACGAAATATTCTCTACTACCTTCTTGTTTTTTTCTCTACTTTTATCTAATTCTACCAATGAAAATCTTAATTCTCCTTCCATGTCAACAATACCATCTACATTACCCTAATCACATTGACCCATAGCATCCATTTCATTCAAATCTTCTCCAAACATAGTGCTCAAATCTTAAATTTACCTTTGTGGTTAAATTGCTTTTTTAAGAACCAAGCTCCGATGCCAATTGTTGAACACTACCTAATGCTGAGAGGGGGGAGTGAATTAGCATATACTAAAACTTGATTAGATGAAATCATGCATTCCATTAAGTCTTCAATATAACTGAAATCCGAGTGGGTGGGAATCATAGGGTTCTAGGTTTCAATTTTCATATTTTTAGTACCCAATTCAACCCCCATAAAGGGAGCTATCTGATATCAATCAACATTCATCCCTTGGAAGTGAATCTATTTATTTCATCTCCCCTAAATGTAAGGATCGTGTGAAATAGTTCTATTCCTTATTTACATAGCTAAACTCGTAACACCTCTTTAACCCTAACACAATGAAGCAAGTATTATGATATTCAACCTAAACTTAGATGCAAATGAAGTAAGTATTCAAATGATAATCAATGTAGATAGAGATAATTGTGAGATTTAGTGGTCACTATGATGATAATGTTTCTAATAATATAGTTAATTATTAAAAGTGACATGGTTGCATTTCTATGGATGTTAGATGGGAAAGGGACGATATCACATCATTTGAATAGATGAGAATGCATGTGATGTTAAAATCCTCTTCTAATGAATTTAATATTTTAGCTATATGTATGTATATGGGGTGCCTAGATATAATGTAAAAATAACCTGATTGTGCTAATTAGGAGGTGGTAATTTGATGATACTCTAATAATGATGTAATGTGTAGTTGTCAAATGATTTTTCTAACCATGTTTTACATGTGATCTATTTTGGGGGGAATGATGTTATGATGATTTGTAACATATAAGGGCCTATTGATGATATTAGAATTTATTGCTTGTGATTTTCTAATGATTTTAATATGATGATGATATATTGTTACTACGTACTAACATGTGTTTCAAGTGACCTCAAAGGGTGAATGACTAGGACTATTGATATTTCAAATATCATATTAGGTGTATATGTATATGTAGTTAAATTTTGTGCAGGTGTTTTGTGATTTGGTTGATGAAGGTACAAGGCATCAACTCTACATGGCTTCACAGGTTTTAGCATGCCTACACAATCCTCGATGGTGGTTTATATGGAGATAGCATCGAGGCATGTCTAGCCTAACCCTAGCCATCATTCTAAATTAAGGCAACTATCTTGGTCTTGAGTATACCTTCTTGAGTTGTCATGGAGGCAACGTCCATGTACCCTATGTCAACGATTATAGCTTGTGTGTTTTTGTTGGCTTTATGGTAATTATTATTGATTTTATTAAGTGATATTTTATGTTATTTCTATTATTATTTTAGGTGATATGTATACCCTAAGAGCTATAATTATAATTATGATTATTATTTATTTGGTTGTTCTCCTATGCCTATATTCCATCTCTTGTATTTATATTTTGGTGTGGGGCACTATATTAAAGTGCATATGCTTTATTGGTGGGGAGAATTAATAAATGGGATATAAATAAATTAATATATATGGGAGTAATTATATATGGTGATCATTAAATATTGTATTTATTATATGAGTTGTTAATGTTTGATTATTTGGTTGGTTGGATGGTTTTCCATGACTTTTGGAAACCATCTTATTATTGGTTTTTGAGAGATTTTGGTGATTCTTTTGGCTGCAACGTTTGGAGAAATTTTGAGGTTTCTTTTGATGCAATTTTGGTGGAGACTTTGAGGGATTTTGGCTGCAACTTTTGGAGAGATTTTGAGGTTTCTTTTTCTATAATTTTGGTGGAGACTTTGAGGGCTTTTGGATACAACTTTTGGAGAGATTTTGAGGTTTCTTTTTCTAACATTTTGGTGGAGACTTTGAGGGAATTTGATTGCAACTTCTAGAGATATTGTGATATTTCTTTTGTTGCAAAATTGGTGGAGACATTAAGGGCTTTTGGCTATAACTTTTGGAGAGAATTTGGTGTTTCTTTTGCTACAATTTTGGTGGAGATTTTGAGGGATTTTGGAGAGATTTTGAGGTTTCTTTTGTTGCAATTTTGGTGGAGACTTTGAGGGATTTTGGCTGCAACCTTTAAAGATATTTTGAGGTTTCTTTTGTTGCAATTTTGGTGGAGACTTTGAGGGCTTTTGGTTGCAACTTTTGGAGAGATTTTGAGGTTTCTTTTGCTACAATTTGGGTGGAGACTTTGAGGGCTTTTAGCTGCATCTTTTGGAGCTATTTTAAGATTTATTTTGCTACAATTTTAGTGGAAACTTTGAGGGATTTTGGGCTGCAACCTTCTACTAGAAATTTTGGAGCAGGATTTTGGTGTGAAATTTGGGTGAAACTCTTTCAATTTTGGGCTTGATCTTTGTGGAGATTTCGGCTGGTGATTCCTTGGATTTGATTGAGGCTTGGATTGTGAGAGGGATTTTCTTGGAATTGATTAAATTTTCTACTATTCAGAGAGGGTTTTCACTGGACCATTTTGGTGTGCAAGATTCTCCATTTCCTTTGTTTTTCAAATTTCAAGGTAGGGTTTCTCTTCCCTCTTGTATTTTCTTTGAATTTCTTGCTTTGAAATGGCAATGTGGTGTATTTATTACCATTTATATAAATCTGAAAGTTGTATTAATTTATGGTTTCAAATTGATAGTTTTTTTTTTGAAAAGCACTTATTTTCATTATGCAAATTGGGAGTTGTTTGAGGGTTTGTTGTCTTTTTATTTGTGTATTGGTGTTGGGGCTGGTTTGGTTGAATTTTTGGAAGGGGTTGATTTTCTATTCATATGACCTTTCATGTGTTTTTTTGTGAAAGAATCCAATTGATTATGTGTTTGTGAGTGGTTTTGTGGTTGAATCCTTAATGTGAAGGCCTAGAGAGGCCTATGTGTATGACTATGAGTTTCAATTATGGATTATGGATTCATGAATGTTCTATATGAGATATATATGTCCTATATACTTTATGATTCTTTTAATTGAACCCTATGGTATGGGTATCTAGATGCAATTAGGGAGAGTAGCTCTCAATGGGGGTTGGGGCCCTAAAGTGGTTGTCAGTGTAACTCATTGGATAATTTGTTAATCAAGTGATAACCTAATTTATGAACTAGGGTAAAACACATTAACAAGATAATATGGTGTCCTGCAAATGGACTGGAGTTATTTTACAAACTAAGGATGGCAGTGGGAAGACCTAGTCATTTGAGGGGCATTGATATAGAAAAATTAAACCTCCTTACCTTCATGAAAGGACTATTTGGTTCTGCATGAGTTTCAAAATGGAGGTCGGGGTCTATAGAGGCTGCCACGGTAACTCATATTGAGGCTATGCAGTTATACTCTTTCCTTCTTGTACTCTATTATCCTATCTTATTTAGTTGTGAGTAGAAGCCTCTGGTGGATCCTTGTCATGTTTCACATTTGACCTTGTTTCGGTTTTATACTTGTTTGTGCATTGTGTTCTCATGGATGTTAGTGTTGTGTTTGAGAGTGGACCTTGTCTTTCTTCCTTGTTTGCTTGTGTGTTTTCGGCCTTGTGTCTATCTCCTCAACATGGTGGGGTGGACCTGAGGGTCCCACATGGTTGGGTATTTTTTTCCAACCTCCATTGGGGACCGGTGGTCTTGTTTGTATGCATATTGGAAGGATCTTTGTCTTATTCATTCCAGTACCTTTATCATTCAATTGTATGTTATTCAGTAAATATAAATGTTATATGTTGTGTATCATTGAGAAGCATTGTATTTATATTGTTATTGATTCTTGAACACTTGATAAGGAGGTTAATGTAATTAATATTCATGTAATGGTAGAATAATGTTTAGGTAGATCGGTTTTGGCACCGACTTCTCATATGTGATTGTATGATCTATCTTATTTCATGTTGAAAGGTTATCATAGGAACATTTGGTTTAGTGCTTAAAATTAACTTAGTTGTAGAAGTAGATGTTTTTATGTTATGTAATTTTATGATTATTTCATTAATGATTTATGTATCTTAGATTTTGTTTAGTTGTGTTGCATAGTAGTGACGTTAGAGAACCCATAGAGGACATTATTTAGATAAGTATGTTTGTCTACTACTTGTGCATTGTAATGGTGATATATATGATGTGTATCATGATGTGTTGAAGATAAAATGCATTATATTTTATAAAAAAAATTATTGCTATGTTAATTTAGTTTGTTAGTTGTTAGTTCCTCTAGGGTTCCTTAGCGGGGCATTACAAAACTAGTGAATCCCCATTTCACCACCTCACATTTTAGTGAACCCAAGGATTTAAACATTTTGCATATTTCAGATTTGGTGTTTTTAGATCTGATTTTTCATAGTAGAATTTACAAAATCTGATTGGTTTTCTATTTTACATGTAATTACATTGCTTATAGGTTATTTTTATCAAAATCATGTGTTGGATAATAGCTTCCTTCCTTTCGTGTTGCTTCCATTAATTCAAACAACTTTAATGTATTGCATCAATGAGGGTTTCAAACATTTTTTCTACATTTAAATCATTTCTCAAAGCTTTCATTCATACTTCATGTTGTTATATAATGATATTTTTTTAAAAATTAATGAAATATTTGGACTTCATAAAAGCTTTGGTAGATGTTTCAAATGAAACCCTAGCTGATCTTAAAGATTATATTTAAATGAATCATACCTCTCCTAGAGTATATTTTATTTATGAGGAAAGAATAAATACTCCTATTAATGATTACTCCAATGGAGATGCAACATTGAAGAGTAATATTGAATATTCCTCTTCTCGTAAAGATACTTTGGTGTAAGAGGGACAAAATAAACATGTTAATCTTAGTACATCTATACCTTTAGATCTTCCTTATTCCTCTAGAGATTATCTTAATCACCAACATATTTTGAGGAAAGGTGATGTTATGCATTTCATTCATGACCTATCTCCTAACATAAATTTGAGAAAAGAGGAATCTTTAGATGATGAGGATACTTCTCCCCAACCTAAAAAAGTGGATAGGAATAGTAGTGATAAGAATGAGAATATTCCTACAAAGGATATTCCTTCCTCATCTATTCAACCCTTTTGCCCTTCAAAATGTACTATCATAATGAAATCCTCCCCCTTCTTTATCAATTATTTTACCAAAACCTTGTCCTTATATCCATTAAGGAACAAGACCTATCCATATTGACAATCAAGAAAATATAGCAAAAATAATCTTTTGGAGACTGAAATATGTCAAAAACATTACCTTTCCTCTTCTGAGATTTATCAATAATTATAAGAACAAGGATTATAGTGTGTATTTCCTCTTTCATCGTAGTTGTTCTCATTCTATTGGTAATTGCAAATCTTTCAAAGCATTTGTTTAAGATTTATGTGATAGAAATCATATTTATATTACACAAAATCTTATGCTTTTTCTCAATCCAAACTTGAAAGTAGTGCATTAGCACTCCCTTCACCTATTATGTTGCTACTCACTATGTGATCTTAATAGCTTACCTTTTGGGGGATCTTTGTCATTCATGGTGGTACAATTTCACATGCAATCAAACTTGGGTTGCAACATAATAGCCTAGTTATTCATGTCTCTATATTGGGAAGCAAGAATAGTTTGGTCAATTATTCCTCATTTCCCTTCATGGAGGTGTATTTTATAATGATCTCTTCTTTATTGCGGGGGTGTATATCCCTATTGAGGATCTCCTTCCTCTTACTGGAAAAACTATTCTTGATGAGGATCTTTTGTTTTCTTTATAAGTGTCTTTATAAATGATCTCTTCTTGGTTAGCAACATAATGGTCTTGATAGTTCTGATACTTAATGTTAAGTACAGATGCCAAGCTAATAAGATGAGAGGGGGGGTGAATCATACAAACTTAATCTTCCATAAAAACAACAGATTCAACCTTGGTAACATATACTTCAGTAATATAACCAAAACTGCTAAACATACAAACTCAAAAGCATATAAACATCATAACACTCATAACACTAGATTTAACTTGGAAACCCAAATAGCGAAAAACCATTGTGGGATTTTAGAACCACTAATAAATATACTCTTCTAGAGTATGCTCGGTTAAAAGAAAATCTTGTTAAAGATTACAAACACATTGCTAGATGTGACCTAGTTAAGGGATTTCCCTCAGATCTGTTAGGATCTTCACCTTGTTAGAAGTGACCTTGTTAAAGGATTTCAAACACTCAATCAGAATGTCACCTTGCTAGAGGGTTTTACAAATAAGACTGTTAAGTCCACTCGTTTAAGAGATTTTCTGTCACTTCACAAAATAACAGTAATAAAAATCTATCTGCAACTTCACATCTAAAATGCTAAAGTGGATTCTTATTTGCTCAATACAATAGGACTAATCTTGTCCATCTGTTGGGCTCTATACTCTGTTATTCAAACAAGTCTTCAAGCTTCTGTGCTCGGTAATCACTATGTAGCATCCCTGTGCATACACTTGCCTGCATACATTGTTTATCAACAGTTCCTTATTTATAGACAATTCACCAACCGCTTAATCTCCTTGATCACATTTCCCATGATCAACCATAGCCATCAAATCTTCAAACTTTGACCAGGTTCAATGTATCCTTCGATCTGAAAACATTTTACCCTGCCTTGGAACTTGCATATATTTCTTGGAACTTGTGCTAGGGTATTGCGGTTCAATCTGAGCTGTAGATCTTCGTGTCGATTTTCCTTTGCCATAGATTCTTTAACAAACTTTATTCATGGCATACCAATCATTTAATCATAGCCAGCTCATCAGCTTCCTTCATTAAATAATGGTTTTATTCATTCAATGCATTATGTTATTACTCGGTAAATACTAAACTTCACTCGGTAGACATACCACCTTCATTAACCGATAGCGATAACCTTAGGGTTTACCGACTAGGTTCCTTAGGGTTTACCAACTAGGTTCTTTGCTCGGTAACATAGTATAGTATTAACCTTACAATCAATAACATATGTATGATATCAAAACAATCTAAACATCAAGATCTCATCATTGTCTAACTTAGTAAGAGTTGCCCATTGAATAACTTATTTCTCCCCTTATTCATCACATTCTTTCTATGTCTTTTACTGACATTTTTATACTCATCAAATCATACTTCTCAAGATATGGCAACATCATACTGAATTAGAAAATCAATTTCTTGACATTAGTGACAAAATAATAATATTAAGACAGTAAACATCCTTAATCAGTTATATCCATAATCATCAACAACCTTCTCAATATCCTTATTGAAATGCCAACAATCTCTCCTTGTCTGTTATAATGCCAATAATCTCCCCTTTGGCATTGATGGCAAAACCAATTGATTTGACCTGATTGATTCGGATTGTTGTGAGATTCTGAAATGCTGAAATTCTCTCCCCCTGTCATCAGAATTCTCCCCCATACATTAGTCTTCTCCTCTTTTCTTTAGTCTTCTCCCCCTTTGACAACAATGCCAAAAAGTAAAGAACTAAAACATAATTTCTTCCTGTATGAAGTGATTTCCTGCTGTTATGTGTCAACTTAGTCTCGGTCAGAGCATTTATGTCTTCAATTCCTGTTTCCTGTATTGTTTCTTGCACACCTTTAGAAAACATCCTAAAGTGTGTAAATCAGCATCAACTCCTAAAAGATATTATGTAGAGTCATCGAATTGATGCTTTCACCGAACTTGGTCAGTGAGTAGAAGATAGGGGTAGGACCCCTAACTTGCTTCTGAGATACTCAAAAGTGTCCCTTGGCAGTGGCTTGGTGAAGATATCTACTAGTTGTTCCTTTGTGCTAACATACTCCAACACCACTTTCTTCTCTTGAGCTTCTTCTCTAAGATAATGATATTTGATAGAGATGTGCTTTGTCTTAGAGTGCATAACTGGATTCTTTGAAATGTTTATGGCACTAGTATTGTCACAGAATATAGTTACTAGCTCGATAAGTTTCTCATTTATACCTTCCAACATTTGTTTGATCCATGCTATGTTGGTACAATTCAATGTTGCAACAACGTATTCAGCTTCGGTTGTTGACTGTGAAACACATCCTTGTTTCTTGCTAAGCCAACTCACTAGTCTTTCTCCTAAAAAGAAAGCTCCTCCACTTGTGCTTTTCCTATCATCAATGTTGTCCGCCCAATCAGCATCAGTATAAACTTTTAAATCAAAATCATTTCTTTTCTGATATACTAAGCCATAATCTTCAGTGTCTTTCAAGTATCTGAAAATTCTCTTGATTGTTGTCATGTGTGTTTCCTTAGGATCTGCAGAAAATCTTGCAACTATACCTACTGCATGTGCTATGTCTGGCCTATTGTGAACAACATATTGCAACTTTCCAATCATGGATCGGTAAAGTGTCTCATCAACAGATGCAGATTCATCATTCTTTGATAGTTTACAGTTGGTAGTCATAAGAGTACTTACTGGTTTTGAATCCTCCATTCCAAATTTCTTCAAGATTTCCTTTATGTACTTGGATTGAGTAATGAAAATCTCATCTTTCATTTACAGTATTTGTAAACCTATAAAATACTTTATCTCACCGATTAATGACATCTCAAATTCTTTGCTCATTTCATTTCCAAAGTTCTTACATAGAGAGTCATTTCCACAAAAGATAATATCATCAACAAATATGGCTGAGATCAGTATTCCATTTTCATCATTCTTCATGTACATATTGTTGTTTTCACTTGTTCTTATAAAACCTATCTTGATTAAATAAGAGTGCAATCTTTCATACCATACTCTAGGTGCTTGTTTCAAACCATATAAAGCTTTGTTCAATTTACATACCTGATCTTTATTCTTGTCTTCAACAAATCCTTCAGGTTGTTCAATAAAAACTTCTTCTTCTAATATACCATTCAAAAATACAGATTTGACATCCATTTGATATACCTTGAAATTCTTGTAAGCAGCATATGCCAACAATGTTCTTACTCCTTGAAGTCTTGCCACAGGTGCAAAAGTCTCACCATAATCAATTCCTTCTTCTTGTGCATAACCTTTGCAAATTAGTCTTGCTTTATTTCGAATGAACTCGCCTTTTTCATTCAGCTTGTTTCTGAAAATCCACTTTGTACCAATTACATTTTTGTCCTTCGGTCTTGGGACCAGTCTCCATGTATCATTCTTCTTGATTTGATCAATCTCTTCTATCATAGCATTTATCCAATCTTCACTGTTAAATGCCTCTTTTACTATTCTCGGTTCAAATTCAGATATCAGACATGTGTTTTGTCTTAGTTTGTTCCTTGTCATCACTGGATCATCCTTATCTCTTATAATCTGAGTTGATGCATGATGTCTTCTAACATACTTGGCTAATACAGGCTCGGTAGGCTTTGTATGATCTTCTTCATCACTCGATAACTGAATATTTTCTTCATTTCCTTCTGTAGTTTTCTCGATAGGACTTGTCGGTTGAACATAGACAAATTCATCATAATCTTCTAGTTCTTTGGAATTTCCTTCATCATTTCTTTCTGCAAATTCATCAATTTTCACATTTGCACTTTCTACTATTTTGTTAGATGATTTGATCAGACATTTAAATGCTTTACTTCTAGAAGAATAACCAAGAAATGTTCCTTCTTCACTTTTTTGATCAAACTTGCCATTTCTATCATCTTTGTGTACATAGCATCTACTTCCAAAGATTTTAAAATAACTTACATTAGGTTTCTTGTCATACCATATTTCATATGGTGTCTTCAAAGTTCCTTTCTTCAGTTGTACTCTGTTCAGGGTGTAAACTGTTGTGCTTATTGCTTCTCTCCAAAATGTTTGTGGCACTTTATTTTCAATCATTAGGGTTCTGGCACAATCCACAATAGATCTGTTTCTTCTCTCAACAATTCCATTTTGTTGTGGAGTTCTCGGTGCAGAGACTTGTCTTTTTATACCATGATCATTGCAGAATAAGTTGAACTCATCAGATGTGAACTCTCCTCTATCTGATCTAAGACATTTCAGTTGTCTTCTTGTTTCATTTTCAACTCTTGCCTTGTACCATTTAAACATTTGAAAAGCTTCTGATTTTTCTTTTAAAAACATAACTGACATCATCCTTGAATAATCATCTACAAATAATATGAAATATTTATCACCATAATAAATTTGAACTTTCATAGGACCACAAAGATCATTGTGCACAAGATCTAAAATTCCCTTGGAAGTGTAGGACTTACTTGTAAAGCTTGATCTTGTCATTTTACCCATCTGGCATCCTCGACACATAGCATTCTCAGGTTTTTCAAGACTCGATAGACCTCTTACTCGGTGCTTCTTGCTTATTTTGATCAAATTATCAAAATTTACATGACAAAACCTTTTATGCCATAACCAGGTATCATCTATCTTTGCATACAGACATTTATTCCGAGTTGAGTCAAGGTGAAATGTGTTACCTTTTGTTTGTGTCCCGGTAGTAGCTAACTTTCCATGCTTGTCATGAACTTTGACAATTCCTTTCTGAAATTCTATTCGGTATCCTGTATTGTTTAGCTGTGCTACACTCAACAAATTATATTTCAAACCTTCAACCCAATAAACATCATTGCATCTTGCATTGTCAAGAAGTTTTATGGATCCTTTACCTTTTACCGGACATGGTGCATCGTTACCAAATCTTACATAACCTCCATCATAGTCTTCTAACATAACAAACTTGTGTTTATCACCTGTCATGTGATGTGAGCATCCACTATCTATGATCCAAGAATCATTAGTATTTATGTGAGATATTAGGAATTTTTCTTCATACCTTTCTTCATCTGATCCATCTTTGATAGCCACATTGACTACTTCCTCTGTATCAGTTTCATCTGATTTATCATCATTGGATTCCTCATCGGCTATTAAGCATGACTTTCTATCTCTTCTTTTGAAGTCTCGGTGTCCTCTGTAATGATTATCTTTCTGTCTATCATCTCGGTAATCTCTCTTTTTAGTAGAATCTTTGTCAGGACAGTTAGAAGCCATATGTCCTATCTTATCACAATTGAAACATTTCAAAGTTAGTTTTCCTTTATACTTACCTTTACCTCTCGGTAACCTTCTGGCTAATAGTGCTTCAAACTCTTCTTGCTTTGTGATTTCCTCATACAGTTTGTGTATTTCCTCCATGTTCTTGCGAAATCTTTCACTTGCTCCACTATGATCCCCTTTAGTGTACTTACTCATTCTATCATTGTAATCATCAGATTCACCAATATGAAAAGAACTAAATGCAAATTCAACTTTATTTACCGATGACCCACTGTTATCAAAGTTACTTAACTCAAATACATGTAGCTTACCAATAGTAGCATCTAAGGAAACTGGCATATTGGGTATAGACCTCAATTCATTGATTGCAGAGACTCGAATTGCATAAGCCGGTAGAAGGGTTCTTAACAACTTACTTGTTATATCCTTTTCTTCAATAGTTCCACCTGCTCCTTTGATTTGATTGACAATCTCCTTTAGTCTTGTACTATACTGGGTTATGTTCTCACCTTCATTCATCCTCATAGATTCAAGTTGTCCTCTTAGACTATCCACTTTTTCTCTTTGAACATGTTCATCTCCACCATACACAGATATGAGCTTGTCCCATATTGCCTTTGCATCATTGTAGCCTTCTAGATCATTAAACTCTGAGTCGGTCAATGCAGATGTTATTTCAATCATTGCTTGGATATGTTCTTGCTTTGCCTTTATCTCTTCCATTGTCAATGGATAGGTACTCGGTGTGAGTAAATCATTCTCTAGATAATATACAGCATATTCTCCAACTCCTGATAGGTGCAGCTTCATCTTTTTCTGCCATGTAGAGAAACTTGACTTGTTCAGCTTCGGTGCATCCCTCTTATACATCTTTGGATCTTTGCCTCAAGTACCTTTAAACTTTTTCTTCCGGAGTCCAAAGCTCTGATACCAATTGATAGTTCTGATACTTAATGTTAAGTACAAATGCCAAGCTAATAAGATGAGAGGGGGGGTGAATCATTAAAACTTAATCTTCCATAAAAACAACAGATTCAACATTGGTATCATATACTTCAGTAATATAACCAAAATTGCTAAACATGCAAACTCAAAAGCATATAAACATCATAACACTCATAACACCAGATTTAACGTGGAAACCCAAATAGGGAAAAACCACTATGGGATTTTGGACCCACTAAGAAATATACTCTTCTAGAGTATGCTCGGTTAAAAGAAAATCATGTTAAAGATTACAAACACATTGCTAGATGTGACCCGGTTAAGGGATTTCCCTCAGATCTGTTAGGATCTTCACCTTGTTAGAAGTGACCTTGTTAAAGGATTTCAAACACTCAATCAGAATGTCACCTTGCTAGAGGGTTTTACAAATCAGACTATTAAGTCCACTCGGTTAAGAGATTTTCTGTCACTTCACAAAATAACAGTAATAAAAATCTATCTGCAACTTCACATCTAAAATGCTAAAGCGGATTCTTATTTGCTCAATACAATAGGACTAATCTTGTCCATCTGTTGTGCCCTATAGTTTGTTATTCAAATAGGTCTTCAAGCTTATGTGCTCGGTAATCACTATGTAGCGTCCCTGTGCATACACTTGCCCGCATACATTGTTTATCAACAGTTCCTTATTTATAAACAATTCGCCAACCGCTTAATCTCCTTGATCACATTTCCCATGATCAATCATAGCCATCAGATCTTCAAACTTTGACCAGGTTCAATGTATCCTTCGATCTGAAAATGTTTTACCCCACCTTGGAACTCGCATACATTTCTTGGAACTTGTGCTAGGGTATTGCGGTTCAATATGAGCTGTAGATCTTCCTGCCGATTTTCCTTTGCCATAGATTCTTTAACAAACTTTATTCATGGCATACCAATCATTTAATCATAGCCAGCTCATCAGCTTCCTTCATTAAATAATGGTTTTATTCATTCAATGCATTATGTTATTACTCGGTAAATACTAAACTTCACTCGGTAGACATACCACCTTCATTAACCGATAGCGATAACCTTAGGGTTTACCGACTAGGTTCCTTAGGGTTTACCGACTAGGTTCTTTGCTTGGTAACATAGTATAGTATTAACCTTACAATCAATAACATATGTATGATATCAAAACAATCTAAACATCATGATCTCATCATTGTCTAACTTGGTAATAGTTGCCCATTGAATAACTTATTTCTCCCCTTATTCATCATATTCTTTTTGTGTCTTTTACCGACATCTTTATACTCATCAAATCATACTTCTCAAGATATGGCAACATCATACTGAATTAGAAAATCAATTTCTTGACATCAATGACAAAATAATAATATTAAGACAGTAAACATCCTTAATCAGTTATATCCATAATCATCAACAACCTTCTCAATATCCTTATTGAAATGCCAACAATCTCTCCTTGTCTGTTATAATGCCAACAAGTCTTTCTTATTTTTGTCTCCATGCTTGGGGGGAAAGAATAATGTTTCAATCATCTTCTATCTTTTCAAGGATTTCCTTTTCCTTTATTGATTTTCATCTTTCATAACTCAATGTCCTTTCATGCATAGAATTATCCTCCATGCGAGTACATAGTTCATTCTTTATGAATAATACCTCCTTAGTGATTGTGTGTAATCCTTAACTAAGAGTTCACTTTTCCTAGAAATAGGGAAGTTGTGCATTATGTTCCCTTTTCAAAGATGTCATCTTTATAAAAGATCTCCTCTACCTTTTGGAGGTATAAATCTTTAGGCAAAGATTCGCTCCTCCTTTCACTATGCATCCCTCAAAAGGATTTCTTTACACTTGTTGCAAGATATTATTTTACAACTATCTCTTCCTTGATTTAAAAGAGTTATGCCTCTTTAGCTTGGAAGTAATGTACATTGTTGTTAAATGGGTATCCCCTTGGTGTTGAAGGTGTTTATCCTTGTCTCTCATATCTACCTTTAGACATAAACATACGTCTATGTTGATGTCTAAACAGGGGGCATATATGTGGCCTCCTTGTTTCTTTTTTTTTCAATGTTGTGGATTTTCTTGCATACATGGTTATACTTGTTCAATTCATGTTTCAGACTTCCTTCCATACAATGCTTTACTTGGTTATCCTTTTTCAATTTATGTTGTGGATTTCCTTACATACAATGTTTTGCTTTTTTATCCTTTTTCAATTTATATTGTGGATTTCCTTACATACAATGCTTTGCTACGTTATCCTTAATGTGGTGTCCAAGTAACACCTTTACATTTGTTCAACTTGTGATAAGAAAACTTTTCTTAGAAAAATATTTCATCATAATTTACACTGATCAATCACCTTACAATAAGAAATATTTTCTTGGCATCCTCTTTTTTAGGATAAGTTGACTAGCATAACACAACTTGCTAGACTATTTGACTTTGCTTGCACCATACCCCAGGATGATTAAAACTAGCATAACATAGCTTGTTATACTATTTTGACTCTTCCTCTCTCTTTCACACAGATCACACAACATAACACAACTTATTGTCCCATGATAATTTTTGCTCCCATGGATCACCTAGCATAACACAACTTGCTAGCTTATGGAATCCATGTTTCCTTTCTCCTCCCCATGAACCCATAAGCATAACATAATTTTCTAGTCATTGGATCATGGTTCATCATTTAATACATGTTCATGCTCTTTCCATGTGACCACTTGTGCTCTTGTAATAGAATTCTAAGACTGATATTAGCAATTGAGACATTTTGATTATCAAAGTCTCTTCAACTAGTTAACTTGGAGTCTTTGCTTTTAATACTAGTCTCTATTGTGTATATTTTTTTCTTTTTTTATATCTTTGCCTTTAATTTCTTTTTGTCTTCTTTTATGTTTCCTTGCATGTGATTATTTGAGTTGAAATCTAAGCTTGGGGTCTTCTTCCCTCAAATTTAGTGATGACTTATCTCCTTATAATTGATGCAAGATAATCTCATGGAATATTAGAGGGTTGAATGTCCCCCATAAGCAGGATGTGTTGCGTAATATTGTAAGAGATCATAAACCGGATGTAGTCCTTATTCAGGAAACTAAGATGTGCAAGGATAAAGTAAAAAGGATTAGAATATTCAAAAATAATGGGGTAATTGGAACAAGTTCGGAGGGTGCCTCTAGAGGTACAGTTATCTTTTGGAATCAGAATACTATTATAGGTAAGGAAATTGCTTCAGGGGTCAATAGGACCTCGGTCTTGCTTGAGCACATTAAGGATAACTTTGTCTAGGTTATCACTAATGTCTATGCGCCTAATTCTAAAGCTGAAAAATCTAAACTTTGGAGGAGCCTGGCTGAAGATAGACTAAGTTTTGCTGATAAAAGCTGGATGATTATGGGAGATTTCAATACCCCTTTAAAAGAGGATGAAAAGATGGGAGGCCTCTATTTGCAACTGGAGGGAAGATCAGATCTTATTGATTTTATTAATGATCAAGCTTTGAAGGATGTGGATCTCCAAGGGATTAATTACACTTGGACCAATCGAAGAACTAGTTCTGATCTTATTCAAGTCAGGTTAGATAGATCCTTGATTTCTCTTCATTGGCTTTCTAGGTATAATTATTCTTTGGCGTCAATCATTAAGATTGGTTCTGATCATTACTCTATTTATTTCACTGCCAATTCAACTTCTGCAAAGTGAAATTTTTCTTTTAGATTTGAAAAAGCTTGGTTGTCCCACCCATCTTTGGAAGTCTATGTTGCTGAATGGTGGAATTCAGAGGTTGAGGGAACTGCCTTATTCAGAGTTGCCAAAAAGCTTAATATCATAAAAGCCAAAGTTAAAATTTGCAACAAAGAGACTTTTGGAGATATCTTTAAAAGTAAAGCTCAAATTAAGACAGATATTAAAGAAGTTCAAGATAAAATCCAAGAGGAAGGGCTTTATGAGGATTTGAGAAATGTTGAAAATGGGTTGCTATCCAAATACCATGAAATTATCTCTAATGAAGAAAATTTTTGGAGACAAAGATCAAGAGCTCTGTATTTGAAGGAAGGTGATAAAAACACCCAGTTTTTTCACATGACTTCTCTTAAGTATAGGGCGGCCAACAGGATTTCCAGTTTATCCTGCAATACGGGGATTTTATCAGATGAAAATGAAATAAGAAAGGAAGCTATGGATTTTTTTAGCAATCTGCTGGGAGGGGTGGACATTATGGATATCATAAATCAAGACCTTCTTGCTCAAGCTATCCCTCCCATTTTAAATGAGGATGACAACAAAAATCTCTCTCGGATCCCTTTGAATCGGGAAATCAAAAAGACTATGTTTTCCTTTCTTGGAGATAAGTCTCCTGGTCCGGATGGATTCCCTATGTTCTTCTTCCAAAAAATTTGGCATATTGTGGAGATTGATATTTGTAATGGAGTTAAAGAATTCTTTGGTTCAAGGCAGCTTCTAAAAGAACTCAATGCAACCTTTATCGTTCTTATTCCTAAGATCTCTAGTGCTAACTCTCTCAATAAGTTCAGACCTATCAGTCTTTATAATTTTGTTTACAATATTATATCTAAGGTTCTTACTTCTAGAATGCTGGATATTCTCCCCCGCATTATTTTGGCTCAGCAGAACGGTTTTGTCCCTGGTAGACAGATTATGGATTCTATCATTTTTGTTTATGAGAATATTCATTCTTTAACTACAAAAAAAATAGGGCTTTTTTCTTAAGTTGGACATGTCTATGGCCTATGACAAAGTGAATTGGCAATTCCTTTTCAGAATTATGAAAGCTTTTGGGTTTGGGGAAAAGGTGATTCATCTTTGTTCATAGTTGACTGGAACTTCTACCTCTATAGTTATTATTAATGGATCCCCTTCCAGCTTCTTCAAAAGTTTTAGAGGCCTAAGACAGGGGGATCTCGTCTCTCCTATCTTGTTTACTATTCTGGTTGAAAGTTTGGGTAGATTTATTATGAGAAATGTGGAAGAAGGGAAACTCAAAGGCCTTAAACCTTCATCTTCCAATATAACCTGTACTCATGAACAGTTTGTTGATGATTCGATCACTATGGGAGAAGCTACCATAAGGGAAGCGAGAAACATGAAGAGTGTAATGGATACCTATGAAGGTGCTTCTGGTAAAGAAATAAATTGGGATAAGAGTTCTTTTTTCTTCATCAATACCCAAGTGGATAGACAAAGAAGAATCGAAAGAATCCTTGGATGCAAAATTGTTGAGTTTCCTTCAACCTATTTGGGTCTCCCTCTGTGCTTAAAGCCTTCAAAGAATTTCTGGATGAAGCTGGTTGATAGATTCAATTCCAAACTGGTTGGATGGAAAGGAGCCCTCCTTAGTCAAGTGGGTAAGGTGGTGTTTCTTAAAGCTACCCTTCAAAATTTGCCTATCTATGCCCTTAACCTGTTCAAAATCCCCAGAAAGTTTGTGGAGGCAATTGAAAGAATTCAAAAAAAATTCTTATGGTCGGGAGTGGAAGATAAAAATAGAATCCCCCTTATTGCATGGAATGAAATACCTTTACATGCAACCTTCTGAGGAAGAATTTATGGAAAAAAAAAATTTGTGGAAGGTTCTGCAATTTGGAATGCAGTTCAAACAGCTAAAGCTTGGGCTGCAGCTAGAATAAAGTGGAAGTTGGGGAATGAGAGAATTATTAGATTCTAGGAGGACAGATGGCTTATGGATAAACCGTTAGAGGAAATCCTAATCCTTAAGAAATGGAAAGACTGGTTCAAAAGCAGGTATGGAGTCTTTGTTAGAGACTACTGGAGAAATGGGAAGTGGATTGAGTTCAGCCATCTTTGTCCAGGATTAAAAATTTTAGAGATCTTGCTCTCTTCTAAAAATTTTATGGACAATTCTGAGGATTGTTTGATTTGGAGGGAAAC
Organism: Cryptomeria japonica; assembly: GCF_030272615.1. Taxonomy (NCBI): domain Eukaryota; kingdom Viridiplantae; phylum Streptophyta; class Pinopsida; order Cupressales; family Cupressaceae; genus Cryptomeria; species Cryptomeria japonica. The sequence goes on along the minus strand of NC_081415.1, from coordinate 723,693,120 downwards.
TTTGGATGGGAGATATTATGTGTCTTCAGCGGTGTCTATCCACAACAAATTTCTAGAAGAGATCCCTTTGTGGGTTAAAGTGTGGATAAAGAAGTTGACGCCCAAAATTAATATCTTCTTTTAGATTTTTATCCAAAATAAGGTGCTAACTCTTGATAATCTCCATAAGTGTGTATTTGTTTTTCCTAACAGGTGTTCTCTTTGCTGTAGGGAGGAGGAGTTTGCTTGTCATATCCTCTTCCACTGTATTTTCAGTCAGGAAATTTGAAATATTATTTTTAGTAGGTGGAATTTGTGCTGGGTTTTCTCGAACTCTCTAGAAGAGTTTTGGCAGCAATGGTATTGCCCTAGTTCCAATTCTAAGAATGTTGAGCTTTGGAAACTTACTTTCCCTAATGTCATATGGAACATCTGGAAAGAGCGCAACAATAGGATTTTTAGGGATAAAAGTGCGAACCCTGAAGTGGTGGTGGATAAAATCTATAGAGAGTTCTTTGAATGTTTATATGGAACTGATAATGGTTTAGCTACTAAAGAAGACTTTAATGAAAGATGGAACCTCTCCAATAACAGAATCAGTAAGGATAAGGGTAGGGATGGTCTTGTTTGGTGCTTTCCTTCTCAGGGATGGATTAAGGCCAACTTTGATGGGGCTTCTAAGGGGAATCCGGGAAAAGCTGGTTATGGGGGCATTGTCAAGAATTTTGCTGGAAGTTGCCTTGTGGTGGTTGTTGGCCCTTTGGGTAACCAAACTAGTCATTATGTTGAAGTCTCAGTGGCTTTGAATAATTTGATTATAGCTAAAAATCTCAATCATGATAATCTATGGTTGGAGGGACACTCACTTAACATTATTAAGTGCCTCAAGGGTGAAATTGAGCCTTCGTGGACTATAGAAAATATTATTTTTAAAGCTAGAGAAATTATTTCTAGCTTTAAATCTATCATCATTGAACATGCCTTCAGAGAAAAAAATGTTGTAGCGGATGGTCTAGCAAACCTTGGCATAATTTTTGAAGCTCAAAGTATATGGAATGGAGAAGTTGATATTGATTTTAATATTAAAGAACTCATCAGAAAGGACAGATTTAAAGGGAAAGATGGATCGCACGATTAATCATGAAAGTTATAATGAATAATCTTGAAATTTTTAGAAAGGTGATGATGACACGTCAGAGGGCAGAGTACTAATCAAGAATATTAATTTTCCGCACACTTTGTAGGTATGCATTTTCATAAAGTCGAGTGTCATTTGGAAGAAAGCTCTGAAGTTGCAGAAGAAGAGAAATTGTAAAATGAAATCTAAAATGGGGGGGGATCTAAGAAGAGAGGAACTTGATAATATTTCCAGATGGTGGGAGATGCCTAAGGTTTGGACAAAGATGGAGAAAGAATTCATGACGATTTTCATGGAAAAGTTGGTCGACTATGATAAAGGCAGAGTTAACCTAGCGGTCACCAAAGTTATTGAAAACTGGATAAATGGCTCCTTCAAAATTCATGGAGTTAGGTTTAAGCTCGATGCGGACCTCATTGCAATGGTCACAAGTATGCCTCATTCTGGTCTTAACTTCTTTAGAGACCTGAAAGTGTCTAATAATGCAGTTAATCTTTTTCTGCGTAAAGAGAAGGAGAGAGCAAAACTAGGAAAAGCCACGGGGGCTATTATGATGCTTCCAATATTAAGAAAATATGGGGATGTGTGCTTAATGCAATTATGGAATATATTATTGTGGAGGGTCATTTTACCAAGGTCCACACATGCCATTTTGTGCTTTTAAATCATTTTAGACATGAGAGGAGGATTTCTCTACCCTATTACCTCTTTAGGTCTCTGTCGTGGTCTCTAAATAAGCATAGCAAGAACCCCTCTTCGCATGTACTTCATTATGGCCTTATTTTTCTCATTTATGAGCATTGCAAGATTTTGGCTATCCAGGAAAATAAGAGATTGTTGGTGTCGTCGGGGAAAGGAAAGAGGAAGATGGAGGAAGGTGGGCCTAGCAAGGATGAGTTGACATAGAGCAAAAAGGTAAAAAATTCATTGTGGAGAATCAAAAGGATATGGAGATTGAGTCAGAGGAAATGGGAAAAGATGGAAGCGAGATGGAGACCGATGAGTCTAAAGGAGAGGAGAGTTGAAAAGAAGAGGAAGTGGGGGAAGAGGAAGGAGGAGCTAAGGATGTTTCTTATCAGAATAGCCCTACCCACAGTGTGAGTATAGATAATGTTAATAGCCAGCCAATGGAGGAGCAGGACAATCAAATTGATGAGGAAAGGGAAATGGAAACTGAGCAGGAGAAGGACATGGAGAAATCAAGCAAGGATCAGGATAAAGCTGGAGATGGGATTATTCTAGATAAACTCAAAAACTAGTCTGAGGCTCGAATGGATTTTGACAAGTGGGTTTATGAAGAAATCAAGAATCTGGAAAAAATGGATAAGCAGCAGGAAGAGAAGGGAAAGAAAGCTGAAAATAATTAGGAGAAGTGGAAAAAGGGTATTGAGGAAAAAGTGGAGAAGCTGGAAGCTCAGATTAGTAAACTAGAGGAAGGAAAAACTGCCATGAAAAAAAATTTGGTAATGATTCCGGATATCCTTACCTCTGTGACTAAGAATTTAGAGGAAATTACCAAGTTCCTTGATGGCTCCAGCACCTCCAAACCTATTGTGGACCTTGATATTGATGAGGATGCTATTGAGATAGGGACAATGGAAAGTGCTCCTAGTGGTGCAGCAAAGAGAACAAGGGTGAGCATGAAAAAAGTTGCTTTGGCCTCTTCCAAGGATATCCCTATGCTTAGGGATAATATTAAATATTTGCAAGGGATTAGTGGAAATTTGGGTAACGCCCTAAAAAACATTAAGTAATTTGTCTTTTATTTTTTTTCTATTATGGTTGGATGTTGTTGGCTTTGTTGAGCTTTTATGCTGATTTTTTCCCAGAACTGTGCTAGTTTTTCGGCAGAATGTCTTTTCTTGTTTCTTAATGCTATTATCTTTTAAGGATCTTTTGTAAATGGTTTCAAGATCCCTTCAAAACTTGTTTTTCCCATAATCAAAAACTTAACACAATGGAGGCATATTCACAAAAATGGGCTCACAAAGACACTCTCAACACATAGGGTTTATATCATACCACATCCAAAACATAACTCCTCTTAGGCATTTTTCTAACTTCAACATTTGTATTGACAAGACTAAAACCCTTGCATATGGACTTGTACTTTCATGAAGACATTGATCAACGACTAAAAGGTAAAGAGTGAATATTTTTTAGGTCTTAGATCATCATAACAAATGCAACCCAAGGTCTGCAATATTTTTTCCCACTCACCATTACTGTCAAAATGTAGCCATCAACATTTTGGACGGTCCTATGCTTGATCAAAGGTTCCAAACACAAATACCTCCCACTAGTGGAATTCACAATCTATTGGGAAGTTCTCTACACAACTTTCAACGTTCATTTTGGACTAATAACAATGACCAACTCCATTTGAGACTCTTTGTAACAACTTAAGAACTAATAAATCTAGGACTGAGACATAGCTCCAATTAGGACAGTCAAACAACAAACTTCACCAACACTCTTCAAGGATTCCAACCTCTATCAAGGATTGTAAAATATCTCTCCACTCCTTTCCCTAACACCATACACATAGCAACCAATCACTCAATCTTGCAAAAGAGATTGTTTTGTCTCACTGGTTATGTTGTAACAACCATAAACCATGTAAGGACAATCATGACATTTGGATGTTTTAGTTTATGCAATCATTTCCAACCCTAGGAGAATGGTTGTGATAACTTCCCACACCCCTCTCCACCTTCTCCTAACCCCTAGGGATCTATCTTGAACTTACACCCTTCCATACAACATCAACTTGTTGCTTTCACCAATCTGAGACACAAAACATTAGAACTTTTCATCAATTATACACGTGCAATTACCATCATGGGGTCCTTCAAATAGAATAAAAACATAGAACATATTTACAAGGGTCTTCCCACTCCATAGAATGATTTTTTCATGTGGGAATGACCCTAAACCCATTATTTTACTATCTCGGGTTACCCTAGTCCAGGGTATGGACAATTTTTACAAAAATGCTTATAACTTGTTGAAGAAAGTATAGATTCAAATGAAGTCATAGTAAAATTAAAGGTGGTTCACATCCCTTTAATACCCAATAGGTTTTCAATATAAACAAAGAGGATTTCACACTAGAAAATGAAAAATAACAAACTGTAGAGTCTGAGAAAGACAGAGAGAATGGAGGAACTCGGAGATTGATTTTATTGATCTTCTTTCTACATACATCAACTTGCCCATGAACCTCCCCATTTCTTGAGGATGGGATCATTTAAAGGATTCTCAAGCCTCTCCCAATGGCTACAACTATTTATTTTTTTAACTTTACTTAACAAAAAGCACTTAACTACCAATGTTGCGCTACAAGATTGCATTGACAATTTCTTCTCAATAATGACAACTTTTGCCCCTCTTTTCTAATAATCACAAAACTTAGAAAAACCATCACCATTGACTTTAAATTACCCACACATTTCTACATAAGTTCCAAACAAGCCTCAATACATGGGAAGCATATGAGCAACTTACACCCCCTTATGACAATCTTGACAAAGTATAGCAACATGACTCCTTAAGAACTCAAAACATTACATAATGGTCTCAAAGGACCCTTATTACATAAATAATGGTCTTTCATGACCGTATTCCCATATAGACATGATATGAAACTTGACATGACTCATAGTGACCTTATAGAATCATATGACCACCTAGGTCCTCCTGCACCAATAATCTTACTCCTATCTCTCTCTTTCTTCTACTTTATTGTGAGTATGTGTGTAGGTTCATACTCCCGCTAAAATGAGGGATAAATGTAGCATCATAAATTATAATCCTATACAATTTACATGACTTTTTGCGCACCTACTTTATTGTGATCCATTTGAGCTCTCATTCAAGCCTAGTTTTAGCCTTATACCTCGAAACTGATATCATCTATTCACACGGTTTTGAACCTTTCTCTTGGTCTATGAGAACCCTATCTCTAGCTATTCACTATGTTTTGGGTAGACACTGGCACTAAGGGTGCCTTTGTCATAGGAAAATGGTGCCCGATATGCCCTTGTCCTCCCAAACCCAGCGCAATTTTGAATATCCCAATGCACATTTCATGCTCGTTGGTTTCAGATCATGATGTCTCAATATGACTATTGTAGGTTGGCTTAATCAAGGAAATACCTTGAGAAACCTATATAAGAACATTCTTCTAATTCATTTTTAACATCACATTCATTCACAATTCATCACATTCTATCATAAGCATTCATTGAAAATCAAGGTAACATTTCATCACACCATATTCCTCAATATCTACAAACCATAGAGTGTCAAATTACTTCAATCATCCTGCAAGCATGTGTTTATGATTAGGTCATTCATGTCTTGTCATGTTATGTCATGTTATTGAGGGAACACAAATGGACCACTAAGAGGGGGGTGAATCAATGGAGCTTTAAAACTTAATATTAAACTATGAAAGCACTAAAGTCAGACAACAAGAACACACATCCACATCAAATATGCATAACACAATTTGTATGAGGAAAACCCACTTTGGGGAAAAACCTTAGTGAGAAATGCTGCTAGAGTCTACTGCTCTAATCAAACGTCACAAGTCAAATTCTTATTACAATATTTATGGGCACCAACCCCTAGCTTTATGGGTAGCAACCCAAAGGAGCACCTACCCCTAATTTGAGCTCCCATTGAGATGACATATAATGAGTAAATAATCAAATACCCAAAGGAGCACCTACCCCTAATTTGAAACAGTTCAACAAGTTGGTATGTCTGCCTTGTTGTTATGTTATGTTGATGCTCTAATATCTCTCCTCTACCACCAGATCTTTTCTATTTAGCCTTGTCTTCTCCTTATTATTGCATTACACTATCTGATCTCTACTTCATACAATGCTCTCTCACTTTGTCATACTATGTGTGACTAACCTTCTATGTTATATGCCTCTACACTCTATTCTTTGTTCTCTCATCTCTACTCTTCGTGTCAGCTCCCTTCTCTCCTTTTCACATCTCTATACTTTCTCTGCTCTTTTTTCTTCACCTCACACACTACACTCTTTCAAAAGTTTGTTGCTCACTTTTTCATGCATTCTCTTATCTATGTATTGAGCACGGCAATAGCAAAAAATTTCCCGCTAGAAGCTTAGTTTGAATTATGTATAGGTTGATTTGATCTCCTAGTGGTCATCATAATTAAATGCATCCATATATCTTCATAAATTGTTTCATGTTCATATTACTATCTTTTGTAATCTTCACCTACTTATCGATCTGATATCTTGTCAACAAAAGATAGTTGATCTTCTCGAGCCACTCAACTGGTCTTCATTAAATGTGATCACCTCTCTTCTTCATCTCTACGATCTGATCTGATTGGATTGTAAATCACCGCTTACTGTGTGTACATACCGCCATTCCTCACCAACAATTTGAATTTACTTATAAGACAGAGGAATTGTATTTTCTTCATGTGATCTACGTCTTTGACTTCACCTTTGTCATCAGGTCACACTTGGTCAACATCCACATGGAAAAATAATTTGTCGACATCATCATACTCTTGAATAATCTTTGTGTGTTACGTGCATCCACATAGTTATTCTCTGTCAGCAAAGTCTCTTCTTTTGATTTGTCATCTACTTGCCATGTCAACAGCTTCTCCATCTTCCATACCACTCAATAGTCGCCAGCTTGATAGAGGTGGGGTCCACTTGTTTCTTTCTTACCACACAAGTTGTCGACTATGAGACTGCTTTAATCAGAAAGTCGGGTTATTGAGCACCTCAGGAAACATGGAACAACAAAACATGTGTGCGCAAAAATCCTAAAAGTGCGATCGGGTGATATGGGATTTGTGAAGACCCCTTTGACATGACACTATTGGAAATAGGGGATCGGGTGGAACAAGACTCGATGACTACAAAAAGTAGTGGCTACATTTCCATCAGAGAGAGATTAACTGATAAAGAAATGGTGGGGTCCATGACACTATCAGAGATTAGGGATCAGGTGGAACAAGACTTGATGACTACAAAAACTAGTGGCTACATTTCCATCGGAGAGCAATTAACTGATAAAGCGAGGGTGGGGTCCACACCACTACTAGAGATTGGGGATCGAGTGGAACAAGATTCGATGACTAAAAAAAATAATGCCTACATTTCCATTGGAGAGTGATTAATCGATAAAGAAAGGGTGGGGTCCACATGCTTCTTTCTTATCGCACAATCGTCGCTAGTTTGTTCAAACTAGGGTCCACCCTCCTAATCAATGGCTATCATTGCACTGAGGCCTCCTTTTCTTTGACAAATAATCTCCCCATGGATGAATTCCCATCATTAGATCTATTAGCAATGGAATTACCCCTTGCAAGTGCGCGGAGGCCATGGTGATAAACGCAGTGTGATATCTACTCTTCTTTTTGCTAGCCATCTTTGGTCAACACAAACATGTTGACCTATGAAAAAGCGAACACCCTATGTTCTTTGTCTACACATGTGGTGATAAACACGGCGTTTGACCTCATGTGGTAAACACTTCTTTCATTTGATAACCCCATACGGTCATTTTTCTCTAGTCATCCTTGTTGCAAGATGGCGGGGCTACCTATTTCTCCACTATGGTGATAAACATCGTGTGTTGTGCACTCCTTGTAACAGTATGTGGATAACACAGTGTAATATGCAATACTGCAAAAACACCTTTCTAAAGTTAAGCCAGTTTTCCCAGTGCCTTCACAACTCTATGTTATTTGTCCTCTATCCACCTGCAAGTCCAATAGCTAACCCAAAAAGGTATCTTTTGTGGTTTTTTCTAAATACCTTCACAAACTTCATGCTTGTTCCTTGCACATAAACAATCAAATCTACTCAACCTCTAGGACACTTCATCATCCAACATCTAGGACACTCATCATGTTGCATCTATGTACTTTTCCAACATGAGACAACTCCACATCAACCAATATACTCTTCATTTGGGGCATTCATCAACTTGCATCTATGTCCAATGGATGTCTCTACATCTTTGTCCAGTGCATCTTCTCAACTGTTGACATCAATGACAATCTAAAGCCAACAATATCCCCTTTTAGCATTGATATCAACCACACTCAAACTCTCCTCCTTTGACAAGAATGGCAAAAGTGGGGCGCAATCAACTTCCAGCCTTGCTCATTTTTCCCCCTTTTTCCTTCTTCACTCAACTGGAAACACATTTCACACCCCCTATGACAACTGCACTGTACCTGTGGTTGATAACACATTGTTTGTTGGTATTATGGATTTGTTGCATTAGTTTTGTCATTGATGTCAATACTTATCTTTCTGGAGATCTATATTGTTGATTTGGCACTATGGTTATATTGGTTTACTGTTGAACCGGCACATTGTGTTCACCGGCAAAGTCAGTGACTTATGCATAGTCACCGGTATATGCTCACCGACAGGTTATATGGTTCACCGGCACTGATGATGACTTGTTATCATCTGGAGATCACTTGATTATGTTGAAGACATGGTTTGGATACTTGGTTTTGGTATTTTGGTTATTGGTCTAATCGGGTTGACATACTTGTTGTTACCGGTAAATTGGTCTAGGTTATGGACCGGTATGCGTTATCTATTCTAGATCAGCACGACACGTTATGGAAATGATTTATTGATTGGATATTGTTGTAAATGTATTGAGTCGAAATGTTGTATCGCATCAAGACTTATTTGTAATTGATTTAATTGTAATATTCTTAGTGAGCCGACCTACACATTTGGTCTTAGGTTTTGTATATATGTAAGATCTCATTTATGAGATAAACATATGATATGGTTATGGTATGGTATGTGTGAATATTGAGATCATATGAGAAGACCATAAAGAAGGTTCAAGGAAGGTTTGAAGGTGTTTATCAAAGCTTAACCGGTACTGAATTCAGCATTGGAAATGCTATTTTGAGGATTATATTATTCTAGGATTTAACCATCCTACTGCAGTCATTGCGACTCCCATTTGAGCAGTGTGCTCTAGGCGATTAGTCTTTCTACATGTGCAGACCCCATTTGTATACACATACTATCTACAGCAGTATCATCTGATTGTGGGTAAGGTTTCCCACCATGGTTTTTCCCCTTACAGGGTTTCCACATCAAAAATATATGTGTTATGTGTCGTGGATGTTGTTTCTCTTTCTGTTTCATGCATTAAGCTTCAGTGGTGTTGATATTAACTGCTAATGTGTTAACTGGCATTAAGTTTGGTATACCGATATTAAAAATTAAGTTGAATTAAGTTATAATTGGGTTGAAATTCATTGACAACTGATTCAACCCCCCCCTTCTCAGTTGTACTTCTAGTTCCTAACATTGTGTACGCCAACTGCACTTCTCCTTTTGTGCCTTCGCATCTGGAAAAAATGCTATCATTTTTCTGACCCCTTTTTAGCAATGGTCTCCCCTTGAGAACCATAATCATTATGCTCCATCACCATTGGAGTAGACACAGGTTCAAGGATGTATAATTTTAAGCTATGAGCTCCCCCTAAACTATAGGCCATTTTTTTCTTTGATCTAATGCATGTATCATGATTGTATTCAGATCTATAGCTTCTCTACATTCTCCCCCTATCTAAGTACATTAACCTGACACACATTTCATTTTTACCTACTCCATGAGCCTTCTTCTATGTCTTGGTTATCATGCTTAGTCTCATTCCTTTTCTCTGTTACACATCTGATCAGATTTATTATCTTTTTAATTCCACATTTGCTACAATTATTCTTCCATTTCATTGAACCAATCAACACTTTGGTTGGCCTATCCCTGGTTCCCTTCCATCTTCTCTCCGCATTACACATCATGTTGTATACGCACATTGAGCTCCTCTTCTTTCTATTTATGGCTCTGGATTATATCTTTTGTAACCCACATTGTCTCTTCACTTGATCGCCTTATGTGCAATCCTCATTTGTGTTCATGCACTTACTAGCTTCATTAGTCCACTTTTAAACTTTGTGGATTCTGCACTTAATTTTTTGTGCTCCTCTTTCACATAGAATTTCATTTCTGTAGATCCACACATACTCACTCTTCCTTCTAAAATTTTTCATTTTGTCCTTAATGTCTTGTTTTTGTAACCAAACTACTTATAGTCTCTGTTCTTATAAGAAAATAACATGCAACATAAATGGGTCCATACATCCAACCATTACCCATGTGCATTGACCTTTTAGCTTCAACACTATTCTGAATATCCAATCCATCCTAATGCATTCAATTGATCCAATGATTTGTATTCTTCCTTACTGAAACAGTGTATTGTCATAAAGATCTATGTGACAAGCTACATGCTCAACCTTTTCAAACCTAAATTATGAACGGTGACATAGATTAGACCCTTTATAAATAAGCTCATTTGTAGCACTTTTGTTTACAATGACTATTCTGCAACTGCTCAACATAAACCATTTTTTCAATGTCAATGGTATGTAGTTTATTTCCAGCACTTGCAGTTGTACTCAACCTTGTATATGCAAATGTGCAGCTATGATCAAATGCAATTCCACAGTAACTATACAATGTGCCAACCATGCCAGACCTTAATTGTTGCCAGGGAAAATTCTTGTGCAACTCAAGCAACTACATAAAATATAGAAATATTTTTAATAAACTCTATATCAACTAAAGTAAACATAAACAATCATCATTCTTATCAGCTTCCTTGTCTCTAGTTCTAGTTCTTTGAACTATCTTTACACTTGTTATTTTCAGAAATTGGGGGTGAAAGATATGTTCATGTTTATCTCCCCCGAAGGTTCTGCTACTCCTTAAGATTGAGAAGATATTGCATGTGCATGGTGTGCACAATGCATTCTCATAGATTCATCATTGTTGCATTTCTCATCTCCTGAGTTGTGTTTCTTTCTCCAAAATTTCATAGACACTTTGTCATGCTTGATCAGGGTATTTGCCTTCTTGTTGTATCAGGATGATTTCTTCTGATTACTTCTAAAATACAATGCTTTATGCCCAAAGTTATGACATGTATAACACATCGTGTTAGTGTCTAGTTGAGAAATGGAGTAGTTTATGTTTGGTTGATTAGGTTTCCTTCTCCAATTCATATGTTTGTAACCAGCTGAAGGAACAAAATATTTTTTTTACAAACTAGAGACCCTTCTATTTTTGTTCCATGCATATTCATGTCTTACATATGCTTTGCATTCTCTTTCATTATGATCATAGTTGTTACATTTTGCATTTTTATTGAAAGAGGAAGTAGAGGGGCTACCACTTGATTGAGGTGTTCTTCTTCTACATTCAAGGCTCTTATGACCAACTTTATTGCAGTTATAACACATCACATTAATATTTCTTAGGACACCAAAAGCATTCTTGCTTTCATAACTTGGAGCTAGTCTATACATAAGTCTACAATTTGGAATTTTATGTCCATATGTATTACATTTGTGACAAACTACATTTTTGCTTCTAGAGAATTCAACTTGACCTTTCTTAGACCCTTTTCTACACTCACTTGCTTTATGACCATATCATTTGCATGAATAACAATAACCAGAGAAGGAAGGATTGTACCTTACAAAATAATTTTGTCGAACAGTTGGAGATCTTGTGGACCTGCTTGTTCTATTTCTTCTTCCTCTGTGGTTGATCTTGGGTTGTTCATTTGCAGCAATCTTTCCTTATGATTTCTTCTTGTTCTTAGTTTTGGGAATAACATATTTTGGTCTTCTATATATCTTCCTTATATCTTTGACTTTGGTGGAGCCATCACCAATCAGCTTGGTCTTTCTTTGGTGCCAAAAATTTTGGGCAAAAACGCAACAGCAAATTTTGTTTTTACTAACACTAAAATAGTTGTGTTTTCAGTTTAAATAGATGTGATAACTTAATTAGTTTCACTAAAAGATATCTTAAGTGTCAATATGAATGGGCCTCTAATGCGGCTGATAAATTATTTAACTAGGAGACTTAGGACCTTTCCCAAGCTCCTAAGCGATTTGATAATCAAATTAATTTAAATTATATCTAAGTGTTGAAAGCCATCCAATTTATCTTAAATATATTACCTAATAAATTATATTTCAATTACTTAACATTTACTAACAATTCCCATTAATTAAAGCTGAATAAATTATTCCTATAAAGTGAACACAACGTTATTATTAATTAATTCGCCCAATTGCAATCTACAATTTTGTAGCGTCGTAAATTGTACGCACTTGCTAGGGTGGTACAATTTCACACCTAGTTTAGCACCCGCCTTGGCGCATTTTGCATTTTGCATTGCATTTCCCCTTTAGCACTTAATTAATTAATTTAATTAAGTCTAAGGTTCTATTTCATCATCATCTACATCATAAAGTTGGGCCCTCTCATTAAAGTGTGCCCCTTTCATTTTATTCTTCCAATACATCATTTAATCTAAAACCCTAATTAGGTCCTATTTTGAACTTGGGGGATTGATTTTGGGGGTCAAAACATCTCAAAATCACCTGTAACTCCGGGATTCTCTCTAAAATCATCATATCTGACGGCCCTGAAAATTTGGTGAAAATTTGTCGGGACCATGGCGCCCGGAGTGCACACGGTCCCGGAAATTTTTCCCGAAATTTTAGGAGCGTGATCCAATCATAAAATAAAGCTTAACCCAAGAAATTGGCAGGAGATTCAATCTCTAGGTCGGCCAAAAGTTGAAATTAAGACCTAGGGTTTCATATATAAGAGCTCTCTTTCTTCATTTGAAAGGATCCGGATTTTCGTTTTAGGGGCCTTCTATGCAACGAAAGAGCAGATCTTTGGAGACTTCAACAACATTCAACATCCATCCATCAAGCATTCATCAATTTCATTCATCCATTTAGGGCTTTGAAGACATTGAAGAGCAATAGGGGATCACCGACTGAAGATTGGCTTGTACCCCTCCCTTGAGGTTGGGTATGATTTCATGTTGTTTTCATGTCTTTGCATAAGCCTCATTATATCATTTGTAATCATTCTTTAGATCACTTTGCATCTTGATTTAGAGCATTTACATTATCATTTGCAAGCAATTAGGGTTTACTTTCTAGGTTGCTCTAGTTTGCTTACTTGCATTTTAGGATCTTGCACACACACAAGGTCTGCACACACAACTTTTACTATACAACTTGGCTATTCGTGGAGGTGGAAATCACCAAAGTGGGGGTTTGACTAAGGCAAAACCCTATATAGCCGCCCAACACACCTTTTCAGATATAAGTGCAGATTTCCGAATTCGAAGGACGCTGCAAATTGCAGATCCGACGGAAGCAGACCGAGACAGAACTTCACACCAAATTCCAACCCAGAAGACTAGGACAGGGGCGTGGGGTGCCCTGGTCCTGGCAGGATAGGGGCGCTAGGCGCCCTGGTCCCTGGGACAGTGGCGCTGGGCACCCTGGTCCCTCTGTCAGACAACAAGTTTTAGACAGCTTTATAGGTTGCAGAACAGCAGTTTCAGAAGCAGTTTCAGGGGCAGTATCAGGACAGTGGCGCCTGTGCCCCCGTCCCGAACATTTTCACTCAGATTTTAACTCCGGGTATGCATTTGCATTCTTGTCTTGTCCTTGTGTTTACAGCTTTCCATTGTTAAATCTCAACTCTGCAATCTTGTTATTAGTTCATACTTGCACTTTGGGTTAGGAATTGAACTTGCATCATTCTATCTATCATTTGCAACAAAGGAATAGAAATCCTAATAGGTAGCCCGTGGCTTTCTCTTCCACAAAAAGAAGTAGCCAATTGTGTGATACCTCTAGGCTCTTTCGTATTCCACAAGTGTGTGATTGAAAGTGAGATTAGGGCATGTTTGCTTAGTGTCACTTTTTCCCCTACACATTTTGGTGAACCCGACGTGAACTTCCAATCTTCTCTAATTCTGATTTATGTTTTCAAATTTGAGTGTTTATGCTATTTCAAAATCAAATTTGTATTTACAAGTTTTAATTTCTTGCAAGATTCAAAAATCTGGAGGAAATTTTTTGCTAAAAACCTTAATTTTTCAATTCAAAGTTGAACTTGTGGTTAGCTTAATTGGGATCAATAATTTCAAATCTGATTTAGGAACTCATTTGAATCATAAATTTCATTTTCTAAATCTACATTCTAAGTGCTTGCATTGGTTAAAATTAAACATTTCCTTCTATTTTGCATGTGTTATCATTTGAAAGAGGAAAATTGATGTCATGATGCATTCATTTCATAGATGTGATAATGGGTTAGCTTCCCTTGTTTCAATTTTTCCTTCTCCTAAAGAACCTCTCCCCATCTATAACAACATTTTAGTGCCTAAACGAGTTGCTACCAATCCCTTTGAGACTCTCCCATGCTCTAAGGATGAAGACTTTAAGAGTGATCTTGACAATTCTCCTAAAATGTGCCATTCCTATTTAGCTATCCTAGAGGAAGAGAATGATATAATAAACACCTTTCTTAATGTTACTTCACCTTCCCTACATGATGCCTCTCTAAGTGAAAAGGTATTGATGGACATTGACTTATTTTCTCCTAAAGTTGGTCCTTCCATTGGGGGCATGTTAGTGTAACAAGAGGTTATGAACACTTCTTGCAAAGATCTCCTTCCTAAGCATGAATCTTTGGAGAAATATGTTCATGTTCCTCCTAAAAAACACTCCCTTCATGAGGATCCTTTTGTGCAAGAAGATGACATTATCCCTACATTTCCTAGTGATGGCATTTCCTTTTCCAACAAAATTCCCACTAGAGATGATGAATTAATGATAAATGCTTACCCTTCTTCTAAAGTTTGTCTTACCCATAAGCATCCCTTAGAGAAAGAAGATGAAATAATAAGCAATTTCCTTAATTCTCTCTCCCCTAAAGATCGTATTGAACATATTTTGAGGAAAGAGGATGAGTTTAACACATCTATTGATGCTCTCCCTCCTAAGGATGAGGAATTAATAAACAATGTTATCTCCTCTCCTGAAATTGACAATACTTCAAACATTCCTTTCAACAACCTCACTATTTGGGATGAACCATTAAAAGAAGGTGTAGATTATTCTCTTCCCCATGAGAGAATCCTAGCCAAAGGGGATGAAATCAAGATTGAAAACTCCCTTGATAGTTTCTCACCTTCCTTGAATCTCAATTATTCTCCCTCTCCTCAACTTGGTTCTACTCATAAGGAAACCCTAGTTCAAGGCAAGATGGTTAACATCTCTTTCAAAGATCTCCCTCTCAAGAGTGAGACTTTAGAGAGTAATGTTGATCCTTCTCCTAGAGAGTTTATTCCCCATGTAGATCCTTTGATGATAGAGGATGGTATGACCTTTCCTAGTATTACTCTGCCTACTAGAACATCAATGCCTACCCCTTGTCTCTCTCCTAAAATTGATTTAATCCGTGATGAGATTTTAGTGCAAGAGAAGACTATCAACAATTCTTCCAACACTTTTGTTTATTCCTCTAAACCATCCTCAATCAATTTGATACGTGTGAATGAAACACCTAACAAACCTCTCTTCATTGTCCAAGGTGCTTGTCCTTCTCAAAGTTCTCAACCTTTAAATAAGCCTATCTTAGTGGTCCAAGGTGGTTATGCTAATGATTTTTTTTGCACTCCTAAGAAACCTATTATTACTGTGCAAGGAGGTTATTCCACTAAGAGCCCTTATGAGTATGCTAAGCAACTGACTAGAGAGAGTTATAATGTGGTTGCTCATACCTATAACACAAGAGACAATAGGCAACCTAATCCTCCTCCAGTTATCCCAGCTTCACTTCCTCCTTCCCAACCTATTCTTCCTCAAGCTCCTCGTATTTCACAAGCTCTTGGTAAGGAATATGATCTCATAGAACAACTTAAAGCTACCCCTGCTAAGATATCCCTTTGGGATTTGATCCAAACTTCTTCTGCTCATCATGGAATGTTACAAGATGCCTTGAAAGATTTGAATGTTCCTCCACCTAATACATCTAGTAATATAGTGTCTTTGGTTAACTCTGTGATGAATCCTAAAGCTCAAATCGTGTTTACTCAAGATGAGTTGCCTACTAGTGAAATTCAACATCAATATGATCCCTTGATGATTGTGGTTATCATAAAGGACACTGCTATAAGATGAACACTGGTAGATAATGGTTCTGGCCTTAATGTGTGTAGCATTAATCTATTGCATAAGATGAATGTGGATACATCCCTTATTGAGCCTGACTCTCATCCCATTCGAGGCTTTGATAATGTGGCTAAGTCTTCATTAGGTATTATCACCTTACCCATTACAGTGGGACCTATTACTTTGCCTACTCCTATCCATGTTATGTCGGGAAATCTAACATACAACTTGTTATTAGGGAGACCTTGGATTCACAGTATGCAAGCTGTCCCCTCTACATTGCATAGACAAGTTAAATTTATTTATAATAATAAGACATATACCTTGATAGGTGATACTAATTTTCAAGCTTGTTTGCAAACATCTACCTCCAAAGGGAGTTCTTCTAAGCCTTCCTCTTCTAGTGATGACTCGTTAAACAAGATACCTATGGATGAATCATCACCCTCTGATAATCAAAATTCTTTGGATGAGTCTGAAGTTCCTAAAGAAGATTCTTCTCAACTTGAATCTACACATGAAAAGGTTTTTGATCCTAAGAAGGTTCTCGCAGAAGACGATTGGGGATCTCTTGATTTCAATCCCACCTTTGTAGGTGAGTATAGGGTTCCTCCTAGAGAGCTTAAAGTTAAAAAGAAGGAAGAAACTAGAGATCAATCAGTCTTACCTGAACCTATGAGCAATAATCTTGTGGCCGCTTCTCAAACTTCTTCTCCTCACACCTCTAATTCTGAAGAATTTGATTCTTTGTCTTATGAAAAACCACCTTCTCTTTCTGAAATGGCTAATCGTTATGGTCATGGTTTTCATATTTTGGCTAAGAGTGGCTATAGTGGAAATGGTTGTGGCACAAATGAACAAGGAATTAAAGTTCCTTTAGAACATAACATGCATGAATATTCATTTGGACTTGGATATAATCTTTCTAAGCCCACCAAAGCATCTAAAATACCATCTCTCAATGTGAATGCTATATTTAGTAGTGATGATGATCTCACTTCAACTAAATCATCTTCTTATGATCTCACTTCAACTAAATCATCTTCTACTTCTATCAACTCTCATTCCCCTCATAAGGAAATCTTGGCGATGAACAAATCTCTTTATGACTCCCCTCAAATTTCTAAATCCACTTATGAATCTTTATCTCCTATTCATCATAAAGTCCTTTCCTCCAGGGATAAGGCTCTAATAAATTACACTCATCCCTCTTCTAAGATTTCTTGTGACTTTTCTTCTTCAATTTTTATCACTTTATACATGTTTTTGATCTCACTTATAGTTGAGCATTTAGCATGTCATATTCAAATACCTCATTTAGTCTATCATGTCTTTAAATAACATTAATGGCTATTATGTTGCTCATCATTATGTGACATTGGTAGCTCATTTACTGGGGGCTCATTGTCATTCATGATGGTACAATTTCAAGTGCAATCATATTTTTGAAGCAACATAATAGCCTAGTTTTCTATGTTATCTCTTGTTCCTATAGGGACAAGAGTGATTTCATACATCTCTTCTTCTTATGGTTAAAATTTCCCTTTGGGGTAATAGTGTGGAAATATTGATCATCTTTTCTTTAGAATCCTCTTTTCCTAGATATGGGAGAAGATGTGTATTCTCTTTCTTATCCTACCCACTTCTTGTGAGGAGCATTTTACATACACTAATGTCTTGCTTGCATGAACTCATGTGAGTATGTAGTACATTTTACTTATGTCTAAATCTCTCCCTAGAAGATTGTGTAAGTCCTTCTCATTATCCTTATCCTTGGGAGGTAATGATCTTTCCTTATTTTTATCTAAGGATCCACTTTTTCCTATTTTGTGGATGGTGTGAACTTTATTACTTGATGTTATTCCTTGTATGCATTTGTTGTTGTTTTTTCAAGGATTCTCTCTTACAAGAGGTGTAAGTCCTTGACTACAACCTCTTTTGCACTTGGTAAAATACATCCATAATGAATTCACTCTCCCAATTGGGTTGAAAAGAGCGTCATCCTTCATTAAGAATCACTTTCACCTCGCAAAAGAAGTATTGCATTCTTATTCTCTTCTTTGTCTTATTCTAGAAGATGTTATATTTGTCTAAGACAATTCCTCTTGGGGATAGGTGTCTTTTGTACAAAGATCTCTTCTCCTCTAAGGATCTCCTTTACACATACTACAAGATACCCCTTTTCAACTATCTTATCCTGGCTTAAAGAGTGCAAAACTCTCTTGCTTGGATCTATGACATTGTTACATTTTTGGGGTATCTTCTTTTGTGATGAAGGTAGGTATCCTTGTTCTACTTTGCTTATGACATAAATGTTACACCTTTTGAGCAACGGGTCATTCTCAGAACCAGAGCACAGACTCTTAGAGCGAGATGTCTCCATTTTTTTTCTTTTATGCAAGGTGATTATTCTCGGAACCAGAGCACAGACTCTTAGAGCGAGATGTCACGCTTTTGTACTATACATATACAGGTTGTAGCATATTCGGGCATAGACTCCTATGAGGTGCTTCTAACCTCCCTTACACACACATGCACGAGGTTGAGTGGAACTAGCGGCATAAGGCTAGACTTTCTCACTCTCCTCCCTTACATGGATCACCTAGACAAGATCTAGGGGCGAGAAGTCCATGTTTTCTCTCTCACTATTCTTCTCATGGATCACCAATGTGTGTATTCATGCTTTTTTCCTTTCTTTTCTTCTCTTTGCATTTTGTTTCCATTCACATCTTTCATCTTGTGTTACAGAACTCTCAAATCCTCACACTCTTTGTTGTGTTGGAATTGAGATTTAGTCCTCTTTCTTACCAAATGATTCTCCATTAATTTTTGATCTCATATCAAATCTTCTTGTGAGCATTTGTCATCAATATTCTTTAACAATTCGAAGTGGTAAACATGATACCCTGTTTCAACTCACTAAAATTAGCAAGCCGAAACTGGGGGGGGCATATAGCTACCCTCGAATTTTCATCACCTTCCTTAGTAAGCATTAGGTGATTTTGTGATCTAACATGTGTTTTGTAGGGTGTGGTTCCTAACTGTGTACTGCAGATACCGCTGGGGGCTTCGTTCGACAGACTTATGGATATATCCTTTTTCAAATAATGTTTACTTTTCTGTACTTTAGCTTGCATATGCACGTAGTGTTCATATGACCGCTAAAGTGGGGGCTAAATGTAGCGTCGTAAATTGTACACACTTGCTAGGGTGGTACAATTTCACACCTAGTTTAGCACCCGCCTTGGCGCATTTTGCATTTTGCATTGCATTTCCCCTTTAGCACTTAATTAATTAATTTAATTAAGTCTAAGGTTCTATTTCATCATCATCTACATCATAAAGTTGGGCCCTTTCATTAAAGTGTGCCCCTTTCATTTTATTCTTCCAATACATCATTTAATCTAAAACCCTAATTAGGTCCTATTTTGAACTTGGGGGCTTGATTTCGGGGGTCAAAACATCTCGAAATCACCTGTAACTTCGGGATTCTCTCTAAAATCATCATATTTGACGGCCCTGAAAATTTGGTGAAAATTTGTCGGGACCATGGCGCCCGGAGTGCACACAGTCCTGGACATTTTTCCCGAAATTTTAGGAGCGCGATCCAATCATAAAATAAAGCTTAACCCCAAGAAATTGGCAGGAGATTCAATCTCTAGGTCGGCCAAAAGTTGAAATTAAGACCTAGGGTTTCATATATAAGAGCTCTCTTTCTTCATTTGAAAGGATCCGGATTTTGGTTTTAGGGGCCTTCTATGCAGCGAAAGAGCAAATCTTTGGAGACTTCAACAACATTCAACATCCATCCATCAAGAATTCATCAATTTCATTCATCCATTTAGGGCTTTGAAGACATTGAAGACCAATAGGGGATCACCGACTGAAGATTGGCTTGTACCCCTCCCTTGAGGTTGGGTATGATTTCATGTTGTTTTCATGTCTTTGCATAAGCCTCATTATATCATTTGTATTCATGCTTTAGATCACTTTGCATCTTGATTTAGAGCATTTACATTATCATTTGCAAGCAATTAGGGTTTACTTTCTAGGTTGCTCTAGTTTGCTTACTTGCATTTTAGGATCTTGCACACACACAAGGTCTGCACACATAACTTTTACTATACAACTTGGCTATTCGTGGAGGTGGAAATCACCAAAGCGGGGGTTTGACTAAGGCAAAACCCTATATAGCCGCCCAACACACCTTTTCAGATATAAGTGCAGATTTTCGAATTCGAAGGACGCTGCAAATTGCAGATCCGACGGAAGCGGACCGAGACAGAACTTCACACCAAATTCCAACCTAGAAGACCAGGACAGGGGCATGGGGCGCCCTGGTCCTGCCAGGACAGGGGCGCTGGGCGCCCTGGTCCTTGGGACAGTGGCCCTGGGCGCCTTGGTCCCTCTGTCAGACAGCAAGTTTCAGACAGCTTTTTAGGTTGCAGAATAGCAGTTTCAAGAGCAGTTTCAAGGGCAGTATCAGGACAGTGGCGCCTGCACCCCCATCCCGAACATTTTCACTTAGATTTTAACTTCGGGTAAGCATTTGCATTCTTGTCTTGTCCTTGTGTTTACAGCTTTCCATTGTTTAATCTCAATCTGCAATCTTGTTATTAGTTCATACTTGCACTTTGGGTTAGGAATTGAACTTGCATCATTCTATCTATCATTTGCAACAAAGGAATAGAAATCCGAATAGGTAGCCCGTGGCTCTCTCTTCCACAAAAAGAAGTAGCCAATTGTGTGATACCTCTAGACTCTTTCGTATTCCACAAGTGTGTGATTGAAAGTGAGATTAGGGCATGTTTGCTTAGTGTCACTTTTTCCCCTACACAAATTTTAACTATGATTATTGTTAATATTAATTCCTTTTATAATTTAAATAATTATTAAATCCATTAAATCAATATTAATACAAATTCATTGTAATAATATTAATTAATTGAGCAAATGAATATAATGTTTCAAACATCATTATAATAATTAATTCATTAATAATGTATCCTATTAAATGTATCTTACATTAATGAAAGCTAATTTCCCCTCAATGATTTAAATCGCCATTTACAACTTAAGCTACTAAAACACCCCCCATTAAGTTATAACACCCTTTTGTTTTTTTTTAAATTAATTCAATTTTCCCTTTCAACACAAAATAACCCCTTTTAAAACAACTACCCTTTTTAAAAATTTAAATATTCACATTATAGCATATAAAAACTCTCCTCTTTTGAAATAGTTTTTTTTCCCCATTGACTCCATTTGGAATTAAACCCTTTTTAAGTATTTTATTCATTATAAGTTAACCCTATTTAGGGTTTCTTTTTTTTTAACATATCTATCTATTTTCTTTTTCTATTTGCTTTTAAACTAACCCTAACCCTAAATTGGGTTAGGGTTTTCTTATTGAATGTTACCCTTTCTTTTTGTTTTATCTTATTTTTTGGGGTTGCAGGTTGCGTTGCAGAGGGGTTCAGCCCCCCTTGCAACCTTGGTGGCATCAAAAATTATTTTTACCATGGCGGAGATGTTTACCAGTGATGTTAATGCGTTGCAGGGTCCATTGAGTTTGAACAGCAGGGCTACGTGTTATGGGCGGAACGATGGGAGGGTGGGGGGGGAGGGGCAGTGTGGTGGCAGCGCTGGGTGATCTGTGACCCACTGGTGGCGCAGCCACCACACTGCCCCCCCTCCCATCATTCCCCCCATAACACGTAGCCCTACCATTCACAATCAATGGACCCTACAACGTGTTAACACCATTGGTAATCATCTCTGCAATGGTAAAAAGAATTTGCGACGCCGCCAAGGTTGCACGGGGGGCCGAACCCCTTTGCAACCCAACCTGCAACCCAAGAAAAAAAGATAAAACAAAAAGAAAGGGTAACATTCAATACAAAAACCCTAACCCGATTTAGGGTTAGGGTTAGTTTAAAAGCAAATAGAAAAAGAAAATAGATAGATATGTTTAAAAAAAAAAAAAACCCTAAATAGGGTTAACTCGTAATAAATAAAATACTTAAAAAGGGTTTAATTTCAAATAGAGTTTTGATATGCTATAATGTGAACATTGTAATTTTTTAAAAATGTAGTTGTTTTAAAAGGGGTTATTTTGTGTTGAAAGGGAAAATTGAACTGATTTTTAAAAAAACAAAAGAGTGTTATAACTTAATGGGGGGTATTATAGTGGCTTAAGTTGTACATGACGATTTAAATCTTTGAGGGGAAATTAGCTTTCATTAATGTAAGATACATTTAATAGGATACATTATTAATGAATTAATTATTATAATGACGTTTGGAACTTTATATTCATTTGCTCAATTAATTAATATTATTACAATGAAATTGTATTAATATTGATTTAATGGATTTTAGAATTATTTAAATTATAAAAAGAAATAATATTAACAATAATCATAGTTAAAATTGTAGATTTCAATTGGGCTAGCTAATTAATAATAACGTTGTGTTGGCTTTATAGGAATAATTTATTCAGTTTTAATTAATGGGAATTATTAGTAAATGTTAAGTAATTGAAATATAATTTATTAGGTAATATATTTAAGATAAATTGGATGGCTTTCAACACTTAGATATAATTTAAATTAATTTGATTATCAAATCTCTTAGGAGGAGCTTGCCAAGATGAGTGTGCTCTGCAACTAGGGCACGAAACTTGGTGGTGTCGTTGGCTACCGCATGCGAGGGCTCCCTAGCCTTGTTGGGAAGCCCTCGAATCATTTATTACCCTTCCTGCAATAAATGGAGTCGAATAAAGATGGCCCCAATAACCCAAAACAACCCATTCTTCCCTCTGCGAACACTCAAGAGCAACGGAAAACCTTTAGCCAGGCGGTGGAGGGCAAGCGGTTTTCATTCCCCGAAGATGCAAAGTTTGAAGCCACTCTCCACCATGAAGATGAAGTCAATCTCACGGTAGCACAAGGTGAGGTCCACTCTTCCAAGTGCATTACCGTTAAACCTAATGACTCTATGCTCTCTGCCATTTCTTCTGAGATTTCTAGACTTAGGGATTCAACAAATTTTTCCGTCGCCTTTGATGTAAATAACTTACAATCTCGTCAATATATGAATAAATGGCTGCAAGATGTGTGGGTCAATAAACTAGGGTTTCACTTTTCATTTTATAGAATGATTCAAAAGGGTTTATTTCTAATTTTCTTTGATAATAAGCAAAGCCAAAGCAAAATTGTAAATAAATAGTTTTTGTCAGTAGGAAATTCGTCTTTTAGGGTTGTTCGTTGGGACCCCGAAGCTTGTAACGATGAAATTCTTTCCCTTTCCTTGCCCAAAATGGATAACCATTAAGAATGTTCTGGCTTTCCTTTGGTCCTGTGTTGATAAAATTGTGGAACGCTTGGGGAAAATTGTAAAAATTAACTCTTCTCCCTCGGTACTCCCTCATCTCGATGCTAGACTGCTTATTGCCTTGAAACCAGGTATGGTTTACCCTGTAGAAATTGTTATTTGCCTCAACAATAAGACTTACTATTGTTCAATTGAGTATATGGGTGGAATAGATGCCTGCCACTTTTATAAGGTTAGTGGCCATTTTAGAAGTAAATGTCCCTTATTATCAAATAAATCTTCAAGGTCTAAAACTTGGGCCTCTGCCATCCTCTGAACCTGTCCCCTCATGTCCCTTTATCGCCCTTCCCCACCTGCTTCTTCTCCCTCCCCCTCTCCGCTCCCCCACAACCCTCCCCCTCCTCTTCACCCCCCCGATGGCTAACTCCATCCTAGACTACAACAATGATATCAAGGCAGCCATCATCGCTGCTCAACCTCTCCCCTTTAATCCCTCTGAAACAGTTGATACTCCTTCTCATCTCTCAAACCCAAGGACCCTTAATGCACAACAATTAGTGATGGAAAAACTAAGAAAAGCAGCAGAAGCTAGGAAAATTCTTGAACAAAACCTCTTCAAGCAGAAATTGGAAATTGAAACCTCTCGGAGCCAGTTACCTGACCTTGAGGACATTGATTGGGGTGTTCCATATATGGCAGACACCATTAACAAGGCCTTGGTCTAGGACCCTGAACTATCCACTTGCAAGGAACTTAATGGACTCAATACTGAGGAATCCCCTACCTTGCAAGGGGAAAGGGGAAGACCTTCTTTGGAGGAGGTACCATCAATCCCTCTAGATGATTTTGGTACTTTAGAGGCCTCTAGGGGAGACCCTACTAATGTTGTCCCCTATACTGCTAGCACCCCTATTAGTGCCCTGAAGGCAGAGTCAACTACCACTCAAGGTGTGGAGCCCAGCATAGATCCCTTCACTCCTATGAACACCAACTTTGAACAAGGACTGGCAGTTCCTCAAGATGGATTTACTATGGTTAAACACAAGAAAGCTGGGAGGAAGAGATCTCCTAAGAACAGCAAGGATAGTTCTAACAGGAAGGAATCTCGAGGTCCTGAACAAATCTCTGAGGCAAGGAAAAAGAGAGGTAGACCCTCCTCTTCTATTGCATTTGATGCTAACAATATAGCAAACAAAGAGGATTGGCCCAAGTGTTTTGAGGGATTTAAATCCCAAACTGACCCATCCCAACCAGGTGATTCATGCTGAAAATAATATCTTGGAACATCAGGGGCCTTGAGGCCCCTGATTGGAAGTACATCATAAAGAGGTTTCTTAATGCACATAAGAACATGGATTGCCTCCTCTTGCAGGAGCTAAAAGTAGTGGGTTTCACCCTGCAAATCAGTCTCAAATGTATCTGGAGGGAGGCTACCTCCTTTTACACTAATCATACCAAAGGAAAAGGTGGCTCAGCCATACTCCTTAGTCCTAAATGGGCCAACAAAGTAGTTAACTGGGGACAATCCCCCCATGCTAGAGCTATATGGGTCTCTATTCAAATGGGGAACCAGTGGTTTGGAATCTACTCTATCTATGCCCCAAATGACTATAGAGAAAGAGGAGAACTATGGAACTGGCTAACAACGCTAGAGGATATCCCTTGGATTATTGGGGGAGACTTCAATATGGTGGAATCTCCCAGTGATAAAAAAGGGGGCAACAAATTTGAATGGAAGGGAATGGAAAGGCTTCAATGCGATAGAATGATCAATAAACTGCATCTCTTTGACCCTATTGTTGGAAGGAAAGACAATTTGAACACTATATGGTACACCTAGTGCAACTATCAACAGCTAAATAAAAGGATCTACTACAAACTGGACAGGCTCTACCTCAATAAATCCCATTTTAAGATAGACAAAGGCCCTAATGGTGATCACTATCTTGTCTCTCCATTTACCATGTCAGATCACCACCCGATAATAATGGGAATTGACCTCTCCCCAGCGGCCCCCCCTCCTCCTCAAGAGCTCCTTCATTCATCCTCAACACTAGACTCCTAGAAGATGAGGACCTTCGCTCTGCCCTGGCCTTTATCAGACTATTTAACAAAAAGAATATGAACCAGCTCTCTAGTACAGATGCATGGAATGCAAACATAAAAACTTGGACAATCCTTTGTCAAACAATGGGAAAAAAGAAGGCCAAGGATGCCAGGAGGGTAGAAAGACTACTCCAAGAGGATCTATGTAATGTGGAAATGAATCTTCAGAACTCTCCCAATGATGAAAACCTCACTTGCACTCTGATGACAATCAAAGATCACCTCAGGAAGTTTCAAAACCAGAAAATTAAAGGGCTAAAAACTAGGTCCAAACTAAATTGGCTGGATTTGGGGGACAAGGGCTCCAAATTCTTCTTCCATATGCTCAAAGTTAAGGAAGCTAAGGAGAACATCAATTCTATATGGGACAATAAAACTCATATCACAGACTCCCAGGGGATCCTACAATGCTTCTTCCTCTATTATCGGAAGCTTTTTACCTCAGAGAGGTAAATGAAGACCATAGACATGCCAGAGAGCTCATTAAGCAATTGACCCCACCCAAGCTTAATGATGAGGACTTTGAGGTTGTTGGGCACCCTATCTCAAGAGAGGAAATAGCCATGGCTATCTCCTCTGTGGGCAAT
Source organism: Cryptomeria japonica (assembly GCF_030272615.1). NCBI lineage: Eukaryota > Viridiplantae > Streptophyta > Pinopsida > Cupressales > Cupressaceae > Cryptomeria > Cryptomeria japonica. The sequence goes on along the minus strand of NC_081415.1, from coordinate 723,666,862 downwards.
AGCAGATCCCCTAGACCAAATGGGTTCCCAATGGAGTTCTATAAGAAAAACATTGAATGGATTGTAGATGACCTCCATGACCTATATTTGGAGGCTATATCCAAAGGAACCCTAGGCAGAGAGATCAACCAAGGGCTTATCAAACTCATTCCCAAGGAGGGAGACAAGACTTTGGTTAAGAACTGGAGACCTATCACGCTGCTAAATGTATCTTATAAAATACTGGCCAAAGTAGTAGCAAATAGGTTAATCAGAATTCTGCCAAAGATTATTAGCCCTACCCAAATAGGATTTGTTAAAGGCGGGTTCATCCTTGAGAACTTGGTGACCTGCTGGGAGTCACTTGAATGGGCTAAGGTCTCTGGTCAGAATGGGGCTATGCTATTAATAGACTTTGAGAAGGCATATGATAGGATAGAATGGGGATTCATAATTCAGATGCTAGCTAGTGTGGGTTTCCCAGACTCCTTCTGCAAGAATGTCCAAACACTACTTAGTGATGCCAATGCAGTTGTGGAAGTAAACGGATCAAAATCTGATAACATCACTCTCTCCAGATAAATTAGACAGGGGTGTCCTCTTGCCCCGGGCCTATTTGTTCTAGCTACGAATACTATGCACTATATACTAAAGGACTTCAGCTTATCCCCTAGGGTTAAAGGAATTGCACTCCCTAACAAAAAATAAAACATTAATATACAGTTTGCAGATGACACAGCTATTCTCTTCTCCCTAGAGAAGGAAAATTTAACACATCTTCACAATATTGAGATCTTTTGCAAAGCATCAGGTAGTAGAATTGCCCTTCACAAATCTACCCTGCTAGGATGGACTGATGCCCCTCCTATCTGGCTGTCTAAGTTTGAACTAAAGTGGGGAGGCCCATATACCATCATCAGATACCTAGGAATCCCTTTCTCTATCTCCCCGAACTTGAAAGAAATGTGGAATGGTTCAGAAATAAGGTTGATAAGAAGCTCACTAAATGGAACCGGAACTTCCTATCCTTAGCAGGTCATTTTCAGGTGCGTCAGAAACTATTATCTTCATATAACATATACTACGCCTTAGCCTCGTTATTCAGCAATTATTAGTTCAACTACATACAAAAACAAATCAGGAACTTCCTCTGGTCAGATGGAAAAGGCAAAAAGAAGCAACACGTTGTTAAATGGGATTGGTGTATCAGATCTAAGATTCAGGGAGGTATGGGCCTCAAAGACCTCAAACTTCAAGGAACAGCCCTGGCTGCCAAATAGATTTGTAAAGCCATTGATGGTAACGAACCTTGGAAAGTACTTGTTAGAAACAATATTCAATGCTCCACCCCAAAAATAGCAAAAAAATGGAAGAACCTACCCATGGGAGACCTGATTGCTGGGAATTTTGAGGTCTCCCCTGCGGGGTCAGAAGTCTTCAAGTCTATATGGAAGGCCTGGAATCATGTTAGACAATACATCAACAATAAAGACATAATAGATAAGAAAGGCTCTCTCAATATAGGAAGGTCTATATGGTGGAATGTCCTACACAATGGGAAACAACTAGCCTGTCTTCAAGGATGCTCTACCCTAAAATGGCACAGCCAGGAATTGGTCACATTTGAACACATTCTAGAAGATGGGACTCTGACCTCCTAGGAAACTCTCAGCTCTAAATTCAACCTTCCCCTCTCCCAGGCCAGAACCTATACCATCCTTAAGTCTGCACTTGCTCCTATCCTTCCCTCTCCTAACCCCTCCTCCCCCTCCTCTCTAGCCTCCCTCTGTTGGATAGATGGATCTCCCCTTTTGCTAAGAAAGGACAAAATAATCTACTCAGCCCTTTTTGATTCTATGGATATCCTTGACCACCTTAACTGCACCTAGAACCTTTCTTGGGATTCAAAGTAATGGCATTCTAGCCTCTTGAGATTCTGGTCTAACCCGACTGAACTAAAGAAGAATTTTTTTGCTTGGAGACTCCTGCTTCATAAACTGCCACTTAAGGACAACAACGGTGACCCCCTACTATGCAAACTTTGTCGTATCCCTAAATTTGTATACCACATTTTTTTTTGTTGTTATTTTGCTAAAGAAGTCGGGAATCTATTTGGTATCTCAATTAATAGCAATTGTTTTAGTATTGAAGAGATGGTATTTGGTTATATTAGAGGTGGCAATAAACATGTTAATCTTTTCTGGTCTGCTCTCTCCTTGGAAATTTAGGAATGATGATATGTTTAATGGTAAGAGTAGGAACCTCACTGAGTCTCTTAGGAGACACATCCGCTACCTTGTTGCTATGCAGGTCATCATGGTACTAAGACTAGAGGAAGAAAAAATTGACAAGTGGCTAAAGAATGGGTCTACTCTATTTTTCATTAGAGAGCTCTCACATGGCTTCACTTGGGATCCCATGGGAAGCAATAAGACTCATTTTGAACAAGGGCTTATGAGATACATGCAAGAGATGGAGGCACGGCAACAAAGAGAAAACTTCATTGAACTAGAGCTGGAAGGACTACCCTCCCACCCCTACAGAGATCAGTTTGTCGAAGGAAATGTGTTGGTCTAGTGCGAGGGAGAGCTAGGTTGGACTGCATGGCTCCCCCCCCTCATGGGAGACAACAATGATCATGATTCCTCCTTTGTGTTTAGTTAGTTGTATACCCTGTGATGCTTTTTGATATTTCTATCATTTTGTGTAATTTTGTAATTCAGCTCCAATGTAAATGATCGTATATCATGTCTCGTGATCCCGCCTGATATAGCTCCTATAGCTTATGTTTTAACTCTTTAGTTGGTTGCAAGGTATGTAGCCAAAACTCTCAAATTTTGTAACTGTTGTTTATATGATGCTTAATACAAAAAATCGCTTAGGAGCTTGGGAAAGGTCTTAAGCCTCCTAGTTAAATAAAATAATCGCCCGCATTAGAGGCCCATTCATACTGACACTTAAGCTATCTTTTAGTGAAACTAATTAAGTTATCACATCTATTTAAACGTAAAACACAAGTATTTTACTATTAATAAAAAAAAATTGTTGTTGCGTTTTTGCCCAAAAGTTTGGTCTTTCCTTTTGGATCAGCATTATTACTTCCTGTAGCAGTAGCAACATTCTCCTTCTTTTGGGCATTGCTTATTGTGATGGTTTTCCCATCACCATTCTCACTTGAAGATACAAATTGAATGTCCCTCTTTGATAAATCTATACTGGTAGAACATTGGCCAGTCTCATACCCTATGCCTATAGAATCCTTTGAATGCTTTTGCATCTTCAACATATCTTCTAATGCTTTTGTGTTGCTTTCACATTTCAATCTCAACTTGAGATCTTCCTTGCAACTCTCAAGATCTTTTCTAAGATTTTCCACTTCATCTTCTATCTTTTGACACTCCTTTTCTTTTGTATCCAACTCTAAGTTTATTACATCACTTTTCTCTTTAGCTTCTTCTAACTTTTGACACTCCTTTTCTTTGACTTCCTAATCTAATTTTATTACTTGACTCATCCTCTTGGCTTCCTCTAACTAAGTTGTTAAGGTGGTGATATTCAGCTTGGATTCTTCGAGTTTCTTGCTCAATTGTTCTTGTTCTTTTATGGCTGACTTCGTGTATTTTTTATATTCTTTCCTTACATTGTTTAATTCTTCAAGAACACATATTAACTCTACTTCAAGATTAACCTCGGCATCATTATCCACTTCACCTTCTTCATCACTACCAAATAAGTCCTTCTTTCTAGATTGAGTTCCACTATCACACCTTGAGGTTCTCTCCTCAATCTAGATCTTGTGTGCCATGAATAAATGAGTTTCCTTTTCATCTTTACAGCAACTGCTAACTAATTTACTTTTATTATTTGTACACTCATTTTAACCTTTCTTCTTCTTCCTCCTAGAGTTTGATTTAGTGGTGTTAGGTACTTCTCCATATATTTTCTTTATCCTATCCCATATGTCTTTTGCAAACATATATTTATTGACCTTCAAAGACATTGTATTAGACAACCCACTGAGAATATCACTTTTCGCTTCAACATTGCACTTATATTTCTTTTTAGCATTAGGGTCAGTAGGAAGTAACAAGGATAGTGTATCCATTAATAACTAACATCCAGACATCATAACCAAAGGCGAACAAATGGACTTCAATTTTTAAGCTCCAAATCACATAGTTTGTGTCATCTAACATTGGTGCGGGGAATGGCACATATTTAACCATTGTATTCACAAACTAGAATCTACCCAAGCTGGAGAAAGCTTAACTAACAAGGAACTTGGGTCTCTAATACCAATTGAAGGAACAAAAATGGACCACTAAAAGGGGGGGTGAATCAATGGAGCTTTAAAACTTGATGTTAAACTATAAAATCACTAAAGTCAAAGAGCAAGAACACACATCCACATCAAATATGCATAAAATAGTGCATACGAGGAAAACCCACGATGGGGAAAAAGCTTGGTGAGAAATGTTGCTATAGTCTACTACTCTAATCGAGCATCACAAGTAAAAGTTTCATTACAATGTTTATGGGCACCAACCCAAACGAGCACCTACCCCTAATATGATCTCCCACTCAGATGACATAAAATGAGTAAATAATTAAATATAGTTATGCACCTTGTTACAGATGATGTGTTGTAACTCACTGAAATGGGTTGTTATGTTTGCCTTGTTGATGTGTTATGTTAACACTCTAATATCTCTCCTCTACCCCCTAATATCTTTTATCCACCCATGTCTTCTCCTTATCTCTACACAACACTATCTGATCTCTTATTGATACAATTCTCTCTCTATGTCACACTATGTGTGACTAACCTTCTAGGTTATCTTCCTCTACACTCTATTCTCTGGTCTCTAGTTTCTACTCTTCATGGAAGCTCTCTTATCTCCTTTTCACAACACTCTACCTTCTTTTCTCTTTTTTCTTCACCTCACACACTACACTCTTTCAACACTTCACCACTCACTTTTTCATACACACTATTATCTTTGTATTGAGCATGGCAACAGTAAAAACTTTCACGTTAGAAGCCTAGTTTGACTAATGTACATTCGTATTTGATCTCCTATTGGTCGTCATAATTAAATGCATCCATCTATCTTCAAAAATTGTTCAATGTTTAGATTACTATCTTTTATAATCTTCACCTACTCATCGATCTGATATCTTCTCGACAAATGACAGTTGATCTTCTCAAGCCACTCAACCGGTCTTCATTCACCTCTCTTCTTCATCTCTATGATCTAATCTAATTTGACTGCAAATCATCGCTTACTGTGTGTCCATACCGCCATTCCTCACCAGCAATTTGAATTTCCATATTGGACAGAGGAATTGGATTTTCTTCGTGTGAGCTATGTCTTCAACTTCACCTTTTTTATTGGGTCAAACTTGGTCAACATCCATGTGGGAAAAAAATTTGTCGACATCATCATACTCTTGAATAATCTCTATTTGTTATGTGCATCCACATAGTTATTCTTTGTCGGCAAAGTCTCTTCTTTTGATTCGTCTCGTACTTGCCACATCAAAATCTTCTCCATCTTCCATACCACATAATAGTCGCAATCTTGTCCAAAGTGGGGTTTACTTGTTTCTCCCTTACCACAAAAGATGCTAACTATGGGACTACTTCCATCAGAGAGTTGGGCTATAAGGCACCTCAGAAACACGGAACAACAAAACGTGTGTGCGCAAAAATCCTAAAAGTGTGATTGGTCGATATGGGACTTGTGAGGACCTCTTTGACACAACACTATAGGAGATCAGGGATCGAGTGGAATGAGACTCAATGACTACAAGAACTAGTGGCTACATTTCCATCAGGGAGCGATTAACATATAAAGCAAGGGTGGGGTCCAGAACACTATCATAGATCAAGGATCAGGTGGAACGAGACTTGATGACTACAAAAACTAGTGGCTACATTTCCATCAGAGATCGATTAACCAATAAAGTGAGGGTGGGGTCCACGACACTATCGGAGATCAAGGATCAAGTGGAACGAGACTCAATGACTACAAAAACTAGTGGCTACATTTCCATTAGAGAGCGATTAACCAATAAATAAAAGGTGGGGTCCACATGCTCCTCTCTTACTGCACAACCATCGCCAGTTTGTTTGAAGTGGGGTCCACCCTCCTAATCAATGGCTATCATTGCATCGAGGCCTCCTTTTCTCTGACAAATAATCTCCCCATGAATGAACGCCCACTGTTAGATCTATTAGCGATGGAATTTCCCCTTGCGAGTGCGTAGAGACCATGGTGATAAACACAGTGTGATATCTACTCTTCTTTTTGCCAGCCATCTTTGGTCAATGCAAACATGTTGACCTATGAAATAGAGACCACCCTTTGTTCTCTATCTGCACATGTGGTGATAAATGTGGTGTTTGACCTCATGCGATAAATACTTCTTCCATCTAATTACCCCACAGGATCATTTGTCTCTAGTCGTTCTTGTTGTGGGATGCCAGGGTTACGTATTTCTCCACTATGGTGATAAACATCGTGTGTTGTGCACTCCTTGTAATAGCATATGGATAACATAGTGTGATATGTTGTATTGTAACAACACCTTTCTAGAGTTAAGCCAGTTCATCCAGTGCCTTCACAACTCTATGTCCTTTGTCCTCTATCCACCTTCAATTCCAATAGCTACCCCAAAAATGTGATCTTTGTGGCCTTTTTCTAAATACCTTCACAAATTTCATGCTTGTTCATTGCACACATACAATCAAATGTGCTCAATCTCTAGGACAATTCATCAACCAACATTTGAGACACTCATCATGTTGCATCTTTGTACTTTGCCAACATGAGACAACTCCACATCAACTAATCTGCTCTTCATCTTGGGCATTCATCAACCTGCATTTATGTCTAATGGATGTCTCTACATCTTTGTCCAGTACATCTTCTCAACTGTTGACATCAATGACAATCCAATGCCAATAGTTTTTGCATAAACACTTGTTATCACATTCAAGGAGAATCACATCATCAACCTACAATCATCTATATTAGATCTAAGGTGTATTATTCAACATTTACTTCAATATTTCAATTTAGTTTCAAGGGTTAATTCCAAACCTGAGGTTTGACTTATGCAAAAGCCTTATCCATGACACCTTCTCACTTCTTTCTGTGTGTAGGTGACAGGTTCAAGAGCTATAAATCTGAAATTAGGCAGAGTAGACCGAAAGAATTAGAACTAGGTTTTGCAAGCACAAAAAGAAGAGGTTAGGGTCGCTCCACACTCCATTGATAAAAAAATTTATCACATCTTTTGAGATAGATTATGAGCAGTATTTTGGTCCTGGGAAGATAGAGTTCAGCCACATCTGACATTTCATGGATAGGGTTGCTTAGAGATCCATTGACCCACTTTTTTACGTTCAAATTCTATTCATAGTTTCCATTCATCTTCCTCATCTTGATTCTATACTTATAGCTCCATATCAAATGTGAAAATATTTGTTCATATTCATTTATGTCAATTTTCCATCTTTATCCCTAGATCTAGCTTTCAATTTTCATATTTTTGGTATCCAATTGAACCCCCACAAAGGGAGCCATCTGAAATCAATCAGTGTTCATCCCTTTGAGGTGAATCTATTGATTTCATATCCCTTTAATATAAGGATCACATCAAATAGGTTTATTCCTTGTTTACATAGCTAATTTAGTGAATCCTTATTTCACCACCTCTCAGTGATAGAGCATGATTATGATCATATGAGATCGGGTAACTTGAATGATAAGAGAAGAGACCCCAAGATTGACGAGAGAATTTAAAAATTAAAAAGGTCTAGCATATATCATAGCCTGGCCATATTATAAAATTTCATAAAACTTTGCAAGCTCCAAGCTCTGCAAGAAGCCAAAATGTCCATTGAGGGAAGGTGACTATATATCATGAGAATCAATTTCAAAAAACTAGTACCAAGAGCAAAGCATTAGCCGATAGGAAGAGAATAGACTTGTATTAGCAAGAAGATGTTGAGGTGGACAATTCACACAGTGGAAACCCTTTTCAACATTTCATACTTGCAAGATTCACTATGTATTAGTGGTAACTTACCACTATGGAGATATGACATAGTTGGCTCAAACAATTAAGGAAGGCATTTCTATCAGCATGAGTTTTCATTAACTGTTCTTTGACATGTGTAGGTCCAATTGGGTTGTTGATGCCATTCACCTTTAAAGATATATATCTTTTTGCCTTTTTGCACATTTCAATCAAGCTCATCTATAGTCAACACCAAATATTTGAGTTGGCTCCTAGGTGTGAAATCATTTTACAAAAGGCTTCAACCTCGAGAAGATTTCCACCAACCTCCATCTTGCCACATCATAATATTGGCATGTTTTAAGCCCAAAGGTTGCAGACTTTTCATATGTGCAAATTTATTGTATGATCTTCCCAAGGCATCAAATCTCTATACTAACCATTTTTTTCATAAATGGCCATCACTTCACGTCATGCATTCCACATCATGGAAACCCACCCAAATTTTATTTAATGCATCCTTTGCATTCTATTTTCTTCATCTTCTCATCTTGCTTGTTGTTTTGTGTCATCTTCCTCAAGGTGCTATTTTAGGTCTCTAGTTGTTATGCTCATTGTTGTTTCATGATGGGCATCTCCCTTGTCAATAAGAGAATTACTCCACCCATTCTAGACTCTGAGTATTTGAAATTAGGTAAATTTTCTTTAGAAGTGCTTAGCAAGATCTTTATTATGCAATTCTCTAGAGTCGAGAGGGTTGTTAGAGTTTTGGTTGGGAGCACTATACTATATGTATACCCTCGTCTTCTATATCCCACCCAGATTGCTAGTATCTTTCTTTCTAACACCATGGACCTTCTTTCCTATGCGTTGGCGGTTGAGTTGGTGGTGAATTTTGTGAATGAAAGGCTTTTTCACCCCAACACCCTGAACTCCACCATCAAATAATACGACCTTCACTCTGGAAAGGCTCTAGTAGGTGGTTGTTTAGGAGGAAGAATCTATTAAGGAATTTTGGCTTTATTTGTATTCATTTGACCATTAAAAGATCCCTATTGGCCAGAGATGAAATAAAAGTTTATATTGCACTGTTAGTGCATAAGCTAAAGCTGGAGGAATGCTTATGTGGTCAGGTTTTTACAAAATAGGCTCCTTCTTATCACACATCAAAAGCACAATCTCATCTACCCCTACAGTCTCCTTTATGGGGATAGGGTAAATGGAGAAGAATAATTTCAAAAAAATAGAGAACCAAAAGCCTAGGGATCAAACTCTAGTGTAGAAATGAAAATCGTGTACTAAAGCTAGTTCTTCATTGCAGTTTGCCTTCTCAGCTCCTAGTTAACAACGAAGCGGCCTATTATATAGATTAACATTGCCTTTTTGTAAACTTTGGTATCATTTTTTCTATGATAGCTTGGTCCTAAATATTTTGGGTGTCATTGAGAGCACCATGCTATCAATTTTGGTCTCAAACTACCCTTACTTCATACTTTTGAAAATATTCTCTTTTACAATGTTTTTGTATGTTATTATGATGGGATGACAAATTCCCATTCCAGTAACTTTGAAGGGATTTGTCTTGTATGTTTATAGGCTCTTAGTAGTATCTTGCCATGTAAAGTGTTGAAGTATTTGTAACTAATGAGGTATGTATATTTATAGGAGTTGAGAAAATACAACACCACAGGAGCCCAAATGATCTCTGCAACCTGAAAAACCTGTTACAAGGAGAAGCAAGGAAGCAAATCACAGAAGGAACAAAAACACAAGAAAAATATGCTCCAAAAGAGAGAGCTCAATAATCTCCAAAAATGTATTGTCAATAATAATCCTTCTTCATACAAGAAAAGAAAGAACTCAACCTTTAAAAGGTCAAGAAACCCTAAAAGGGAAAACCTAGGTTTGCACATAATAATTAATTATATGCACCTAAAGTTAGCTTAAGTGTAAAAGATATAAAGGGAACTTAAATAATTAAACAAATATTGTTTAATTAATCAAGTAAATACCCGAATACTCTAACACCCCCCCTTAAGCTAGACTTAGGGAGAAGCTAAAACCTAGAACAGCTATTAAAAGCAATAAAGATGGGTCCTAGCAACAAGGCCTGATCAGGTACCCAAATATAATGAAATCTCTATGAACTGGAGAAATAGAGAAAACCACATGGGAACAAAACTCTACTCCAAAAAGAGATGGAAAAAAAATACCACTGAAGCATGAAGAACCTGCAAACTCTGTCGAAGAATAACTGTTGATCTGAAGAACCTCCACTGAAATAGAACATGACTAGGTAGAGAAGACTGTAATTTGCATGAGTGCCCTCAAATGACACTACTCGAATCAGATGGCAAACAAGGCAAACACTGAACTCGAAGATACAGATGGCATGAGAAACCAAAGCCTAAAGAGCTGATCAATCGAACCACGGAAGTATTAGAACCAACAGGACAAACCTCCCCATAATGCGGAAGTGGGAAAGGGACAGGAACACTGAAAAGAACAACCAAGAAGAACTGCATGACAAAGAATTGGGAACATCAAAGGTGCTGAGAAAAGTACAGGGTGTCGTGGAAGGAACACTCACTTGACATACATCATGAGGTGAATGTCATGGAAGGAACACTCACTGGACAAAGGTAGATGGCAAACAACAGGCAAACATCAACCCCCTCATGGCACTTAATCAATAATGCATGTACGACAAGGCACAAGATGTGCATGATCCCAAGTAAACAATGCATGAAGGCACTTTATCTCAGTGTGTTTGCATAAATACAAGCTACAATGATAATAAGACTGGAAATGGAAACGAGAACCAAAATAGAGACATCCTACCCAAAGAAGAGATCCCAGGACCTGAAACAACCAAGATATCCACCAGAGTGCTCAAATGCAACAAACTAAATAAAATATGCATGGAGAAGAATCTAGAAATAAAACTCATATGGCTAGAAAGTACACAGTACACGCTTTCTGAAAATATAAAGTTTTCAAAAAACGAAGGTCGGATGCTCATTCTATGGCTCCCGAAGTGCAAAAACAAGACCTCACTTTGATTGGAAAAAAACACAATCAAATAGCAAAATTGGGAAAAATTACCAACACCATGAGGTCTGTCTCGAAACTAGTTTTCCGACGCCTATTTGTTTTCAAAAAAACGACTCTGTATGCCCAAGATAGGGCCAAAAAACCAAACCCCCCTGAAAGAGGCAAAAAAGGGAGTCAGGTGACTCTAGTAGGTAGAGGTGGCCAGGGAGCGGCGCTCCGGTGGCGGGAAGGTGGCGCTCCGGTGGTGGTTGGGTGGTTCTCCAGTGGTTGGCGTGGGCAGCGGGTCAAGGTTGCAGTGGCGGCGGAGGCCAGGCGGAGCAGCTGGGCAGAAGGCGGTCGGGACAAGGGAGGAGGCTAGTGGTGGGAGCAGAGCCGGCGGCTGATAGCACGGGGGCTGAGCGTTGTGGCTGACGGCGATGGTGGGTCGGGTGGCGAGGGTCGCAGGGAGGCCGGGGGCTGAGCGCTACGGCGGGCGGCGGGGAAGTTGCAGGGTGGCAAGTGGGAACGCCGGCTGCGGGCCGGGGGCCGGGGAGCCGGGGCCAACAGGGAGCCGTAGATGGGGCCGAGTCTAAAAGGGCGGCGGGAGCAGCAAGTGGGCAGGGGGGCCCACGGTACCCTGCGTACCGTGGGGATCCCCCCCAAAAAAACTTTTGCCAAAAAACAAAAAAAAAATTCAAACCCTATTCTTTTCTTTTGATTTTTTTTTAAGATTTTTTTTTATAAAAAATCAAAATCCAACCTACATGTCGTAAAAAGGCAAAATATTTTTATTTTTTTTCCTCGAACTACATGTCAAGGTCGTACGGCCTGGATCTGGAGAAAAAATACTCCCAGAGGCTCAGGAACCAAAATAGGTCAAATTTTATATGACCATAGGGGTTTTCAGGCCTTCTGAGCACGATGGTGAGGTCCATTTAGGCCCAAAGTGCTCAGAAAAAAGGTCAAACCCTAGGTACAAAAAAATTCCTGAAACCCCAGATCTGCTTCCAAAGCAAAAAAATCTCAAAACAAGAACAAGTAGTTGCAAATCTGAAGCTCTGATACCATATAGGAGTTGAGAAAATACAGCACCACAAGAGCCCAAATGATCTCTGCAAGCTGAAAAACCTGTTACAAGAAGAAGTAAGGAAGCAAATCACAGAAGGAACAAAAACACAGGAAAAATATGCTCCAAAAGAGAGAGCTCAATAATCTCCAAAAATGTATTGTCAATAATAATCCTTCTTCATACAAGAAAAGAAAGAACTCAACCTTTAAAAGGTCAAGAAACCCTAAAAGGGAAAACCTAGGTTTGCACATAATAATTAATTATATGCACCTAAAGTTAGCTTAAGTGTAAAAGAGATAAAGGGAACTTAAATAATGAAACAAATATTGTTTAATTAATCAAGTAAATACCCGAATACTCTAACAATATTTTCCCTCCTGTCTATAGTCTCTCTTTTGTTAAAAGAAAATTCATGGCATTGAGCTCAACTCCCCCTCCTATATCAGTTTGTCTTCTTACTATAAAAATTTAATATTATTATTTTATCAATATATTATAGACCCCTCTAGCCTTTTTCCCAAAATAAAAAATACAAGTGCAAGCATCAAAGACATCACACCATGCTAAGGGTTGACATCAATGACACCACACTATGCTGACACCATATCTGCAACAGAAGCTTCTTCTTATATTGTGGTTGATATTGCTTGTAGTGACATCGATAGAACTATTGTACCACCTAACATGATAAAATTGGATAATGATTTGGATGACATGACTACAACTATGGAGAATCGTTTTAATTTATCCTTAATGTTCTCTAAAACATTGACTCTAGCTCCCAATGACACACATAGTGGTCCTTAGGGAATGATACATGTATGTATAGAACTAGAAGTATCCCCTTGTACTGCACTAATTGTAGCTCCTTTAGAACCTTTCCCATCATATCTTTATTATGAGAAAGATTGGTAAAGAAAAACATTTATGTAGACTAGCTTGTAGATGTGATACCTTTTGCCTTTTTGTGTTTTCTTGCATGTAATGTTTTGCCTCGTAATGTGTTTCCATGGTGTGTCTTTTGTTTTTTAAGTTCTCTTATGGTGACCCTAGTGGGATGTGCCCTAAAAATTTGTAGCTTGGTCTAGGGTTTTAAGTCTTTCCATGATCTATTAGTTCAAAGCCTAAATGCCTTAAACCCTAGGGTTGTTCATTGAATTATCTTCCTGTTTGTTATAATTTTGTGGTGAGCTTTTGTTGTCGGATTTTGGTCTCTTAAGTCAACACTTCATCCTATCGCATTGTCTTTGTGACTGGCCCCTTCTTGTTAGCCACCCAGTTGCTTTATTCTCTAAGCTTTTATTTTGTTGTGCATGTTTTGTAAGATCGATGACCCAAATGATCACGTGGCTGCACAATTAGCCTAAAATGCTCGCTCACCTTAACTCTGCAACCCCGCCTGCTCATTTGGCACATGGGCCCCACAATAATCCATCTCATTCCAAATGGACCAATAAGATTCTATCAGTTTGATGCCAGTGAACACATCAAAGAGGTGGGTCCGATGTCTTCACAATATATGTCATAGTTTTGGTTGATTACTTCACATTCATCTAACGGTCCAGATCATCACACAGTTGCACAATTAACCTAAGATGCTCATAGGAGCTAACTCTGGAACTCTATCTGCATATGTGGCGCATGGGCCCTACCAGCAATGACAATATACATTTGGACCACTGAAAAAGTGACATGTGGAAGGTTGTATGACATGGGAAGGATGTGGTTCCGACTTACCCACCTCTTGAGTATGATAATGAACGATTGTCTTTTGCAAGATCAATGGACATGATCTTCGCGCAGTTGCGCGATTAACTAGATGTGCTCAAAAATGCTAACTCCACAATCCAAAAAAAGCTTCATAAGTGGTGGCGAATAAAAAATGATTAAAGTCTCCATGCATTTATTTCTCATTCGTCGTTGACTGATGGAGATCTTGTTGTTGGGGCCCCAATGTTCAATTATGAACTTCAATGTCTAGCTCTTGCCATCAAACTAGCTTATGTGACTACAATTAATGTGCCCAGATTCTTGTTGCAATCTAGATTTTTTATTATATTAACTTCATTTTGATTCAATTCTTCACTTATTGTATTTTGGAAACACTTTGTATTGCTCTTGCAAATTCATGTCACCATTGTTAGGGTTTATGCTCTAGAATTTTTTATGCAGTCAAGGTAGGGAGATCCAATGAAGGACAACTCATCCTTGCAACCTCACACAAAAACCATGCAAAATATACTGGTAACAGGTAATACAATACCAGAAATAGCAAAAAGAACAACCGGTAACATCACAGAATACATAACTGGTAAATAATATGAACAATTCTTATTACAGTCTAAAGAATTACACATGCCACATGTTGGATCACAGTCCAAGATACAAACAATTCTTACAACACAAACATAAGATCCACAAATCATCCACATATCAAATCAGCCTCCGAAAATAGTCTTCCGGTTCTACCCTAATCTGAACCTCGGCCCTTCCGGCTTCAGTCCATCAGACCAGGATCTCGCTGGATCTACATCTTCACTCGATCTTTAAAAATTTTCTTCTATCTTCTATCTTTTGTCCTCTCAAATAATTCACAAACTTCCATTTATACCATCCGCAAATAATAACAACTTAATCGAGTCGGCCCTAAGACCAACCGGTTCATGAAACGTGCTAACGGTAACATGTCAGCTTAAATCACTAACAACAACTTACAATGCAACAAACATCAAGTGGTCCTCTAGGAACATCGGACCAGACACAAGAAACATAACTCAATGATCTACAAGACACGGGAATCAACCGCGACCCGATCCGACTTCGCTCAACACACTGCCAAACTAAGTGGTAAGAACATATCAATCGGGCCAATACCAGAATCGATAACTCACCGGGATTAAATCCAAATGCCATGAAACTTGAAAATGAAAAAGACCACGAACACAAGGGAATAAACCCAAAACCACAATGCTAAACACTCAAACAAGAATAAATGCCACGTTCTCAAGCAATTCCATTGCAAACTGCCTCAACCAGTAAGAACTACATTGTTGCTCTTGCATCAGACTCTCGGGGTTAATTGAAAAGAGAGTCCCATCACTTGATCTAGTTCGGCGATCTATCAGTAGGTACTTGCAACTGCCTCAATGTGATGCCCAAACTTTTTGGGCAAAAACCCAACAACAATTTTTTTTCTAGAAGGCATAATATCAAGTGATTACGTAAAGTTGAGATAAACTTGTTCACTAGGTGAAACACAAATGCTAACTAGATTGAATTAATCACAAATGGTAACCAGATTAAATTAATTAAAAGTGAGGGCTATCATGAGCGTACGTTAACCAAGTGGGGTAAAACCCATCCCTAGGTTAATTCGCCAACGTCCCTTGATAAGGGGTAGTCCTTAAGGATTAACTAGAGAGACCACCCCTAAATAGGTTTAATCATTCTAATTTAAACAATTATATTTTAATGGAAGGAAATTATTAAATTACTTGATATTATTATAAACCCACTCTAAAATTTAATAACATAACCCCTTAGGGTCAATACAATTAAATATCTATTTTTTTATTCCATGTGCTGAAAACCATTTAATTTATTTGAAAATAATTCTTAATTAGTTATATTTTAATTACTGAGCATTTACAATAATTCCCATAACTAAGGTTGATTAAATTATTCCTATAAGGTCAACACAACCTTTACAATTAATTAATTCACCCAATAAACTCTCCAATTTAAATTATATTAAGTGTTAATATTATTTCTTTATAGTATTAAATAATTTTAAACTCAATTAAATTAACATTAATACAAATTCATTGTAATAATATTAATTAATTAAGCAATTAAATATAAAGTTCCAAACGTCATTATAATAATCAATTCATTAAAAATATATCAAGTACATTAATGGATGCTAATTTCCTCTTAAAGATTCCAAATAATCATAAACAATAAAATTACTCCCTTAGGGATTTAAATAATCATTTACCAATAATACCCCCATTTAGTAATATAAAACACCCCTTTGGAATTAAATAAAACTCCCTTTTTAAATTAAATAAAATCTCCTTTCTCGAATTATATCAAAACTCCCCTTTTAAAAATATGGGGATTCCCCCATTTAACTCTATTTTAAAATTTAAACCCATACTTATTATTTTATTCCTTATATGAAATAAAACCCTAACATCTTATTATTTTAAAAAATCTTGCTAAACCCTAAATAGGGTTTTCTCCATCTTTTAATATGAGGTTATTCACCTCATTGTTCTTCTTTTTATTTTCTCTCTAAACCTCCCCTACCTAATTTCGGGTTAGGGTTTGCTCATTTGCTTTTGATTTCTCTTTGCTATTTCCTTTCTTTTTCTTTTTTTATCCCTAAGTTAGGGTTTAATATTTTATTTATGTTGCAGGGCCAATAGACATGGCCGAGGGCATGGCGGCGGTTTCATGGAGGGAGGCAGCGAAGGAGTTAGCAGGCGGCGGCGGTGAATAAGGGCGGCGACGGAGGGAAGTCGAGCCCCCCCGTCACAGGTGGTCCGCGAACCACCGGGGGTAGCGGCGCACACAATGGGTCGCGGTCACGGCGCACACAGTGGGTCGCGGTCACGGCACACTGTGTGTTCCGCTCCCCATGAGGTGGGGTGGAACCTTCAGCTCCCCCACTCCCGAGCCGCCAACATTTTGTTTATTTATTTATTTATTTTTTAAACAAAAGTTTTATTAAGACAGTCTTTCTTTAATTCGGCTTTCGATTTACAATATGAGATACATACATACATACATATATATATATATATATATATATATATATATATATATATATATAGTGATATATTTTTCACTATGAGATAACCAGTTTTTAATATAAAACAATAGCATTTAAATATGTGTGTGTGTGTGTGTATACTCAAAGGTGAAATTCCCTATTTTAGAACATGATTATTTAATTTTAACAGCAGCATTTTATTTACATGTATTTTTAAACATATATATATATATTTATTTATTTATTTATTGTGATATATTTTCACTCTGAGATAACCAGTTTTTAATATAAAACAACAGCATTTAAATGTGTGTGTGTGTGTGTGTGTGTGTGTGTGTGTGTGTGTGTACTCAGAGGTGAAATTCCATATTTTAGAACGGGACTATTTAATTTTAGCAGTAGCATTTATTTACATACATATATACATATATATATATATATATATATGTATATATATATATACATACATATATATATATATATACATATACATATATATATATATACATATATATATATATACATATATATATATACATATATATATATATATATATATATATATATATATATATTTTAGAACGGGACTATTTAATTTTAGCAGTAGCATTTATTTACATACATATATATATATATATATACATATATATATATATATATATAGAGAGAGAGAGAGAGAGAGAGAAGTAACTTTCATTCTAATTCATAAGCTGATTGTAGTTCTATAATGCACAGAGTAAAGATTTTGTTATATATATATATATATATATATATATATATATATATATATATATATATATATATATATATATATATATATATATATATATATATATATACGTGTCTATTTACACAAATACACTTGAGAAATAGTTTTAACATGTTGATTTAATAACTCTAGACATTTAAATGAATACTAGTATATATATATATATATATATATATATATATATATATATATATATATATATATATATATATATATATATATATATATATATATATATATATATCCCTTTTTCCTTACTAACTCATACTTAGCTTAAATGTGGAGATTTTTTTTCTTTAACATTTTGGTTTAAAAATTCCTTACTACTAACAAATTAACAACTAGCATTTTAAACATCAAGAAATCATTTAAATAAATAAATGAAGTGCAAGTATATCTATTAAAAACTGCATATTTAGGTTAATTACTAACTAGACTTGGAAAACAAACTAAAAACAAGAGATAAATCTACAATATAATAAAAAGGTATTGCTTCTTATTTTTTTCCTTCCTTAGACATTATATCTGAAAATAACTCCACAACTTAACTCTTTTTTTTTCTTTGCTATTGAATAAACAAAGCATGGATAGAAATACATTTTTACTTCTTTTCTAGAAATACATTGTTCACAAGGAAATATATGAACCTTTCATTTTATACATTTTTATTGAAAATAACTAAAATACAATAGGAAGATTTAAATCTGAAAATGAACAAAGAAGTGAACTTTCAGCACACTTTAAACACCACTTTAGGAAGGTATATTTTCTCCTTCCTCTAAATGAGTTGCAGACCAACAATAAAACTTTGGATGTGACCATGGAAGCTCACCTCCCAACCTAGGCCTACAAGAGGCCACCTCCGAGCTAGGAGAACCAAGAACCAAACAGGTTACACATATACTCAACACAAACATACAAAATACAAATTTAACAAGGAAAACATTTCAACAATAACTCCCAACCCAAGGCTTGCCCATAGTGACCAAGTGACTCAAAACAATGGGGTGAAGGTGAACCAAAATCTAAGGGGAGATCTGCTTTAAAAACATTAACATACAAATGCCTTCACAAGGCTAAAATATCCTTCTACTTGGTCTCTCACATGGCCAACCATTTCCTTATGACCCCCAAGGCTTTCAAGTCAAAAACTCCCCTTATGGCCCCCAATTATTTATACAAAAATAACAGCAGCAAGGACCCCATAATCCTTGTTTATCCCTCCCTTCCTAAAAAAAAGACTTTACACCCAAAGATTGTCACAAACCCTTCACTCCAAGACCACTCTTCCCTCCCAAGGGTGAGTTTCGTTTTGACTCCCATACACAACATTCAAATGAAAGCCAAATAAAAATCAACCAACAACTTCCACCAAAATCATAAAAGCAAAGATTTTGAAAACACACTTAAACATATATTCTTTCATTCATATTCTTACACAAGAATAAACATAAATATGAAACTAACATCTATGGGTGGCAATGCTCCAACCTTCAACTCCTACAATGGAATGTATGTTGAATAAGTGCTTTCATTTCCCCTACCAAGCCAAATGCAATAGCTACAAGCCTCCTTCCTTAGCTAATTTCTATCTCCGCCGAACTAAATTCCTACTCAAGACTTGGTCTCCAAGATTGGAGAGTGGGTGATCAAAATCCCCGAGTTGAAATCTACCCTAAGTAGGCTCTCCATTCACACTTTCCAACTTCCTTGGAAAGGATGTGAGATCACATAGGTTGGTATTTCCAAATTATTACATGGTTTCTAAAAATGGGAACTAAAAAGGTAAGTGAAAGTGGGGAAGAGAAACTATCACTGAAATGGAAGGTTGTCTTACCAAAGGCAAAAGTTGAATTTTCGTCCATCTTGGAAAACCCAATTTTGAGGTGACTTGATAGTCACATGTGAGTGGTCACATGGCTAAAAATGATCCTTACCCATAGGTATAATATATGGGCCTTCAAAAGTGACCTAAATTCAACTCTAGGAGTTAGTTTGACCCCCAAAAAACCCACCTAAAGTTTCTCTACGGGTCAAACTTGTTTTGACCATACTAATGGCTCTCTAACCAAGTGGTCTCATGGGGATACAACAAGATATTTTATAATTCATAGGGTTTTACAATTTCTGTCCAAAGGACATGTCATTTGCCAACTCACACACATCACAAGTGTCAAGTGACACAATAAAATACACATCACAAAATACACTTGGCATGTCCTTTTAGGAATTAACAAAATTCACAAATACAAATTTGTACATACATTCAAGTATTCCCTTTCACGAATTTAAACACATTACATACGAGGTATTGTCTCTCCAAATAGACAACCCTTGGCTTTACTATTTCACATAAGTTGTTAGGATTCCCACAGATACTGGGAGGGGGGGGTGAATCAGTATCTAACCGGTTATAAGATTTTCTTAACTTAAAACATGTAGAGCATATTAATACTGTGTACCGATAAATAGAAAGTAATGCAATAAACAGAGACAAAAGCAACCACATGAAAAACACACCATAACACACTATTTTAACAAGGAAACCTGGTGTGGGAAAAACCTCGGTGGGATTTGTGACCCACAATATTCATTTACTGGCCAATAAGAGAATATGACTACTACAAGAGGGGCCTGCACATGCAGGAAGGCCAAGTGCCTAGAGCTCACTGCTCAAATACAAAATAGGAAGTCTCGCTGACTTACAAAATGGATTATATAAATCCAGTGTCTTGTACTGCTTCAAAATAGCATCTATAATGCCAAATCCAGTACCGGTTTCTGCTCTGCTTCTTACATAAACCCTTAACCTATATTTCGCATAATAGGTTTGCTTTATTTCGCCTAATTACATTACTCTATCTCTTATAAAATGTTCTGCAATGATCTCTCTTATATAAGAGTCATTTTACAACTTGCCAAGTCGGCTTACAATGATTTTACAATAATAAACAAAATATATTAACAACAAAATTCCTGTCGGCTTCTGTGTCGGTATGCTTCCTTTCACTGTCGGTGCCGGTGGTCTGAGTGTTGGTGTAGAGTCTGATCTTGCTAGTGCCAATGGAATGCCTTGTCGGTGTCATAGGATTGTAAGGTTGCCATCAATGACAAAACCTTCAATCACCTACAATGTCTCATTGGAGTGTGCATATGCCAACATAGGTTTGGTCTTAGTTCTCCGTATAATTTCTATGGCCACATGGATTAATTCCTACACATCTCATTTCAAACATTAGTAGTCCAAAACCACATGCATATATATATGAAAGGAAATATCCGTCAAACACATAGCATCCAATTTCACATCATTTCATGAATTGATCTCCAAATCAAGAACAATAAAGATAGAAACCAATTACTTTCCCTAGCAATCCATATGTAATCATCTACTCAATTACAACATCATAAAAATCATATAAAGCAATCATCAATTAGATATGCATAAATGAATCACAACATCATCATCATAAGTACTAAAATCATCATAATATGGAATCCATCTTATCCACTAGTTTCATGAAGATCATATGTCAAAAGGTCTCATGACCATGTTGTATCAACGTTCTATTTCGGAAGATAAATCAATAACAAAAATAAAAGATATTCTTATGACGAGTTCGGGATAGGACCCCAAACCCCTAACAGATATAAGATGCATAAGCCAATTTTATCTAATCATCCACAAGGAGATCCACATTCACTAATTTACTCAGCTAACATAGTCCGTCATATTGAATCAAAGCATCTTTACATAGTATTCCAACCATCCATGCAAGCTATTAATAAGGTCAACCATGGTCAAACTAGGTTAACCAGATTTTGATCGGGGAGGGGTACTACACTCAGGGGGTTCAACGATCTAACCACAGCTTCTGGTTGCCTCTCCTCGATGATCTACCAATTCAATCTACAGCCTGCCTCAATCGGTGATCTGTTCAAGTCTCCACCCACTAACTGCCTCAAGCTCAATCTCTAGGATCAGCGATCTACCTATAAACCTTGCTCTGCCTCACGTTCGGTGACCTGAACAAGTCCACAAGTTGCCTCAACTTCCTCTCCAACCAACTAGTGCATAACCAGGTCTTCCTCCAACAACAGGTTCACAAACCATCTCTGATACCACTTGATGCAATCAAGGTAGGGAGATCCAATGAAGGAAAGTCCAGCCTTGCAGCCTAACACAGACACCATACAAAATATACTGGTAACCGGTAATACAACACCAGAAAGAGCAGAAAGAACAACCTGTAACATCACATAATCGATAACTGATAAACAATATGAAAAATTCTTATTACAATCTAAAGAATTACACATGCCATGTGTTGGATCGCAATCCAGGATTCAAACAATGCTTACAAGACAAACATAAGATAGGTCATCCACATATCAAATCAACCTCCGAAAATAGTCTATTGGTTCTACCCTAATCCAGGCCTCAGCCCTTTCGGCTTCAATCCACCGGACTAGGATCTCGCTGGATCTACATCTTCGCTCGATCTCTTAAATTTTTCTTCTATCTTCTATCTTTTGTCCTCTCAAATGATTTGCAAACTTCCATTTATACCATCTGTAAATAATAACAACTTAATTAAGTCGATCCAAAGACCAAGTGGTTCATGAATGTGCTAACGGTAACATGTCCGCTTAAATCACTAAGAACAACTTCCAATGCACAAAACATCATGCGGTCCTCGGGGAACATCGAACCAGGCACAAGAAACATAACTCAATGATTTGCAAGTCACGAGAATCAACCGCGACCCGATCCAACTTCTCTGAACACACTACCAGACTAACCGGTAAGAACATATCAACTGGGCCAATACCGGAATTGATAACTCATCGGGATTAAATCCAAATGCCATGAAACTCGAACATGACAAAGACCATGAACACAAGGGAATAAATCCAAAACCACAACGCTAAACACTCAAACAAGAAGAAATTCCATGATCTCAAGCAATTCCACAACAAACTGCCTCAACCAGGAAGAACTACACCGGTGCTCCTGCATTAGTTTTCTGTGTAGGCCATAGTTGCATTTGTTGCATTAGTTGTTGCTTTCTCTCTAAGTTTTTTGCATTTTTATAAGCTCAATTGATCATTTGGAGTCTCAGAAGAGATCATCCTAAAGTTTTATTGTGAAACCCTAGTTATTTTTGTGTACATTCACATAAACCTTGACCTCGACAATGGTCGAATCCTCTAGCTTGGGCAAGAGGAAATTTTTTGAGGAGATAATTCCACAGCTCCCTAGGTCCACATAAACATAGAAGAGGTCTATGCCAAGGGAAACACTTGATGAATTCATAATTGACCATTTTGTCAGGTGTAGGGATGCTTTAATCCCACCTTGGGGTTTTAGCATGTGGAGAAGGGGATATAATAAGACCAAGGAACAAATCCGTCTATCAAACATATGGAATTACAATCTTGCAAGATTGGTGGTTCCAAATGTGTATGTGAATATTGAACTGGTTGCAACTATTGCTAACAATTACAAACCAAATACTAGAGAAGTTTTGGCCAAAGGGGGAGGTAGACTGACAACCATCACCAAGGAGGTCATTGATAAAGTGTTTAAGCTCAACCTTAATGTGCATATGGGGGCTTCACTTAGTGAACCTGGGTTATATCACGTGTGTTCACGGTATACTAAAGAATCCCCCTATTTTCAAAAAATATTAAACTCCTTTTTTGTCACCCCCTCCCAATACATAGCCTGAATTAAAAACCTACCTATTTCCACCAGATATTGTCTTTTTTATAGCGTAAATTAAAAAACCCCCTATTTTCACCAGATAGAAAATATATTGTTGTTGTTTTTTGGGATATTAAACCCCACAATATGAACACAAGTGATATAATATTGCCTAGCCAGTGAAGCCCCGTGAATATGGATTGGCCCATTAATCCAGAAGAATTGGAAAGGGAGTATAAGAACAATGAAGGGTTGTACAAAGATAAGCTAGCCTCTTTTAGGCCTATGGGATTGACAAGAGATGAGAGACAGCTGACTTCAAAACAAATTCTTCCCTACAATGTTAACGTATTTGTCAATTATTTCATAGAAACTTATTATGATGTGTCAAGTGTGTGTTGCAGATGCAAGAAACATGATTCCAAATTGGATGTTGGTGTTGTGTGTTGACATCCAGAATAGAGACATCAATAGCCATTTGACTATTCTACTCTGGTGGTAGAAGGTCTCCACAATACCCTTTGTGATTTCAAGAGAGGAAAATCAATGACTTTCAGGTATTACTCTTTATTGATGCATATATTCTTGTACAAGGGTCTTAAGGTTTGGCCTACATACCTACATATCACTACTATAGTGAAAGGGGAATTGCTTTCAGTCCAAGAATGGACTTATGTTTGGGATATGCATATGGATGAGTCAAATTATATGGTTTTGAAAAATCTATTTGTTAGAAAGTTGTTGAGTATCCTCTAATGAGAGGTAAGGTGGGGTCTAACTAAAGAGGTGAAGAAATTCTTAAGGCTTAAAGACCTAACACCTGAATTGGAAATCCCTCATAATTGGGGATCATGGTTTTATTTTAAGGACCACACAATTATAAGGATTTTTTGTAGCCCTGTCACTCCTAGGCTTTTTCCTATCACTGTTCAGGATAGAGTTGTTTTCTTGGAGATTATGCACCAGTTGGCAAAAGCAGTGAAGTCACTAGTTAGAGGGGCTCACAAGAAGGGATCATTGCTCCCATCACAAGTTGTGGTAGGGATGTACCATTTTACCAATAGAAAAGCATATGAAATTTTGGATTCTTTGCTGAATAGATATCACCTTCCTTGGGTTGAATATAGATATTATGACTCTGAATGGTTTATTCATGGCCTTGGAAAGGCAAAGCCTCAACACCATGAGTGGAATGATGAAGATCTTATTAGAAATGCTAAAGATTACAATGATGTTTTGAAAAGAAAGGAAAGATGGTATAAAATTCAATATATAGAACATAAGAAGAAAAGGGAAGATAGCATATACTCTCCAGCATGGAAAATGCTATTAATTCCAGAGGCAAGAATGAATGTTATCTTTTCTACTTATCTGGATGTTGATAGCATCCATCTACCTCATGAGAGGCTTAGATTGGATGTTATGCCACCAGTTCAAGAGGTGGAGGATGAAAGGCCTAGTTCTCCTGAGTCCATTGGTTCCCTAACTGAACCTGCTTCCACTCCACCATCTTCTCCACATGACCTTGAGGAGCCTTCATATGTTTCTACTTTTGCCCAAATATCATCAGAGCCTCTCCATTCACATAGATTTCTTGTAGAAGCCGCCATGAAAAAATCAATGATTGTTTCTCTATATGGTGAAAATGATGATGAAAACTATTGTAAAACCACAAAGATTCAACCACAATAAAACCCTAGTTCAACAACCAAACATTCACCATACACGAACGAAGATACCTAAGAACATGCAAATTCACAAAATAAATAATATTACTATTCACATGTCAAGTAGGGTTTGAATCTTCATTGTCTCCTATCTCCATTGATCTTATTTGATATATTTGCTCTCAGATTTTTATATGTGCACAAGAGCTCAACAAAGAACGGATTGTGGTTGAAGTAGCTTGATCACAAGAAGGCTTGATTGCATAAGTGTTGATTAGCTAGCTGGATTGATTAGGGTTTATAATGAAGAAGAGTATCCTCTTATATAGAAGACACTTTAGGAAATGGAGGGATAAGATTAAAAGGTAAAGAGGATAAATGGTCGACTAGGATTAAAGGGTAGGTAGAAGAAATAATAAAAATAGTAAGAGGGTAGGTAGAGGAAAATTTAAGAGATAAATGCATGTGTCATTGAAGGAAAAAGCTAATGAATTAATTAAATAAATAAAGATTTATTTAATTAATAGAGGAAGTGGAATCAATTAAATAAATACAATATTTATTTAATTTAGGAAAAGGACAATTTGAATAAATAAAAGTATTTATTTAAATGAGGAAAGGCTTAGAAGAGGATTAATGAATTAATTAAATAAATAATAGAAGAATACGGGACAATTTTAGGTGTCTACAACTTCATCCTCAGGAAGCTCACAGTACCAAGTTCCAGAAATCCTGAGAGTTGTCACCCCATTGCACACACTATCTCCAAGGAGAGATATTCCATTTCAAAATTATGAAGGCTTTGAATATCAAGGAGAGGCACGTCTACCTCCTCATAGGTTTGACAGCAGATTGGGTGTCAAAATTCAAGGCCCATCTCAAATGTGGGCACTTGAATCTATTAAGCTTGGGGTGACCTCAGTGAAAACATAAGTCTGAATGCTTGTGAACAATTCATGGATGATGATGAGTTTATAAACACGAGAATTCCAACAATTTGTGATCAGAAATATGGTGGATGAATTAGAAAGGAGGAAAGGCATTCAGATTGATAGATTAAGGCAAGAAAAGAGGTTAAGGTTGAAGGATGAGCTACTAAAAGCTACCAAGGAACAAATGGCTACTATGACCCTTGATATGGGGAGACAGATTATGAAGAGAAGTGGTGTACTTCTTTTGGAAGGAAGATATTTTTTCTACAATAGTTTTCTATGCCCTGAGAAGAAGACATGACATAGACCTGGATACAATGGATCCAACACAAAGAAATAAGGTTCTCTCTAGTGCTATCTTTGATGATCACCTTGATCAGTTGGTTATTTGGTGTCTACATCATGTTACAAGAAGACCAACCTTAAGTCATGAGATGGATGAATTGTTTGGAAGTTTGTTTGTCAAGAGAGTAAGTGACACGACTGCTACATAGGCTACAGACATAACTTTGAAGCTAGCAAAGTTTACCCACAAGGTTGTGACGAAAGCAGATGAGGAACTGATAAACTTATATGGCACTGAGAGGGGGGGTGTATCAGTGCAAGCAAAAACAATAACACAAATCTGATCACCACTTTAAATAACTTAAAGCTTAATAAATATAAAAGAAATATCACCACATAAGCTAACACCCAATATATCATGCTCCACATAACACAAAGATTTATACGTGGAAACCCAGAAGGGAAAAACCACGATGGGAGTTAGTACCCACAAGATTCACTATCTGCAGAATAGAAATCTTTGACTGGTTAAGATCTTACAAACATGCCCGGTTAGGAGCAGACCCTGTTAGGAGTCACCCGGTTAAGGGATTTACCTCAGCCCTGTTAAAAGCTTTGCCATGTTAGGAGAAACCTCGCTAGAGGATTTAGACTCAAGTTAATGAGCTACCCTGTTAGGGGATTTACAATTTCAGGTCTGTTAGGACCTACCCAATTAAGGGATTTGACCGTTGCAACTGTTAGGAAAACAACAATAAAATAAGTTCATAACAAAATAACAAAATAATGAAAACTTTGCAACAGTGGAAAGGATTTTACCTTCGTTTTCAAGTGCATCTTTAATATGATCTTTATTAACTGTCAGAGCAACTTTGTCTTTATCAATATCATTCATCAAATGCTCTATTCTCTTCTTCTTAAATTCCTTTTCCACATTCAAATAAGTTGCATCTTCAAAAAAATTCATTTGTTCTCCAACATCAGCAACCAATTGACTCAATTTAGCAATCGGCGAAGGAAAGTTATCTGTGTCTGTCTCTGGTAACAAACTACACAAAATCTCAACTGCACATTGTATTGTTTGAGCTTCCTTTTGTTGTTCCTTCATTCTGTTCTTCTTAGCTCTAGATTGCATGCCCGATGAAATCTCCATTAGTTTTTTAGAACTTAATGCATCCATATTGATGGGTCCTTGAGTACTTAGTGTATCATCATCTTCATCATCATCAAATTTTTGCTTAGAGGTAAGTGATAAAGGTATCACTTTAGGTTATGGTTTTACTGATTTCAATTCTTCCTCTTCTTTCTTTTCTTCAGTCACCTTCTCTTCCTTCTACTTGACCTTTACCAGTGGTGTGTTTGTATCAACTGTTTCAGTGATCACCGGTGGTTCTTCAGCTCTATGTTGCTCTTCATCTTTCTCTTGTCCCTGTTCCTATTGTTCAGTCATCTGAACACCTTCATCCTGTATATCCTCAGTGTGATCTTTCTTTTCCTCCTCAATATCAGTTACCTTAACTTTTGTATCATCATCTGGAATTATAAATGTTTCAGTTTGTACATTTACCGGTTCTGTCTTTTCTTCTTCATCTACCAGTTGGTTTCCCACAACAATCTCATCAAGTGTAAAATCACTAATATCAACATTGTTCGGAATATCTCCTACCTTAAGTTTCTCTGGTTGCTCTTCCTCCTCATCAGGTACTAAACCTAGTAACTTCTTCAATATATGCTCAAATTCCATATGAACTAATTGGGTCTCACCAATTAACAGTCTTTAAAATTTTCTTAGATCTAAAAGATGATTTAGCCTTTGCAAGAATTTTATCTATCTCCTCCTTTGTGGCTTCAGGTTGCAAGTTTTTAAGAATAAATTCTCTATCTTGTTTTACGATTGCCTGTCATCTAGCATCAAGCTTATTGTACAAAGAATTTGAAATCTGCACTTGCAATTCAATTAGGGCTTTACTATATTTATTCATCATAAAAACAACTGCATCCTCTATCTGCCTTAGTTCATTCTCACCAAAATTATCATATAATTTGTTCAATCCCTTAAGAATACCATACTCCCTCATACTTATTAACAGCTTTTCAAAAGATGTAGGTTTAGTTATCATTTTCTTGACGGATTTGATAGTACATTCTCCTACAACCTTTGACCTTTTACCACTATCTCTCAAGGCTTTCTTTTCACCTTCTAATTCAGTTTCTTCTTCATCAATGGCTATCGGTTTCTTTGCTTGTTCCTTTTCCTCTTGCTTGTTGTTATTGGTGCTTTAGGTGCAAAGGGCTCAATGACTTTACCTTTTATCTTGAATTGTATCTTGGAAGGCTTCTCCTTCTTTGCTTCAGTATGTTTCTCTTTCTTAACTTCTCCACTTCTTGTCTTCATACTGGTGTTGGTACCGGTTGGGGCACTAGATGCTCCTTCTTATTTAGATTCATATTTTTCTCTAGCCTCTACTATTGCCTCCTTAGTAAATCCTTGTTGCTTAGAAAACTGCTCAACTTCCTTTCTCACTTTCTTAGCAATTACCGGTTTGTTTAACTCAGAGTAAACTTGTAAAGATTTCTCTTTATAGGTTCCAAACCTATCAGCAGTAGCATCTACGAGTTGTGATAGAAAGTGTTCAGCATAAGCAACCAAAAGATCTTCAACTTCGTAGCCCATAGGCATCACCCAAGTTGTCATGGGATCAACTGCCTCCATCTAACATGTGTCTGTGTCAACCAAAAAACAGATGGTAACCTCATATCTACTGACAACCTGTGTCAGTATCCTCTCTCTTGCATGCATCTTTTTTTGAAAATCTTTGAAATAACCCCAAGCAATCTTACCAAAATCATTACCCAACATCCTAATGATGTTCTTCATCTGTAACAATGTCGTTGTGTTCTTAGACCACTGAACATCACCGATACCTGGAAAGAAATTCTAAAAATAGAAGAACAAACCAACAATTAGTTGTCCAAATTTAAACTTTGGTCTTTTGTCTTTTTTGATGGATTCAAGATTGAGTACCAACTGACTTCTCAATGCCTCAGACAAATCATAATCAACATTTTCTTTGATCATCTAGTAAGCAGTATGGATGGTTGCACCAGGGATGTTGTTCATCCTGCTAGAATGATATACCCGGTATCCGGTGACCATTGAAGCAAATTTTACTACAGGATTATCAATCTCATTAACAGTCATAGCTCTTCCATCCCATCATGACTTGGTCATCTTGGCAACATCATCCTTAGTAAGTGATCTCAGTATTGGAACTTCACCGGTGGAACAAAATCCAGTTACTGCATGAATCGCTTCTTTGGTGATCTTATGTGGTCGATCAAGCCACATAAACTAGTCATGCACACGACTCAAAACATATCTTACATGATCATCTTCACAATCATCAATAGAATTCAATGCATGGTGAAAACCTTTGTCGGTAACACTCTTAAATTTCTCTTTCAATACTCCATTCTTGTCACACATTACCCTATATTGATCAAATATAGCAAAAATTCCAAGATCTTCCAACTTATAGTGAATGTATGATCTAACATCCTCTACATGCAAAACTCCATATGGGACTCCGGATACGGCTCCGATGGGATCGGTTTCAATGGATTTAAAAGGGTGTCTCTTAAACTCTGGACGAGGCCTGACAGTAACATCTACCAGATGTGGTGCATCCACCTTCAAAGATTTAGACTTAGAAACAAATAATAGGATTTGTTCGATAAATACATTTCAACGCTTCCACAACTGGGGTTTAAACACTGAGAATGCACTTTCACTGATTACCAATCGTAAATCACTCCAAATATTTTGTTAATCTGATCATATGCTACTCACACAAGCTCTTCTCTGCTCTTTTCGCTCTCAGAGTGCTCTCAAGAATGCAAAGTGACAAATGATATTCAAAAAGTCCTTTTATTTTCTCATTTCCTACCGCATTAAATTCTATTCTTAGTTGTATAAACAAATAAACCCTAAAACACCATTCAATATAATACAGGGTCTCATATCACATCAAACCTACCGGTTTGATAATAAAATCACTTCACAATATTATAATGCATCAAGATATGCAGATTTATCTTACCGCACATCATATAGGAGGTCCGGAAATGGATCTGACATTAAGCTCCCCCTAAGCCTTTTAACAGATTGGTTTTTCAGTGATGAGTTCTCCACATTAGGTGAAGAATTAGGATCTTCGGATGGTTTCTCATCACTCTTCTTTTTCCAGATCTTGTTCATCTCTTCTCTTATCTCTTCCACATCAACTTTCTTCTTCCCTTTTTGGTCAGCATTTTGATTTACCAGTTGACTCATTTTAGCTCTGCAAAACTTTGCAAGGTGTTGTGGTTGCTGACAATGAAATCATGTCATACCATATGCTCTCCAAGGTCTAGCATTCCCTCTGCCAGTCCTTCTTCTGCAATTCATAGCTACATGACCATAGTTATGACAGACTGTGCAAATCACATTCATTCTCTTTTCCATCTCATAGGGACTAGACTGTTTAGCATAGGTTCTCTGCCAATTTACATTTTTTCGGTCATTAAAGGATCTCTGCCATTCACCATTAGGTTTCTAATTTGTGTGGGGTGTCGGATTATTTCCTCCACCTACATTCAACAACTCTGTGCCAATACATGTTGCAAGTATAACAATATCCATTAAAGGTTCTAGGTTTGTATCCTTGATATGAATTAGGTCTATAACCATCAAAAGAATTAATCTACTTCTAAAAACATTAGCAGTATGTCCTTTCTTATGACAATTAAAGCATACTAGTTTGTAGGGTTTCTTACCGGTGGATTTCTGGATCTTAGGTGCAGATTTACCTTCTTCAATGTTGTACTTTGTACCAGAAGGCTCACCTTTCTCAAAAGTAGTGTATCCCAAGCCTTGTGTCTCACCTTTCATCCTATGTGATTGAATTTGTCCATCAAGCATAGTGGAACTTTTGTTAAACTTTGCACGTGTTTCATTAGCATCAGCAAGTTCCTTTGTAAGATCTTCATTCTTTTTCATCAGACTTTCTCTTAGAGACATTGCCATGTCTACATTAGCCTTTATTTCTTCTTTTTCCTCATGAAGATAAGCATACAGAGTTCCAACCTCCTGGTTCAATTTAAAGATCTCGTGTTATTTTTCTCTGATCTTGTCTTCAGTTGTCCTCCTTGCTTCAAGCTATTGACTCATCCTGATGGTTAGGTGGTGTAGGAGCACCTAGGACTTAGACTATTTAGTTTTCTCAATTTTGGCTTGTAATAACCCTAGCCAAGTCAATTAGTGAATAAAGACTCCAGGAGGGTCCAAGAGTTACTGTTTAGAGTCAATGTAGGCCTAGGTTGATTTCATTCTTCTTAGGTTTGCATTTTGTGCCTAAATAGTGGTTTGAGTAGGTAGTTGACCTTCTTGATGGTCAAAAGTGTCAAAATTTGGTATAGGAATTAGGGAGGGTTAAATTAGTCTTAAACATGTTTTAAAAGTCATGAGTGATGACTTAGAATAGGTCTCATGGGTTGAGAGGACCAAAAAGTGCAAAAGTGCAAAGTTGCAAAAAGTTGTCATGACAACTTTTATCCTGAATTGGTTAGCAATGGAGTTAGGGATTGTCCAACACCCTAGAAAGACTCCAAACATGGTAAATGCTATAAGAACCCTCTCTTGCACAATTACCAAGGTTGGAGAATGTGTTTTGTAAGTTCAACAATCTGAAACTACTCATTTTCAGACTAGTTGGCAGCATTTTGGCTTGTATTTACTCATTTTGTAAATGTAAAATGGATTGAATCCATTGATCCAGTAATGGATTGAGTTTCTCTAGTGTGTTACAATGTTGTTGGTTCCTTTTCAAGCTTTCTAAATAGTTTGTATTGGTGTTTTCTTGCTTTGTTTTGCAAACAGCTAGTTTTGGCTTGTATAGCAATTTTATGTAAAATGGTTGCCCCATGAATTCCACACGTGCTACCATCACGACCTGTTGGGACATGAAGGGAAACCACTTGTATAGTGTACATATGCAGAGACAAGTGCTGGAGATGAGTTTCAATATGACTATCACCTTGTTCTAGGCGAGTCCAGGAGCAACCCGGCTAGAGGAAACAAGGTGAAATTGAAGTGTTAAGTGCAAGGGTGAATGCCAAACCACCATTTAAGATTTTGGATGGGTCCATGAAGTTGGAAAAGAGTTTCCAATGCAAGGAGAAGCCTTGAAAAAGTCATTTGGTGCCCAAACACCAACTTGACCAGTCATTGCCGGCTAGAAGGCCTAAAAACCCTTCAAAACCCTCATTTTGGGGTTAGTATATTGAACGGTGGAGTAAGGAGCCAAAACCACAAAAATAACTTGGGGTTAGGTGAAACATTGAATAAAAACCAAAATTTCTAGGGGGTCTTTTGGACCATTTTCACTCAAGCCCTAGAAAACCGGATTTTGGAGGCCTAATAGGGCTAATTCCTTGTAGCCCTTTTCTAGGCAAGATTTTGAAATCGGTAAGAAAGCTAATGATTGCAAACCTCAAATGGACCCTCAAGGCATTTAAAACATGTTAGAAGACACCTCCACACCTCTGCATCAATTCACAACAGTAGGAGGTCAAATTGACAAGTTGAAGCCAAGAAGCCATAATTGAGCATATGGGAAGCATTGTAACTTGGTAGGGTTCCTAGCTAAAACACTTCAAGCAAACACATTGGAATGGTTAAGAAGCAAGCCCTAGAAGAGACTAAGAAGGACTTGGAGGTCTAGCGAGCAACTAGGCCTGGTGAGTTGGTGGAATTGAGCAACACCAACTAGGTGAAGTGTTGAGCAAACTAGGTGAACCCCATCAAATTGGTATCAGAGCCTATAAGATTTGGGCTAGGTGAGTAGATGTCCTCAGTGGAATCTATAGGAGATAAAAGCATGGTGACCAATACAGAGTTGGCAAAGAAAGTGGATGATCAAGAGGAAGAGAATAGACTCCTGAAGGAGAAGTTGCTAGAATTGGAGAGTAAGCTTGGTGAGGTAGAAACCAAGGTAGATGAAGAGTTGGTAAAGGTGGAAGGAGCATAAGGGAAGGGTAAAGAAGTGTCAGAGATAGACAAAATACCTGAACCTGATCCTATCCTGGAGCAAGAACCTTTCCTGAAGGCATTGAAGGCCTTGAGTGGTATATCACTGGAAGGAGTGCCATTGTTCAGTGGTAAGATGGAGGCAAAAGTGGTCCTAGAATGGATAGAAGGCATGGAGAACCATTTTGAATGTGAAGGCATAACTGAAGCCCAGAGAGTAAGGGTAGCCAAGTCAAGGATGAGAGGAGCTGCTCTCACATGGTGGAAATTTGTGCAAGATGAGAGGAAGAAAATGGGTAAAGCACCCATCTCTTCTTGGAAAGGGATGTTAGTCAAAATCAAAGAAGTCTATTTCCCTGATGACTATGAAGTGCAAATTCATAGGAAGAGGCAAAACTTAAGACAAAAAGACCTTGATGTCAGCAGCTATACGGAGGAGTTTCACAAACTTAGCCTTAGATCTCATGTGGTGGAAGAAGAGAGTCTCAAGGTTGCTAGGTTCCTAAATGGCCTACGGTGGAACATCCAAGAAGAAATCAATCTAATGAGCCCAAAAACAGTCCATCAAACCTATCAACTTGCCCTTAAGGTGGAGGAAAAACTGAAAAGAAGACATGACTCAAGCAGCAATAGGGGCAGGGGTAGAGGAAAAGACAATAGAGGCCATAGAGGAGGCTTTGGAGGAAGACGTTCTGAACAAAGAACACAAGGAGAGTCTAAACTCACTAAGCAGCAAGAGAGTGGCACTAATAGAGAAGGATTCAACAGAGGAAGGGGATCTAACAGTGGTTTCAGAGGAAGATCTAGTGGCCAAGGTAGAGGTTCCTCATACTTTGCAACAATGAAGTGTTACCATTGCAACCAACTTGGTCATCCAGCATATAGGTGTCCAGAGAAGGGATCATCATCACATGGTAGTGAAAGAAGAGTGAACTATCTTCAAGAAGAGTCTTCAAGCAGCAAGACTTCAGAGGTTGCCTTAGAGTCAGAGGTAGGTGACAACTTGATGATAAGGAGAACTTTGATCAAAGAACTGGTCAGAGAAGAGCCAAGCCAAGCCAAAGAAGGTCCTTATTTAGGATCAAATGCAAGATTATGGACAAAGTTTGCAAAGTGATTATTGATTCAGGGTCAACAGACAACATTGTGTCAGAAGAGGTAGTGAGTAAGCTCAAAATGCAAAGGATGCCTCACAACAATCCCTATAGAGTCACTTGCTTGAACAAAGGCCAACATGTCCTAGTCAATGAGCAAGCATGGGTGGATTTTACCATTGGGAGGTATAAG
Organism: Cryptomeria japonica; assembly: GCF_030272615.1. Lineage (NCBI taxonomy): Eukaryota > Viridiplantae > Streptophyta > Pinopsida > Cupressales > Cupressaceae > Cryptomeria > Cryptomeria japonica. The sequence continues at coordinate 723,632,263 of NC_081415.1, read as the reverse complement.
GACAAGGTGTTATGTGATGTCCTACCCATGGATGCATGCCATCTTCTATTAGGAAGACCATGGCAATTTGATAGACAAGCTATCCATGATGGAGCCAAGAATGCATACTCATTCAAGAAAGATGGAGTCACATTCAAGATTTAGTCTATTCTTGAGGAAGGTGAAAAGAAGGCACTAGGTCCTAATGCTCTTTTGGTGAGTGAAAAGCAATTCTTGAAGACACTTGAGGAAGGTGAAGGTATAGGGTTTGCACTAGTAATGAAGCCCAAAGGGGAAGACAAGAAAGAGCAGCCAGATTTGCCCATAGAGGTGCAAGATTTGTTGAAGAAATTCAAAGGCATCGTAAGTGATGGACAGCCAACCACCTTACCTCCTAAAAGAACCATAAGCCATCAAATAGACTTCATTCCTGGAGCTTCCTTGCCTAATAAGGCAGCCTATAAATGACTCCCCAACAAAATGTTGAGATTGCCAAGCAAATCCAAGAGCTCTTAGACCAAGGCCTAATTAGGAAAAGTATTAGCCCTTGTGTTGTCCCTACCGTGTTAGCCCCAAAGAAAGGTGGTACTTGGAGATTGTGTACTGATTCTAGAGCTATAAATAGGATCACCATCAGATATAGGTTCCCTATTCCTAGAATAGAAGACCTCATGGATTGTTTAAGGGAAGCCAAGTACTTTACCAAGATTGACCTTAAAAGTGGATATCACCAAATTAGGATTAACGAGGGTGATGAATGGAAAACTGCCTTTAAGACAACAGAGGGTCTTTATGAGTGGCTTGTAATGCCATTTGGCTTATCCAATGCTCCAAGCACCTTCATGAGACTCATGAATGAGGTGATGAAGGACTTCATACGTAAATTTGTGGTGGTATATCTTAGATGATATTCTCATATTCAGTAAGGATAGGGCAGATCATATTAATCATTTGCAAGATGTATTACAAAGATTGTATGATGAAAAGCTAACCATGAACTTGGATAAGTGTGAGTTTGTTAAGCAGGAGTTGGTTTACCTTGGGTTTGTGTTGTCTCAAGGAAACCTCAAGATGGATCCTAGCAAGGTTGAAGCCAATGTAAATTGGCCTACTCCTAAGTCAGCAACAGAGGTGAGAAGCTTCCATGGACTAGCTCAGTACTATAGGAAGTTCATTAGGCAATTCAGTGCTATATGTGCACCAATGTTAGACACCATTAGAGGTGGAATCAAGGCCAATTTTCAATGGGGTGAAGAAGCAAACAAAGGTTTTGAAACCTTGAAGGAGAAGATAGCTACTCAACCGGTGCTAGTGTTGCCTAGTTTTGAGAAACTTTTCATAGTGGAATGTGATGCAAGCAATGTTGCAGTAGGTGTTGTCCTAAGCCAAGAAGAAAGACCAGTAGCCTTCCATAGTGAGAAGCTAAGTGATTCCAAGAGGAAATACTCCTCTTATGATCTTGAGATATATGCTTTAGTGCAGGTTTTGAGGAAGTGGAGACACTATCTCCTTCCTAAGGAATTTGTAGTCTATACAGACAACCAAGCATTGAGTTTTCTAAACTCACAAGACAAACTCAGTCATAAACAAATGAAATGGGTGGAGTACATGCAGGCCTACACATTCACCATTAAGCACAAGAAAGGGCAGTTAAACTGGGTAGTTGATGCATTAAGTAGGAGACTTTTGACAATCAAAGAAATCCAATTGAGGAGCATAGGCATTGACAGTTTTCAAGAATTGTACCCAGAGGATGAAGACTTCTCAAATGCCTAGAAGGTGTGTAAGGAGTATCAAAATCACTTCCATAGTGAGTATTTTGATTTTACTTTGCAAAATGGACTATTGTTTAAAGGTGGGCAGCTTTATGTGCCTAGAGGCTCAATGAGAGAAAATCTCATACAAGAGAAGCATAATGGCAGTCTTAGTGGACATTTTGGAGTCAATAAGACTCAAGAGTTGGTTCAAAGATATTACTATTGGCCAAGGATGAATCAAGATGTGAAGAAATATGTGGAGACTTGCATAGTTTGCCAAAAGGCCAAAGGTACTTCTACAAATGTCGGTTTATACCAACCTCTTCCCATACCAAATAGACCTTGGGAATGCATTAGTATGGACTTTGTAGTAGGTTTACCAAGGACAAAGCAGGGATATGACAACATTTATGTCATTGTGGACAGATTTAGCAAAATGGCTCACTTTGTGCCTTGCAAGACTACTCATGATGCATGCCAAATAGCTCATTTGTTCTTCAAAGGGTAGTGAGGATACATGGTTTACCCATAAGCATTGTTTCAGATAGGGACTCAAAGTTCATGAGTCATTTTTGGAAGACACTTTGGCAAAAGCTTGGCACCAACCTCTCTTTTGGATCAGCCTACCATCCTCAAACAGATGGGTAGACCGAAGTGGTGAATAGAAGCTTGGGAAACTTATTAAGGTGCCTTACTAAGGAATATGGTCAAACATGGGATCAACTACTCTCACAAGCTGAATATGCATATAATCACACCATGAATAGGACTACCGGCAAGAGCCCTTTTGAAGTGGTCTATGGTGTGCACCCAAGAGGTATTTTGGAGTTGAGAGACTTAGGAAGTGCAGCAGCAAGAAGTGGATATGTAGAAGACTTTGCTCAATCAATGAAGGAAGTCCATGAATCAGTCAAGCAAGCATTGATAGAGAACACAAGCAAACTCAAACAAAAAGTTGATGAAAGAATGAAGAACCTACAATTTCAAGTGGGAGATCTTGTCAGGGTGCGCCTAAACAAAGCAAGGCTACAGCAAGGAGTGCCTGACAAGTTGCAAATGAGAAGGATAGGTCCATGTGCCATTCTAGCCAAGTATGGAGAAAATGCATACAAGGTGGATCTACCTAGTGACATAGGATTGTCACTGGTTTTCAACATAGCAGACTTAGTTGCCTACAAGGGACTAATTCAAGGTTCAGATTGCAGTCACTCAAAGGTATCAGATGATATGAACAACCTTCAGTTACCAACCAAACCAAATCCAAAGGCCGAGAAGGTAATGAGTTCAAGGATCGCCAAGAAGACAAGGCATCAAGCCTATTGGGAGCACCTAATCAAATGGCAGGGTATGGATGATGCTGAAGCTCCATGGGTGCTTGAGATAGAGTGTAAGAAGCTTGGAATTGATCAGAATCTGATTCCCAAGGAGGTGACATTTTTTTCTTTTGTTTTGGAGAATGGTGCAAGAGCACCTAGGACTTAGACTATTTAGTTTTCTCAATTTTGGCTTGTACTAACCCTAGCCAAGTCAGTTAGTGAATAAAGACTCCAGGAGGGTCCAAGAGTTAGTGTTTAGAGTCAATGTAGGCCTAGGTTGATTTCATTCTTCTTAGGTTTGCATTTTGTGCCTAAATAGTGGTTTGAGTAGGTAGTTGACCTTCTTGATGGTCAAAAGTGTCAAAACTTGGTATAGGCATTAGTGAGGGTTAAATTAGTATTAAAAATGTTTTAAAAGTCATGAGTGATGACTTAGAATAGGTCTCATGGGTTGAGAGGACCAAAAAGTGCAAAAGTGCAAAGTTACAAAAAGTTGTCATGACAACTTTTGAAAGTTGTCATGACAACTTTTGTCCTGAATTGGTTAGCGATGGAGTTAGGGATTGTCCAACACCCTAGAAAGACTCCACACATGGTAAATTTTATAAGAACCCTCTCTTGCACAGTTACCAAGGTTGGAGAATCAACAATCTGAAACTACTCATTTTCAGACTAGTTGGCAGCATTTTGGCTTGTTTTTACTTATTTTGTAAATGTAAAATGGATTGAATCCATTGATCGAGCAATGGATTGAGTTTCTCTAGTGTGTTACAGTGTTTTTGGTTCCTTTTCAATCTTTTTAAATAGTTTGTATTGGTGTTTTCTTGCTTTGTTTTGCAAACAGCCAATTTTGGCTTGTATATAGCAGTTTTATGTAAAATGGTTGCCCCGTGAATTCCACACGCGCTACCATCACGGCCTGTTGGGGCATGAAGGGAAACCACTTGTACAGTGTACATATGCAAGGACAAGTGCTAGAGATGAGTTTCAATATGACTGTCACCTTGTTCTAGGCGAGTCCAAGAGCAACCCGGCTAGAGGAAACAAGGTGAAAATGAAGTGCTAAGTGTGGGGGTGAATTCCAAACCACCATTTAAGATTTTGGAGGGGTCCATAAAGTTGGGACAGAGTTTCCAATGCAAGGAGAATCTTTTACAAAGTCATTTGATGCCCAAACACCAACTTGACCGATCACTGCCAGCTAGAAGGCCTAGAAACCCTTCAAAACCCTCATTTTGGGGTTAGCATATTGTATGGTGGAGTAAGGAGCCAAAACCACAAAAATCACTTGGGGTTAGGTGAAACATTGAAGAAAAACCAAACTTGCTAGGGGGTCTTTTGGACCATTTTCACTCAGCCCTAGAAAACAGGATTTTGGAGGCCTAATAGGGCTAATTCCTTGTAGCCCTTTTCTAGGCAAGATTTTGAAATCGATAAGAAAGCTAATGATTGCAAACCTCAAATGGACCCTAAAGGCATTCAAAACATGTTAGAAGACACCTCCACACCTCTGCATCAATTCACAACTGTAGGAGGTCAATTTGACAAGTTGAAGCCAAGAAGCCATAATTGAGCACATGGGAAGCATTGTAACTTGGTAGGGTCCCTAGCTAAAACACTTGAAGAAAACACCTTGGAATGGTTAAGAAGCAAGCCCTAGAAGAGACTGAGAAGGACTTGGAGGTCTAGAGAGCAACTAGGCCTGGTGAGTTGGTGGAATTGAGCAACACCAACTAGGTGAAGTGTTGAGCAAACTAGGTGAACCCCATCATTAAGCCTTCTAGCTCTCTCCTCAGTTTTGCCTTCTCATAATTCAGTTTTTCAACTTTAGTAACCAATGCATCCATGTTTGCTTCATACAAAGAACTACTTTTAGTAAACTCCATCAATTGTTTTGCAAGCTCTCTTCTCTTAGAAAGTGAGGCTTTATACTTGTCTTTCAATGTATCTAGGGCTTCCTCAGCTTCTGCAAGCTGGTTAGATAGCTCTCTATAACTCATGCATTCCCCCATGTCTGTCTTAGGGATCTTTCCCAAGCGGTTAAGCGTTAAGGGAATTAAGCTCTAATACCAATTGATAAACTTATAAGGCACTGAGAGGGGGGGTGAATCAATGCAAGCAAAAACAATAACACAAATCTGATCACCACTTTAAATATCTTAAAGCTTAATAAACATAAAAGAAATATCACCACATAAGCTTACACCCAATATATCATGCTCCACATAACACAAATATTTATACCTGAAAACCCAAAAGGGAAAAACCACGATGGGAGTTAGTACCCACAAGATTCACTATCTACGGAATAGAAATATTTGACCAGTTAAGGTCTTACAAACATGTCTGGTTAGGAGCAGACCCTGTTAGGAGTCACTCGGTTAAGGGATTTACCTCGGCCCTATTAAAAGTTTTGCCCTATTAGGAGAAACATCGCTGGAGGATTTAGACTCAAGTTAATGAGCTACCATGTTAGGGGATTTACAATTTCAGGCTTGTTAGGACCTACACGGTTAAGGGATTTGACTGTTGCAACTGTTAGGAAAACAACACTAAAATGATCTGCATGTAGCACCTTTGTGCCTGATAAGATCCACTTCAGTTTCCTTCAATACATCAACAACACATCAATATAGAGCTTCTCAATTTACCGCACAATCAAACTCTCAATATTTGCTCATGATCTCATACTTTATCTCATAACTCATCACACCTTTTATAAACATCAACTTAGTCGTCTAATATCCTTGGAACAATTTCCTAGGTTCAATGAATCTAGACAATCTTACACGTCACGCTTTACTTATGTCGGCCACTGACATAACAAGCCAAAAATAAAAAATTATGTGTACCAGTTTACCGATCTTAGTGACATTGTTCTACCGATTAGTTGTTCATCATGATTGACTACTCTGTACAACATAACTCGCTCATCCTGTTGAATCTGCCGCTGCAATATGAAACATAGCTACCTGATACAATCTCCAACACTCTTGCAAAACCGCATCACCTAACTCTTCATTAATCGCTCATATTGGTTGCTTTCAATACAACTTTTTTCTTATTTACCGGTTGAAGTCATATTTGTCAGTTCACTGATAAACTATCTCCTCTAACGGTTATGCTTTACCGGTTGGCCTAAAAGACTTAGATGACTATCAAAACATAGTTGCCATCAATGACAACATAAAACAAGTCAGCATTGAACTTATTACATCAAAACATCATCATCAAGCCAGCAGGAAGTTCATATCCTGAGGGATAGGGTGCAGTCACTACAGGAACAATTGCAGGCAAGGCCAACATACAAACCTCCTGGCATGCTAGAACATTCCTCTGATGAGGAAATGGGACTAAGAAGAGATCTGGCTTAGGCTAGGATAGACATGACACAATTGAATAATGAAGTTGAATTATTGAAAGCAGATGCCTCGAGGATGAAAAGGAAGGAAATAACAAAGATAATACAATCTTTGCTTGAAACCAAGGTTAATGCAATCTTGGATCATGTTGATGCTTCTTGGGATGAGCATAGATAGATATTAGGACTTATTGAGGAGCATTTGAAGTAGCAAAATTTTCTGTCTTGCTCACTATTTTATATGAGTAAAATAATTTTAGTACTAGAAGTTGCTTTGATTAGGCCTCTTCCTGCCTACTTATATGATATTTTGGTTCAATTTAGATCAAGTTTTAAAATAATAAAACAAATTTTCATTATCCATAAAATGTATACACAAAAAATAAAGGTTAAACTCAGAAGCTTCCAGTCTTTGGTTACGAGCCACATGCCAGCCCTATTTGATAGAGAAGGGAGCAATGCAGAAGGAAGAAAAGTGTTAAGCTCAAAATCAAAATGGAAGACAAAAATTGGGGCAACTCTAGACCCAATATTGATAGATATTTTTACAGATGAAGTATAGATATAGAAGAAATTAGAGTCACACATGGATACAATTTCAATACTTGACAGTGGGATGACAAAGATGGAGGTGGAAATATCGGAGATAGATGATGTCAACTATCAACAACATATCAAAAGTCTGCAAGAGTTCAAACAATATGGATTTGGATTTTTCTAATCCTTCTCCCTTTTGTTTCTAAATTTTGAATTTTGAATTTGTAGTTTCCTATCTTTTTGAAAATATTGTTTATTTTCTTTCTGTCGATGTATTAAATCAAAAGGAACATATTTCTTGGATAGATGACAAATCTATGACACTTTCAGAAGATATTGACTTTTATCTTCTCTGATAAATGCATATCCTTTGTGAATATTTTGTAAGTAGCTCGTTGTCCATGTGTACTTAATAGATCTGCAAGGTTATCATACTTTCTAGCTTGATAAGGGAGCTCAAATGAAGAAAAGGAGGATTCTTGGTCATCCACAGCAACTATCACCTACGAAGAGAGATAGGAGAATCTTTGTCCCTATCGGGAATCTCAAAAAGTTGTTTTGTTTTTTTCCTAACATGCGGTCACCTAATTTTTGAAGTTGCAAAAGGCTTGAAGCTTGTTGCATCCTCAATTTTTCTATAAGAGGATAATCAAGGCCTTCTGTAGAGGTTAGCGAGATAGAGAAGATAAAAAAAAAAAGAAAAATAGAAGTCTAAAATAGGAATTATATTTCACCAAGGGTGAATTTTTCACAGAAAAATCCATAGTTTTGCAACATAGTATTGTAACCAAATCCATATTCCACTTGCAATCTCTTTGCAATGGATATGCATAAGTACTTTGCAGTTATACAAGCATCTTGAAATCAAATTCAATGATTTCCAAGTTGTTTCTTTTATTTGTCATCTAGAATCTTATATAAATCTATGAATCAAGGATTTTTTGTTTATGTTTCTGCACTACGTAGTTGAGTTCAAATGAATTTAAGCTTCTTCTAAAGTGGAGGATTAAATTGCTTATTTCAGTCAAAGGGATTCTATGTAGAGAACAAGTACTAAGTTGCAATTTTCAAATTCATTCATGTTGTGATTGATATCAAATATTAATCATGTTAGGTAAAAGATGTTGTAGGGTTTGTATATCTTATATTGTAATAATGGTTCATCTTGCACAATGGATGAGGCACTAGTTATGTGATTGTATTGTTGACTATGGCACTAGAAGAGGATTGAATTAAATCTTTCAATTGAGTTTTCATTTTATGAATTTTACCTTTGAGTATTAGGATAAATCAGTTCTTATAGTGATTCAAGATATTGTGTAAGAATAAAAGTCATATCCTACATATTCAAAACTCCTTTGTTTCATTCAATAGCCTAAGAACATATCTATTGCAGTACTAGAACGAAATTGAAGATACCAAGGTACTGTTAAAAGGGATACCCACCTAGGTCCTACAGAGCATCAAGTGGAGAGAAAGTGACTAGCTCCTTATCCCTAGTTACTATTTTGTTAGTTGGTCCACTGACCCAAAACCTTGCAGATTGAGGTTGGCTTCTCATATAGGATTCATGGAATCATCAGTTGGAAGAACCAACAGATCCTTGATGCTCCATTGGCACAAAGATACAAAGGGATTGACCTTGTGACATTATTTTGTTTGTATCTTTATTCTCTTTGTCATAAGTGTGCTTTTGTCATAAATGAGTTTTTGTTGTACATGTGCTTTTGTCTTGTCTTTCGGGACAATGCAAAGCATTTAAGCATTTAGATCTCTTCCATGTTGACCCAAAAGCCTTTGTTCCATCTTATGTGCTCTTTCTCCTTTGTACTTGTAGTTGCATTATATTTGGGGGATGAGGTTAATTCAAAACAATCATATCAATAAACATTAATTATCACATATTCATACTAATCCCAAATCTTTGGATCCCACATTTTCTCTTGTATGACCTTGTTTGTATGTGGCATCACCTCAACTTGCCTATGTTGGGAGACATTTGCTGATTGCAATGGCATTGTCCTCAAATTTTATACTACCCTAAAGGTAAATACTCTTGATTGGTGTACACAATTACTTAAGGTGGAGGCATATATTCCTTTTTATGTTTCACTTTGTTCATATTGTTGGTACATGGTGACCAATCATGTTGTTGGACTTAAATTTTAGTGATTTTGACGATCGGTGTTTTCCTCCCAAATCAATAAATAATGGAGTGCAGGGGGTAGACCCCCTCTTGTGTGGCCCAAGGGACAATCCCCCCAATGGCAACCTGGGGGTGGAGCCCATGGTAGGGATTTGTGAGCAATGCCCTCAAAGTAAAATTGTTCATTGTTTAATAAAGGAGTCAACTGTTATTTTAGTATGTAACAAACCTTTTATAAATTATCAAAAAGGCTTAATAAATGAGTGGTTGTGGAATGTAAAATCATTAGATTGTAATTTCGCTCTCTATTGGATAACAAAAGGAAAGTAGATGGTTGTTTCTCTTTGGATGTAGCCCAATTAAGTGAACTACGTTAAATTTGTGTTGTTGTAAATTTATATTTTTGCCTCTTTTATTTAGCATTATAAATAATATTATTTATTGCTCTAATTTGTCTAAACCCTAACACATACACCACAAGATTGGTTGTTCACTACAATAACACACCATGAAGATGTTTGTGCGATTGCAACACCCTCTTGTTTATCCTTGGAAACACTCTATCAAAATTACCCAACAAACAATGTATTTTGTTTGGTATGTAGTCTTTGATAATGTGGGTGTAAAGCTCACCTAATATATCTAAAAAAAATTACCAACTCGTGAGGTCTTCACTTGTTCATGAGCCACCTAGCATAACACAACTTGTTAGTGTTGTGACTTATGAACCCTCATGGACATGACTCCTAGTAAGTATCTACAAATCTTACTAGTCCTATAGGTCATGCTTTGTGTGTTGCGGACTTGACTCCTAATAAGTATTTAAATATCTTTCTAGTCCTAGAGGTCATGTCTTGTGTTTGTGGGCATGACCCCTAGTAAGTATATGAGGATCTTGTTAGTCCTAATGGTCATGTCTTGTGTCTGTGGATATGGATCCTAGTAAGAGCCTATGGATCTTAAATGCCATACCTTGTTTTCCATGTATACTTCATGTATTCTCTATGATTTTTTTGTGTATGCTTTGTGTAAATTTTTAATGTTGAATAGATTTTTTTTGACCTTGTGCTTCAAATATATGTTTACTTTGTGTTTTGCGTGCTTGACCTTGTATCTTTGCATTGTAGATTGATGGGGCTACTACCTTTTTTGAGCTTAGAGCCATCATGTCTCTTTAATGTTTTGACGAAAGGATATTTTTCTTCTCCATACTTTATTGTGGGTATGAACCTAAGTTACTATACCTACTAAAGTGGGGCTAAATGTAGTATCATAAATTGCTAAACTTATCAATTTCACCCTTGGTCTAGAACCCATTTTAGCATGTGTGTCCAATTTATGCATCAAAGTGCCTAATTTTGGGACTATTTTGGAAAACTTGATTTATTCCCCTATTCCCGACCTTTTTTACTAGCAAATTTTGCCAGGACTAGAACATCCAATGCCATTGTCCCAGAAAAATGGGCTCAACTTTTGAAGGATGAAAGTCAACCTTGCAATTTGTGTGAATCAACCTTGCTTTGTCGACCTACCCAAAAAAATTATTTTTAAAAGGTGTAAGTTTCATATAAATACAACTTCCTTTCCCATTTTTAAGTCTATCATATTCAAATAAGAAATCCACAATCTTAAGTGAGTGATTCAAATCTTTCAAGCACATATTTGCATTCAAGGAGAAAATAATTCAAGCATTCAAGTTTTCTATAGCAATGATGATCAAGTATGTTATGTCTCTTCATGTTGTAAGAATGCACTAACATGTTGCAAGACTTCACAAGCATTACATCAAGCCTTGTTTGAGATTTCATGATAGGGCCTCATACTTGAGGTAATATCTTATCACTTCAAAATTTTATCTCTTGTTTAGCCTCCATCTTTGCAAGGGCACACACTCAATCACATCATTAGCCATTGTGGAAGTGAAGACGCTAACATGTGGTTTGATTTAGGCAAGCCCATATATGGCACGACACTTTTTTCCCATTTTTTGCATGTGCATGTGTGGATCCGACAACAAGAAAGTTATAGATGAGCATAGCAAATAATGAAAGACAATGCTAGACTTTAAACAAACAAAAACCCTTGAAATAAGACACCTAGCACTCCTATCCTACTGTTTTGACCCAAATTTTCAAGAGACAAATGTGCAAAACTTACTGATTTCATTTCCAATTGTCTTTTGAAACTTGACACCTCTAGACTAGGGTTCCCAACACAATCAACCTCAGATTTTAGTGTTATATTCTTTACTATTTTCTTTACTATTTCTATCTTTCATTATGTATTTACTATATTATGTTAAATTTAGTCATTTTAACATTGATACCCTAGTTTACTCACACACACTTCAATATCTCAATTTTCCATACAAATGAAATAGGAACCCAAGTGCCTAGCCCTTCCTTGAGACAATGGCTATGCATATTCTTATTCCAAATGATATGATGGGGAATTGAAATCTTTGGTTTGCATTCATTAGCTTAGAGATCCATTTATCGACCATTTCGGTAGTATATAATGAGAGCAAACAAAGATGTTATTTACTCAAGGAAAGAAAAAGAGATAATTAAAGGATAATTAATAGAGAAGAGAGCAAGAATTTGATCATTGAGAGTAGGATCATAGGTTGATCAGCTAGATCTTGGTAGCAAAGTTGAGGTGGAGAGGCTAATCACAAAAGTTTCCTAAGATTGAGAGAGAGCAAGGAAATAGAGGAAATTGGAGAGGTAAAGAACAAAATTGGTCTTATAACTTAATTGTTAAATTGCATGAATTCATGTAAACATGATGTAAGACATTGTTGGCAAGGCATATGGATTTGTTTATGGGTGGAGAGTTAGACTTCTTATCATCATATAATTCCTTCTAATTTGAATTAATAAAATAGCATTTGTTGAAGCTTCTTCATGGTGAATAATATTATTGTTGTCACGAAGAATTGTACCCTAGCTAAGTGTAAAACTCAACTATCCTATGAAACATGGGATCATCCTCAAGTTGTGGGTAACTTATGGTTAGGATGAACCTCCAGAGAGAGTTGCTTCCCTTGATGAACCTCCTAAAACTTCAAATCTGATTGGAAAAGGGATAGAAAGACAACTTTGAAATGAAGACCTATCGATTTAGGAGGTGATGCATCGGAATTTGGAGATCTACTTGTTGCTGGAACTCACAATCCATATCAATAAAATGGTTTTCTTTGTTCACAATTCAATTTAAAACATGCAACACAAGTATTTCATAAGAAGGATTCAGATTTAATGTTTTCCTGAAGAAAAATTACTAATTTTCGCAACTTCAATATATTAGAATCAACTATCACAGCCTATGACATGTATTAATAATGAGCTTTCTTGCTTCAACATTGCTTGAATGAGATAGAATTAAAGGATTCATAAACAAAACACAATAATTGTATCAAATCATTCATCACTTTAAGAGACAAGAAATTTTGAGAAGGAAATTGTTACTCTTTATTGAATCAAAGGAGTTGCTGATACAATACTGAAAACTCGTAAAACTGAAAATTTATACTGAAAATGAGTTTCAATGCCAATGATTTTTACTGTGTACAATAACAAAGAAGAAAGTAACTAAGAAAAAGATATTACCAAAAAAAAAATTATATGAAAGAGAGTCTCTTTTCCAACTGAAAGATGGATTTGAAGTTAAAATTCAGCTCTGATCTACATGAGGGCCTTGAAATCTTCTCCAACTAATTGCCTTCATCCTTAGCTTCTCCTTCAATTTACATGTGAATCATCCTCTTTGGTTGTGCAACTTCAAAAATCATGCAAAAAGGGTCTTAAAACTTATCCAAGTTGCTTAATTGTAGGCCCAAAAATCCCCTTGACTGATGTCCTACCCATGCAGGGTCTTCAACTGGGCTTAAACTAATGCATGAGTCACAAAAACCCAATCTTCTAGCCTCCAATTGCTTCTTGACAACTTTCATGATGATTTGAATTGATTGCATGATCTTAGAAGCTCTAATTGATCTTAAAGTTTGACTCATCTTTCCAAGGCATGGGATGCTTTCAGAGATCTCAAAGTGTCACATGTTTCTTCACTTGTTCTTCATGAAGAACGCTCAATGATAACTGAGACTCCTCTTTGGGTTATCATAGCCAACATAGCATTCATCTCTTTCCTTTTACATTGTTTGATCTTCACATAATTTTGTTATATCTATTCCTTTGATTTAAGGCTCGTTGATCATTGCCTTGGCATTTGCTTGTTTTCTTGACATCTGAACTATCCTTATATTTTGTCACACAAATCTTTGCAACATTCTAATATCCTACAACTAAGCTCTTGCATATTCATCCTCTAGCATTACGATGATTGCCCTCTATTGCTTTGCCCTACTCCTCAAGGTTTTGTCATTCATGGATCACCATCATGTTGATGTTATGACCTATGTGCCTTCATGTTATCCAAATCTTATACAATGACCATATTTTGGGTGAAGCTTCTTACCAGTCTTTATAGACCTTTGGACTACTATTTTGGTGCATACTTCATGGCTACTTCAGTATCATTTCATGCTTCATGGTAACCTATCTATTACTATTTTAGACTTGTCCTTTTAACTGATGGCATGAACAAGGCTTCATCAAGGTCTTTGTGCTTATATGACGGTCCATTTACTCTTGAGAAAACTTGCTACTCAACAGTGTTTGGATGACTTATATTGCTACTATTCAAACCTCTACAAACTCTTTACTTTTTGTATTGCTTTGACTCATAACATCATTCTCACAGTTTTGAAGCTTCTAAACTTTCTTTGATATACAAGCCCTATGATGCCTTGTACCTGAATCACTAGATGTTTCTGCTCTTAACCTTGGGGTATGAACTATCAACTTGATTTGCACCTTGCTGTCATGGTCTATGATCTTCCATTTGCATATTTTCATGTCTAGGTGTTTGTTATGCACTATCATCAGTATGACTCTTAATTATCTTCTTTACTCTAGGTTTTGAATGCTTTGAACCTCTATTTTATACTATCAACTACTTGAAGACTAGCTTCAAATACCTTGCAACTTGTCTTATTCACCTTTATGACTGTCATATACCTTTCTCACTATTGTTATGTTGAATGCCTTTTGTTGCATATTTTCTTCTCACATATGCACTCCTTTTGACTAATGCGCTTTCAATAGATCCTTTACTTTTGCCTGCTAAAACCCTTGTCACGGATATGATAAAGAGGTTACTTAAGCTATCCATCATTGCAATGAGACTGAATTGTCCTTGCTAACAATATGCCTTCATTGTTTAACTATCTAATTGCTCCTTTATCCTTATCATTTTCATGTCAAGACCATTATCACAGTCATACCTTTATCACTCTACTATGACACTCCTCCACATGCACTATGACTGTAATTTTGTCCTTTTGATTGTCTTGAAAGATTATGAACTGTTGCTCAAGTGTTTGTCTTTTATGCTTCTTTGCTCATATATTCATTGTGAATTAGTTTTGAAGCTTGGACTGTGTGTGGACTGTACCCTAATATCCTATTGTCGCTAGTATTCTCCTTTTCCCTTTGTGTTGGCCCAATCCACACTTGCCTAAGTGGGTTGTTTCAAATCCGATCTCTGTCTTACGTTGTTATAACTGCATTCTCTTTATCATACTGTGTTCTAGTTCTTATATCATATTGTTACAAAGGCTCATGTAAACCTATAAATGTCTACATACCAATGTAAATTCTGCTCATTATTGCTTGTCTGTGACCCTTCTAATATTCTACTCCTGTCATCATTGTTCTTTTAATAAGACTGTCTTGTTATTGTTATGAACTGTGACTATGAGTTTGTCTTCCTTTGATCTGCCCTATCTTGGATGTTTCATGTGTTTGTTTTGTGATTATCAACTCCATTTCATGCATGAGAATAATGTATATATTGCATTATTGTGCTTTTGGCTACAACAACTCCATGGGGACCTTTGTGCTTTACTTTTCCTCTTGTTTTTGGATGTAACACTCTTACGACTGGTACCCCTAGGTGCCTGTGACTGTGAAACCCTTATAAATATTCATGCTTAGTTCCTTTTGTCATTACCATCTCACTGTCTTCAACCTGATCTATGGACTCATGGTGAACTTTTTACCTTTTGCAGTCTATTTTCTTGTCCTTGGCTAAGGTTTGTTCTAAATTTCATGCATACTAGGATTTGCATACTAGTGTATTTTTCCCTAAAGATGTGTCAAATAATGAAGGAACTGGGGTATGAAACTGATACATGACGTGATATTATAGATCAATCATGACAATTAGATGAGTGTTTAGACATCTCAAGAGACAGAGAGCAGGTTTTGACCATTTTAGTGGCATATGTAAGAGAATAATAAGACAGTGTTGAAGATCTACTGAGGCTTCTTATCTTCTTTCATTTAGGATTATCATCAAGGTCTATTCTTCATGTTTTCCAATAAAACCATTTGTATACAGATATCTTCAAGAACTCAAAAAACTTGTTAAGGCCTCATGCATGATCTACACTGAACTTTTCAGATAAATATTTTATGGCGATGATAGTACAGAAAACCTTATGAAGTTTTAAGGCTATACCAAATCTTGGGATCAAGTCTCCTGAAGGCCCTTTAATGATCATTCTACAAACTTAGTGGGATTTGTGCGAACTTTGGCCTAGAAGCTAAATGATGACTGGTTTTATCAGTAGTTTGTAACCTATTATCCTTTTGATCAGCAAAAAGTACAATAAAATCATCTTGTTTCTTTACAAGGGTTTTGTTCAGGTTTGAAACCCTACCTTCCAACGTAGATCCCACTGTTGGACTAAAGTCTTCTGATAGTCTCTTCAACGGCCTTAGGGAACTTTGCTCTGTCTTTTCCACACATGAACCTCTGCATGCTTCAAATGACTTCTCTTTTGTGAGTCCTTAATGATGAAATATAGACGGAGAAATATCTGCATGCAGCTTATCTCGCTGAAAAATCCCATCTCCCCGATGAAAGTACAAGATGAAAAGAAGAAACTCAATGTAAAACTCAAGGGAAACCCTAAATGCAACGTCAAGCCTTTCCCTCCATGTTTTTTTTTTGTTTTTGTTTTTTTTCAGTCCTTTCTTTCTTTATCAATGTTTTTTTGTTTTTTAACAAAAGCAATATCCCCTCCAAACCTCATAAACATACAAATAAAAGGTATTTGATATAAATTATTCACCTTTTCTCTTGAAAACTTCTTAACATGACCTAGGACTCTCTTATGGGATTATATTTTTTTTTTTGTATATTGTTATGTAGGATAGTCTATTTGATCCCCTTACCTAGACTACACCAAGAATTGGTCTTATGATTTAAAATAATTTTACAAAAGATCATTTAGAGAAAATCTAATATTTATTATTCTATGACAAATTGTAATTGCATTCATAAAGGTGGGCACATGTTTGGTGGTGGTTACAAAGCATTTTAGAGGAATATTCCATCTTGGTGTCCACTTTGGGAATGGGATAGAGGTGCATTGCATGTTGAAGCGTGTTTACTATAGTCATTTGCATGCCTTCCTAAGTTAGACACCCAAGAGTACATATTGTTGTATGTCTTATATTGTAGATGTCGAAGGGTTACGGAGCACCCAAGATTGATCAAATCTTATTGGTTGATGTTAATTATTATTGTACTATGTTTATTGGCTAACCATTATGCTAGGCGTGGTTTTTTGCATATGGTTTTTGCCTCTTGTTTTGAGTCACCACTTTGGTTTTTCCTATCACATTATTTTATAAATTGAAGCCATGAGATGCCAGTTTCATGTTGAGTTGTAGGCATCCGTGTACTACCACATTCCTTACAAAATTACACAACACAGAGTATTTTCATTCAAGTGCCTTTGAAAATTAATAATATTCTTGCCCGATTTCTCTTGTGGATTCTTTTCCTGAATGGATTTCTCCACGAAAATCAAGTGTCACATATAGTATTGTTGTTTTATACTTTTATGTTGAACGTGCAATCACTTTAATCATAATATTGGGTTAATCTTGAATCTCTAATTTCAGATTTGCAATCACTTTACATAAATTAATTTTGTCACTTAATGTGCCTTGTTTCTTAACAATAATGTATAACTTGCACCAATACTTTCCTTCTAAGAATTATTTTTTTACAACAAATAAGATTTGTTTTTATCAATAATATCATTGTATTGTTTGAAGTATTTATATGCATCCAATGATTTTGTTCCCTATTAGTAGATCAACAAACTCTTATGGATGATTATACAAGTACATCATATTCTACTTGCATTACCTCAAACTATTTTTTTTTACCAAAACCGGTCACTAACAGAAATTGATTCAAAGGAATGAGTCATTGTACCACTCGATTGACACATTAACTTGTTGCAATGTGTATTTCAACTAACCCATATGTTCTCACCTTCCAAGTTGGTCATCATATTCGTGTTGAGTAACAAGCTATAAGACTTTTAATAGGTTGTGTCTTATTTAACTTCCACCTTTTAAATGTTTGGTCATTGGACTTCTAACCTTTCTAGAAAATCAGTTATCAACATCTTTTTTTCTCTCAGTTTGTTTTCTTAACATTTTTGCTAATAGAAACTCCATATTTGAACTTCAGTGTCCAAGCCATTAATACGAATGTGCAATTTATTCCTCGCCAAGATCTTACAACTCCTTGAGCTCTCTTGCATCCTGATGATGAATCACGGAGTGTGATTCCAAACATTAATGGTTAAAAAATTTACACAATCAAATCCAGAAATTGTACACATTAATATACCACATAATAGAGACCAACAAGTAAAGGAATAAAATTAGTGGGTACATTTTAATAAGACTTTGAGAAGAATTTATTTACTCCATACAAAAATTAATTTCATCATTTGAACTAACAACCACTACACCAATAAACAATATATTGATCAATCAACTAGCCATAACAACTATCTAAATATTCTATTTTCAACAATTATGTCATAAAGGAGCACTCACATAAATAATGACTAATTTAAGGACCTATCTCAATCAAAGTAGTGGATTGAAATCCTAGTTAAAGAGGTGGCAAACAATAATAAATACAAAAATGGCATTTCTTAATGCTTATATGTCATTAATTGGCTATTTTTCCTTCTCTCTTAAATTTGGTAATTTTAAGTTTATACATATATTAATCATGTATATTTAATTACTATTCCATACTTCTTGGCATACTTTTAGATAATGGGAGAAGCATTCTATTTTCAAGTCTTCATAAAGGCTTTCTCCTCCCTCCATCTATCGAGGACTTGTCTTTTTTTTAGGGGGGTGATATTGTTGTTTCTTCTTCTCGTGTTGTTGGTTCTTGTTTCTTCATCTCTTGGTGTTCCTGTTTATTCATCTCCTATTGTTTTTTATGTTATGGATACTAGGGTTTCCAAGGAACTTTGTGAGATGGAGGCTTGTGTTTTGAGGGATTTTGATTCTTCGAGCCAACAATTAGGTTATTCTTGTGATGTGGTTGTTGGGAGTATTAGTAAGGATGAATGCCCTAGGGTTGCTAATGAGAATGAGGTCAAAAGGCATATACAAATTGATATTCTTAATTCTTTTATTGTTAAATCAACTACTTCCCTTAGGAATTCACTTGAGTAAATTTTGTCACAATTATCGTAACAATGATATTATTAGAAGATGGGTGATTCAAAATTGGAAACTAAGAAGCTAGGTTGAGGTAGCTTCTATGTCAAAGAATTTTATTCCTTTTTTCCTTTTTCAATATGGATGATTGCTCTAATATTTTTCTTGAAGGCATGTGGTTTGTAAGGATTGGTGGCCTTTGTCTTAAAAATTGGTCTCTAAGGTTCAACCTAATGAATGATACCATCTTCAAGTTCCATGTTTGGGTTCATCCTTCAAAGTTCATGTTGGAGTATTGGAGTGAGAAGATTTTAATGATAATTGTCAATTCTTTTGGGCAAATATTGTGCTACTGATGCAATTACCAAGTTCAAGAAGCACTTGTTCATTAGATTTTGTGTGTGGAGAAGAACAAGGTGCTACCTACTCGTATTACCTTATCTTCAAAATATGTCAATTAGGTGCATGTTCTTGTAGCAAAGTCAATCATGCTACTACTACTTAATATGGTATCAAGGAGTCCACTACTACCATTGAAGAGGTGCAAAAGAAAGATAATAAAGGAAAATCCTCTATAGATTGTTCAATGGACACCTCCTTTAAAGCTTCAAGGTTGCACAAAAGATTTGTTTGTGGTCTTCTTAAAAAAAATTCTTTTAAAAAAGAAAGCTTTTGGGAGAAGGATACTTGTACTATGGTAAAGGGAAAATCTTTGGAACAATTTGATAATGAAGGAAAATCCTCTATAGATTGTTCAATGGACACCTCCTTTAAAGCTTCAAGGTTGGACAAATGTTGGAAAAATAAATTGAATGAATGATTCAATAATCGGATAATCTATTCAACAATATACAAGCGTATATAAAGAGATTACAAGGACGACGTTCTAAATTAAGAACAAGTTTAAAATGAACTACTAAAAAGCTAAACGCTAAATAAAGCTTAAAAGCTAATTAGCTAAAAAGAAAAAGCTAAATGCTAAATAAAGCTTAAAAGCTAATTAACTAAAAAGCTAAATGACCATTAAACAAGGAACTAAATATAAGTGACTAAAATATAATTAATTATTCTAATACCCTCCCTTAATGGTCATTCTATCTACTAACTACCCTATAGAAGACACTGCACATCTTTTGATCACAAATGAAAATAACACTCTGTCGTGGTGGAGACCCTCCCTGGATTTGAAAAGTGTTAATGACCAAGAATACCAGAATCCATCCAACCTGACGTTGGGTAACCAAACTGAAACCTGAAACCATGATTTTGAGGAAAATCGGCAAACCCTCCAAAACTGAAGATACAAATCATCATTTTTGTGGAAAAAAATGGTAAAAACCCTTGAAACGATTTTTGTGGAAAAAATCAAACAAAACCCTAAAACTTTGCATGGCAAGACCCAAAACACCACATGGTAAGACACCAAACATCACGCGGTAAAACATCAGACATCATGCAGGAAAACACCAGACAACATCACGTGGTAAAATACCAGACACCACGTGGTAAAACATCAAACCTCAAGCAAAACCCTCCCATGATTTTTTTGTGGCGAAAAATCAGAAAACCCATGCAAACTTTGCAAATGACAGATAATAATTTTTAAGGAAAAAATCCTAAACCCTGCAAACAATTTTTGAGGAAAAAAAATGTGAAAACCCTGGGCCCTGTAGGACGAGGTCTAGCCTAAATCAATGTGATCAAGGCAACGATATTCAGATATCATGAACATGCGTTGATTCCAGGTGTTGTGGTAGTTGTTGAACTTCTGACTATGTTCCAACATGATGTTGGTCAAAGATGTCATCACGAAAATGGAGGTTGAATGAGGTCAACCTAGTGAAAGCATGAGACAGAAGAATCTGATTCAAAAATCAGAATAGAAGCAGCTGCACAAAAATCTGAAACCTTCGAGGAGAATTCTGGCACAAATTCCAAGGTGCAAATTTCGCAGTTTGGAAGAAAACCAGAAATTAAAATTTTTTGCACACTTAAAACAACATAAACGGCGCCCAAAAAACAGCAAAAATCCCAACGTCCACAGAAATAGCAAAAATTGTGAACTATTTTTAAATTCCAAGGCAAATTTGCTGGCACAAAATTCGAGGTGCAAAAAATGAGGCACCCAGAAAAATCTGAGACCAACCCAAAAAAGCTCTCAAAAACTCCACCAGGAATCTAAAAACAGAATGTAGATCCGATGGCTCAAAAATTGAGGCACGAAAAACAATGCACCCAGAAAAATCTTACAATGAGCCAGTTGAGGTCTCAAAAAACCCACCAAAAATCTACAACCAGAATAAAATTTCAACTTGAACTGAAGGGTCAAAACCCTAATCAAAAATTGCAGAAACCCTAGGAAAATTTTCAATCTACAAAAAAAAATCTCCAAGTTGCAAGCCCGAAAATCTCTAGAACCCTAAAAAAAACATGAACTACTGCCCAGCACAAAGAAATTCGCCCACGAACCAGAAACCCTCGAAACCCTCAAAAGCCTTAAAAAAAAAGCAAAATCATTTTTTATAAAAAACAATTTAAAAAAACCTAGAAAATATTCCAGAAAGAAGGCCATGAATTTTTATTAAAAAATTCGCCAAACTTCAAAGAATCTCGTCGACCCGCTTTGATACCATGAAAAATAAATTGAATGAATGATTCAATAATCGGATAATCTATTCAACAATATACAAGTGTATATAAAGAGATTACAAGGACGACGTTCTAAATTAAGAACAAGTCGTTTAAAGTGAACTACTAAAAAGCTAAACGCTAAATAAAGCTTAAAAGCTAATTAACTAAAAACAAAAAGCTAAATGACGATTAAACAAGGAACTAAATATGGGTGACTAAAATATAATTAAATATTCTAATAAATGTGTTCTTAAAAAAAATTCTTTTGAAAAAGAAAGCTTTTGGGAGAAGGATACTTATACTATGGTAAAGGAAAAATCTTTTGAACAATTTTTTAAAGCGCCCGAACTTTGGGTTTGTAGTGTCATAGTTGCTCCTTTTGGTTGTCCTTTGTGTTCTTGTTGAATTTTTCATTTTATCTTTCTCTTTGTTCAAGGGTCTATAGGCCCTTTCAAAATTCATGCTCACCTAATTAAAAACAATTTGACCCCAAATTTTTCCAATTTATTAGAACCTATTTTTTATTTTCTATACTTTCTATTTACAAGTTAAATATAAATTAAAAATTAAAAACTAGATCTTCATATAGACATATTAAAAGATAATGTTTCTTTAACATATAAGCTTCAAGATTTATGTAAAAAAATAAACTGAAAACCATTCCTAAAACCATAATAACTTAGATAGTAATGAGTAATGAGTAGGATGATCAATTCCCATCATAATGAGATATTCATCATAAAACAAGAGAAACAAAATATTATAATGGCAAACCCTTGTGATTGAAATCCCTTTTTAAAAATTATAATGTCAAATTCTATAAAAGTAAACTTGCGTTATAAATACTCATCATAATGATTTCAATAAACAAACACCTACTACAAGAAAATAAAATACAACAAAACTCCATGTGATAAATCCCACCACAAAAAACTTAAAAGAAAAAAAATCGAAACAAACAAATTGTTCAAAAATAAGCATGAAATGAATCTTAGAAGCCCTCTTCATATAATAAGAGCAAATAAATGTGACCTTTCATAAACAAATTAAAGACGAAAACAAATGCTCAAAATCATTCCCTTAACTGGGGAAGGAAACCCCTATAATCTACCAAACAATGCTACTATACAATCAATAAATAAAAATTATTACATATTTTAAGAAATTAATCATTCTATAAAAAAAATTGCATGTAAATTTTAAATATAACTTTTCAATAAAATTTAAAAAATTTATAAAAAAAATTATAATTCATATTAATAAATTTATCCTCATATCATAAAACTTAATCCTATGAGACAAACTTATTCTTCTATTATTATAGATTCTAAAGTCCAAAATAGGCTTCCTGGGGCCATCTATTAGAAAGGGTAATGGCCCCATACAACTTTTTGCATTTGAAAGTTTCTAAATAACAATAAAATAATTTAATAACTTCCTTGCTCTCATTCATAGATGATCTGAAAATTTACAAATAACAATAAATAATTTAACAACTTTCTTGCTTTCATTCATAAATGATCCCATACAGTTTAACCAAAGTTAGTTTAGCTTCAACTACTTAAAGAAATTAAAGATAAATCTTTAAATCTCAATCGATTCGTAATATTAGCTTTTCTCATTTCTGATTTGAGCTGTGATATGTTTTCATAATTTATTTAAATTATTTAGTTTGTTTTTTTTTGTTGTTGTTTATAGTTTTCACTATTGTAATCTTGTGTAGGCTTTCACTATTGTAATCTTGGTTTTTTATATTTATATGCTCTTTTGTTCTCATATCATAAGATTTAATTCTCTCATTGAACAAAAAGACAAACTTATTCTATTATTATAGATTCTAAAGTCCAAAATAGGCTTCTTGGGACCATCTATATTAGAAAGGCTATGGTCCCATACAACTTTTTACATTTGGAAGTTTCCAAATAACAATAAAATAATTTAACAACTTCCTTGCTCTCACTCATAGATGATGATCCGTAAGTTTACAAATAACAATAAATAATTTAACTTTCTTGTTCTCATTCATAAACGATCCCATAGCTTAATTTGAAAATTTACATACAACAAAATACTTTTAACTAAAATACTTTTAATCAAAGTTAGTTTAGCTTCAACTACTTAAAGAAGTTAAAAGATAAATCTTTAAATCTCAATTGATGTTAGAACAGTTTAAGGCATAAAAAAAAACTTTACAAAACATGTAATTTCTCCAGTATTAGGTTTTTCTCATTTCTGATTTTGAGCTGTGATATGCTTTTATAATTTCTTTAATTTTATTTTTTTGTAATTTCTCCAGTATTAGGTTTTTCTCATTTCTGATTTTGATTTCTGATTTTGAGCTGTGATATCCGGAAGTTTACAAATAACAATAAATAATTTAACTTTCTTGTTCTCATTCATAAATGATCCCATAGCTTAATTTGAAAATTTACATACAACAAAATACTTTTAACTAAAATACTTTTAATCAAAGTTAGTTTAAGCTTCAACTACTTAAAGAAGTTAAAAGATAAATCTTTAAATCTCAATCAAAGTTAGTTTAAGCTTCAACTACTTAAAGAAGTTAAAAGATAAATCTTTAAATCTCAATCGATGTTAGAACAGTTTAAGGCATAAAAAAAAAACTTTACAAAACATGTAATTTCTCCAGTATTAGGTTTTTCTCATTTCTGATTTTGAGCTGGGATATGCTTTTATAATTTCTTTAATTTTATTTTTTTGTAATTTCTCCAGTATTAGGTTTTTCTCATTTCTGATTTTGAGCTGTGATATGCTTTTATAATTTCTTTAATTTTAATTTTTTATGCTCTTTTGTATGTATATGTATGTTTTTCTTTTAGTTTTAGCTTTTATATTTTTGCTTATGACATCTTTTTTTAAGTTATTTATTATCATTAATTATTTTTATATTCATGTATTTTAACCTTCCATCTCTTTCCCCTAACCAACCCCTAGTATCCACCCCTCCACTCAATCTATTTAATCTCTTTTCCCTTGTCTTTCCCCTATCCAACCCGTAGTACCCACCCCTCCACTCCATCTATTTAATCTCTTCAAGCTGCAGCTATCCTATCATTCTGCTCTCTAACTACTTCGAAACGTGATGATAAAAAACAGTTCAAAATCAGAAATGAGAAAAACTAAAACTTTAACTATTAAAATTTATAATATAACTTTTATTTATAATTATTCAATAAAAAGATTTAAAACAAAATACCACTGTAGAAAACTCAGGAAATACTCTAGTTCCTATGAAGACCCATTCTTATACAGATATTTCGAACAATGCAATAATAATCACTGCAAAACATATTTAAAATAATAATCACTGCAAACCAAATTAAGTATCATAAACCTTAGTGGGAACCAGTTAGATGCTGGTCACCTTAAAGACCCCACAAGGAGAGAATCGTTAATTTCATGAAACAGAATGTTAGGATGTGTGTTAAGTTTTATACAGAGTATTGGCAATGGGTTTTGATTCAGGCTAAAAGACAAATTTGAATTTCAATAAAGACAAAATTCACCTTCGCCAGTTCCTCTGGAGGATTTTGATAAATTCACCTTAACCAGTTCCTCTGGATTTGATTTGATTGAATGGATTTAAATTCAGATTGAACTTAAAATTTCAAGTTCAACGTATACTAAAAGAAGTTTTAGTTGACAGGTTTTAACCCAGTCGATAAAGAGGGGCTTTGATTGATTGGTTCAAGTCCTCAAGTTTTACCAAAAACAAGCGCCACTTTACTCGTTTCCTACACAAGATTTGATTCAATAGATTTTGATTCAGATGGAACTGTAAGTTTTAAGTTTAACATATACTACAAAGAAAGTTTTCGTTCCTTAAAAAACGAGGATTGAGTGATTAGGTTTTGATTGAGATCTACAGTTAACCATAAACAAAAACCACCTTGCCTGTTGCATAAAGGTCGCTTGAAGGACTCTGTCACATGGTTTGACTGAGGCTAAACGTCAAATAAAAAGTTCCAATTTACATGTACATTATATACTACAAGCAACTTGCATCACACAAATCCTATGCTCAGGTCTTGACATGGCTTTGTTACGTGCGCACTATCAAGCATATACCAAATTTTTTTGATGTGAAGCCTTAGCCAAAAAAAAAATAGCGCGGACGCCAGATGGAAGTCTAGAACGATAAATACTTGTGTATTGAATTACACAGCCGCACCTGAAAGATGCCCAATAGGAACTTTCAACTTATTTTTAATTGAAACAAAACAACTTTCAACTTGATTGAGCCAGTGAGGTGAAAACAACCATATCTAAAACCTTTCATTGTCTGAATTCAATGAGGGATGGACACATCGTCTGAATTCAACGAGGGATGGACACATGTATTATAAAAACATATTGAAGCTTTGACATTATAACTTTGGACATATCACTTAATTTAATATATTAAAATTTGATAATATTATTTTATTAGAGTTCAATATAAAATCAAAATACCTTCCGATAAGCATCAAACTTCTGAAAGGAAAAAGCTCTAAGAATTCAAACAAGATGAAATAAATCTCAATTTTAAAACAAACATCAAGCTTCTAAATAATATATTTGATAAGAAATCTTAACATAAATAAATAACAAGGACCTGAAAACACTCCACAAGCTCTTGCCAAGTTATTACTTAAACTGTGTAAAATATTCCAGAAACGCTTGATAATTTATCACATGTACTATGGGGATACTTCAGGAGCTCTTACGGAAATACTCCAGAGGCTCTTGATAATTTAATTATATGGCTATGGAAACGTTCCACAGGCTCTTGTTAATTTATGAGCCAATAAACTTACCATTTTTTTGTCCTGCATGCGACTCAGACGACTGTGGAAATACTCTGAGAGGCTCTTAAGCTGTGCAAGTACTCCAGAAGCTCTTGCTGATTTATTACTTAAACTGTGTAAATATTCCAGAAAACTTGTTAATTTATTAAATGCCTGTGGAAAGACCTAAGGTCTTCTGGAAATGCTCCAGAAGCTCTTGCTAATTTATTGTCGACTATGAAAATACTCCAGACTCTTGCTAATTTATAAACAAATAAGCTAAGATCTTTTGTCCAGCATGCGACCAAGAGGAAAGCTTAAAGCCAACAACCCCTTTCTATTGAGAAAAAAAATTCCTCTTGCAAAGTTTCTGGCTTTTAATTAGAGACTAAGGGCAGGTCTCCATGCAACTGTTTAACTTATTTTGCTAATGATTTATGGATAAAAAGATGGATAAAAAGACTACTGCTTGTTTTTAAGCAGCCCTTTTAAATGATGCTTTTAAATAAAAATTTTAATGATATTTTTTACAAATAAAATTTAGAAGCAAAATTTAAGACAAGCAAATAAAAAAAGGAAGGAAAAAAATTGGTGAAGTCATGTGTCATTTTTCTTAATAAGAAATTGCTACTTATTTCCATCCCCTCCTTATTTTTCCAGCTTATTTTTAATTAATAAGCAACCGCTGCTCCACAAAAGTAGGAAAAGATTTCAAATTTTCCTTTCTGATAAAAATTGTATGGGAACACTTTTCACTGCTTATTTTTAAGCAGAAAATAGACTTAAGCAGTTGCATAGGGACATAGATAACCTGAAAACCATTCATCACTAGACACAAGAAAGAGAATTAGTAATAAAGAGAATTAGTCCAATTGAGGACTAATTCATCACCATCGTTAAACAGACAGTTGAAAAAAGCCACTGAAAAAGAATGGGAGGAGGATAAAAGTCGGATCACTTAAGTCAAAAACGCTTTATTTTGTAGTCCAACGATGATCTGTTCAAAGAGGAATTTTGAAAAAAATACCATCATCAAAATAAATAGCAGAAGATTCATATTGCAAAAGTTATAAAAGACGATCAGCTGCCCCTTAGACTAAAAGTCCAGAAGCTCTTGCTAATTTATTGTGGAATATGAAAATGCTCCATAGGCTCTTTCAGCTGCCCCTTAGACTAAAAGTCCAGAAGCTCTTGCTAATTGATTGTGGACTACGAAAATACTCCAGAGGCTCTTGCTAATTTATAACAAAATAAGCTAAGATCTTTTGTCCTGCATGCGACCAAGAGGAAAGCTCGAGGCCAAACCCCTTTCTATTTGAGAAAAAAAAATCCTCCAACGCCTGGCAAAGCTTCTGGTCTGTAATTAGAGTTCACAGAGACTACGCTGGGAAACATTCGTCACTAAACACAACAAAAGAAAGGGAATCAATCGTTCAGACAGAGGAAAATGCGTAATCTGCACGTCAACAGCTTTTTCAAAATCACCATTAGAAGGTTTAAATATGGGCCAAAAAGACATAATGCTCGCTAGTCCAATTGAGGACTAATTCATCTTAATCGTTAAACAGACAGATGAAAACAACCAGTAAAAAAAATGTAAGGAGAATAAAAGTCGGACCACTTTTAAGTCAAAAACGTTTTATTTTGTAGTCCAAAGATGATCTGTTCAAAAAAGGAAAATTAGGAAAAAAAAAACCATCAAAATAAATAGCTGAAAATTCCTATTGCACAAGTTAAAAAATTAAAAAAGACATGATAACTGCCCCTTAGACTATGTTTAGCTTCCTGATAAGTATATCAAGGTGGAAGATAATGTCAATTCCTCTAAAATCAACATCACATGTCAAGAAAACAAAAACTGTTCTATCAGAGAGAAGATAATTCTTGAAATCATATCTCATTCAAATCATTTTCTTGTAGAAATCAAGGTCATATTTTTTTTCCAGAAATCGACATAAATTCAATAATATATTCTTCAACACCTATGGATCAACTTCATTTTCCAGATTTTTCAAAAAGAAATTAAAAAGCTTTCAAGAATCAATATTCATAGTTACCATTGAAGTCAAAGCCATCTTTCTCTTCCATGATAATCAGAACCATAATATGGAAGAAATCCATTCTAAATGCGAGGAAAAAATACTTGGAACTAAAATTCTATAAACCATCATGATGATCTGCTACAAATATATCTTTAACATCCACTACATTCAATCCAAAAGCAACTTCTGCATATACTTGATTGGGAGAACTTAATAAAAAAGCGTTCCTTGACAAGTCTAAAATGTAAAATGGCAGCAATAAATGGTAAAACCCTGACCTGCTGGGGTCACAGAACTATACAAAGCGTATCACCCCCATGGTTTGCAACCCTCCCCATCAAAGCTGGATCGGCATCATCTAAGCGCAAAAGCAAAATTAAAATTTATGCATTGAAGAGGTACCGGTTTGACCAGCCGCACTACAGGAAAGACTGAGAAGGGCATTGCGAAGTTTCAATAACATATAGTACCACTAAACCATTCAGATTTTGTCAATTTTGGCAGCTTTGATAACAGGATTGGCCTTGGATATTGTCTCACGACCGGTGGTCTTAAAATCAAAGGTGCAGCTGTGTTTCTCGGCGTAGCGGTGCACGCCGCAGAAAGTATTTCCGCACCGACATTTAAAGCCGGTAAGACCGACGCGTTTCCGGCAGGAAAAGCAGCGATTGGGAGTTTCAGGAGGCGGCGGCGTAGACGAAGACTCTGCAACGGCCTGACTTGATGACGGTCCCGCGACGTCCACGGAAAGCTCCGAACGGCTTGGCTCATCCATATGCGGCCTCACATGCGGTGTATCGGTCGCTACAGAGCCTACGGCAAAGGATTTCTCGACGGCAGCCATGGCAGATGTGGCCTGCGCTTCCTTCAAGATGAGATCTCTGTAGCACTTTGAACAGAGATTCCTCGTTGCAGAACTGCCGAAGAATCCACAGTTGTTCGCGCAAAGCTTTATACCTTCTGGGGCTTCGCATCCCGTGCCATCGGTGCCTCTATTCCAGCTTTCTTGAGCCATTCTTTCGATCGAAAGCTTTATGTTCTCCGCCGGGCAAATAACACCTCAATTTACCACAAGTTACCTGCAAAAGGTCAAGGTCAATAACAAACCCTACTGCCTTCAAACATCTCTACAATACAAAATCGCTTTAAAAACTCAAATTACATCGCAAGCGCTCCCTCAAAATACTTTTTGCCCTATCCCCCAAAGCATCCCTCAAAAAGTTATCTCTGAAAAGCTTCTATTTCTCCCCCCCCCCCCCCCACACATCTCTCGAAGAGAACACGCAAGAACAGAAAAACAACCGTAAAATCATCGAGAGCATCATAAAAAATCAAGAGATTTCCTTGCAAGATCCTCAACGAAATAAAAAATACTTCCTCATATAACATAGAAATTTCCACAAATCGCTTCCTATGCCTCAAACTCACTTGTTAGCGAGCGACATCCTCAAAAGATCAGCCAAAAGCCAGAAAACTTCAAATATATCTTCCACGGCAATTTCTTAAAAGAGGTTAAAACATATAAACGGAAAAATAGGGGTAATTTCCCCGAATCATTTACAGCAATTCCTTGAAAATGGCTTTAAAAATAGAAAAAGAAAACATGCATCGGTAATTTCACAGAATCCTCTACATTAAGTTCTTGAAAAGGGCTTCGAAAATTTAAACACAGAGAAACTGGTAAGACTTCAGTAAATCATCCGCAGTTATTTCTTGAAAGAAGCTATAAAATAGACAAAAACATACAGAAATAATTTCACTGAAACCGCCGCATAAATTTCCTGAGACGGCTTATTGAAAAGATAAGAAAAACAGATTTTTTTTAAAAGAAAAACAAAATATACGCCGTTGAGAGGAAAATTTTCAAAGGAAAACAGAACAAAGGCACTCACAATTATGCCGACGGAAGAGTCGAAATCTCCGCTGCAAATTTCTTCCAAATCTTCGAGGCTTCGAAAGATCGCACCGACGATTGCACAGACTTAACGGAAGCTTTACAAGCTCCCGAAACCCTCAACAACAGAACAGAGCCACACGCAAGTTAGCCTTCCTTCCAAAGAAAAAGAGGGGCGATACGCACGTTTAAAGGAGGAAAAAGGCAAGTAATTAGAAGAATCCAGCTACTTTGATTTTCAATTCTTTAATTTATTTAATATTAATACGACCATAAGAAATGAAGCCGGTTAACGGGGCAGCACATTCACCCACCCACTCCAATAACGACATCTCCGAGATCGTTAGTTTATAATTCTATTTTATTATTTCCGTAAACAGCTAGTCACGCCCTTCGATATAATGTGCGGCGAGAGAAGCTGTTTCGTTTCAAATCTCAAGGCTTTTTTTTGCCCTTTGTTTCTTTCTTGGCTTGGAGGTTGAGTAATTCCGGACGTCAATTTTTTAATAGGCGTGGAAGCTTCTCTCAGTTAACCCACCGTGAGTTTGGTATACCCTCTTTCGGGATTGGAACCCTTTTAATTATGCGTTACAACTTTTTCCTATCTAATCAATTCCACGCCCTTATCGCGATAAACCTTTAACCTACACGCTCCGTTTTCCTCCCAAAATAAGAATGTGGAAGATTTGAAACTTTTTTTCCTCTTTTTTGTTCAGTCCTTTTCATTTATGTGCAATTTCTTTCTTATTCCAAAAAAGAAATGATAGGGAAAAAGCATCACTAGTCATCATAGTTAATTTCGTCCATCCACAGATCTTAAACATTACACCGGATTTTGATTTATTTTTTTAGTTATCTTTGTATGCGACTTAATTGTTTATAGCTACTTTTGGGTAGTGACGATGCATGTGTGGAATTAGTTATGCGCACAAAGGTCAAAAAGCACACATTTCAAAGTGTCGCTTGATACCTAACTAAAGATGTTTCAGTAACCGTCCACTCAAAATCGCCATTACTTGTGGACAAATGTCCCAATAGTTTTGCACAAATGTTCCAATAGTGGTGCACAAATGAGCCAATTATAAACAAAAAATGACAAAAAATGATCGACTATGGGTACAAAACAAATTTATTAATGGTGTTTTCACTATGACAGCTATTGGGGGGTCAATATGGCAACAAATGTGCGGGTATTGGAACTATGTTAGCTATTGGTGCTCTTCCCCTAGGAGGAGGAATTATTATATTTATCTTATAAAAGAAATGGTAGGGGAAGAGCACCAGTAGCCGTCATAGCTAACTTCGCACACCCACAAATCCTAAACAGTACATCAGATTTTGATTTTTTTTTTTTAGTTGTCTTCGTATGCGACTTAACTGCTTATAGCTATTGATCTGGCTTCTGGGTAGTAACGATGTACGTTGTGGAATCAGTTATGTGCACAAAGGTCAAAAAGTACACATTTCAAAGTGTCGCTTGATACCTAACTAAAGATGTTCCAGTAACCGTCAACTCAAAATCACTAGTACTTGTTGACAAATGTCCCAATAGTGGTGCACAAATGTTCCAATAGTGGTACACAAATGGGACAAATGTTCCAATAGTTGTGCACAAATGGGCCAATTAATTACAAAAAATGATCAACTATTGGTACAAAACAAATTTATTAATGGTGTTTTCACTATGACGGCTATTGGGGGGTCAACATGACAATAAGGTGACGGTTATTGGAACTATGTTATCTATTGATGCTCTTCCCCTAGGAGGAGATGGAATTATTATTTTTTATTTTTTTTAAATGTAGGAGGAGATGAAATTACTTTATTTATATGAGGGTTTAATTATTGTGCATATTTTATGAGTGGTTCACATGAACCCATCTCTCATTAGAAGTGTTCAGTCCAATTTTTATTCATGTGACTCCTCATATAAATACTTTGATTTAACAAAATGTGGAAAATGCCTTTTATGGAAAAAAATTTAAATGGAAATAATTGGATTATTTACCTATATCTCGTAATCTTTTCCCTTTTTCAATAATCAAATTACAACATGATGAGTAAATTTGCATCTAAATTAGAAGTCATCCTTTAGCTAAGCAACCATTAGTAAATGGTCAAATTCGTCATAATCATCCAATGGTTGAATCTAGCTCAATCGTGACTTTGAAGTGTGAACCTTGGTGGATGGTTACATAATCAAGGAACATATTATCATCGTCACCAATTAAGCTCAACAAATTGAACTGCAACCCTTTGTTGAGTGGATGGAATTTAACTTGATGTCTACGTAAAACTCAACCTTTTAGATGTAACTCTTGTAACTCTTTCCTTGAACTTAATATTTTAATTTTTAAGTAAACATTCAAAACTTTAATTTTTATTAAAAGATGGTTGCTTTATAAAGAGAATTGGGTTCTATTCTCTTTCAATGTGAAAGTGAATATAAATTGTAAAGCTTCTAATAGTAATTATATTTAGCTTTTTTTTCCATTGATGTTTTGATTTGCACATTCTCATTTATCATCAAGATGAGGATGATAATGAAGTAAAATTGCAATGCGAGTTCTTTAAAAATAGAGAGAATGGATTGACATGGAACTCAAGGGATCTAAGAGAGGACGTAAGGTCAAAGAAACACAAGAACCTAAAGAAAATAGGGAAAAAACGAGCAAATTTAAAAATAAAAATAAAAAGATATAGCAATTTGATAGAAACAAATTTCAAAAGAGAGAAAAAAAAAAGTAATTGAGAACGATGAAATTCGTGAATAATGAGAAGATAAAAAAAATAAAAAAAGAGAGTGATTAAGGAGGAAAAAGTCGTGATGAAAAATTAAAAATTAATAGGAATTATTAAATTAATAATATGAAAATATTAAAGAGTTGAAATTATTATAATATTAAATTAAAGATTATAAGGATAAACATAAAATGAATAAGAATAAGAATTAAAATCAATAAAGACATGACAAGCAATTCAAGAATGATTTCAAAATAATAAAAATAATAATAATGTAAATGAAACCAACGAAGAATACAACTGAACATAATAATAAAGACATTAAATAATAGTGAACAAGGGCTAAAAAATAATAATACAAATATTTGTATTGATGTCTTTCTAACAAAAAATTATACATTAAATAGAATTCACATAAAAGATCACAAATAATAGATATAGAATTCACATACAAATGCTCAAGTCTAGGAAAAATTATTTTCTATCTAAAAAAATAGATATAGAATTCACAAAAAAGATCACAAATAATAGTAGTTTTTTTTATTCTTGATGGAAAACATTTTATTTCCTAAAATGATAAAAATTTACAACTTTAAAGGTTAAAAAGTGAGACATCCTATTCAAGTGAAGCCTTTATGAAAACGATATTAATGGAATTTGTATCTTCCTTGATTTGAGTATGATAGAAGTAAACCTCTTCTTATAACATTCATCAATTTTGGTTCTCCTATAACCAAAGCTTTTATAAGATGACATATTTATTTTTTTGATTGATGAAGTGCAAGGATTTTTTAGCCTGGCCCTTGCTCTAAGTGAGACCACAAACATGGGACCTCATCCGCAACATTAACACACATCCTTCTCCCTCCCCTTACACGTCCTCCTCTTCCTCCTACATGTCATCCTTCTCATCCTCCTTCATGTCTTCCTCCTTCCTCTGGCACGTCCTCTTCCTCCTCCCACACATCCTCCTCTTCCTCCTTCTCTTCTTTTTCCTCTTCTCTTCATCCTCTGTGGGGTATGAACCTTCATGGCAATATTAACACTACCACGACTTCACCATCACACCATGGGGTCAACCCCATAAAATGATTTTTTTCATGGATATTCTTACTTTACTTTATATTAAAATAAAAATTGGAGAAAATTCAAACAAAAAAGTAGGTTAGCAAAAAAACACACACACAAAGTCTAATGGACATAGTGTGAAACAAAGATGAAAACAACATTAAGCAATTATAATTGCACCAATATTAGACAGATCCTTATCATTAAAATTAAATCGCCATACATCAACAAAGATGGTAAATATCAAAGACTTGCAACCACTATAACACCTTCCTCCTTGTTTCCATAGAGATTAAAATATTCTTTAACCTTCCTTGCCAAAACCTCGTCCATCATATCTCATCTTCTCTAAAATGAAAGATCACAAATAATATCTCACCTTACTCCTTGTTTCCATATAGATAGAAAGATCACAAATAATAATAAAATAAAAAATAAAAAATCTTAAGGCTATAATTGATTAAAAAAAAAAAATCCTAAAATGATAAATTGTATACAACTTTAAAGACTAAGGAGTGAGACATCCTATTCAAGTGAAACCTTAAAAGTCTCTCTCAACTTGAGATTAATAGAATTTTTATCTCCCATGATTTGTGCATGACACGAGTAAACCTCTTCTTATAATATTCATAATTTTTTGTTTTCATATAACCAAACGTTGAGCTTTTTTATAAATATTCTTACTTTACTTAACACTAAAATAAAATAAAATAATACAATATTTACAAAAGAATAGTGTAGTAAAAAGGCATAACCACAAAGTCTAGTGGGACATAGTTTGAAACAAAAATGAAAACAACATTAAACAGTTGTAGCTACACTAATCTTAGGTAAATGTTGTTCATCGTATTCAAATAATCTCCATACATTAACAAAGGTAATATAGTCAAAAGACTTCCAACCAGTGATAACACCTTCATACATTTTTCTTATGAAAAATTGAAATATTCCTTAACCATTTTTGCTAAACACACGCTATTAATAAATTTTTTATCTCTCATGATTTGTGTATGACACAAGTAAACGTCTTCTTATAACATTCATCAAGTTTGGTTCTCCTATAACCAAAGCTTTCATATAATGATCTTTATTTTTTATGAATATTCCCACTATACTTTATATTAAAATAAAAACAGTAAAATATTCTCGCACAAAAAAGTGGGCTGGTAAAAAGGTACACCCACAAAGTCTATCAAGAGATGGGAGATAGTTTGAAACAGAGATAGAAACAAAATTAAGCAATTATAGGTGCACTGATATTAGACAAATCTTCATCATCCGAATTAAATCCACATACATCGACAAAGCTTTCATATAATGATCTTTTTTTTTTTAATATTCCCACTTTACTTTATATTAAAACAAAAATAGTACAAAATTCACACAAAAAAGTCGGTTGGTAAAAAGGCACAACCAAAGATAGGAGATAGTCTGAAACAAAGATGGAAACAACATTAAGTGATTATAGGTGCCCTAATATTAGACATATCTTCATCATTAGAATTAAATCCCCATGCATCAACAAAGCTTTCATATAATGACCTTTTTTCTTTGAATATTTCCACTTTACTTTATATTAAAATAAAAATAATACAATATTCGCACAAAAAAGTAGGTTGCTAAAAAGGCACACCCCACAAAGTCTATCAGGAGATAGGAGATAGTTTGAAACAAAGGTGGAAACAACATTAAGCAATTATAGGTGTACTAATGTTAGATGGATCTTGATCGTCTAAATTAAATCCACATCCATCGACAAAGATTGAATTAAGAGGATGTTGTTTCTGGATTAAAT
Organism: Cryptomeria japonica; assembly: GCF_030272615.1. NCBI lineage: Eukaryota > Viridiplantae > Streptophyta > Pinopsida > Cupressales > Cupressaceae > Cryptomeria > Cryptomeria japonica. Next base: position 723,596,591 of record NC_081415.1, on the reverse strand, counting down.
TATGAGGAGATAGGAGATAGTCTGAAACAAAGATGGAAACAACATTAAGCAATTATATATGCACTAATATTAGACGAATCTTTGACCATCCGAATTAAATCCACATACATCAACAAAGATTGCATTAAAAAGATAATATTTATGGATTCAACTGTGAAGAGATAGGAGATAGTCTGAAACAAAGATGGAAACAACATTAAGCAATTATATATGCACTAATATTAAACAAATCTTTGATTATCTGAATTAAATCCACATACATCAACAAAGATTGCATTAAAAAGATAGTGTTTATGGATTCAATTATAAGGAGATAAGAGATAGTTTGAAACAAAGATGGAAACAACATTAAACAATTATATATATGCACTAATACTAAATGGATCTTTGATCATCCAAATTAAATCCACATACATCAACAAAGATTGCACTAAAAGGATAATGTTAATGGATTCAAATATGAGATAGGAAGATAGTATGAAACAAAGATGGAAACAACATTAAGCAATTATATATGCACTAATATTAAATAAATGTTCGATCATCTGAATTAAATCCACATACATCAACAAATATTGCATTAAAAGGACAGTGTTTATGGATTCAATTATAAGGAGAAAGGAGATAGTTTGAAACAAAGATGGGAACAACATTAAACAATTATATATATGCACTAATATTAAATGGATCTTTGATCATCCGAATTAAATCCACATACATCAACAAAGATTGCATCAAAAGGATATTAGAAAATCAAAAGAAACATGATATTATCAAAAACTCGCAACAAATTAAATATTCCTTCATCGTCTTTGCTGAAAACTCATTCCATCCTAAAGAGCATGTTTGTTTTGCAGCAAGAGGACGGTAGAAACATAATGACATTTCATTATGGAGTGTACAACCTATGAAGACATTCGCAACCAGTTTGGAAATGAATTAAAAGTAGATAGTCTGAACGAGCTTTTTGAAGAGTCAAGACTTCACAAAACAACAAACCTCTTAATCAAGATTCACGAGAGAAGATCCAGCATGAAAAAGAATCTAAAATTGGGATAAATTGAATCTATGGATCCTTTAAACCGTTGGATCTCGTTGACGTCATTAAAACTCATTCATTCATTCGTATCTCACCTTCTAACAACTTACTATAAACTTAGCAAGCCTTTCAAACATGCCAATAAAATTGTCAAAATATAAACCCACCAAACAAAACATGGATGCTTTCTTTCCTTATATACCTAGGTGCCTCATTTGTTTTCTAGTTATTGAATGAGAAGTGGTCCCGTTTTCTCCACCGATTAAAACCATCTGCCCTCAAAACAATCTTAAGAAACTGAAGCGAAGGGACGGACCTAACCTAATCTAATCCAATCTAATAATAAACCCATCGTATTTTGAGTAGCCACGTAGCATCCCTTATCTCCCAACAATAATACAGACAAACCCAAACCCATTCATTCATTCATTCTTGTTTGCCCCACCCACTCCACCTCACGGACTTTTGTCATCCCTAAATTTGTTATTCCCGAATTGCACAAAACAGCTTTAGGATAGGAAAGCCTAAAGAGGTAGCAAGTCGAAAATGTTTGAGATGAAGAAGAAGATAAGCACGGCAGCGGCAGGGGGCAGTGCACCAAACCTTTCAGTGGGACCACACCTTTCACGGAATCATTTTCTTCACTTGTAATCTGATTCGGTGAAGCTTCTTACTTTTCTTACGGTGCAAGGGGAAAAAGGGGGGTATTTTCCTCCTCCATTTATTACTCTCTGTATTTGCGTATTTGGCAGGCCCACGATTAGACTAGTCAATGACGCTCCTGTTTTTTCTTCTTAATATTTAAAGAGGAGCTTTATTATTATTATCAACGTGTCGAGGGTAGGGTTAAAGTAGCCGGAGGATTTGAGGAGGAAAGTTGTTTTCAGGTCCGGCCAAAGTTGGACGTCGTTCTCAAAGGAATTGTCGAGAAATAGTATGAGGATTTCGACGTTTCATGCTGCCCCTTGTCTTTTCCCGACGTAGCTCTTTTTCGTCGGCAAACTTGAAAAGACCAAGATGCTTTTCGCTAATGTCTATCAGACCCTACATAATAATAATTAAATTAAATTAAATTTCAAATTTAACCCCAGCTGGATAGAGGGATAGACAAGGCGATACCTTTCGGGCACGAAGGATGCATACTACCTAACCCATTAAATACGTTAAGAAGGCTTGTGGAACCTAAAGTGAGAATAATTTCAGGCTGAGTTATAAGTTGTCGTCTATATCAAAGTTTTAATAATAGTTAATTTTTTGTAAGTTATTTATTATTTTAAATTGAAAAAAGGGTATTTCAATTTTGAGCATCTAGTTGTCCAAGTTTTAGAGGATCTATCATGAGAGCATCATTGAAAATATCAAGAGCTGCCTTCCATAAAACTTTATTTTTAATCCAGGTTAATCTTTATTTTCGAAAAAAAATCATATTTTAATATTGTTATTTTTAACGATTGTGTATTATTTTAAGTTTTATTCCATACACGGGTCATACTCCTGGTGCAGTTGGGTTAAAATCATGTTTTTTTCTATGGTATCTGGAATATTTTTCTGCATGGAATTAAGTTAAAATCATTAACTTAGTTATATATTAAGCTATGGAATATTAGGTTACAGTTGATAATAATTTGCTTTTCTAAATATATTTACTTTTTAAATTATATATTTAATTTTTTAATAATAAATTATATGTTTTTTTTTTTTTAAAAAAAGACATCTCATTCAGACTTTTTATTATTATATCATTGTATCTAAATATTATATTATATAAATATATTTAGGCTCTGCCCTTGATCAATAAAAAAAAATGTTTATATGTTATATAAAAAATGTTAATTTTTATATGTTAATAAATATAATAATGTTAATATATTTTTTTTTATTGGTAATATATATTTATTATTATTAAGAAGTAAACTGAAGTACATAATAATTCATCATTCATCCAAACCACCATCTGAAACCAAACCACCCTACCAAAACCATACTGATCTGCAAATAGAGACATCAAAAAACCTACCCCACCCCACTGTAAAAAAGCTTTCAATACATCGTGCCTCATTGGCATTAATAGTTTATCAAAGAAGAACACTAAATAGTAATTAAGGCAAAAAAAATTAATGTACCAAGGGGTACCATTGATCATCAACCATCTGCAGCATCTCGAGAGCTCGAAGCATCCGCCAACCCAGAACCACCAACCGCACCGCCCTGCTCAACCTGTCTTACCAGCTCCGCAGAGAGTCGTATGGTGATTGACCTCCTTCGCGTCTCGTCCACCAGCCAAGCCTCCACTTCCGCCTATCGAATGATTTCTTCAAGTGAACATAAACCTCTAAGCCTTCCCATCCTCTCCTAGCATCATCTCTGAACCGAGCTTTGACCTCCTCTCAGCGTCGAAGAAATGGAATTCGAGAGTACCTAGCCCGCAACTCAACATTATTCTCTGGAATACCTTCATATAGGTTAAATCCCCAATGATCATCCTCAACACCTTCCTCGCACACGTGTCCCAAGTCCAGTCTCCAAGCCATGATTAGAGAATAAATGTCTGCTCTCGACCGATACCTATGGCCGATTACCACCACCTCCTCACCTAAAACCAACTGAACCGCTTTCAAGAATAGAGGGTCTTTTGCCAGAACATTTTCTCAAGCTTCTTCACCGGGATGGGACCCCAAAAGGCTAGCATCAACTTTGAAGACCTCAGGGTAAAGTTTGCTTCCATTATGGATGTCCTCGGAAAGAAAACTCTGCAAAAAATCATCGAGCTCTGCCAAAACCTGTAGCCTTCACCACCAAACTCACAGAAAAGCCGCATTGAATACGTGAATATACCAAGATTAAAAATTAAGGAGGAACGATCTACAAACGCTGCCATTTCAGAGAGCATTCTGTATTAAATGCCCATTAACTCAAACCAGACTTACAACTTTGGATAAAAAGTCTACCGCAAGTTGCACAAATCTAATTTGTAGGAGTACATTATTGGCAGGGTGTCTTAACTCCATCACACGATGCAATCATGACAATCTCGCCACCTCACCTCCCCTTTGGAAAGCTCACACACCATGTTCGAAAGACCGTTAGCAAAGACATTCCCACCTCTTTTCACATGGGAAATGCAAAAATCTTGGAAGGATTATAACTTTTCACAAATTATATGTATGAACTTATTTAGTTTCCAACATGGGGCATCACCTTTGATCAAGGCATTAATCACTACTTGGGAATCCCCTTCCAAGTGGACTTTCGATGCTTTCATGTTTACTGCCAAGTCCACCACTAACAAGGTCGCTTGAGCCTTTGCCTCATTATTGGTTTCATCCTGTAATCTTCTAGCTTTTGTGAAAAGGATCTACCCCTCATCATCACAGGCCACACACCCCGCACTTGAAGTACCCAGATTCCCTTTTGAGGCCCCATCAAAGTTAATCTCACCCAACCCCTCTCCGGCTTTGACCACGTCACTACATCAACTTCAAAAGAACAACTCACTGGATTAACCCTAGGAAACCCATGAACGAGTCTGAGCTTGATGAGAGGCCATCTCGCTAGGACAACTGTCATTCAAACTGTATGGGTATTTCACAAAATTATGGTTAATTGTCGCTAAGGAAACCACTTCGGAGATGGCCCTTTCCACCCTACCACACATTCTGTCTAGCCCCTCCATTTTGTCCTGAAAAATTCTCCTATTCCTCTCTTTCCACAATTCCCATATAACAATGGAAGGTGAGACCGTCCATACACTTGACAAGACTGATTTACTATTCTCCAAAAACCAACTTTTAAGAAGATTAGAAATATTATCTGGGAGAGGGATTAGCCACCCTAACTTGCCAAGTACGAACCTCCAAACACCCTGAGCCAAATCACATTTTAATAATAAATGATCCAGTGATTCCTCTTGTTCTTTACACATAACACATTGGAAAGGACCATTGAATCCCAAACGCAACATTCTATCTCCCGTCAGGATCCTCCTCTTCAGAACCAACCAAGCAAAAAATCCCGCCTTGGGAAGACACTTAGAGCTCCAGCATAGTTTTGAAGACCAATCCGATTGGGCATCTGCAATGTCATGAACCATATTTATCTATAATTATTTAATTAATAAAAAAATGTTTATTTTTCGTTTATGAAATAAAATTGAAATGGAAATGAAATTTTTAGTGAAATAAGATGATAATGAAATGATTTACATTACTTTATTTATGTAAATGCAATCGAATGATCAATATTTTTTTTATTATGAAATTGGGGATCGTCATTGCTAATGAGCAATTGAGTGCAAGTGAATGCAGGAACAAGTGAATGCGGATGAAGGTGAGAACATGGTTCAAGTAGAGTTGCTTTAGCTCATGGACTTTGCTAGAATAGATGGAATCTCACACACCACTGTAGTATATACATATTTATGTGTGCATTCGTTGCATGACTTGAGTTGTGATTGAAATTGCATGAGTGATGGCAAAATATTATGTTTTATTTTTCTATGAGAATGTAATTTGTTAATGATTTGAAAATGAATATTGACCCTATGATTACACATTCTTTTGTGTAGATATGTGTGATTTGGTGAAACAATATATTTATTTGTTTACTATATATATATATATATATATTAGTTCGAATAATAAATCGATCATATACATGTATATACTTATGTAATTATAATAATAATATAAATATATTTGATTATTTTGCTTTATGAAAATTCTTTGTTTATATATATATATATATATATATATATATATATAAAATAAGTGATTTATTAAAAAGGCTTATTAAACGATGTGGCATTTAGTGGGCTTAACTATTATTTGCATGTTTTAGTAAAACATTGTACGAAAGGGAGTCGATAGTAACATCAGCTTACCCCCATAATGTTAGGGAGGGAGTCGGTATTGCTACCGACTACCCACTCAAACCTCCACCTTTGCATGCTTTGCAATTGTCATATAACGTGGCATGAACAAATATTAATGTGGGTGACCATCCCACATGATATCACCGATAATAATGAACTCTAACGGTATGTGTAGTTCGAATTGCCACGTGCAAGCAATATAATAGAGTTTGAATTCTTTTGTTACTATTACTATAACAATGACAATTAGAGGTGTCAAATATAAACTCAAATAACAGTCCACCACTCTGAGAGATTGGCCCAAAAATAGGAAGAAATATAGATTGGATCAGTATGTTTAGACTATTAATTTTGGAGAAAGAAAATACGAGCAGGGGATAGAGAAAAAGAAGAGAATTCACACAACATAAAGAAGAAGAAATAATAAGGCGGGAAGGAGGGAAGAGGATTCAACACCAATATGATAGAATATTGTTCATTCAAACACACAAGTAGGTCTATTTGAATTTATTTGCATTTATCAGATATGGGTGAACACTTTCTGGAAATGAGATGTTACCAAAGTTATTTTCTGTTTGTAAGAATCAAATTCTATTCTCTATAAAAAATTGAATTCTTTAACTAATAAAAATACGAATCTCTGTGGTGCTGAAGATAAAACCAACACTGCTTTAGATAAATATATATAAATAAATGAATATATTTGTATTAATTGAATCTTAGAAACTATATTTCTTTTTCTTTCTTGTATTCAGAAAACTACACACTTCCAGAATTACGAATTCAGATAAAAATCATTCCTAGATTTCATCTCTTGTAAATTGTTCTTGCTAAAATATCTATGTTGATTATATAATTTCTATATGATTGTCTTTATTTTATGTTGTTATTCACCGTGTTAAATCACTGGACAACATAATAGATATTCAAATACATGTTGAATATTGTACAAATTGGATTTCTTTGGTCATTGTTCATATAATTGACTAGACTTAAACCGAAAAGAGAACAACTTCTGAAATTATGTGAACATTATACTATTTTGGGGAATACCTATGAGAAACACCAGAAAGAAGAAAAAAAAAAATAGCTTTCACATAAAATTATTTTGATTTGTACAACAAACGTAGGAACGGATTACTAATTTACTTACCTTTGATAAAAACTGAACATAGAAGATATTGACGAACTTGAAGTTTTTGCATGTTAAACATACACTTAGAATACCAAAGAAATTATTTTATTTTTAAGAATGTTTGCTCATATTTTCATTTTTGTTTATATGCAAAATGTGCATACATGCATTACACCTTCTTATTTTTAATTCTTATCCTTGATTTACTTGAAAAGATAGAAGCGAAAGATTGTTTTCTTATTAGATATAATTGGTTGTAAATGAAAGATTGTTTCTTCTATATCTATATAACGAAAGATTGTTTCTTCTATATCTATTTAACGAAATATTGTCTTCTTTTATATTCATTTTTGGATATCAAATGAACAATAGGAAGCTAGATATGTTTGTGGTTGTGGGGAAAGTTACCTTCCAAGACGGGTGCCGAATGTGGAACTATAGAGAGAATAGTATGCTTTTCCAAACTATACTTTATTGCTATGCATGGCATTATACTCGACCAAGTAACTTATTGACCACTGAAATAGATGGATTTATTTACACTCTCTACCATATCCTTGATTGATCTTGCTTATTTATTAATAGAATTAGAAAATTGAAAATGCATGTATCATTCTAGGCACGCACCAGATTCCATCTTGTCTATCAAATTATTTTTGCTAAGCAATTCGTGCAGGGTCGGGTATTCTTGATTGACCAAGAATTTTGGGGAAGTGTAAGCTTCAAGGTTGGGTGGAAAAAGCACCTGAATCTTTTTCTCATCTTCATTATAAAGATTGCATTGAAGATAGCTTTGGATTGTAGATCAATGGATGCAACTCATCCTTTACTTTATTTTTTTCTTGTTATTTGAACTTAAGGCATTTGAAAGGCCTAAGTATTGTATGTAGATATGATTGAGATACTACTTACATTTTCTTATCGGATAAAGAATCTTTACCTCTTTATATAAATCTCGTGTTTATTGTGATATCATTAGTATGATCATTTAGAGCTAAGGATGGAATAGTGGAAGTAAATAGACTTATTAAAGGAATTATGAGTTTATTTAAGAATAAAGAGTATTTCATTTTATTATTGAATTTAGAACGTTTTATGTCTTTAGATTTTGGTATCAGAGCTCTAGGTTTATAACACTAGGGCCTATGAGCTACTTCACAAATTAAACCTTGAGCCTAACAATTTTTTGTTGAAATTCATAGAAATGATGCGAACAAAGCAAACGGCTCGCAAATCCTTTGCAGGAAATGCACAATACTTGCGAGTCAAGAAAGATTTCGTAGCTTTTTCAATATTTCTTGATGGTAACCACTTTGAAGGAGGAGGATGGTTAAGCGAAGAGAAAATTTTCCCTCCTATGAAGAAACAAGTTCATGACATTCCAGATGAAGGGAAAAAGGAACCAACTCCTTAACCAAAGAGGAAATAAATAACTAATCATGCTGAGAAGGGAAAGGGAATCTCACCTACCAAATTTCTTGGAAACAAGACTAGTCTGACTATCCCTATCAAGAAGATGAAAGAAAATGAAGAACGTCTATATGAGTATCTTCCTTCTGAGTCGATTGTAATTAGTTCAGATGAGTCAGAAGGATATACCCCATCAACTCCACGAGTAGAGATATATATTTATGTGATATCATTTATAAACAATCTATAAATAAAGTTGTTATTTTGTTGAATCAATATGGTGCCAGAATAGGCGGAGGAAGAGTATCTCTTAGACTTAGCACATTTAAATGGACACATATCTTGGATAATAGTCTCCTAAGTGGAGATGAGAACTTTCAAGTATGTCTCTTAAAGTATAGTGGTATTTGAGACCTTATTGATATAACAATGATAGCTATCATAAGAACCTAGACACATTGGATGCTTGATTTATTAAACTATGTTTCTAGACTAGTATTATTCTAACTTGTTCCTTGTGAAATATATAAATACTATTATATTATACTCTATGTTTGTAGTGTACAAGGTAGGTGTTATATGGATAGAAATTATGGATATTATAGATGAAACCTTCATAAGGACTTCTTCTTCTATTATGTGCTTAAGTTTTGTGGTCCTTGTCGACACAGTTGTGAAACTATTGGTACTATGTTTGATACTTTCTCTAGCACACTTTGGAAAGGATATCCCAAGGTGTTGTAACACTCCCTCACATGTGACTATTCTTAGTCACATAGTTCATGTGATATGTATCCAGTTTGATGCTTTATTTGGTTTATTGATGAATTCTTTGATTTTTGATTTTGGGATTGGCTTGACTTCTTAAGCCAATCATATTTTTCTTTTGTAAGAAGATGAGTCACCAATTTTCTATCTCTATTTTGTGGCTCTTGGTCACACTTGACTTATTGTTTCATTATACACATTTTATAATTTACTGTTGAAATTGATCATGTTTTTTTCTCTTTATCCTTCTAGTTTAAAATTTTTAGTGTTTTTCGATTTGCTTATTGCATTCATTCCCTATCATGTTCATAGCGAACCCATGATAGAATGTACAAGGGAGTAGAAGTCGGAAAGTGTGTCAAGCATAGTTGTATGTATTAGTTAGGACAAAAATACCATGTATGTGTATAACTTCTAGTTTGAATGACTTCAATATGTGAAACAAGTGTGTACGCCTCACAAAGGTATGAATATATATATTTGAAGGTAGACAAATTTATTTTAGTTCATAATTTTATGTTCTTACTTTCCTTGCTTTTACCATCAAGATCATGTGATCATGTATGATGTCTTTTGTTAATTAAAAGTTGGTGATGGAGTCTTGGACATCCAAGTACATGTGGTCTTTGATGACAAGACACATTTTGAGTTAGTTGAGTATAGAATGCGTTAGCAGATGCTCAACATATGCTATTGCGTTAAGATTCTCTATTATTATTATTACCTTGCTAATTATCGGTTAAAAGTGTGCCTAATAGTTTCAAAATCTTTATGGGTTGTTAAAAGTCAAAGGACTGAAGAGGAGTTAGTTGGTTGGAATATTTGGAATTAGAAGAAAGTCAAATGATGAATTCTCTTAGACCAAGAAAATATTTATCTACCATGGTTAATTTAAACTTGAGATATCAATTTTTGTGGAATCCCTTGGAAGAGAAACATTACCTAAGGGTTAAGTAGGCCTTGGAGTTTGCTTTTTTAGATCATTGGTTTGATGGATACGAGTTGGAACTTGATAGTATTTTGAGATACCAAAGGAGGATGTACATTCCTGAAGGCAGAAACTTGAGGAAGTTAAAATTGCAAAAGGTACACAATACACCTTATTCAAAATATTTGAGAGTGACAAAAATGGTAGTTGAATTGAGAACTTTGTATTTTTGGCCTCAACTCAAGAAAGAGGTGATTGATTATGTGGCATAGTGTTTGGGATGACAGCGAGTGGAAGCTGAGCATGTTCATCTAGTAGGAATTTTGTATCAACATCACATACCTGAGCGTAAGTAGCAAGTAATCAGTATGGATTTAATCCAAGGATTACCTTTGAGTAAGAACAAACATGATACCATCTTGGTAGTTGTCGATAAGTTGACCAAAGTTGCACATTTTGTACCTGGAAATCTTAAGGACAGATCATTGACTAGCTTGTTCACACAACTGTTAAACAATCTCTGCCACAAATGTGTTCTATTAGGCCCCCTAAACAAAGGTGTTCCCAAGAATCTCCATGGGAGAGAGCCAACTTTGACACCCAAGATCTTAAATATTTCTCTTTTCTTTCTAAGATCTATATTAAAGAAAAAAACATTTGATTTCTTCTAGTTCACCTGCTTCCCCGACGCTTCACAAAAGACATTAAGAGTTTTTTTGATAAGACGAGCTTCCTTTTGTGAGGCATCCCTGAAAAGGATTATTTCATCCACAAACTATTGATGAGTGACCGCATCCACACCATCAACAACCATAACAGCTTTCCATTTGCCCTCATCTCTCAACTGTTGAATATATCTACCTAGGACATCAACCAAAATGATAAAGAGAAATGGGGAGAGAGGATCCCCTTGCCTCAGATCGCGAGAAGCTTGGAAAAAGCTTTGTAGGCTACCATTGACTAACACAGAATTCCACAGTCCATCAATGCACGCTTTTACCCAATTAATCCAGTGGGCCAAAAACCCAAACTTATCAAGGACACGAAAAAGGAAATCTTGATCCACCATGTCATAAGCTTTCCTAATATCCAATTTGATTAACATCACTCAACCTTTGCTTTCCTGATAGAATGAATGGCTTCATGAGAAATAATGATACCTTCGACAATTGATCTACCCGGCACAAAGCCACTTTGTTCCTCCAAGATAATAAATTTTAACAAAGGCTTCAGTCTGTTCATAATGACCTTGGAAATCACCTTGTATAACATGTTACACAGAGAAATGGGTCTAAGTTCTCCAAAGGATGTCGACTTCTCAACTTTGGGGATTAAGGAAAGAAAGGTACGGTTTAGCTCTTTTTCAACCTTGAGATTGACTCTCGCATCTTCCACCACCTACCAGACCTCATGACCAACCACATCCCAAAATTGTTTGTAGAAAAAAGTTGTAAATCCATCTGGTCCCAGAGCCTTGTCACCCACCATCGAGAAAACAACCTACTTCACTTCATCAATTAAAATGGGTTTACACAAGACTTGATTTTGATTATCTGAAATAGCCTTAGGAATGTTATTCAAGAGAGTATCTTGATGCTGAGAGTCTAAGCTCTAACTCTTTGAGAGTAGCTCTGAGAAGAAATCCACAACTTCTCTGTTAATGTCCTCCAAGTTATCCATAACAACATTAGCCCTTTTCTTGATGGTCGTCACCTTATTCCAAGACCGCCTGACCTTAACAAAGTTATGAAAATATTTGTGTTCCTGTCTTCTGCCTTTAGCCAGCCTTCTCTGGACTTTTGTTTCCAATATACTTCTTCCTGGGATAGGATTTCCTTAAGTCTAGATTTGAGAGTCTTTTCCTTGTTGAAGGCATCCAATGTCATGCCTTGGTCCATAATAGTCGACTCCAGGTCCTTGAGCTCAGCTTCAATGATACTTTTGTTCACAAAAATATTCCCAAACTTAAACTGTTCCATTTCTTTAGCTTACCTTTAAGGTACTGCAATTTTTTTTTAAACTTAAAGGCCCATGATCCATTTCTCAAAGGGGCCTCCTACCACGAGGAGGTAACCAACTCCTTCAAAGAGTGGTCACGAAGCCACATCTTTTCAAATTTGAATGGACATATGATCGGAGCACTATCAAGACATATCAAAAGCTCAATGGGAAAATGGTCGAAAGCCACCATCGGTAAGACCCCAACTTCAAACAGAAGAGGTTTAGAAGCCCAATTACCCCCCAAGAAAAATCTATCTAACTTCTTTGCTATGTGCTCCCTACCAACCTACTGATTTGACCAAGTGAAAGTCCCTTGGTTGTTCTTGACTTCCTACAGGCCATTGTCTGAGACAAATTTTTGGAAACCCAATTCTGAGGTAGTGACACCTTCCTTACCTCCTTTCTTATCTCCAGAATCCAAAATACCATTGAAATCACCCCCAAGCACAACTAAATCCTGGGTCAAGTTGCTCAAAATCACCGATAATTTTTTTCATGTTTCCAATTGCAGATTAGCTCTTGGTGGGCCATAAACATTGATCAAGAAGAAGTCACAATTAATACCAAAGGAATGGACCTTGGATAATTTCCATGACTGTGAATTGATAAGTTCCTCCACCTTAATGAGAGCGGGGTTCCATATTATCCCCAACCCACCTGAAGAACCCACAACACTCAAAAAAATCCCTGCCCAAGTCCTCTAACCTCCTAGCCACCCGACAACCTCCTCCAGACAAAGCTTAGTTTCTTGCAAACAAACAAGATCCGGTTTCATCTGATCTAGCCCTCGCTTGATCAGACGACGCTTGTTAAGGGTATTACATCCCCTGACATTCTAGCTAAGGAGTTTCATTTTCCTTCAGGAAGGGGACCTCCCTTCCCTACCGATAGTTTAGATTGACCTTTAGCATTCCCTGCCATCACAATCCAAATTCTATTGGGTTTTCGACCCCTGGATTTATTTTCACCGATAGTAGCTTTATCAATTTGAGAGTCGGACTGCTGGATGGTTCGACATTCCAAAATGTCCTCTTCATCAAAAGCACCCGAATTTTCCTTCTCCTCCTCCCAAGTAGTATCATCACCACCATCACCAGACCCCGCCCCTGTTTCATTGACCAAGTTATCACACTGCTCTTGAACGTGTTTCCACTCGCCATCAAATTGTCTAACCTTCTGGGAACCCTCAATACTTGCATCAATAACATTCATGGTAGCTTCAACCTTGTTGAGTGCTTCTTCCACTAGCTACGTGGCATCCAACTGATTTGCTAGGAGTGTCCCTCCTATCTTGTCATCCATTTTTAAATCCTCTGCAGTAGGTCCACCGTCCTCCATCTCAGGCTCCAAGGAGGGCAAAACCCCAACTTCCTGGGTATGTAATTGACCAGCTATCTTATGTACCTCAACAAAATGTTCCACACTAGCTTCCAGTGAGGAATCAACTAACTTGCCCTTAGGACCAATCAAACAAACCTCCTTCAAGTGTCCATCCTTATTACAAATCAAGCATTTTTCCAGATGATCCTCAACCTCAATCTGTTGCAGCCAACACCCTGCATTTGTATTAATCTCTAGCCATGCTAAAAGTTGAAGTTGAGGTTTCCAACTAACACAAATTCTCGCATATGAGCTAAAATCTTCCTTTGCAATAACTTCATCTGATTTGAGATAAAACCCTAATTTGTTCCCAATCATTTGGAAAATTTCCTCATTTTAGTATTCCCTAGGGAGGTTGTAAAGACACAGCCAAACCAGAACCTCATCCATTGAGCCCTTAATAGAGTTAAAATTTGGTTCCCAGCCTCTGATATAAATACCCCCGCCTCCTAAGAAAAAATGCCCATTATTGAGAACCCAGTTCTTGTCTTTGTTGTTTTTTGTAATGCTCAGAAAAAAACCATTTAGCATCATCTTGATCTCTACATTGAAAGACTGCATCTCCTCACACCATTTCTTAACATGGCATACAACCGACTAGTCCCCAAAGCATTTCAAGAAAAAACCCCTATCTCTAAAAGAAGCCATAGAATTGTTCCAGCTTTTGCAATCCAGAAAGAAGGACAACTTCTAGGAGTCAATAGGTTTAGGTTTTACCTTCTCAGATGACTCAGATCTCAGAATCTTCTTTGGCCTCCACTCTTTGTCACAGACCCTCTTCCAGTCCATCTTGGCACTAGCCGTATTGGTGCTACGATAGTTAGGGTTGAAATGGTAATCACCTCTGGGTCGAGGGAAGTCCCTTCTCCATCTACCTTGATTTCTGGCATCTAGGCCAAACCCTAACGTTATGTTCTGATCCTTCCAAACCCACTTAGGTTTTGCCCAAGCTCTGAAGCCTGGATTCGTGAAGAATCTTGGCCTGTCATTCTGTCTGAAATCCCTGAACTCTCTAGGTTGCAGCCCCAGTCTCTTGCGCGATGCCATTTTTTTGCACCGTTATAATAATGTTAATATGTTAAATAATATTTATATGTTTAATTAATTTTTGTATGTTAATAAATTATTTATTTTAATAGTTATTATATTATAACTTACATTATGTGAATTTAACATACAATTCTTTTTTAACACAAATAATATACAACTATACATAATATTTATAACTTAGTATTAAGTTATTTTATATCAAATTATTTTGATAAATGTTAAAACACCTTAGTTATATATTATGTATGTTATAATACAACAACTATTAAAATAAATAAGAATACTTTTTCTAAGCAAGCGACGTTGATATCTCCTTTTGCCTTTTGGCAAAGACATAAAAAGATGCGGAACAAACAACAAATTTTTCTTTCTAGCTCCAAAATGTTGTACAGATGGAAATATCTTCATCAAATTATATGATGATTTGCCTCTTTCAATTAAAGCTTGAGTATTTAAAAAATAGAAAAGTAATGATAATATGAATTATATAATTTATTATTTAAGAATTAAATATATAATTAAAAAAGTAAATAGATTTATTTAAAAAAATTATAATTTACTTATATATATTTAAAAAGCTAAAAAAATATTATTAAAATTTATTTAAAAAAATTAAATATAAATTATTATAAAAAATTTTAAATATATAATTCACTATTACTATTAATTCATTATATTTATTAACATATGAAAATTAATTTAACATAGAAGATAACTAAGTGATTTTAACATGAATTATATAATTTATTATTTAAGAATTAAATATATAATTAAAAAAGTAAATATATTTATTTAAAAAAAATATTATTTACTTATATATATGTATTTAAAAGCTAAAAAATTATCATTAAAATTTATTTTTAAAAAATTAAATATAAATTATTAGAAAAATATTTAAATATATAATTCACTATTACTGTTAATTTATTATCTTTATTAACATATGAAAATTAATTTAACATAGAAGATAACTAAGTGATTTTAACATTAATTATATATAACATAAGTGATTTTAACATACATAATATATAACTTTATAACTTAATTACTCAATATACATATAAAAAAAAAATGCTATATGTTAAATTAAATAAGAAACATTTAAAAAAAAAAACATATAATTTAAAAAGTTAAAAAAGTATTATTAAAATTTATATATAATATATATCTTAAAATCACTAAATTATAAATATTATAATATAATTTTTATTAAAATAAATAAAAATACAAAATTTAAAGAATTTGAACATATAAATTATTATTTAAATTTTTTAAATATATAGTACATTATTGATTTATTATATTTACATTTTACTAATTGTAACTTTTTTAAAATAAAAATTAAATATATCTATAAAAAATAAATTATTATTTACTTATATATATTTAAAAAGTTAACTTAATATTCTATAACTTTTTTTTATGAATATTCTATAACTTAATTACATAATATATAACGAAGTTAATAATTTTAACTTAGTTCCATGCGCACGTACCGTATAAAAAAAATGATTTGAACCCGGCTGCAGTAGGAGTATTGCGGACGGATGTGATGGGTGCATGGAGATGGGGGCAATGCAAATTTTCGCCCCCATAGCCAGTGCCTACTCTTTATAACATGGAATCGACTATTATTAGATTGTCTCATGATGTGAGAATTAAAAGATATATTGTAATAATTGTTTTAATAGTTAGCTTAATCGAAAGTTGTATGTTGTAATATTAATTAAAAGCAATGCACAAGATAATTTGTGATGAAACTTACATGTCATGCAAGCAATCGTAGCTACAATTGAAGTTTAGTCAATTTACTTAAATTATTTTCATAAAAGAAAATTGTAAGTAGTATAAATAAACATGTTTTTGCAATAAGTTTCATCAATGATAATTCTCGGGACTGAATATTGCTAGAGTTGTTAATCATCAAGCATTTGAAGTGGTATTATTATTGAGAATTTTCTATTCATTGAAATGTTCTATTATATGTGTTGAAAGTTAAATTATTTTAAAAAAATTGCAAGTTAGTTTGAAGGTGGAAATAATGGTTTTGTATTGAATCTTACATTTAATTTCTCACATGCATTCATGTTTATGTGCTTTAGTGTATTTAAATCTACATATGTGTATTTTGTAATATCCCTTGTCCGGTCTGATGTAAAATTTGTCGTTTATGGCTCAAGGAATATTGTCAAATAGTTTTCATACATGTTGAAGTCTATCATATACTGATTACAATGGATGTAGGTAGATGTATAAACAATCAACAATGAATAATACACCTTAAATGCACTTTAAATTAAGAATGGACATTTTATCAAACACTTACCATACATGCTTCAGAATAACAAAACTAATTAACCAATACTGTTGTCATAAGTTTTGATTATAATTTCAGACTATTACAATTATCACAATAACACTTATTACTCGGACCTAATTGACTTATGAAGCATTCTAATGGCCGCCACTAGTTTCTGAACATAATGTACTCAAAAAATAGACTAAACATAGACCAAGAATGATCAAGAACCTGATTTTGCTAATGCCAAATAAATGAAGCTCTTTCAACAATGATTGTTGATTTAATTTAGGATTTTTGGAGACCTCTATGGTGGAAATCGCCCCCTAGGTAGTTGGTCACCGTGGCCTAGAAGTTGCAAATGTAAAATAAAATAAAGTTGACCAACTTCAGCTCCAAATTTGTTATAGAATTGATTGTCTCAGACTCACGAAGTCAATGCACCAATGCCCATAAAATTCTGATCATCCAGCAAAGAGTAATGAGTAAAAATGTGAGGATCAATAGGTCTGATCGACCTCCATGGCAGACCTGGAAATGACCTCAGAATGTGCCTTCAATCTACTCCAAAATTCTCCCAAATTAATCGCCTTGAGTCCTTGATGATAAATTGGTGACAATATGATCTCCTATAAAAAAATCATAATTCATATCCTAGTCGTTGCAGATCTGAAGATGATTGATATTAACTCACTAAACTGAAGGTATAGACAACATCAATGTAGAACACCCATTGGAGACTACCACACCAAAATGTCCCCTCTTGATTCCATCAAATCGTACTTTAAGAAGTTAGCCTTTGGCTACAATATAAGCACAATTAGAAAGATTGAAATGTCTTTCTCTCTCAGCTGCAAATTTGTCTTCGAAAGAAGAGTTCACAAATTAGGTGTTGATGCAAATTTCATCATGAATCCACTCCCAAGAAGAAGAACTAGGGTTTCGTCCAACCCTTCAATCAATCTGTTGAAGGTTTGCATCCTCAGAGATTCAACTAATTCAAAGCATTAGACAGCTCCTCAAATTCATAATTCCAAATCTGCCTTGAAGCTTCATCTTGATCTCCTTAAATACTTTTTAATCCCAACATCCAGAAGCTTCTATAAGTGACTTTATGGAAATAATATTTAATTAATTAATTAATTATAAAGTCATATTTTAATTTTAATTTATTTGATAACTTTATAAATAATTAATTTAATATTATTAATTAAAATAATTAATCAAGCTATCCATAGAATATATCAATAATTTGGACAACTTAATTAAATAATTTAATTAATTAATTAATTCTTCTTAAAAAATGGGGACATTACTCTACTTCACCTAGATTCCAAGGGAAAGTATGTGTAATGTCCCTGTCGTCACCAAAGAGCTCCTGTAACACCAACTGAATCTATTGAATCAATCCAATCACCCCATCATGTGCCACAGGAGTGTAAGCCTCAACCCTAACAATACTTGGATCCCAAACCAGTCCATCAATCCTACCATATGAGGTGAAGATGAAATGATTCCTCCAATCACCATGAATCTCCCATCCTGGAAGGCTGACCAACAAGAAAATATGGAAATGAACTCCCACATTCCAATGAAACAACACAAACGACCACCCAACATTGCTATGATAACTTAGTTCAGCAACATGAATAATGTCATATATGTCAACATACCAATGTAAATCGAATAAATCCATCTCATACTCATTCCCCATCAAATAGGTATGTCCCCACACACTTTTGTGCCACTGAATAGTTGATGTAGACCATGCCAGATTTGAAAGCACATGGGAAAACAAACAAGACAACCACTAATCCATGCAAAATCAAGGAAGATTGAGTCACCAATCAACAAGTAGACAGTTTCCATATCATAAGAAATAGGTGACCACATCAAATTTGAAATGTAGGTGCCTTTCTTAACACCCAAAGTAATTCATGTGTGGCTGAACTCATTAAGCCACTATGCTCATATGTAACTTCTTGCTCATCATGAAAACTCAATGAAGTAATATGTGACTCCTCTAAAGTTTATTTGTAATCATACTTACCTTGCACATGCTCCATCTCTATCTCTTATTGCAGCGCTAATGCAAGATATTGGAAGAAAGAGTGATCGAAGATATGCTTCGCTAATGCATGATATTTTTTTATCTATATGATTGCAGCGCTCCTTGACCCTTTGTAAGTGATGCCTTGTTTGGGTAGCTAGCAACTTAGCTTGTCTAGATTTCCTTAACCACACATCACACATGCTTTGAGTCCTTTTTACGTCTTCTATGCTATGATGCACAAAATCATACCTTACTACTTACATCAGCAACCCATGTCTCATGACTACCTTCCCAAACTTGAATGCCAACATTAGGAAACTCCATGAAATTATCTTCTCCATGATTATGGGTTGCATTATCCCGAGGATGAAGAGTTATATCAATGTTGTTATAAGAATCAGTATTGTTGTCATGCATTTGTGTCATGCCTTCAACTCTTACATGCACCTCCTTATTGGAAACTTCATTCTTAACACTTCCATTATGAATGATTTGTCATTCCATGAGTTAAAGCTACAAACTCATGAGAATGAGGAGGTAAACAACTGCTGTCTAAAATCAGAATTTTAACCTTCTCCTCTTTGCTTTCTTTGGAAGAATCATCATTAATTGGCGTCATAGAAGTGGTTGTTATTACACCATTATTTTCAGACAATTCCCCATCAGATGAAGATACATGAACTTCATTAGAGACATCCTGGATTTCTATCATGCGACCTCTTTGAAATAAATCAACCTCTTCACAACCTTTATCTAAGTAAATTTGTAGATCACCAATGAAGAATCTCGAGCAATTTGAAACAATTTGTTCTTCATTCTCTTTCTTGCTTGTTCCATTTTCTTTAACCGTCCTCTCATCTATACATTTGTGATTGAGCTCCCAAGGACCTTTACAAGTGAAGAATACACCTTATCTTCACATTTCATTCCTACTTATACTATGCTCCTGTCTGAATGTTTTCCCATGATCACTTGTAGGCTGAGAAATTTCCTTTCTTTTCGATTTTTCAAACATTCGTAGAAATCCTTGTTTTGTTTCCGGATCATTCCACAAATCATACAAGTTCTGCATCAAATCAATAGTGGATTTATCAAAAGCCATCTTTCCCTCTATTCAGATTGTCAACAGGATGGCAAGATCTTAGCTCTGATACCACTATAATATACCTTTTTCAGTCAAATGTAAAATTTGTTGTTTATGGCTCAAGGAATATTGTCAAACAATTTTCATACATGTTGAAGTCTACCATATACTGATTACAATGGATGTAGGAAAATGTATAAACAATCAACAATGAAGAATACACCTTAAATGCACTCTAAATTAAGAACGAACATTTTATCAAACACTTGCCATACATGCTTCAGAATAACAAAACTAATTAACCAATACCGTTACCATAAGTTTTGATTACAATTTTAGACTTTTACAATTGTCACAATAACACTTATTACTCCGACCTAATTGACTTATGAATCATTTTAATGGCTGCCACTAGTTTCTAAACATAATGTACTTAGAAAATTGACTAAACATAAACCAAGAATGATTAAGAACCTGATTTTGTTGATGCCAAATGAATGAAGCTCCTTCAACAATGATTGTCGATTTAATTTAGAATTTTTGGAGACCTCTATGGTGGAAATCACCCCCTAGGTAGCTGGTCGCCCTGGCCTAGAAGTTGCAGATGTAAAATAAAATAAAGTTTTTGATTAATTAAAAACAGGTTTTAAGGGACCCGAAACCCAGATACATAAGAAAGATATTCAAGAAAGCAACAAAATACAACAGCGGCAAAACACTAGCAAAAAGACCAGCAACAAAGGAAAGGACAACAAAAGGCCAACAAGAAGTTGGCCCCAAGCCCAACAAAAAACAAAATTTAGAAATTCTTCATGGTTTCTTCTGCATCCTGTACCAAAAGCATCATTGCCTTTGCTGCTTCCCTCAAATCAGTATTTTCTTGAGCAGTCTGGCTTTCTTTCATCTTCATTTCCTTCTCCGCCATAGTTTGCCTGGTTCTGCGCCTAGAGGTCTGGTGGCTTAGGCTGGAAGTAGGAGCATCTTTAATAACAACCAGGTTCTTCTCCTGGGTTTTCTTTTCCAGATGATTCACCAACGCGTTCATGTTCTGGGAGGAGACTTTTAGAACCTAGAGGCTATGATCCATAAGGCTTTTCAGGGCTTTCTCGTTTCTAGCCATCTGGGCATTGACATTGTCTTTATCCTCCTCCACCTGTTCCTTCAGTATTTTAATGATGTCCTCCAGATGTTTCAGGTTGCCTTTAATCAAGTCTTTCTCCAGCCAGTCTTCCATTTCCATTTCTTCCTCCGCTTCACTATTCTCCATCTCCTCATGCCGCTTCCCAGAGTCAGACATGTTGATCAGCTTGTTGATCTTAACTTCCAACTCCCTCTGTTTACCCTGCATGCTGGTAATGTTTTCCACCACCCACTTCTGAAAATTGAAGAACTCAAGGGTGCAATTGCGGGCGGTATCCAGAATGGTTTCCGCAGAATCCTTGCTCTGTTCCATCTCCTCCGCATTAGGGTTTTCACCTTCCTTAGGCTTCAGAGCCTCTTTCTCAAAATTGCCCCCTTCCTCTCCTTCCCCATAATTCTCCTCCTTATTGATCTCCATTTCAGAAACTTCTTCATTATTCTTTCCCTCTTCTTCCTCACAAAGCACATCCTTTTCTTCCTGCACAATATCAACCTTCCTTTTTTTATGGGTAGGGGTTTCGGTCTCCCCAGTCGAATCAGAGTCTATGCTTTTCTCAGAAATCTGAGCATTGAGAATTAAAGGGTCATCCTTTGTTGCCCTAGTCTTATCCTTCATATATTCATAAATCAGCAGAATGAGACCCTGGTGCGCAAGAGGGTAGGAACTGGGTTTTTTAATATGGTCAGCCAAGCTTTCGTTAAGAGAAGAGGCTAAATAGAAGGGCACAGATATTTTCACCCCATGGTGGAAGTGGTTTAGGATGGCGAAGTGATAAATGTAAATTTTCGTAAACCTACCATCCACAGTTAAATATTCCATTAAATCCCTAAGAATTTTTTGCCAAAAAGGTTTTACCTGTTGGGGGGTGAAGTAGGATATATTGTCCTTCTTCTCCAGGTTGCTCTTCTCGTCCTCCATCTTAGGGAAGTTTTTGAAGGCCTTAGCGACATACTTGATATCCCTATAGAATTTGGTCCCCTCCATCTTGAGCCCCATTACCTCTAAGATTAGACTTTCATTGGTGTGCCAAATTTCCCCAAACAGGGTAGCCCTGTTATTGCTCCAGCTTTTTGCGAACCCCTGAGATACAGAGCTTCTACTACCATGGAGCTTCTCCATATAATCTGTGAACCCGTGTTGGTGGAGCCTTCTCCACACCTTTCTTTCGCTCTTCCAGTGCTCACAACTGGACGGTTCATTCCTGTTAAGGTTGCCTCCCATTCTGCTTTCCAGGTTACAATCACCTCTGTTACAACTCTCGTCCCGCAAGTAAAACTCTGTGTTTCTGGTTTCTCCTTGAAGAGAGTCTTTCACAATTTTGAGATTGCCACTCATGTTCATACGAACCTGGCTATTATTACAATTACCTCTTGCACACATGCGTTCTTGGTTATGATGTCGAGAAACACTCATCGACTGGCAGTTCATTCGCCCCCAAAATCTGTCATTGGTACTTGTTCCCTAGAAATCAATCATAATATTTGCTTGCTCCATTAAGGCGATCAAAATATAATTGTTCCTTAATCTCCCACTTGATGTGATCTTCCCCTATATATTTGACCCCCTTTTCCAAATTAACCCCTTCATTAGCAAGGATATCCGCTACCTTATTACCCTCTCTAAAAGTATGGGTTAAAATAATGCTAACATAGTTATTAAGGATAGTTTTAGCATTTTTAATAATATTGGCAATATTCCAGGAGACTGAACTAATACCTTTGAGGGCTTGTATAATATTTAAGGAGTCCCCTTCGAGCCAGATTTTTTTAAATTTGAATTCCTGGGCTAACTGGAGGCTCTTAAGCATGGCCATAGCTTCAGCCACATGGTTGTTTTGGGTTCCAAAAGGGGAAGCAAAAGCAGCAATACACCTTCCTTGAGCATTTCTGATAACTCCACCTCCACCAGCCTTTCCAGGGTTCCCTTTGGTGGCCCCATCAAAATTAACCTTTATCCAGTCATAATCAGGGAACCTCCAAACAATGTTATCTCTCTTCTTCTTGTTATCCACTCTGTAGACCTTATGAATCAGGTTCCATTCAATAATAATGTCTTTTTCCATATCATTCATATTTATAATAGCCCATTGCTGATTATTCTTGTGAGGGATGTTGATGTTCTCCTTTATAGCCCTGCATATTTTTTCAAAGACAACCTGAATGTTACACTTTTCTTCCCTAAATATCCTATTATTCCTTTCTTTCCAAATGCCCCAGCATATCATGGGGAGGGTCAAGGACCACAAATTTTTAATAATTTGACATTTGGTAGGATAATTCCATTGCCATATTATATCCTTAATGCTTTTGTTCATGAACCAATTAATTTTCCATTTTTCCCACATTTTACACTAGATTTCCCTAGTGAAGGAACAATGAAAAAATAGTTGATCAACTGATTCTCCCTCCTTCTGACAGAGCTCACATCTGTTAGGGAATTTTAAACCCCTTCAAATTAAATTATCAATAGTAAGGATACTATTATGAGAAGCAAGCCAAAAGAACATGTTGACTTTAGGGGTCAAGATGTTGTTCCATACTTTACTCCAAAAGGGATTGCGGATTTGAGAAAAAGTGTTTTCACGGGTAGAAGAAAATGTGAATTCACCTTTAGGGTCACTTTTCCAGAGGAAAACATCATCATAGTTGTTGTTAGGGGAAAAGGACAACAACTCTTTCTGAATGGAGGAAAAACCAGGATGGATGTCCTCAAGTTTGACCCATTTATTCTCCTTCCAATAGTCACAAACCATCAGCCCAAACCTCCTTTTACATTCTTCAATAACTTGATTTTTGTTTTGATCAAATAGGGCTTCATTCTTCATCTAGGGGTCTTCCCAAAACCTTATTCTGTCACCTTTTCCAAGAACCCATCCAGCTCCAGCTTTTGCAACTTTTATGGCTTTGGTTACACTATTCCAGATGAAGGATCCAGTCGGGATATCTTCATCATTGAGGATCCCTTGGATAGTCTGATTCTTAATGTATTTGTCAAACCAAATTTGACTCCAGTCTTTCTTAGTGTCATATGCTCTCCATAATTGCTTGGCAAGAAGAGCTTTGTTAAAAGTTTTAATAATTTTAATCCCCAACCCTCCTTTGTTCTTTGGTCTACACACCTTGTCCCATGTAATCAAAGGTATTCTCTTCTTTTCTTCAACTCCTGACCATAAGAATCTCTTCTAAATTCTTTCCATAGTTTCAGCAATTTTAGCCAGAATACCAAACAGATTGAGGGCATAAACAGGGAGATTTTGAAGAGTTGCTTGGAGGAGCTGCATTTTCCCAGCCTGAGATAACATTGAGCCTTTCCATCCTGCAAGTCTCTTATTAATTTTATCAATGATCATATTCCAGAAAGAATTTGGGGGAGCCATCCCTAAAGGAAGACCCGGGTAGGTAGAAGGCAGCAATTCCACTTTACAACCAATAATATTGGCTATTCTCTGTTGTCTTATGACTGGAGTATTGAGAAAGTACATAGCTGATTTGTCCCAATTAACTAGTTGACCAGTTGCCAAAGCATAGCAGTTGAGAGCAGTTTTGAAGGCTTCAGCCTCCATGACTGAAGAATATCCCATGATGATAGTATCATCAACAAACTGTTGATGAGTGCAAAACACATTGGCAGAAGAAGGTTGAAGACCTTTGATAGTTTTGCTTTGTTTCAATTTATGAATCATTCTACTCATACTTTCAGCCAAAATGGTAAACAAGATAGGAGATATGGGGTCTCCTTGTCTTAGCCCTCTAGAGTTTTTAAATTTTTTTGTAGGAGATCCATTAACCAAAATAGAGAACATAGGAGTAGTGATTAGTTCTCTGATTATTTTGATAACCTTATCATCAAAACCAAAAGCCCCCATGATTTTAAATAGAACATCCCATTCAACTCTATCATAAGCCTTTGCCAAATCCAACTTTATCAAGAAACCTTCTTTCTTTGCAACGCTGAGAGAATGAATGTTCTCATGAACAAGAATGATTGAATCAAGAATCTATCTACCAGGAACAAAGCCTTTTTGCTCTTCAGATATGATGAAGGGAAGAATCGCCAACATTCTAGTCGTCATCACTTTGGATATTATTTTATAGAAAGAGTTGCATAAACTAATAGGCCTAAATTTTCCATTTGGGGATTAAGGCAATAAAAGTGGAATTCAATTCCTTAAGGATTCTTCTGGATCCAAAAAATTCTTTCACCACATTAACCGTATCCTTCCCCACTATATTCCAAAATTCTTGATAGAAAAACATAGGGAATCCATCAGGGCCCGGAGCTTTATCCCCTTGAAAGGAGAAGACAACTTTTTTGATTTCTTCAGCAGATGGGATGGCAGCAAGGGTCTTATTCTGAAAAGAGTTTATAATATTAGGAATATTGTTAACCAGATTGAGTTGATGGGTCTGATCAAGATCCTCATTACTAGATAAGAGCTGCTTGAAGAATCTAACATCTTCATCCTTGATTTCATCCTTATTAGTCAGAGTGTTGTTCTTAATAGTTAACTTTGTGATTCTATTTGCTGCCTTATGTTTTAGGGAAGTCATATGGAAAAACTTAGTGTTTCTGTCCCCTGCCTTCAGCCATATAGCCCTGGATCTCTGTCTCCAATATATTTCTTCCCTAGAAATTATGGTATGAATGTTGTCAAGGACCTTATCTTCCATGGCTTTGGAATACTTTTTGTAGCCCTCTTGCTGGATGGAGATTTGAATCTGGTCCAGTTCCTCCTTTAACTTTTTCTTTGAATCAAAAATATCACCAAAGACCTTCTTGTTCCAAGTCTTAATGTTGGTTTTGACATATTTAAGTTTTTTGGCAACTTTATACATGGTTGTTCCATTAATATCAAGATTCCACCATTCAGCAATGGACTTTTCAAGATTGGGGTGGGATATCCACATCTTTTTGAAGCGAAAAGGGAATCTTTGATTTTGCTTAGTTCTCAGCAACAAAGGAAATGGGATAATGATCTGACCCAATTCTATTAATAACAGAAAGGGAACAATTATGAGAAAGAATCCAATCATTAGAGAGAAGAGCTCTATCAAGTCTTACCTGGATAAGATCATCACCATCTCTTCAGTTTGACCAAGTGTAGGAGGCTCCACTGAGATCCAAATCAATGAGAGCATTGTCATTGATAAAGTCCATCAGGTCGGATCTGCTTTCAGGTTGAGCTTGACTACCTCCAAATTTTTCTCTATCTTGCAGAGGAGTATTGAAATCTCCCATTACGATCCAACTATTCATAGAGAATTTTTTCCTTTTTTGCTGAACTTTTTCCCAAAATTTACTTCTAGCATGTTTGGAATTAGGGGCATAGATATTAGTTATAACAAATTCCTTTTCATCAAAAATATTTCTAGCTTTTAAGGATAGAATATTGCCATCCTCATCTATCATATCTCCAGAGGTTGTGCTTTTATTCCAGAATATAGCAACTCCTCCAGAGGTGCCATTTGAGCTGCTGCCACAGACTCCCCCATTTTTAAAAAACTTAAGTTTCTCCACTTTCTCTTTGCTCATTTTAGTTTCCTGAATCGGGATAATATCCAGATTTTGATCTCGAATAAGATTCCTTAATATATCTTGTTTATTGAGACCGTTTAGGCCTCTGATGTTCCATGATATTACCTTCATTTTGAAACCTGGGGGCAGGACTCCTTGATAGTTCTCTGCCTTCCATCAGCTATGTTTTGTTTACTCTCTTGGTCCCTGTGCCATTTCATGGTTTTGCATCCTGGTGGGGATCTTGATGCCCCAAAATCTGCCTTAGACCCGGTTCTGGTTTTTACTCCATTAGGACCTCCTGTCTTCTTGGTCTTAATTTTCTTTTCATTTTCTATCGTGTTTTCTTCTTGTTGTTCTGCCCTGGATTCATCATCTGCCCTGGATTCATCTTGTATGTTACTCCAAAGCTTTTCTCTTTTCTGGGGTGAAGTGGCCATATTTACTTCTATGTTCTGGAATAAAGCATTTAAGTTTGCTTATGGCGATCCAAACTTGTTGCTCCTTCTCATTTCTATTTCTTGTTCCTGAAGCTCTTTCCCTAAACGGGGTTCTTCTTTCTCTGACATGGGTTCATATCATTCCTCATGATGAGAGTCAGTGATATCCTCAATCTCACCATCCTCAAGGGTCTCTGTACTGATTTCATTCTCCTTTTCTTGCAACTGAAGGGCTTCAAAGGTATTACCTATTTTGATCTCAAACTCCTTAGTTTCATTCTTCTTGTTCCCCTTCATACTAGGGTCTTTAGTTACGTCATTGGATTCATTTTCCTGATTTACTAAAATCAGATTTCTACTTTTTTCTTCTACCTTATTGCAGACTTTGTTGTTATTTTTTTCTTTCCATACTGGTTTATTAATATTTTTGTCTTTAATCATAGGTCTTTTAGGGTTGCTGGGACAAGCCTTAGCCCAGTGACCTGCTTTTTTGCAAGAAAAGCACACAAAAGGGAGAGATTCAAATTCAATGGCTTGTTCCCATAACCCAAGTTTGGAATTTATATCAATGGTACTTGGGATATCCATATTTTAGGAAATGTTGATGCAGATGTGTGCATACACTAGTCTCTTGTGAGCTGCAGTCATTGGGTCTATCGCAATAAGCTCCCCAAAGGAATTAGCAATTCCTAAGAAAACGTCCTCCACCTAGTACTCCAATGGTAGTCCAGGCAATCTAACCCACACCGGAGCAAATTCAAAAAAGGAATCATTTAGTTCCATGTTAGGGGTCCATTTTCTAATAGAAAGAGATGATTTACCAAACATCCAGGGGCCTCCACTTAGAACTGCTTCCAAATCTTCCCCACATGAAAAAGAAAACACAAAAAAACCCCATGGCAGGGCAGAAACTTCAGCCTGTCCTTTCATTCTCCATTTTCTTTTAACAAAGGATCTAACATCCTCAATATTAGGTCGGGGTCCGACAAATTTTGCCACCAAAGAAAGAGTCATTAAAGAAATGCTATGGTCAATAACCAAATCAGGAACCTTAATCGCAAGTTTACCTATTCTATTGTCTGATATATCCTTCACAAAGGGGAGAGAAGATTTACCAGTCAGTTTACCAGAGGCATGTCTAGCAAAGAGGCTATTCCATGGTTTAGGTATTCGCCCCTCCTTGGTAGTTCCTAAATCAACCTGCAACGCCTCGGGGCAAGAATCTTGCATGTTTTTTAATTTTTCAGGATCGGGAGGAGGGTCCCATGTTCATGGGTCCCCATCCTGTCTTCCATCCTCATCATTAGCTATTTGTCCTCGAGCTGCAGTGGATTCAGACCCAAAGGACCCAACATTGTTGTTCCCTCCATTTCTTAGATTCAAATTTCCCCCTGCAAACGTTGTTCCCTCCATTTCTCGGATTCAAATTTCCCCCTGCAAACGTTGTTCCCTCCATTGTTCCCTCCATTTTCTCCAATCTCCTTCTCTTGAGAGCGATATGTATAGATATCTAGTTATAGAATTGATTGTCTTGGACTCACGAAGTCAATGCACCAATGGCCATAAAATTATGATCATCGAATAATGAGTAATGGGTAAAAATGTGAGGATCAATAGGTCTAATCGACCTCCATGGCAAACCTGGAAATGACCTCAGAATGTGCCTTCAATCTACTCCAAAATTCTCCCAAATGAATTGCCTTGAGTCCTTGATGATAAACTGGTGACAATATGATCTACTATAAGAAAAAAGTTGACCAACTTCAACTCCAAATGTGTTATAGAATTGATTGTCTTGGACTCACGAAGTCAATGCACCAATGGCCATAAAATTATGATCATCCAATAATGAGTAATGAGTAAAAATGTGAAGATCAATAGGTCTAATCAACCTCCATGGCAAACTTGGAAATGACCTCAGAATGTGCCTTCAATCTACTCCAAAATTCTCCCAAATGAATTGCCTTGAGTCCTTGATGATAAATTGGTGACAATATGATCTCCTATAAGAAAATCGTAATTCATACCCTAGTCATGGCAGATATGAAGACGACTGATATTAACTCAATAAACTGAAGGTATAGACAACATCAATGTAGAATACCCCTTGGAGACTACCACACCAAAATGTCCCCTCTTGATTCCACCAAATCGTACTTTAAGAAGTTAGCCTTTGGCTACAATATAAGCACAATTAGAAAGATTGAAATATAATTCTCTCTCAGCTGTAAATTTGTCTTCGAAAGAAGAGTTCACAAATTAGGTGTTGATGTAGATTACGTCATGAATCCACTCCCAAGAAGAAGAATTAGGGTTTCATCCAGCCCTTCAATCAATCAGTTGAAGTTTTGCGTCCTCAGAGATTCAACTAATGCGAAGCATTAGACAATTCCTCAAATTCATAATTCCAAATCTGCCTTGAAGCTACATCTTGATCTCCTTAAATACTTTTTAATCCCAACATCCAGAAGCTTCTATAAATGACTTTATGGAAATAATATTTAATTAATTAATTAATTATAAAGTCATCTTTTAATTTTAATTTATTTGATAACTTTATAAATAATTAACTTAATATTATTAATTAAAATAATTAATCAAGCTATCCATAGAATATATCAATAATTTGAACAACTTAATTAATTAAATTAATTAATTAATTCTTCTTAAAAAATGGGGACATTACATGTTTACATTGTTTAGTTTATACATTAAATTGAACAACACAAATGTGAAATAGTAGAGATTTATTTTAGTTAAAAAATTTAAGATCTCTTATTAGCACTAACATGTGCTAACTAGTTTTGCATTCTTATTTAGTTAGTTTCATTGCATACCCAAAATCAACTCCAAAAATATTATAATGTTTGTAAATATTGCATGCCGTGTAGTTTAGTTTAGTTTTTAGTTTAATAAGAGTTTCCCTTCTAATTCTAAGAGTCATTCTACCACACAATGCACATCTATTTTGTTTTGTGTTGCATAAAAAGGTGTGAATTAATTTGCTAGCAATTTTTTGTGACTTCATTAGGCACAACATAACACTATTGTCTAATTTGTGACAATATTTATGCTGGGAAAAAGGTTCTAGAATTCATGAATGTTATCTAGATTCAAAAGAAATTATTCCACTTAATGATTGATCCAGAGGGTAACTACACTGACAACAATCAATCTCCCCCATTGCTATCATGAGAAAACTATTTGACAAAAAATATGATTGTCATCAAGGATCAAGAAATAAATTTCCAACTCTTATACTGATGGAAATCAATAGCTAGACGAGTATATTTTAGCCTTCACCATTACACATAGAATTTTAAGTGTAACACATGAAGATGTTGCAACTTAATTATTTGTGGAAAAATTGTAAAGTACAATAGCTGATTGGTTTCATCACCTTGCTAACAATTTAACCATGAGTTGGGAGTTGATGAGCAAAAAGTCTCTTGCATGTTTCAATTTGGTTGAGGATACTCATATATTGTTTGCATAACACTCTAAATCCTTCTTTTGAGAGTCTTCTTCTAGTTGCTTCATTAATGCTCTATCTTTAAAAGTTTTCAAGAAAGAAAATACTATAACATTGCAAGATGCTCAAGAATAAGCCATCAAGTTTGAGGATAATATGATCACTTCAATAAAGATAAAACAAATATTTAATTAGGCCTTTAATTCCTTTTAATATCTCACAATTTCAATAATATATATTCCTTTAAATGATTCTATTATCAACTATGTTAGTGATTGTTCTCATGTTCTTACTTCACCAACAAGGTAGGTAGTAGAAATTACTCTTCCAGCACATGTTTATTAAATTTTTCATGAAATTGATCAACATGATAGAAGAAATTTCCTAGAGATCTATAAAGACTCATGCATACATTGATTTTTGGATATCCCAAATGTCTTTTAGATGAATCTAATTATAGCTCTACGATGAGATACCTAATGTAGATTTGATAAGGTAAAAAATATTTTTCATATTCATGCATTAATGTCAATTATTCACATAATCAGGATGAATGATGTCAATTATTCACATAATCATGAACTAGAGATGGAGTAAGACTATCCACTAGAAGTAGAAATATTGCCCACTCTACTCAAGTTGTTTGAGGTTGAATAAAGATTATTAATGGATAAGGAACCTAATTTCATACAAGTATTGAAATTATTATTTGAGGAGGATGAAGTCACACAAAAATCCGAGGGTAGGAATTATAAAAAACAAGTCACACAAAATATTAGGGATGAAATTATAAAAAAGAAGTCAAACAAATTAGAGAGGATTATAATGAATCTAGTTGTTTCTTTTCTTCATTCAAATGGTTATTTGAAGAACCCAAATCAAATATAATTTTGAAGAGGATAAAGACATTTTATCTTTCATGAATATTTAGTTTTAAATTCCTAGATTCTATAATAACTAAAGATGAAAAATCTTAGCTGATATCAATTGAAGTGATAAAGACTTGGCCATTGAAAGTTGATATTTTTTCTTAAGATGTCAAATAAATATCACAATTAGATAAAGAACATGAATTTCCCATTCTTGAAGATAATTTAGCTTTTGAGACAATTGTCAAATTAGAATTTCTTGAGAAGGATCTATTACCAAATCATGATAGTTATTTGGAACAACTTAAAAATAATTTTGATGCAAGAGCATCCAAAATATTTTTAATTCTTTTCGTTGTTGGATATTATGGCCTTGCAATTCGGATAGTAAGCAAAGGATGTAAGGATGAATGCTAGATTCAAGTTTCTAGAGGCTAGAGTTATCAAAAGATATTTAGGGGTATTAAAGTGGAGACCGTGTCAATATACCGGATTAAGGGATCCATTAGAGAGTGTCGCATTATACCACACTTGAGAGTTAGGATATGTGGTTTGAATGGAGAGTATGTCTAGACATGTGGGGTTAGTTTATAGAGTTTCCAAAATTGAGCTTCAGTAGAAAGAAAGTTAGCATTGCTAGAGTGTTCACTAAATAAGATGGCTGACTAGGTCACTATTCCAAAATGATGTGTCGAAGAAAGGAAACATGTGGTAGAAAGAGGAGTCAAGGGAGGGTAGTATGGGACCAATAGAGGTTGTGATATGAATCACATGACATTAATCAATTATCATGTTACCACAAATGAAGCAGAAGCCAACTGAATACACATACATGGGGATAAAGTTTAGGGCCGACCTTTGGTTGACTCCAATTGCATTGAAGAGTTGTGTATAATATATAATAATATCTTGTGATTTTTCTAAAATAGCAGGGTGAGGAGAAAAGATCTGGAGGTGAGGAAAAAGGAGCAAGGTGTCGAAGAAGAGAGTAGCCCTAATGTCTTATGACTTCTTGTAATTATTGCATCTTGGACTGTAGTCCTATCATGTATGAAGCCCTAGTGGCAGAAGTAATGATTTTTTATGACTTCTTTAAGGGTTTTCCTAGGAAAATTCTTGTGTCTTGTGGCTCTATTGTGTTGATTCTTCTTTATATATTCTTGTTGTTTTATGTTATAATTTTTTTCTAGATCGTTTAAGGTTGCAAGGATGGACATCCCATTTTAGACCCTCCATCCTTGATTGCATCAAATGGTATCAGAGCAAAGTTGACCGTTGGGGTGTGTTGAGGTAGACGAAGTAGTTTTGATTTATGAAAACATTCAAGAGGGAGATCTAAGAACTAGACCATTGCAACAAATCATGTTGAATCATTTCAATCGTTGTAGTTTGACATTTAATTTCAATGGGGAATGTTGGCAAAAGAGTAAAAAAGAAAAAGAAACATTTTGATTTGTGTACTCTGAAAGAAGAGTGGAGGAATGTGAAAAGGAAAAAAGAGAAAATTGAAGAATAATTGGAACTATTTAGGTATGTCAAAAAGAGTGTTGAAGAACTAAATGAAAGGGTAGAATTTTCCATTGAGATCCAAAGGAAGACTAAGGTAAGAAAAAGTGCTAAGGAGGATGGAAGAAGAAAATATTTTACAGAAGAAGGAAATATAAAATTTGAGGGAACAAAATTATTACTTGTGGAAGAATAATGACTACCTAAGATCAAAGCCTCCAATGTGTGACATCCATTCTAATACAAGTGGTTTGATTTGTTCATTGAATGATACATCTGATAAGTATGGTGTAGTTGAAGAAGGTAAGGTTGAAGATGATGTGTTTGCTACTTATGATGATCATAACACAAGGTTTGAAAAGAGTGTTGGTCTCAAGATAATGATAAGAATGGGTTACGTAGGAAAGGGATTGGGAAAAGATGGTCAAGGAGTTAGAGATCCTATTGAGACAATAGTGGGACCAAAGTGTGCAGGATTGGGATATACAAAAAGGAAGGAGAATAAAAATAATGGTACAATTTTGGACAAACTAGTTCCAAGAAAGAGGTGTGTGCAGTGTACTCATTGTATTAAAAGGGGACATAGGAGAAAAATATGTTGGGATATGCACCCTTTTAGTATATGTGGGCTAAATAATCATTCAAAAAAGAAGTTTTGGAACAGAGGATGGAAGGAGGAATCTGAGACAGGTTATATCAAGTTGTAATATGGGTGGGCTAATGGACCAGATTGGCCAAGGATACCAAGTAGGTTTTGGAGGTTTTACAAACACAAGTACTCATATGTTAGAGAGGATAGATCAAAAGGAAGAGTGTATGTGGAGCCTTAGAACATATAGGGAATTCTACCACAAAGAGAGAAAGAGCAAGGAATCATGCCATAGTAATTGAAGTGTGGATCATGAAAGTGAGGAAAGTGCAAGCATTGTGTTTTCAGAGGAAGAATCAGACATCTAGTAGACAATTGAAGGAAAGTTAAGTTAAACATTATAAACATTTGTGTTGAGTATGCAAAATGAATTTGTGTTGAATTATTGAGGTTTTTGCTCGAAGGTCATGTCCCAATAAATTTTTAGCTTGAGGTAGCTTGTAGTGAGGACTTATACAAACCACTGACCATCGAGTCATTGCAACGAGTGTGAGTAAATTGTCAAATCTGTGGAGTCACATTTTCACCTTAAGGTAGCCTATTGTGAGGTCCTGTATAGACCGTTAACCATTGAGGTAGTGCAACGAGCATTAGGTAGACCATCGAAATTGTGGGGCTAAATTTGAGCTACCTTGTAGTGAGGACTTGTACAAACCACTAATCATTGAAGAAGAGGAAATACAATGAGCATGAGTAGATTTCCAGACTTGTGGAGTTGTATTTTCACCTTGAGGAAGTTTGCAATGAGGACCTATACAAACCAACAACCATTGAGGTAGTGGAATGATGTATGAGTAGATTGTATTTGTATACTGGATTAAGGGAGCCATTGGAGAGTGTCACATTCTATCACACTTTAGAGTTAGGACATGTAGTTTGAATGGAGAATATGTCTACACATGTCGGGTCATTTTCCATAGTTTCTATAATTGAGATTCAATAGAAATTTTGTTAGTATTGGTAGAGCATTAACAAGGTAAATGGTTATCAGGGTCATTGTTATAAAATGATGCACCAAAAAAAGGAGTCAATGGAGGGTTGTATGGGACCAATAGAGGTTGTGATATGAAGGCATGACATTACTCAATTATTATGTTACTACAAATGAAGTAGAAGCCAACCTACTATACATTACATGGGGATAAAGTTTAGAGTCTACCTTTGGCCCACTCTAATTTTGTTGAGAAGTTGCAAACGATATATAAGCATGCCTTATAAGTGTTCCAAAGTAGAGAGTGGGTAGAAAAGATCTAGAGGTGAGGAAAGGGGAGTATGACATTGATGTAATGTTCAATCTATAAATATCTCACAAAAATGAATTAAATAACTAATTCTACATTAAATATAAGTGAATTAATAAAAAATTATCATGTATATAATTTGAACATGGGAATAAAATCTTACATGTAAAATAGTTAATATCTCATATATTACAACATCTCATCTAGAATATAAAATTATACTAATACAAGGAAATGACTAAGGCTCTCATGCCCAACTACTCATTGCAATACATCTAATAAAGATATTGTCTCCAATACCATTAACCAAATGGTCACCAATAATTGAGAGATGAGAACATGACTTAGGCGATTTTTGGTCCAACCACGAAGCTTATGCTTCCCTAGATTTCTTCCTAACTGAAGATCCCCCGACCTTTCACGAGAAGCCTAGAAACCATAAATGAAATGAATTAAATAACTAATTCTGCATTAAATAGAAGTGAACTAATAAAAAATCATCATGCATACAATTCCAACACAAGAATAAAATCTTACATGTAAAATAGTTAATATCTCATATATTACAATGTCTCATCTAGAATATAAAATTATACTTGAATAGTATACAAGGAAATGACTAAGGCTCTCATGCCCAACTACTCATTGCAATACATCTAATAAATATATTGTCTCCAATACCATTAACCAAATGGTCATCAACAATTGAGAGATGAGAACATGGCTTAGGCGATTTTTGGTCCAACCACGAAGCTTATGCTTCCCCAGATTTATTCCTAACTGAAGATCCCCTGACATTTCATGAGAAGCCTAGAAACCATAAATGACATGCAGGATGGAATTGGGTGCAACATGTTTCATATGTAACATGCATATGAATTGTTATATCCTACTAATAGGATATGGTAAAGAGAGAGAGAACGTAATACATTCATCTATTTCAATGGTACAATAACTTGGCATATAAATTGTAAAACAATAGGTAGATCTAGAAAACCAAATCTACTTCCCTTTATGAATCCATAGTCAGCACCCGTCCTAGAAGGTAAACCCAACACACATAAGGAAAGGTAAATTAACTTCATTAAACAAATATAGGCAAGAAACATGCATATGTTCTTTCCTTTCATTCGTATGATAATATTCATGAAACTAAATGCATTTATTTTTCCTATCATGATATCATGCAAGATTTACATGATTGCAAATTAATGCTTCACGCAACAATAAAATAATAATACATATATGACTCTTTTGTGAAATTTGATTTTTTGATAAGAATTTTATGGATTATCTATTTCCGTGCATATGCTTGTTTGAATTCATATTTGATAATTGTTGACTTTTCTCATGTCAACCTTAGCCCAAAAAATTGTCGATCTGAGATACCTTTCGGGCTAAGAAATCCTAAGGGAACCCTACAGAAAAATCTTAAAACCCTGAACCCTAAAGGCCTTATCCCCTTTTTATCATTCTTGGGCTCTAAAAGTTTAATTTTATGTTTACCACCCTAGTTGGTCAAGTCACTTAAGTTCTTACTGACTAGAGGGTCTCAAGTCATGCGGGGCTAGTTTTTCCCTTCTTCTCCTTATTGGCGAGTGGGATCCAATGGATTTCACTATTTCGTGGTATGAGGGAGCCTTTTTATTTTTGTTCCTCGCAAAACAACGAAGCAGGTAACACAATGAAGAAGGCTTTCATTGTTTCGCAGGGGTCTAAGGCCTTTGGCGGGACCCACTCCACGAGACTACGATAGGGGCTTGGAAACAAAGTATAAAGGTTTTGCTATTTTGCCACAAGGGAAGCCCATGGTGGGACTCTCTCGGCTGAATAGAAATAAGGGAGCTCCACTAGGCCCAGTCACAAAAGGACATCGTTGTTTCGCAACGATTCAAAAAAAGGGTTTTCAAGGCTGCAAAATGGTGAAGCCTTTTCAATATTTTGTAGGAACATAAGTGTTGACTTTTTAAAGGTGTAAAGCAATGATAATGAGGGTAGACCCTATTGCAAGGTGTGAACCCTTGGTCTCCTTGTGCTGTGCAGCGCAACGCTCTAGTTTGTGACATGGCTTAACCGCCTCTTGTGGATTCTATAAGTCTAGTGGTTTTATCGAGCATTAACAGGTCAATCTTTTGGTGCAATGGCAACCACACTTGTAACAAGTGGTATCAAAGCTTGGTCACAGGTTCAAACCCCTCACTTGTGCTGGGGGGGATTGTTGCAAGGTGTCCACCCTTGGTCTCCTTGGGTTGTGCAGCGCAACGCTCGGGTTTATGACATGGCTTAACCGCCTCCTATGGATTCTATAAGTCTAGTGGTTGTATCGGGAATTAACAGGTCGATATTTTGGTGCAACATCAACCACACTTGTAATAGACCTAGCCTGATGCATGGTGCGATCTTGACCATGGATTTTCACTTAAAGGGGAATCCAACAGTGACGTTTTAATTTCTCATTGGGCCTAGTGGGCGCTTTCATGGAGAGATCTTGTGCATCCATCTTCGCGTGAATCTATCAAATCAATGATTAAAATTCAAACTTGGAGGGGATGTTAGCATTCAAATCTCTATGCAGAGGTCGTTGTTGAATCAGTTGTTGAGATCCTTTTCCTTGCTTAGTCGATGCCCGATTTCTAATCAGATTTCAATCCAACCACCAGATCTTTTCACCATTACTCTAAACGGGACTTTGAGGCCAATTTTTTTGATGTCACCCACACTCATTCAATGCAAATTGAGGAATTTTGTGCATGTAGACGCCATCCCAATGCATTCATATGAAGAGATTTCCTCTTTTTTGCAGGGATTTTGTTTCTTCCCAGGGATGGAGGACTTTCTTCAAATTGTAATACACGCCATCAGATTCTTCTAGTCGATCGAATCCTTCCCCTTGAGATATTTTGTAACCTAACCCTAGGTGGGTTAGGGTTTCTATTTAGGAACCATTTTGAGCTGTGCCTCAACTATAAAGGAAAATTTTGTAGTTTTTCTCAGGATCTTCTTTCTTTCTCTATGTCAGGATACTTGTTTTCTATAATTCGTAAAATTGCCTTGCCTCACATTAATATATTTGCTTGTCTTACCTTGTTTAAATAGTTTGAACAAATGTGCACACATTTTCTTTTACCTCTTTGTTTGAATGCATCTCTTTCTTGTTCTCTTGAGCATAAGTGATAGTGTTGACCCCTCTTTGGATGGCACCTGAAAACTATCTATGTTCCTCTTGCCATTTTCTAGAATTCCAACCTTCACTCATCTTTTGAGAGATGATTTAGGTAGAAACTAGTGTATCCTTTGAGTAGTTTCTTATTGGTTTTTAGTGCAGCCATAGGCATGAAGGATCAACTTTCAATCTAGGTGTGAACCTATTTCCCCTTCATGCATTCCTCCTTCTCCATTTTTCCCTTCTCAAAATCATTAGATTAGGTCCTATTGCACTCAAATTGATAAGGAAGTCGGCCTTCTCCAGAGACTCAGCCTCACTTCTACAAGACCCACACTTGGGAGGTTGTTTCCATGTTTCAAAAGGCTGATGATCAAGGTTGGTCATCAAGGGTGTAAACTTTTGTGACAACAATAATCATGTTGTTTATGTAACAAAAATAAAGATTTTTCAGCCATATAGATAAATATGCAAGTATTTATTTCATAAAAGTTTATACATGTATGCATGTGCATACATATGTGTGTAGGGGGTATATACATATATATATATGTATACACAAACATAGGCAATCTATTTAAAGAAAGAATAATTTAATGTTTTCATGATCTTAAATAAATATGATTTCATAATGTAATCACATAAAAACAATCTAAAATAAATATTTAACAATTCATTTTTCCATTCAATTTCACGTTTTTATATACATATATTTGTGCATATATATACTACTTATCAGAATAATAGAGATATTAGAATTTTACTGCCCCAATTTTCTTGTAAAAGAAACTATATATTTTGTTGTATATTGTTGGTAATCTCAAAGATTTATTTGTTCGAAGACCCTCTCTCCAAAGTGCAATGAAAAATCTGTTCAAAACTTGTATGCTTCTTCCCAAAACTATCTATTGTTTTGATTCAAGAAGCCTTGCAAATGCCAAATAAGAGGTATGTGCTTATAGACACTTAAATTTGACCAATTAATTTAATCAAATTGAATTCCCTTAGTCGCTTGTATTAATTAAATAACCCATATTATTTAATTGAATATGGCATCCCTTTTGGCTAAATTAATTTAATTAGTAATACCACATCCAATTAATTGATTAAGTTTTTAGTTAATCAATCCCCCTTTTACCCTTCCTCATTCATTCATAGATGCATTTTACATTAATCATTAGCTCTTTTATCTTATCCCTAAATTAATCTTAAGGGGGGTATTGAAGTAATTAACACTTTATCTAATTATTTATTAATTAGGTCCTTTAATTACCTTTTCAATTAAGCTAAACTTACATGCTTTTTTCTTGTTATTTAATTAGGCTATTAATAGCTTAAGTTCTCTCATTCATTATGACTGTGAAACTCGATGCATGCTAATTTAATCTAGCATTTAGGGTTTTTCATCTAGGATTTCATTCATCCTTTTATAAGGATTCTTTCATTGTAATTGTATGTCCACTATTTCTTGTGTGCAATAATACAAAATTCTTAGATTGTTATGGAGCATACTATCTTTGATTGGTCTCTTTTGTGTGACAAGTTCTTTGCCTACATATGATTCTTGGCTCCTTTGGCTATATCATCAACTCATACAATTGATAATGAGGAACAAAATTATTTTCCCTCCTATGGATGCTTTAATTAGAGTTGATCGATCTGATAAAACTAGAGAGACTCAATTTATCTAAGGACTAACAAAATGGGATGATGGATGGAAAAAGAAGCAATCAAAAGATATTTTTTTTTTAGCATGTATACTTTGTTAGTGAATTGGTCCTTGAAGACTTAGACCTTGCTAGTGTCTTAGATTTAAATCTAAGGGTTGGCTAAGTGAAGACACAAGTAATGAGAACATCATAAGGTGCACAATTGTTGTATTTTATGTTGGCAACCCTTCTAACTGTATCCATTCTTGGTTGAGTCATAGCCCTCTTATGAATTCTGGCCTTGTTCAATCCATTGGTTATAAATGATTTGAAAAACTCCAGATGGGTCTCCATTGGTCAAGGTTGCCTATTTGTTCTCTATATTTTCCCATATGCCTATCATATGTCAGAAGTTACAAAAATCTCCAAAAAAATCAAGTTAGAGGTTTTGTGCTCAATTTTTTAAGGATTATGCCTATATCATACTTTCCCTTCCTAGTATGCCTTACACCTCAACTCCACATTTTTCCTTTGTCCTTTTTGGGATATAAAACTTCCCCATTTGGGCATACCTTTCATTTAATACCCACATTCACTCCCCTTTTGTGTTGATATTTTAGATCTTTCCTTCCTAACATCCAATCATCCGACCTCCACTTCTCCTTAATTTTGTTTATGTTTTACACTTTTTTCATAATAAAAAAGTGGATAATCATTTTTCAATAAGTGGATCTATCATTTTTTCAATTGATTAAATCAATCTAAAAAGAGGATAATCATTTTCAATAGGTGGGGAGTCCGCTCATGCAAAGGTAAAAACATCCCAATTTTTTCAAATCAATCTAAAATGGATAATCACTTTTCAATGAGTGGAGAGTCCACTCCTACAAAGACAAAAACATCTCATCTTTTTCAAATAATGAAAATCAACCTAAAATAATGTTCCATTGTTTTTCAATAAGTGGAGAGTCCACCTATGAAGAAACAAATCCCATTTTTCCAACTTTAGAATGTAATCTAAAAGAATGAATAATCATTTTAATGACCAACAATATGAAGAACAATTAGTGAGTCTACCTATACAAATAAAAATATCTTATTTATTGATAGATGGAGAGTCCACTTATGAAGTAAAAGACACGTCCCATTTATTCAAACAAAAAGAATGTGATTAATCATTTTTTAGTAAATGAAGAGTTTACCTATAAAAACATTCACCTATACAAAAGCAAGTCCATGCCCTTTTTAGGAAGATTTTTTGTTTTTTAATTTTAACAATTTAATCACTTTCATGAAAATTGGATAATCATTTTTTCAATAAGTAAAGAGTTCATATATGTGAAAAAATTAAAAAAATAGGTTATTATCATTTATGTTGGTGTAATTATTTATTCATGTTGGATATAATTACACTTTACTTAAGTTTACTTAGGTACATGCATATCATAGTAGTTTGCATATGAGACACTTAGGGAGATGTGCTACATTGGGAGTGTGTATGTAGGAGAATTTCCACCTTTTATGGTGTGATCTTGTTATTACTTTATCATATCCACTTATTGTGGCATGATAATTCCACCTTCGGTGGGTGATCCACCTCATGTGGAATATTCTACTATTTCTCCTACCTACCCCTACCTACCCTTGCATCTCATTGAGCCATATGTTATCATTATGTGCTCTCTTGTCTCCTACCCTTGCCTTTATAAGTAGGCTCATCTACATTGTATGTAACAACTTTTGATGATCTAGTTGATCAGTATTTGCTTTTGATAGAATACAATTTATTCCTATCAATATTTTGTCTCTCTATTTTGTACTTTTCATTGAGCTCTTGATCTTGGCAAAAGATCACATGGTATCAGAGCCTAAAGGTCTTCTTTGATTAGACTTTTGGAGGCTTCAATTTTGGATCTGGGGAGCTTCTCTTTCTAGGTGCATCCTATGGCAATTTGGAAATCACGGTTGAGTCTAGGAGGCCATTTCCATGAAAATTGAGTATAAACTCGGCCTATTTTGGAGAAAGTCATTTTTGGAGGAAAAAATTAGCCTATAAGGCTAGCAGTACGAATTTCATAAAAAAAATATATATTATTATTTTTTTGTATTTTTTTTAATTTGCATATATTTTTTAAAAGGCACAATTTTTTAAATTTAATTGTTAAGGTTTTATTATTTGAAAAAATTAAAAATTTGTATTTTGTAGGGGGGCTTCATCCCCCCTCCTGGACACCGTACTCTGCAGTTTGTACTGCAGGCGCCATTGTACCTTCTATCACCGTTGCACCGCCGATCCTCCCGTCGCTTCGTACTTTTCCCGATGACCTATGCTCTGTCCATGTGGGCTTCCTGCTCTCCCGTTCGCCGATGACCCTTGCTCCCACAGTCCCATCGACCGTTCTTACCACCGCCGACTGTATTTTCGCCAACTCCTGGTCTCCGGTAATCTTCGTCGCTCTGGCCACTCCGCACACTGTGCACTCCAACATCTTCCACTCAGCCTGCGGTTATCTCCTTGGCTCCCACCTTACTTCCCTGACAGTTTGTCTCCCGCCGACATCTCTCCTGCACTGTCGCGATCTCGGTTCCCTCCCGACACCCTCAACCCACAGACATTTGCTACCATTCCCATTGGTCTACTGCCCACGCCGCCGTCTGCACCACACGGGACCTTTCTACCACCTAAGCCGCCATCCATACGGTAGACACATCAGCAGTCCAACTCAACATTTCGTACACCCACATCATCAGCCATATCGGATTTTTGTACGACACGTCATCTATATGACACCTATCATTTTATGCCACGTCATCATGTCCACACAGTACGGATGCTATGCAGGGTGGAGGTGAAGTTTTTGTGACGTCCATACGAGCGTCAAATTTAAGCCCATAATTTGCTAATGTAACATTGTGTCAGCAGTATTTTGAATTTTTTTACCCTCTCCAATGGGTTTTTCAGTTTTGCAGTCAAACTTCGGAGGGCCGTAACTTGCTCATTTTTGCTCCTTTTTGGGTGCAATTTTTTTTTATTTGGTATAATTTTTTGTGCTCTTCGCAGTGGTGGAGGAATTTTATGATTTTGATGGACAATTTTTTCACAATTTGGAGTTTTTGAAGATTGTACATGTCTAATCCTCAATTTTGCAACTTGAGAGGCTTCGTTTGGGGTCATACGACCTCCTTTTCAGGTACCATTTTTTTTTAAAGTGCATAATTATTTGTCTACTTTCATAATCTGCCATTAGTTTGCAATGATTTTGAGTAGAAATTTTACTTTCAGTATTTGGTCATTTTTTACCTATTTGGTACTTATATTCCACTTGGATCTCAGTTTAGATCACTAGTAGTATTTGTTGGAATCTCTTATAGCCTATTTGAGGCAGTTGTAAAGTTAAAATTAGAAGTCCACCTTGCCTTGTTTGCAAGTGGCCCATTTATACGCACTAAATATAAAGTGCCAAATCATCATTTTTTATTTTTTATTTTTTTTTTGGGGGGGGGTGTCTTGTGTGATTGTGCCTCTCTCTATCTTGTGTTTTTTCATTTTGGTGCTATGGGTTCTCCTAAATTTCCACTTTTAACTCCTCATAATTATGCATCATGGAAGATTAAGGCATGGAGTAAACTAATGGAAAAGGGACTCATTCATTATGTAAATGGAACTATTACAGCACCACCTGATCCTAAGGTTGATCCTAATGCTCAAATTGAATGGCTCACTAAGAATTCTATGGCACTTGGAACTTTGAGAAAATATGTATCAGATGACCTTATTTTTCACATTGATAAGTGTACTACAATTAAAGAGGCTTGGGATATTTATGACAAATTATATGGACAATTTGATGAGATTAAGGGCTACAAGATTGATAGTGAACTCACAACTTTGGATCCCAAGGATTTTGATACAATCCAAGAATATGTCACAAAAGAAAATGAGCTAAGAGCAAAGCTAAAGGATTGTGGCATTGACAAAAAGGATGCTCAATTGGTTTACAACTTGTTGGACAAGCTTCCATCAGAGTATGCAGCCTTTGTATC
This sequence comes from Cryptomeria japonica, assembly GCF_030272615.1. Taxonomy (NCBI): domain Eukaryota; kingdom Viridiplantae; phylum Streptophyta; class Pinopsida; order Cupressales; family Cupressaceae; genus Cryptomeria; species Cryptomeria japonica. The sequence goes on along the minus strand of NC_081415.1, from coordinate 723,552,886 downwards.
TAGCTTTCACACCCATAGCTTAGCTCAAGGTTCCTCTTACACTTCTCCCTCATTTGATGCATTCACATAGATGTTGATACTTGAGCAATTGAAGTTGACCAAGATGAGGATTCTCAAATCTTCAAAGTCACAAGCTTTGGTGGCTAATAAAGGGAATCAAAGCAATCAAGGGAAAGGAAAGAACCAAAAGAAACCTAAGTCTAAGCCACAACAAGATGGAGCACAATCCTCCTCTCCACAATATGGTGATACTACATCCTCACCTAAGAGGAAATATAAGGACAATATTTTTTGTGGATATTGCAAGAAGTTGGGACATGATGAGCAACATTGTTACAAGAAGGATATTGATGAATTGAAACATCTTCTTGAGAAGAACAAAATCAATTTGCCTTCTAGAATGTTTGCTTTGGCTTCTTCCAAAGAAAAGGATAAAGGAAAGGATCACACTTTTGGGACAGATAAAGGAAAGGGACAAGCTCTTTGTGCTACTACAAGTCATGATTCAGGGGCTTCTCATCATATGGCATCTTCTCAATCTATGTTCTCTTCATTTGAACCTTGCCACATGCCACAAATTTTGATGGGCAATCATACATACATCGATGTGATTGGGAAAGGATCTATTGTCATTGGGGATAACTCCTTCAATGATGTGTTGTGTGTACCCCATTTGACAAACAATCTTCTTTCCATCTATCAAATCACACATGGGGCAACGAGGAAAACTATGGAGTTCACACCTAATTCAGTTATCATTAGAGACTTGGAGACTAGAGCTATCATTCTGACTGGGGTGGTTGATCATGCATCTCGGTTGTACTTCTTTTCACATTTTGGTCCTATTAATGAGGCTGATTCTTCACATGATGATTTAGATTTTGAGGAGAACTTTGGGTACTTGAACTTAGGGATTCTCACATGTGACCCCGTTCTTGAGCCTTGCATTTCATCTCCTCTTGTTGATATCATATCATCTATTTCACTTGATGATGCATCTAGTGCGACAATTTTCCTTCTTGTGATTCAGTGCAGTAGGATATTCCTTGTCTTCCAGCTTCAATTGATTGGGATGACTACTTGACAGACATTGCGGGTTTGTTTGTGGAGTCCTACATTGCAGATTTGGGAGACATCATTGATGACATTCATCTTCTCTTTAATAAAGATTATCCTTCTTTGATTGTTGCGAGGGAACACTCTGACCCTCTTGTGCATTCTCTACATGATCATTCTTTCAAGGTTGACATGATTGTGGATACTTTTGTACAATAGTTGGAGGAGGTCTCTTTATCCTAAAAGGATACATGTGACTCTTTGGATATTGTTATACATTCATCTCCACTAGATCTTGGAGTGCCTTTTTCAACAATGTGGAGCAGTTCACCACCTTTGGAGGGGTTAACCTTCAGCATCAACATGGGGACACTTGAGCAGTTTTCAGAGACTTCATCTATCATGTTTTTTTTTCCTACATCTTCCCTTTATGATTGGGGAGACTTCATGGATACACCTTTTGTTTTGTTTCTTCCTAAGGGGAGGAACGTTGTTTGACGTTCATGGAGCAGTTTCTTCATTCAGCTTTGAGCTTCTACCATTGGTGCAGATTCTACATTGAGGGGGGGCTACTTGGTCTCTCTTCTTCTCTCATATGGGGGGGATTTTTTCCTCACATAGGGTTTTGTCCTTCACATACTTCTTTGAGAGTTCTTTGTATATATTTTTCATCTCTCTTTTGGGGGAGGGTTTTTTCCCATTGTGTTTTTCTCTCTTTCCCCGCTTTATGGGAGATTGCATTTGCATTTGCATATGGGTAACTAACATGGCCTAATAGCCAAAACCCATCTTGCAATGCTTAGTTGCATTGTAGACTTAAGTGCATTCCCCTAAGTTGCACTTAAGGGGGCGTATTGGTGTGATTATTTATTCATGTTGGATATAATTACACTTTACTTAAGTTTACTTAGGTACATGCATATCATAGTAGTTTTCATATGAGACACTTAGGGAGATGTGCTACATCGGGAGTGTGTATACAGGAGAATTTCCACCTTTTATGGTGTGATCTTGTTATTACTTTATCATGTCCACTTATTGTGGGATGATAATTCCACCTTTGGTGGGTGATCCACCTCATGTGGAATATTTTACTGTTTCTCCTACCTACCCCTAGCTACCCTTGCATCTCATTGAGCCACATGCCATCATTGTGTGCTCTCTTGTCCCCTAGCCTTACCTTTATATGAAGGCTCGTCTACATTGTATGTAACAACTTTTGATGATCCAGTTGATTAGTATTTGCTCTTGATAGAATACAATTTATTCCTATCAATATTTTGTCTCTCTATTTTATACTTTTCATTGAGCTCTTGATCTTGGCAAAATCTCACAATTTCAATAGATCTAGATAACATTTTATTTTACAAATGAAAAATAATTCCAAACCTTTCTTTTTCAGTTTTTTGTTGATCAAATGTTTGAAAACAATTTACAACTCTTTGTCCAAGATTAAGAATACAAGACAAAAAACAAATTGTTAGTTATTTCAAAATTGTTACAATTTATTATACATTAAAAATTTATTATTCAAAAATAAAAATAATATTTTTAAAATAATTAAACATTGATAATTAAAAATGCACACAATTTCATGCCAAAAATTTCTTCATAATTTATATTTACATGTATCTAATAGATAAAACAGTTTCAAAGTAAAATAAAAAAACTTTTAAGTGAATAATCTTTATACATTTTTAGCATTTTTTAAAATAGATATATTTCATATATTTTTAGAAGTATTTTTTTTTATGAATATGTGCGTCAGAATCTATTAATAAGAAAATATAATACA